>NC_065589.1:42689102-43323852 GCF_024542745.1 Macaca thibetana thibetana
AAACCCCGTCTCTACTAAAAATACAAAAAAATTAGCCGGGCGTGGTGGCGGGTGCCTGTAGTCCCAACTACTCGGGAGGCTGAGGCAGGAGAATGGTGTGAACCCGGGAGGCGGAGCTTGCGATAAGCCGAGATGGCGCAACTGCACTCCAGCCTGGGTGACAGCGAGACTCCGTTTCAAAAAAAAAAAAGGTCTAATAAATGAAGATCCTTACTGCTTCTCCTGGTTTTGGCTGAAGTCCCCACTGTCTTTGCTACAGGAAAATGCCTACTTTGTTTTTTTTTTTTTTTTTTTTTTTTTTTTTTCCATCCAGTGTTGGAGCAGTAACAGTGGACTTGAGCTTTGAGTCAATTAAGGTGATGTTAGAAAGTGGAAAATGGAGTGGTTCGCATTCTGCTGATTAAAGAGTGTTTTTTGGATTTAATGAGACTTAAAACATTTTCCAGGGAATTCAAAATTCCCTTGGAATTATAAGAATTATGAAACATATTTTGAGCAGCATGATGACAATACGGCATAGTTAAGCATTAAATGAAATAAAAATATCCACAACCATTTTTGCCTGTCTAAATATAGGAGAGTATCTGAAAAACAAGAGACCAAAATGCACCTAGATTTTCAGGGAAAGAAAGTCCTTATCAATAAAGCATCAAATCCTAAGTAGATGAGTGGGCTCTGTTTTACTTCTTTATTTCTTTATTTATTTATAGTCTTGGTTATGCTTATAGACATGGTTGCTGAAGAAAAGCAGAAAAGTTTTTTTATTTTACCAGTTAAAAGAACTTCTCTAGAAGTTACAAAAAGATTAAATACTGGGCCCCACGTAACTATTTCAAAAATGGTATTTTTGTAACTATGTATATAAATAAAACCATTTCCAAAGCAGAGGTCTCTGTAGGAAATTTTGGACCAATGTTTCCATTATTAAATATGTCTATGAGCTAAAAAGTTTCCTAGATCCAAACCTGCCTGTCTCGTTATTTTTGGACACAGTGGAGTCTCAAGCTTGGAGGGAAACCGTCTGCAGTGTTTGGTTGGATCTCAAGGCACCCACAGCACAACTGAGAGGCAGTCTCTTCTGACGAGTCTGTTGCTGGCACAACCTGGCTTCGTCTCCGGGCACATATTGTCGGGGGAAAATCCAAATAATCACTGGATCCATTCTTGAGAGCATAATCTGGGACTTGTCTGAAAATTTAATAGCTAGAATGGGAGGTAAGCCAGTTAACTACCACAGGGAGGGTCTAGGGGACTGAAAAGGGTAGCCCAAAGCTCAGAGCTTCTTGCAAATGTTTTTATAACTGGTACATCTCTCTTCAACTGGTTCATAAAGAAAAATGTCTTTCATTGTCGAGCTAATCTAGTTTGGTGATCAGCCCAATACATGTAAGAACCAAACGCTCTGCTATTTGCAGATTACCTCAACTGATGAAGTATTCTAAAATCACTTATTTTGTGTGTGTGCTAAAAGTTTCTTCCAAATATTAGGGAGGGAGAACATTCTTTGATTTAATGACTTCAGTGTTCACATCATTCCCATGTTGGAGACTGTGGGTCCATGTGGGCTGGGCATCCTCTAAGAGATAGAATCTGGAATTAATTAGAAAGAAATTACCACCCCAATAAACATATGTTAAAATTATCTCAATGTTCAATAATTAAAGAGGTAGGAAATACCACTACTCTGAAACCCTCTTATAAGTACCGATAAAAGAGTCAAGCTCCTAGTTGTGCGCATACATAATACAGCTCCCAGCACAGTGCACTGTTTAATGAAAATTCCTGGCTGGAGAGCTGACTCCATTAGGAAAGGTTCACATCAGACAGAAGTGTTTACCAGGGCACATTACGTGTTCATTGCAATGATTAGAGGAAAATGGTTTTACAGCTATGGAATTGCTGCAGGGGGAAAAAAGCTAACATTAGCCTCTTTCTCTGCACAAGGCTTTATATTCTCCTATAAATGCGAAGAGACAAAGAAATGTCTATTAGTAATTCTTTTTTGGGGGAGAAAAATATATTTTACTATCATAAGGATTCTGAATCTAAGAGAATTATTATGGAAGCAATCCATGATGGATGCAATGCATAGACTTGTTGATTATTCATTCACTAAAAACAATTATGGAAAACCTTCTAGGCCAGAGGCACCCTGTGAAGGGATAGAAGTATATAAAAATAAATTTCAAAATTCCTGCCCTTAGAGAATTTACAGGCCAGGCATGGTGGCTCACGACTGTAATCTCAGCACTTTGGGAGGTTGAGGTGGGCAGATTTCTTGAGGCCAGGAGTTCGAGACCAGCCTGGGCAACATAGTGAGACACCTGTCTCTATAAAGAAGTGAAAAAAAAAAGGCTGGGCTTGGTGGTGCATGCCTGTGGTCCCAGCTACTCAGGAGACTGAGGTGGGAGGATCACTTGAGCTCAGGAGGTTGAGGCTGCTGTGAGCCGTGATTGTACCACGACTTCAGCCTGGACAACAGAATGAGACCCTGTCTCAAAAAAAGAAAAAAAGAAAAGAAAAAAATCTACAGTGTAGAAATGTAGAAAGTGAAACAGTAGGACGACAAATACCTATAAAATCAGGTACAATAAGAGAAGAGATGTTAGTTATAGCAGAACAAAAATAGGGGAAGAATAATTCTGGCAATGAAGGAGGCTTTAAGAAGGAGGTAACATTGGAGCTGGGCTCGGCAGGATGAGTTGAATTTCAGAAGGGGAATTGCAGGAGAGAGCAAGGCATTCCCTGCAGAGGAAACATGGAGCAAAAGCATTGCTAGGGGAAGCTGCAGGGTGTGTTTTGGGAACAGTGGGCAACATGGCACAACAGGAATCTCCTGTGCTTGGGGAGGTGCAGTGGGACATAGGCCTGACAGGGAAAATGGACAATTATAAAATCCCTTTGAAAGTATTTTATAAATTCAGGGTGTTCCTATTTCCTCTAGAGAAACTGCATTTTTCACCTTACACACCAGCTGAATTGAGGACGTAATTGGTGGTTTTAAGTCCAATTATATTTAACTCTGTTGAAGGTAAGGACTATGGATTTTGATATTACTTTTGACAGGGTATGCATAATAAGGCCTTTGATAGAGGTTAAAACAATGGCACAAAGTACAGTGGTCTTTCCCTCAGCTAGAAAACAAGAAAGAGATGACAAAAAATGAGAAATGAGCCAATTAAATTACGCAAAAACATCATGCTTGCAGAGAAACACAAAAAAACTCAGGCTTTAGGATTGTACTTCAAAGCCTAATTTACTTTCCCTTTTAACCAGTTTTCTTATTTCCTTAGGATTTCCTCTAAACTATTTAGTAATTAGATTACACTAAGGAAAAAGAAAAATTTAAAAAGATGATCTTAATGACTAATTTTAGGAAGGAATTTGAAGGGTAGATTCTATTTAGAAGTTGTTATTTCTGTTATCTCAGTTCTTCACTGGAGAAGAATGATTTTGTGTTTCTCCCTCCCTCCCAGAAGATGATTCTAGAGATTGCATTCTGCTCCTGAGAAGTTAAGTTAGTAAACACAGGTGCAACCAAGTACAGTCCAAGTGAAAGAAGAGACAAGAAATTACTCGGTATTTTTAAGACGTATAAACAGATCTCTTAAATTAAGAGAGTTAGTTTCTAATTATATATATATGTATATCTATATTTTATGATATATATTTCAAATTATATACAAATATATATTTAATATGTATATTATTAAATATCTGAGGAAGCAACCTCAGATCCATTGGTTCAACCCTTTACATGAGACTCAAATCATTTAAAAATTACTTTCCTAAATTACTTTCCTTTTCTATCAAAACAAAACACTTGACAGAAAAACAGCACTTATCATACTGGTACTATCTTACTAGTTTTGTGTGTTTTCTGTCTTGTACAACCAGAAAGAAAGGCACTTAAGGGCAGGGACCATATCTTTTTTGTTCACAAGCATACATCTTTGCATTTAGCACAATGCTTGGAAAATCACCATTATCATGATGATTATCTTCATCATGCAACTAATACTGAGGAGTAAACTTACTATATGTGCTTTGCATGTATTACCTCATTCACTATTACACTGAAGGTTATTGATATATATTTGTTGAATGTAAATGGACTTCTTTTGAAGAAATGGAGTATAATGCTGACAAGTTATCCAAATGGTGTACTAAAGGTTTAATCGTACTAAAGGTTTTTGCTCATGGCAGAAAAATTGGAGATCTTGGAGAGACATTAGATGGGAAAGAAGTACCAGGAAAAAAGAAAAGGGTAGTGATGGTTAGGTTCACACATTTTACCTGTCTTCTTCACTGATTCTTCTTTTTCAAATGACCTAATTATTTATTTTCCTCATTATGTAAGCATACATACTCAATGCAAACCTCCAGAAAAGTTCTTCTATTCTGGAAGCATTTCACTTATGCATAGGCATTTTTTCCCACTTTGCAGAAAAAGATTGCTTAGTGACTTGCCACCATCCAAGTAACAGAGATGTAGACCCTTAGTAGCAACTCAATAAATGCACTGATGATTAATTTAAAGCTGCTGCCCAGAGGGTGCTGATTTTTCATTGAGCCAAATTTCAGATCAATGTATTACATTTTTTTCTTATGAATGACATCATCGAAAAATGAAAGGGCAAATAAAAAGTTAGCAAACTCCTTCCTGGCATGTATTGATCCTCAAATATTGAGGCACATATTCGAATCAACTGAGTTCACTGCAGCAGAAAATGAATAGACTCAACTAGCCTCAAAGGTACAAGCATTTTACAATTTCTGAGTGGTTTAAAAATATGTACACATTTTTTAATGTGTATGGGTTAATAGGTACAGTAAACCACCATGGCACATGTATACCTATGTAATAAACCTACACGTTCTGTACATGTATCCCATAACTTAAAGCAAACTTTAAAAAATACATGTATACATTTTAAAAGTCTCATTAAGTAGGTAATACCAGCAAACTGATGTTTAGAGACCATTACCTAATCTCATCTCTGCCATTCCTGATTGTTGGAGGCGGTGATGTGCCTGTGGTGTTTGAACTTCAGAACAGCACACAGCTTTTGAATGGCAGTGACACAGCCTCAGCAGGGAGTGTGCCTTGTGAAGCTCTTTCTGTCTGAACCAGTCTGCCTAAGTGGTTTCCTGCAGTCCACAAAATGCATTCACATGTGGTGTCTACATCAGATAATGTTGTATCTTGTGGCTTCTATGGGGTCTGGAAGTAGTGAACAACATAGGAAAGTGAGAAGTCATCCAAATGCTGGAAGGAAGATGGCAAAGATAAAACTGCAAACAGCATCACTGGGAAGCAAAGACTGAGGTCTGTACAGGGTGAAGCTTTAGGAGTGCCTATTAAAGGCTGGAGTCTCAGGGCATCCTAGTGACTTTGCTTTTTCCTGCCCTTTTTGTCTCCTCCTTACCCTTCCAGAAAGAAGTTCATGATGGGAGCATTTTCCCATGGCTACTATCTCACCTGCATTTTGAGTGTAATCCTTCAAGAATTAGCCTTCCTTCTTTGCTAAGAAACAATCAGAGCCAACGCACTGTGGCCACAGCCTTGTAAAATTCAGAGAAGATGCTGATGCCTGAGGTGCAAAACACTTTCATGTACAGTGTCTTCTTTTCTTCCTATAACAATCTTATAAAATAATTTGTGATGAAATTATTCTTTCTTGACCAATACTTTGTCAGTAAATGTTGGGTTCCAAGCTCACTATTATAGAAACGGGAATCTCGTACCTCTGTTGTTCCCTCCACAGTGCCTAGTACTATGCTTGGCACATCAATAAACGTGTTTATCATTAATTGCAAGTAAATTCCTTGGAAGGAACTACCTTGCCTCCTCCTCTTGAATAGAAATGGAAAAAGGTCTTCAGTATTGGTACTGTTTTATTAGACTCCTCTAAGGAACCAGAAGGTCCATTCAAAAGCTTCAATGGATAGAATTTAACAAATGTTCTCTTTGAAGAGGTGTGGGTAGGGAACTAGAACCAACGGGGAGGATGAGGTACCTAGGATGCATTAGGAAGTCATGGCCACCCTCAACCCTGAAGGGGAAGGCAAGCGATCTTACTGGAACCCCGTGCAAACCAAGCAGAATCCTTGAAAGAGGAACGTTCTGAGAAAAGCTGAAGATACAAAGCAACCTAGAGGAATCTGGGAGAATGCAACCATTGCCCAAACCTTTGGCCTAGAGGAGCGCAGGAAGGTCAGGGAATAGTACTGCAGCTTCTCTCTCCTCCTTCTCCTTGATCTTCTGCTAACGCCTCTGATCAGCCAAAAGCAAGCAAAGTCAAGGAGGTTGAGAGTGAAGCAGTCCATGGATGTCTGCCTCCTGAGACTCAGAGTGGGGAAGAGATGGTGAAGAGTAGGTCTGGAGAGGCAAACAGAGTATTAGCACAGGAAATTAATCAATACTTGGTGACTGGAATTTTTCTTTGTTCTTCACTTCTTTATACCAACCTTATACATCAAGATTTACCACAGAGCCATAGATTTTCCTCCTTCTGTTGTTTTGTTTGTTTGAGATGGTCTCACTCTGTCACTCAGGCTGGAGTGCTGTGGCACAAACATGGCTCACTGCATCCTCAACCTCCTGGGCTCGAGTGATCTTCCCACCTCAGCCTCCTGAGTAGCTGGGACTACAGGTGCTACACACTTAGCTATTTTTAAAATTTTTTGTAGAAACAGGGCTTCCCTATGTTGTCCAGGCTGGTCTTAAACTTCTGGGCTTAACTGATCTGCCCCCCTCAGCCTCCCAAAGTTCTGGGCTTACAGATATGAGCCACTGACCCCAGCCCCTTCTGTTCTTTATAATGGTGATGCCTATTAATTTTGTGTTTGTCTTTAAGAAACACGATTTCTCATGAAGTAATATATATGTGTGTACACACACATAAAATTTAAAAGGCATAAGGCATATTTTTTTCATTTGCCCAATAGAACTAGCTTAATGAATAAGCTAGGATTTGTGGAGTCATATCATGAAGTAGCTTTGTTTTTCTCACACCACAATATTTCAGAACTGCTCTATCTGCTCTCTTTTCTCCATCACATGACAGTATCTAAGGCACATTCTGTCATTTTTTTTCTAGCCACATTTTAATATTAAAATATTGTCATTCTCATGTATTAAGAAGTCTACCTTAATCTAGATCAACATTTCCAATCTGTCATGCAATTAAAAACTTTGCTCCTGGCCTGCACAGTTTCAGCTGACCCATGCTTGAACACTTGCAGAGGGAAAATGAGGAGAGAGGGCCCTCTTTTCTCTTCTTATTCCTTATTCTCTGGCTCTGTGTTCTAAGTTCTCATGGTTTCTCTCATGGAGTACCTTTGTGGGTTCTGTGATTATTTGGTGACCCCCTTCTCTTAGATTCTCTCACTGCACCCTCCCCTGGTTATTTTTGGCTCATCCCTCAGTTCCATCACGTCTCCCATGAGGTTGTGCAGTGCAGCAGCTCAGTAGCTCCTGCTTCTGGTAGGATGCTTCTCACAGACTCCAGGATGAGGAATGCCTTTTCTGGGAGCTCTCTCTGCTCAGAGCCCTCACTATGGACTTGTCTAAGTCAAAGTCAGGTATGGGTCTGTGTCCTTCAAACTTCATGGACCCACATCAAGTTCCCTGAGAGGTATTCCTAAATCAGCCTTTGAAGGTGGCTGGGAAAAGCATAGCACTGCAACAAATCTCTCCAGAGAAATTTCTCCCAGCCTCCCATCCTCATCCTTTCTTAGTATGGAGAGAATGGAGCTAGAAGAAGGGCCTAGAAGTCATGCACAGATGTTTTGGGCCCTTCATGAGAACCTGTAAGCACTTAAAAGCTATTGTTCTCAGTCTTAATACACAGACTGGAAAAAACAGGAGTCATTTAGATTCCTGTTACAGCTTCCATATTGTAAAAATAGTAAAAACTAAATTTTATAACCTCACCTGCACAGGAAAGTTATCATTCTAAGTATTCTACTCCAGTCTTTTAGATAGACCTGTGTTACACAGTTGTAAACTCACTACTGTGATCTTCTTCCCTGTTTTATTTGGTAGTTTGTTACTAGCACTTTTCCTATTTCTATGTGGCTTATTTAGTAATTTAACAATAATAAATTGAACACCAATTATGCATAGACACTACACAGCACCAATAATATAGTAGTTAAGAAAACAGACATTCATAGGTTACATTCCAAATGGGCTGTTAGGCCTAAAGGGAAAATCACAAAGAAAGCATGAGTTATACGATCATTTAACATGTGTAACTCATATTTCATTAGGTGGATATGCCATATTTTGCTCAACTATTTCCCTGCAGTTTCATATTCTGAGTAATGTCATAATCATGCAAATTGCATTTTCCATATTCTGAATTATTTCATTAGGCTAGATTCCAACAAAAGACAAGTAGACACAGTGCATTTTTAATTAGCTTGAATTGAAATACTTGTGTTTTGAGAATTCTTATACAATTTTACAATATCCACATAAAGCACTTAAAGTAATGTTGCCCATATGGTAATCACTCAATACACATTAGTTATTATTACTATCACTATTAGCCTTTGCAATAGAGTTATCCTTGGATGTTGTGACATCAGATTTAGGAGTCATAGGATGTTAAAGGGATGCTGCACTTTTATGAAGAAAATGTATTACATACTTTTCTTAAAAATAGTTTTCCATGAAAACAAAGCAAAAAACACAGAAAATAGAGGTAGAATTAGATATTTCACATTTCTTTGGTTTCCTTAGACTTCTCGACTAGTGTTTTTTTCCTGGACTACTCTAATTTCTCTTTGCTACAGAGCTAGGCCGATGGCAGTCTGGAAGTTAAAGACAAGAATCAGAAAATTAAGTTCCTCAGTTCATGATCGCATCATCATCCAAATTTCCACCAGTTGCTTCTAGCTCATCTACTACTTCTTTATGTAGTTTATGAGAGAAGTTTTGTAAAGCACAAAAAATAAAAACATGCTTGTCATTAGAAACTATCATATGTTACATAATATTATTACCACATGTATTATTATAACATATTACAATATAATATAAAAATATGTCTGTCCCTAGAAATAATATACATATTTTTGTATATAACTCATTCATGCTTGTTTCAACTCATCGTTTATTAACCAAACCTAGAAAATAAGTAAATAAAACAAAATGCATTAAAAAGTCAAGGAGGGCTGGGCGTGGTGGCTCACACCTGTCATCCCAGCACTTTGGGAGGCTGAGGTGAGTGGATCATCTGAGGTCAGGAGTTCAAGACCAGCCTGGCCAACATGGTGAAACCCTATCTCTACTAAAAATACAAAATTAGCTGGGCTTAGTGGCTCATGCGTGTAATCTCAGCTACTTGGGAGGTTGAGACAGGAGAATCACCTGAGCCCAGGAGGTGGAGGTTGTAGTGAGCCAAGATTGTACCACTGCATTCCAGCCTGGGCAATAGAACTAGGCATACTCTCAAAAACAAAAACGAACAAACAAAAAATGAACAACAACAACAACAACAAAAAAGTCAAGGAGAACTTAACAAAACTTATAATGTAAGATTTCAATATATCTCTCTCAAAATTGGAATCATCTAGGACAAAACCTTCAGATTTTGCTCATACTTTTTTTTTTTTTTTTTTCTTCCCAGAATGGCTTTATCCTACCTCAACACCAGTGGGAATCATGTTCACCCCCTAAATGTTATTTTAGGGTCATTTTCTCTAGAAAACTTTTCATTCCACCCTCTCTCCAGATAGAAATTTACCATTCCTCCCACTTGGACTCCAGTGAATTCCTTATATACATGTGTCTAACACAGATCTGCAAGCTTTTCTCATGCTTATTAGTGAAAGGTCTATCTCCTCTACGAAGCTGTAAATTCCTTGAGAAAATTCACTGAGACATTATTTTGATTGAGTAATCAAGCTGTTTCTATTCTCACCCTGAACTTCACTGACTTTCTTCTCTTGAACCCTGATCCTCCTCCAGTCAAGCCACTAAACGTGGGCCCTCCATGCCCGAGGGGCCATAACGATGGTAACATTTTGTCTTTTAAGTTTAAAGAAGATAAAGCTGAAGTTCAGGGAGGAAGATAGAGAGCTAGTCCAGCCCCTTCTTTTATATTAAGAACTATTTCTCCAAGCCATACTAGGGGTGTAGAGCTATGAGCTGGAAGGAAAGTTAGAGGACTGAATGTTGAAGAGTCTCTCTGAAGTTTCCCTGAGAAAGCACTCCTGCACTACTTAGCTAAATTCTCATAAGGGGACCATGGAATTCTCAGGTAAGTTTGGGGTTCTGTGAGCATGGGATAAAGGAAAGGGTCCCCACATTTTTCCAACTTCCTAGAATTTTCTCTGCACATGTCAGAATGGGGTTTGTGTTAATCAGCTTTTGCTGTGGCAACAATCAACCCCACAACTTCAATGACTTATAGCAATAAACATTCATTTCTTGACCACAGTCCTGTGGGTCATGTGGGTCTGTTAAATGTGTCTTTTCATCCCAGACTAGAACTGACGAAATATTTCTTATTTAGCCCAAGAGGTCAGGCCAAAACACTCAATTGCTTTCAGAGCTTCTGCTCAAAGTGACAAACGCCACGTCTATTCACATCTCATTAAACAAAGCATGTCACATGGCCAAACCAAAAGGCAATGAGGCAGGGATGCATATTCCTCCCACGACTAGGGAAGACAAGTCACATGACAGTGGGTGGGGAATATAATCCTATTATATGGGGAGGAATTGCTCAGTTGGGAAAAATAATTCAATTTACCACAGTGCAGTACCAATGCAGGGATGTTCATCATGGGATGTTCTGGCTGAGAGGCTTGTAACTGCTCCTGAAAGGCATAAGAGAGCTTCTTTTCTTTTTTTTTTTTTGGCAAGTCAATTTGCTTTATTAATATTAAAATCACAGATTGCCCTTTTTTTTGTTTCTTTTTTTTTTTGTTTTTTACATCATAATTTCTTTTTTTTTAATTTCCTTCTTTTTTAAAATTTTTTATTATACTTTAAGCTCTAGGGTACATGTGCACAACGTGCAGGTTTGTTACATAGGTATACATGTGCCATGTTGGTATGCTGCACCCATTAACTCGTCATTTACATTAGGTATTTCTCTTGATGCTATCCCTCCCCCCCTCCCTGCACCCAATGACAGGCCCCAGTGTGTGATGTTCCACACGCTGTGTCCAAGTGTTCTCATTGTTCAATTCCCACCTATGAGTGAGAACATGTGGTGTTTGGTTTTCTGTCCTTGTGATAGTTTGCTTAGAATGATGGTTTCCAGCTTCATCCATGTTCTTACAAAGGCCGTGAACTCAACCTTTTTTATGGCTGCATAGTATTCCATTGTGTATATGAGTCACATTTTCTTAATCCAGTCTATCATTGATGGACATTTGAGTTGGTTCCAAGTCTTTGCTATTGTGAATAGTGCTGCAATAAACATACATGTGCATGTGTCTTTATAGTAGCATGATTTATAATCCTTTGGGTATATACTCAGTAATGGAATCACTGGGTCAAATGGTATTTCTAGTTCTGGATCGTTGAGAGACCGACACACTGTCTTCCACAATGGCTGAACTAGTTTACACTCCCACCAACAGTGTAAAAGTGTTCCTATTTCTTCACATCCTCTCCAGCATCTGTTGTTTCCTGACTTTTTAATGATGGCCATTCTAACTGATGTGAGATGGTATCTCATTGTGGTTTTGATTTGCATTTCTCTGATGACCAGTGATGATGAGCATTTTTTCATGTGCCTGTTGACTGCATAAATGTCTTCTTTTGAGAAGTGTCTGTTCATATCCTTTGCCCACTTTTTGATGGGATTGTTTGATTTTTTTTCTTGTATATTTGTTTAAGTTCTTTGTAGATTCTGGATATTAGCCCTTTGTTAGATGGGTAGATTGCAAAAATTTTCTCCCATTCTGTAGGTTGCCTCTTCACTCTGATGGTAGTTTCTTTTGCTGTGCAGAAGCTCTTTAGTTTAATTAGATCCCATTTGTCTATTTTGGCTTTTGTTGCTATTGCTTTTGGTGTTTTATTCATGAAGTCCTTGCCAATGTGTATGTTCTGAATGATATTGCCTAGGTTTTCTTCTAGGGTTTTTATGGTTTTAGGTCTAACGTTTCAGTCTTTAATCCATCTTGAATTAATTTTTATATAAAGTGTAAGGAAGGGATCCAGTTTCAGCTTTCTACATATGACTAGCCAGTTTTCCCAGCACCATTTATTAAACAGGGACTCCTTTCCCCATTTCCTCAAGAGAGCTCCTTAGATCTCCACTGCCCCAGGAGGGCCACGGAGATGGCTGACAGTAGACTTGCACATCTGGATGAGGAGGATACAGTGTGCATGAACTGAAGATAAGACTTGTTTCACTAATGCAAAGATGAAGGGGTGGCCATGCCCGAGAACTCAAGCAATTGATTAGACACCTTAGCAGATGCCAGCACAAGGCAAAGGGGAGCTGCCAATCAGACCCCTCTCTATTTTCCCACCACCACTGCTGTTAGCCTCTGGGGAAGTCAGCCCCCAGTACCTGGAGAATGGAAAGAGGAAAAGAGAAAATCTGCAAATGGACCCTGAAACAACCAATTTTATCTGGAAAGATTAAATTATGGATTACACCATTAAACAGACAGAAGTTGATTTCAGTTATTGAAAAACAAATTCCATTTGTGCTCATCCGAGTTAATGAATTGAAAGTATCCTACCTGTCACACGTGTTTGTATCCCTCAATTGTGGCACATGCCTGGCAGGTAGTAGGTGTTCAAGAAATGTTTATTTGAATGAAGGAAGAAATAATGTATGGATAATTAAGATAGAACAATTCTTATTTGTGATTGGAATTTGGGTAAATCATTTATCTTTTTATAGACTTTAAAGATTAGCTTTTATTTTCATTCTTCCTTTGTTCTCTAAAGAGGATGGTTTTTGAGACACTTGTGTTCATCTATATGCTTGATGTGATTGAGATGTGGTAATTTTGAAAACAATGCATGCAAAAGAGATCCCAAACATGAATGTCTATTTCTTTAGTGCAAGCCAGGTCTGTTGATGGCTGTCTGAGATGGGTTCTCAAGACTCATTCATTGTTAATTGGGACAGAGACTTAATATCTTGGAACCTATTGAAATAGAAATAGAAAAAGATGTTCCATCTATCTTCAAAGACTTGACTATACATATGTGCAATCACAGAAACAGTCGCTGATCTTTGAAGTTGAGCTAACTGTTTTAATTCCCTAATAACTAATGAAGTTGAGCATCATTTGTGCATTAACTGGTCATTTGGATATCTTCCTTTGTGAAGTGTCTGTCAATTCATTGCCCAGTTTTTTTTTTTTTTTTTTTTTACTGAGTTTTCTTTTTTCCTTCATATTGATTTGTAGGAATTTAAAAACAATGTTCTGTGTTCAAATCCTTTTTGTTAGTATTTTCTCCCACTCTGTGGGTGTAAATTATCTTTCTGTTAAAGGTATCTTTTTATAAACAGAAGTTGTAAATCTTAATATAATTTAATTTATCCATCTTCCTTTTATGATCAGCACTATTTTTATGTCCTGTTTAAGAAATTTGGCCAACTCTAAGGTACACTCCTTGGGAAGTTACTTTTCAAGCACTTAATTTTTTTACACTGGTTCTGTTGCCACCTTTTTTCCTTCTTGGACTCTTGCAGCACGAGCATTGCATAAGAGCAACACCTGAGTTTAACTTTTGAGTGTGTGAAAAAGAGGTCTTTGAGAAAAAACTTAATTCTTAGCAATTCTCTTTTCTCCAAGTTTGTGGAGATTTTTATGTGCTTTCATAATTTACTGTCCATCCAGAGTGCCTATCCAAATCCAAATCCAAATCCAGTCCCACAAGACCACACTCAGCTGAAGCCATGTTTTCCTTAAGGTAACAGAGGAAGCAAAAGTGTGGAAGGATACTAACTTCAATGCCCTAAAACTAGGCTCCAGGCCAACTTTACCTCTGAGTGCACCTTTCTTCATAATCATCAAAAAAGTAATGATTTTTTTTAATTGTCAATAATCAACAGCAACACTGAATTTGGTATTCTACAAAATTCTACCTGATGTAAACTGTGCGAAGGGCTTAAAGTGTCACCCCTCCTTCTCCTTCATGGTCTTAGATGTAAGCTGCAGCTCAGTTGTTTTATAGTTGAAAGGAGGTACTATGACCACTGGTTTCCAGGACGAATTTTTATGGGGGACAATAATAAAGCATGTCTCTTGTGAGACTCTTCCAGAGTTTCATTTTGTTCCAACAATTTGACAAAATATTTTTTTTTCCAGGAGGATAAGGTCATTATTTTAGCATCATTTTGAAGCTGCTATAAGGTTAATGAACATATTTTATGCCTTATGCCTAACTTCATTTTCTCTACAATGTAGAAACCATTAGGAAACAAGCATATAAAGAGTAATAGCACTAGCATTAGGCATGAGAAGACCTGTAAATCAAGGAAAGTCTGCGTGCAAGGCTTTTACTGTCTCATTTTGGTCTGTTATTGTCGGAGCCAAACAGTAGTGCCACAAATAGTATTTATAGTCCGAGTGTGATAAATAGCCATAACAATGAAATATGCCTACTTAAAACAAAACAAAAATAAACAAAACTAATACGGTGTCTTTATACAACATCCTGTTTTAAAATAAATTTCTGTTCATCGAAGTCTAGGAATAAGAAACCAGATTCTGTGTTCAGATTTAGCGTGCTGCTCTGTCAATCAATTACACATCCAATGCACATTGAGTGTCTAGTTTGTGCCAAGAGTTGTGCTCAGTGCTGAGAATACTAAGATGACTACACCAGGGTCTCTGACTTTCAGGATTTTATAATGGGAGACAGATAAGGAAACCGACAACTCCATTACATGGTGCTAACTGCTATGGAGAGGAAGCACTGGGTGTAAGTACTATAAAAATTCAACAGGACATTCAGAGAAGACTTCTCAAAGGAGGTGATATATGAACCGACAGCTGATGGATGAGCTGGAGTCTCCTAGTTGAAGATGAGAGTGATCTGGGAAAAGGAGGTGCATGGAAAGAGCCATACATAAATAGTACTGCATTTCAAATAATGGCAAAGAAGAGCCCTTGGGGGGAACGGTGGGAGGGAAACTGGAAGGTTAGGCGAGGAAAAGGTCATTGGCTATGTTGAGTGTCTAAAAACAAAGTGATGAGTGTCAAATGCTGCAAAGAAGAAGACAGAAAAATACTATTTAATTTGGCAGCACTAAGATCATTGGAGATTATATCAAGATCATTTCAGTTGGGTGATGGATAAGGATGATGGATTGCCATGGGTAGAAGTCAACGAGAAGTTCAGAGACGGTTAGTCTTTTTCTTAAGAACTTTGATTGGAGGATGAGGAAGCAAAGGCAAGTTTGATTGGCTTGTGGGGGTGGGTTTTATTTTTCTTTTCACTTTATATTTTGACAGAATTTTAGACATCAGAAAACTTCCAATAGCACAAATAATTTCTATACTCACATTTTATTACATTCTCCGTATTTGCTTTATTTCTCTCTCTCTTTTTCTTTCTCTTTTGGTCATTTTAATTTTTTCTGAACTGGTTAGGAGTAAGTCATAGATATTATGCTGTTTTAACACCTCATACTTCAGTGTATTTCCTAAAAAGCAAGAATATTCTTTTATATAACTGCAACTTATTGACCAAAATCAGGAAATTAATATTGAGACAATACCTAGTCAACAGACCTTACTGAGATTTTTCCAGTTGTTTCAATAATGTCCTACATTGCACAAGAACACTCCAGACATGTGTGTTGCATTCAAGTGTCATGTTGCGTTAGTCTTCTTTAGTCTGGAAGCAGCCTTTCTTCATACATCATGAAGTATTCACATTTTTAAAGAGAATAGGATTCTCTTTTGTAGTATGTCCCTTGATTTGGATTAGTCTGATGTTTCCTCATGGTTAGATTCCGGTAATGCTTTTATAGTAGGAGCACTATATAAGGAATGTTATGTCTTTCATAGTATATCATATTGGGGACACCTGGTTTTGATTTATCCCAGGACTGGTCAATTTGATCATTTGGTCAAGGTGGTATTTGTTAGGTTTCTCTACTATAAACTTACTGTTTTTCTCTTTGTAATTAATATGAATCTTGTGGGAAGATACCTTGACACTATGTAAATGTCCTGTTTCTCCTCAAATTTTCACCCCTAGCTATATAATTTATTGATAATTCTTGCCTAAATCAACTATTATTATATTGATTACCAAATAGTAATTTGCTAAATTCATCCTCCCTTCTACATTTAATGATTGGCTTCATAATATAAGGAAAAGCATCCCATTCTTCTACACTACTCTAATTATTTATTCATTCATGTCACTGCAAACCTTGGATTCTTTTTTTTTTTTTTCAGATGGAGTTTCGCTCTTGTCGCCCAAACTGGAGTGCAATGGCGCAATCTCCACTCACTGCAACCTCCGTCTCCAGGGTTCAGGCAATTCTCCTGCCTCAGCCTCCTGAGTAGCTGGAACTACAGGCACCCACCACTATGCCTGGCTAATTGTTTTTTATATTTTTAGTAGATACAGAGTTTCACCATGTTGGCAAAAAGGCCGTGCATGGAAAGAGCCATACATAAACGGTACTGCATTTCAAATAATGGCAAAGAAGTGTGCTTGAGGGGAATGGTTGAGGCCAGGCTGGTCTCAAACTCCCAACCTCAGGTGATCCTCCTGCCTCAGTCTCCCAAAGTGTTGGGATTACAGGCATGAGCCACCACTCCCAGTTGAACCCTGGATTCTTATTTATTCAAAGAGTTAAAGTCTTTGAGATGCCAAGGCAGGAGGATCACTTGAGGTCAAGAATACAAGACCAGACTAGCCAACAGAGCAAGAACCCCATCTCTACTGAAAAATAAATTAGCTGAGCATGGTGATGCACATCTGTAATCCTAGCTACTCAGCAGGCTGAGGTAGGAGGATCGCTTGAGCCCAGGAGTTCCAGGCTGCAATGAGCTATGATTGTGCCACTCTGTCATCCTGGGTGACAGAACAAAAGCCTGTCCCTAAAAAAAAAAAAAAAAAAATAGTTAAAATCCTTTACTATGGATAGTTTGAAAAGATACCTGAGCACATTTGTAGGCATAGAAGAGTCAAGGGAGATATAGAAGAGAGTGTATGATTGATGCAGTAAAGCAACTAACATGCTTTTACTCTGCAACCCTGTTAAACTCCAGCTGGGCTAGGTTTTGATCATGCAAAGAGGAGCAAAATAGGGCCACATCCCAGAGGGAGTTCAAGTACTGGAAGAGAGGACTAGGCTAGGGTCAGCCCACTGGGAAAAGGACCAGAACCATCTACAAATGTGACTTGTAAGCATCGTAGATATGAAAGTAGAGCTGTGAGTGGCACTTGGAGGAGAATGATTATTTTTAGTCAGTTGGTGAAGATCTCTCCAAAGAAATGACCTTTGAGTTGTAATCTCAGTAGATTACTCAGTAATCTCAGTAGATTAGTTGGATGGAAGTGAGGGAAAGAATAATAAAGAAGAGTGGGAAAGACATTCCAGACAGAAATGACACCCATGGAAATGTGGAAATAGCTTGTTAATTTTCCCTGGAAATTTGGAGAAATAAAGGGCTCTCTGTGAGTTGAGAATTAACACCAAAAGCTGCAAGGATTTGTAGTCCCTGAAGGTTTAGGCAGCATTGGCTCCATCTGGGGATCAAGGGTCAGAGGGTGTGAAGACTTTGGTACAGAACAGCTCTTTATTTCTAAGGGAAATCCCTCCTGGACCAAGCCCCAGAAAAAGACACCCTACCTCCCACCTTGGTTACCACAATCTTCAAAATGAACTCTCTGGCCACTTTAAGGAGTTAGTGGCTAGATCTGAGTAGGCTTATTCAGGGAATCTCATGGGAATCTGGAATTTCCCTTTAAACATTTGCTCTTGATTCCTGAAAATGTACTCACAGGCAATTTGCTTGAGGAGAAAATAAATCTGACTGCAATGTTAATTATGTATCTTTATTTATTTTATCCACACTAACAATAACAAGATGTAAACCAGAATGCAAAAAGTTCAGTTTATTTCAAATTTTACCCTAATTCCAAAGATGCAGAGATATTGTACATTAGTGAAGCTTTCAATAGATTAATATCTTACACCTAAAAAAAGCTTCAGTGGGAGTTTTTTGCTCATGTGTCTTTGTTTTTAAAGAATGAAAAGGCAGATTAATGTGAATTTAAATACCTGGAAGAAAAAAAGAAGAAATGTATCTGTTGTTCCATTATCCAGTACATATAATACTCCCAAAGAAATTTAAACTTAAAGACTTAGAATCTTTGATTTCATTTTAGCAAATGCTGTCTAACTGCAAATGTAGGTCACATAGTTTTGGCATCCTGTGTGGGTTTCCAGCTGTCTGCTGAATACAGAAAACAGAAGAATACGTGTTCCATTGCCCAACACACTTGAGAGTGAATTTCATATTAAAGCCTGAAGTTATTCACTTATTGAAATTTATGTTTCTTCAACATTCCCACTTCAGCTTTTTCCTTCTCTTTGAGGTCAGGATTTTTAAGTGATTAAGAGGATACAGCATTTTCTCCCTTTCTTTCCATCAGTGAACTTCAGTTTACAAATTAACTCAATCTTGGTAAAGATTAAATGAAATTAATTTAGTTATGATAACAAAAACTGGCCTGTGATAATTCTGATTATTCCCAATACAAATAAACAGAAACTAACATACCAATGGCTTCATTGAGATTTTGGAGACAGGAGGACAAGTAAGATAGGGCCATTGCCCCCTGCAGCCTGTGAGCTGGATACTCATCGATACTGACAAAATAGGGCAATTAATGGTAAATGTCGTGACTCTGATAACAAATGTCACAGAAAGCCAAAGGAGGGCACAGTGAAGGACAAGGGAGAAAGAAAAAGAAATGTGTGAAACTCTGAACCCATGCAGTCATCCCACCAAATGGACAGAGCTGAAGGGCTCCCCTGTTTTGCCACCAAACAATCTGTGACCCTCTGATAAGTCCAGTTAAATAAAATTCCACAAATATATATTGAGCTTTTGGTGTCAAGAACAAAAGTCAGCTAGAATTAGCTTAAATTGAAAGTGGACGCTTGTTATAGTAAGAATCAAAGGAGTCTTCTAGAATCCAAGTGCAGGAGCACGTCCTGACTTCTAGAACAGTTGAGTCAAGAAGCTGGAAAGTCATCAAAGTCTCTATCCATATCTTGTCCAGCTTCTCTCACTCCGCAGAGAGACTTTAGCACTTCTACAGTCCTCATGGCACAATACAGCTGCCCATATCTCTCAAGGTGACATGCTGCCTTAGAGCTTTTCTTCCATTTCTCAGAAGAGAGACTCTCTCTAAGTCAGCTAAGAGAAAGGTGTCCATCACACATCCAGTCCACCATGGCCAAGGGCAGTCATATTGAAAAACATGATGGTGGTGGTGATGGGAGGGGGTGTGGGGCAGTGGTAGCTCCCAAAGAAGGGGAAATCAATTGGTGTGAGCTGGTGCCATGCCCAAAATGTGTCTCAACAAACACCAACCATGTGCACACCATGGTGCTTCAGGGTCTCTCTGCTTTCATATAGTAGAAGAGGAGGACGGTGAGGTAAGACTGGTTTAGAGTGATCACTATGAAGGAAGACATCACATCAGGGAATTGAATGGGCTGGAGGAATCTAAGGAGTGGGAGACTCTAGTGATGCGAGGATCAGGAAAGGCCTCATATAGAAGACATTGGAGATGGGCCTTGGCAGTGGGTTGGTTGCAGAGGTAGAGATGTGCATAACAGACGGGATGGGGACAAGAAGAAGCTGGACACAGTCAGCAGAGAGAACCCTGAGAACAGAGAGGCTTGGAGGCAAGAAGACCATGCTCGGAGAAAATGAGAGAGAGCCCCCAGCATCAATTAAGATGAGATTTGGCTGCATGCAATAAAATGAAACAGAAGAATGGATAACTAAATAATTGTGGCTTAAGCAAGAAAGAAGTTTATCTTTTATTTAGAGGAGTCCAGACGTTGGGAGTTCAGGGTTGGTAGGATAACACTGTGATCTTCGAGAAACCAGGCTCTTTCTCTCATTCTGTGCTTCCATCCCCAGTACTTGGCTTCTACTTTATAGTCCAGGAGGGCAGCCCAAGGTCCAGCATCGTACCTGCATTCTGTCTCGCCATAAGGAAGAAGACATGTAAAAGTGGACACCCCCTAACACTTAAGGGTGCTCCCCACAAGATGCACACAACATTTTTGTTTACTTCCTATTTGCCAGAACTTTGTCAAAGAGACATGCTTAACTGCAAGGCAAACTGGGAAATATAGTGGTCCTGTGCTCATATAATAGTCAAGAGTGCTTTGTTTAAAATTTTTTTTTGAGACGGAGTCTTGCTCTGTTGCCCAGGCTGGAGTGCGGTGGTGCAATCTTGGCTGACTACAAGCTCCGTCTCCCGGGTTCACGTCATTCTCCTGCCTCAGCCTCCTGAGTAGCTGGGACTACAGGCGCCCGCCACCATGCCCCACGCCTGGCTAATTTTTTTTGTATTTTTAGTAGAGACGGGGTTTCACTGTGTTAGCCAAGATGGTATGGGTCTTCTGACCTCATGATCTGCCCCCCTCGGCCTCCCAAAGTGCTGGGATTACAGGCGTGAGCCACCTTGCCCGGGCTAAGAGTGCTATTTCTAAGGAAGAAGAGAAGAATAAATATTGTGATATAAGCCGTCTCTTTCACTCTCACTTTGCCAAAAATGTAGGTCTCATGTGAGGGATGAGGCGAGAAAATTAGTTTAGGATCCCTTGAATGTAAGGCCAAGGAGGTTATCTAATTTGGTTGGCTGTGGGCAACCATCAAGGGTTTTGGAGCAGGCAAGTGATATGATCCGAATTATACGTTAAGAAGATTGCTACTGAAATGATTATAAAACAAGTCAGTAACTACTGAGTGCCATTTGAAAGTTAAAGGCTGTTCAGGGTCTGTAGGATGTGCTAGAGGTGGGAGAGCTTCTAGGGGGATGGGAGCAGAGAATAGCAAGGAGACTATATTAGTCGAGTCTGGAAAAAAAAATTAATAGGATCTAAACTGGGCCTGTAGCAATGAGAAGATGGGATGATGAGTGAGAAGGAGAGGAAAAATGAAATTCCAGTTTCGAGCCTTAGGGATCGGGGACTATTGGTGGTATTAATAGAAACAGGGAAGTCAGAGGAGGAGTAGGTGGTTGCGCAAAAAGGGAAGACCATTGGTTTGGCACCAGGTCCTGTGGTTTGGGCATCCAAGCAAGGATGTCCAGTAGGATGACTGGAAAATGAGGGGATTTAAACAACAATCTCCAGGAAGACTTTACACAATTCTAGGATTCTTTGGTGTTAAATTACTAGCACTTTAACAGCACTGTGTGGCTTAGGACTTACGACACCACTGATTCATATCCTGTGCTTGCAACTCTCTGAGAAGCTGAGAAGGCAATAAACCTCCATCACTCTTTAGTATTGAAGTTTCAGGTTATTCAAGGCACTCTGAGCACATTTAGCATGGATAAGTAAGACTTGGGTGTACTGATACTGCTATATTTCCAGAAAAATGTCAATAAAGCTGCAAATGTAATTTTGAAGCTAGGTTTTAAGTGGAGAGATTGGTTGACGAGGTGAACACTAAAGGCTATTCAGAGAAATTCTCACTTCAGGGTTTTATCATTTGTTTATAAATCAGCGATTCATTCATTTAATAAATATTTATTGAGCACTGCTATGATGTACTAAATACAGGTTTCATAAGAGTGGTAAGGCAGACATGGTCCCTGCCTTTACGGAACTTAGTCTAGACCAGCGGCTGGCAAACTTCAGCCCCTGGGCCAAACCTGGCCTGCTGCCTGTTTTCATTCTGCCTGCGAGCTAAGAATGGTTTTTACATTTGTAAACAGTAGAAAAAAGATTCAAAGGAAGAGTGGTGCTTTGTGACACATGCAAATTATAAGAAATCCAAATTTTAGTGTTCATAAAAAGCATTGTATTTTGCACAGCCACACTCATTCACTCACATATTGTCTCTGGTTGCTTTCATGCTGCAAGGGCAGAGTTGAGTAAGTGTGACAGAGACTGCATGGATTGCAAGGCCAAAAACATTTATTATTTGGTGCTTTACATAAAGTGTGTCAACCCCTGGTCTTGATAGAAATAATCAAACAAATGACCACACAAATATATATTCAAGCCAAGCAGGTAGGTTTTACTATTGTCTGGTCCTACTCAAGCACCTTTTCTCCCTACCACTCTTCCATCTAAATATCAAGGCCTGTGGTAAGTAGTCTCCAAAAGATGGCTCCCAGTGAATTGTGCTTCCCAGGATTTAGGCTTTTGGAGTCGTCCCTTCACTTTAAATCTGGCTAACCTGCAACTTGCTTGTTACCAAGAGTTACGGTGGAGGTTACACTGTGTGGTGTGGCTTCTACACTAGGTCAGAAGAAGCCTTGTTCTTTATGGTAAGCAGTTTTATTCTATATTTAGTGTAGATACTTTAGACAATAAAAAGGGAACATGTTTTGAATTTTTGATTTATATATAGTTTATATACTAATGAATTTTAGCATCGGATAGTTGAATATTTTAAGTACCACCCAGGTTCATTGCTGCTGTCTCCCGGGGCTCCCTGGTGCTGGCCAAGGATGGCGCTTGGCACTCCTCATGCTGACTCCACTTTTCTTCTCTACCTGGTCCCCAAGATCTTCTCTCAGGTTACAGCATCATCTCTGCTTTCCATCCCTACCGTCCCCCCCTCAACCTGCCCTTTTAATTCTCACAAGCCTCTATTGGAAATTGAAGGACTGAGCATTAAATGTTTCTTGCTTTTGTCATTCCCTCTATAAAAATTATACTTATCCTTGAGTGAATGGATGCACCCGATTTGGGGAAATGTCATGTATAAGTTGTGGAAGAAAAAAAAAAACCCAAAGTGAATATTTCAAGTTATTACTGCACAACACTAAGAATTGTGGTAAGTGCTACCAAGGAAAAGTACAGGACATTATGAAAGAGTAAAGTGTGATTTACAAGGATGATTGATTGGGAAATCAGGACCTGCCCCTGAAGAAGTGACCTTTAAGCTCAGGTCTAAAGGACGGGAAGAAATTAGGCAAAGACGAGGATGAGATTTAAGGAAGAAAAAACCTATTTAAAGGCCCTAAGGCACATTAGAAAACATCTGAAAGAAAACCAGGAGTTTGGGTAAAGATGGCAAATGGGACACACGCACCACTTGACTTTCTTCTGAAATTCCACTAAAGTCATAATAAAGACAGACCCCAGGATGACAGCTGCTCATCAGAGGTAGAAGTCTGGGCAAGGGAGATTTAAGAAGATAAAAATTGTCATGCATTTAATTGTTTGAGAGTATGGAGGAGATATGTACATACCTGCAGGAGAGTTTAAGGTTAACTTAGTGATAAGAAAATCAAGCCAATGGGGGAGAAAAGGAAAAGGACAATTATTAACTTCTGGGCAAAAAAGTTATTCAGGAAGAGAAGAGTAACCTTTGATACTACATGGCTCAGCTGTAAAAATGTTTGCTTTGTCAAAATAATGCAAACACAGGGTATTGCTCAACCTCAGTGATCAGGTGACTATATGGAGGCAGAGACACGGGGAACGGGTTGTTAGGGGAGAACATGGGAGAGCAACGTAGGAGGATGCATTGTCATCTTCCACAGTAAGGACTCAACAGGAGAAGCTTAACAGTAAAAGTAGCCTTCAAAGCATGGTATTTAGAGATGTGTGGGCAAAATCCCAAAGAATCAGCTGACTAGCTGCAAGTGGTAGCCTTTGGGGAGACGGAAGCTAGGGGATGACATTTCCTCAGATGGGGACATAGCAAAGTTTGCAGAATCTTTTGACTTTTTCTGTAAGTGCATTATAATTTAAATTAAACATAAAAACCATGCAGTGACAGGACTAGCAGGAGAGAGAGGGGGTGGGGTCTGAAGCAGGGAAGTGGAATCTTGTCAGCCATAGTGAGGATTTTAAGAGCAATAGGAAGCAAGTGAAGGAAGGAGTTTTTCAAAGGGGAATTGTAGGACCAGATTTATATTTTAGAAGGATGACTCTTGCTGCAGTGTGCAGAGCAGATAGAGGAGGCCAGAGTAGCCCTGGGAGACCTGATGGAGAGCCATTGCCCTCACACTGAGAGTAGCTTGAAGGAGGGTGGGAGCGGGGTGGCCGTGAAGATGCAGAGAAGTGGAAAAATTCAGGATGTACTTTGGAAGTAGAAGCATTTCATGAGTAACTACGAAGGAGAGTAAGAAGAGGAAAAGGAGATTTTTCCTTTATGAATAACCACCATAAAGCAACTTCAGAATTGCAGATAATAACTCTAAACTTATTCCACAGAAAAACCATTCAGATTAATGCTGAGTGTAACGTTGCAAATTGGCAAGGATATTCATTTCAGGCTCGGTGCCTTTGGAAAATATGCGGGCTAGCCTCTTCGTGGTCCTGCATCCAACAATCCTATTTTCTTCAATTAAGCAGCTATTTCAAAGACTCGTCATCTGTTTACCATTAATACATATTAATACAGCCACCCATGGATCCACAGCAAAAAAACAGCTAGAAAGCCTACGTTATACTAGTACAATTTCAGATGCTTTTTCATATGCGTACATTTCAATTTCAAAACAACATTTTTAGAATGAAGTAACACAGTAAAAATAAAATGACAGTAAATTTAACTCTGCTAAAAAAAAAGTATCAAACCTTATATTACTTAAAAATCAATGTTCTTTTTTTGGCTTTTGCTTTACTCATATGTTTAAAGCGAAGAGCTTAGTCGTCATCCTACCTCCCAACCCCCACATGCACAGTATTATTTACTTTCAGGCCATCTGGCAGTTTTTCCTTGCCATGATTTAAAATTTTCCTAATGTTTGCTAACAAAATTTGGGTGTTATTTTCTTTCTATAATAGTTCTTTTCATTTCCCCTAGGAGAAGAAGAGACTGAGATGTTCTGATAAAAGTTTAATTTAAAAAGGAAAAAAAAAGGTGAGTGAAATAACTCCTTTAAGCTCAGTCCTCTCTACAAAGGCACCTTAATTCTGTGCCCCAGTAACTTGATTTGCTGACTCATGAAACAGGCAAACATGTCACAAGAACAAGCAATAGTTTGTGTGTCTGGGATTTAAACCCAAAGCCCGCAAGTGATCAGAATTAGATGGAATGGAGTTTGCTCATTCTTACTAATCTCTTTTTGTCTAATTTTCTTTGCATCCATATCTGGAGCAGTTTCAAAGTATTGACAGGAGTAGGGTAGGCAGACAGAGTGGAAAGAACCTCCTGGTGTTTTGTAGCAGACAATTTTTCCTACTCCAGGACCAAAAACTATTTGTTTGACTCTTTGTAACCCTTTTCTCATCAAACCTCCTGACTAATGTAAGTAAGATCTGTGTATTTCAGCATTCAGATATAACAGATGTTAATATTTTCCCATGTTTGGTCCCCATCTTTTATATTAGGAAATAAAATGTCACAGATACTGCTGAAGCCCACTTTGTCTCCCTCTATGATCCCATTTTTCTTTCTTTTCCAGAGGTAATCACTATCCTGAGACTTAGTGTACCTTTCTTATCCATGTTTTACACTTTTACTATTACTATATGCATATATATTCATAAAAAACATGTACTATAGCCTGGTTTAAAGCCTTCCATAAATTGATTTATGCTCTACATTTCATTTTGCAACTTCCTTTCTTTTCTATCAACATTTTGTTTTGCAGGTTTATACATGTTGATGCAGGTAGCCCTAGTTTATTCATTTTCACTGTAATATAGTGCTCTGAGAGATGAAACCCCCCACCACAATCCATTCTCTGTTTTGATGAACACTTAGATTCTCTTCATTTATCTTATTACAAACAATTCTGAAGTGAATGTGGTAGATTGCATTAACGGCTCCCTGTACCCATGTACTCTAGTTCCTCCCACTAGAGTATGGTTTCCTGCCCCTTGACTTTGAGTTTGGCCATGTGATTTGCTTTGGCCAATGAAATGTTAGCAGGCATGACGTGATCAAAGGCTGGAGCAGTGCCTATATGATTGTGCTCGTCCTCTTGAGTCTCTGACATTGCCGTGAACACAACATGCTTGGGCTACTCTCTAGGCCCAGGAGGAGGATGAGATACATGGATCAGAGCAGGGCTGCCTGGCTGAGTGCAGCCTGTATCAGCTGATCCCCAGGTGCATGTGAACTATCGCAGCCAAGCTCAGTAGAGCCACCTAGATCAGCTAACCTCTAGCCAACCTACAGAAGCCCAAGCTCAATAAATGTTTCCTCTTGAATGCCGTTGAAATGTATAAGTTGTTTGTTATAAAACAGTAAACATTTTTTGTAAGTGAAAGAAAAGTTCTGCTTTCTGCCTACAAATGAAATTGCTGAGTTAACAACGGATATGAATTTTCATTTCCTCTAGATATTTCTAAATTCCTCTCCAAGGAATTGAACTAATTTATACTTCCACCAGTGGTATATCCCATTTTTCTACATTCTTATAGACACTTGTTAGCTTGTGTATTTATTTCTCATTTCTTGCTACATTTCCCTATTTTCTAGTGAGGTTTACACTTACATTTGAAACTATTCTTCAGCCATGCCAGCTTAGATTTGACATGTGAGTAAAGAAGCCATCTTGGAAATGAATTCTCCAGCCCCAGCTGTTCTGGCCATCAGCCATTCAAGTCACTCCTAATCATTCAAGTTGTCCCAGCTGAGGCCCCAGACACTGGAGCAGAGAAGAGCCATTTCTTTGCCCTTTCTGAATTTCTGACCTAGAGAATCCATGGGCATAATAAAATGTTTGTTGCTTTATACCACTAAGCTTTGGGGTGGCTTTTTATGCAGCAGTATATAAAAGAAACACTGGCTCATCATTTCACCTGGTGTGCAACCCTTTTAGCCCCAATGTAGTACAAGGTTGGCCTCCAGCTGCCTCTGCCTGCTTGCGTAGCTGGAGCTCAGCAGGCTGCAGCTTCACTCCTGGCTCACTGCTTTCAGTTATGACTTCATTTTCATCCAAGACAATTTTTGGTTTTGTTTTTGAACTCTCTATTTTAAATAGTTTTTTCATACATATCACTCGTTGCTGTGTGCCTGGAGTAGAGGTGGCAGGTCTCAAACCAATCTTACAACACCGCCATCTTGCCTGGTTTGCATTTTTAGCATAAGATGTCATCAAGCATGTGGTCAATTCAGGCCCCTGGATCACATTTATACTTCATTCGTTCATTTATTATAAATGTTAATTAGCACTTAGCACCTACTATGTGCAAGCACTTTTCTAGACACACTATAGGATACCAACAAGAGTTGGACATGTCCCAGGCTCTCAAACAGCTTACAGTCTGGTAGACAGGATAAGGTGAACGCAAAGAACTGTAATGAACGCAAAGAACATAGAGTCATAAACTGCAGTATAAGTGCAATGATGGACATACATAAAAAGTACTGTGACAAGAAGAAGACAAATAGACCAATGTAAACCAAGTCAGCAGTGGTCCAAGAACCAAACTGGGCTATCTGCTCCGATGTGTCTGTGACACATTGGAGAGCTGAGCTGGAGCTGAACTCAGAGAACTGTAGGACCAGTCATGGGTTTACCTCCACTGTACCTGTTACCACTGCCCAGAAGGCCCTGAAATTGCTACCTCTTGTCTGGACCTCATGAAAGTCTCTTTCTCTCACATCTTTCCTGCCTCTGGTCAAAGTATCCACCATTGTCCTAGAAATATGGATGTGAAAACTCAGAGTTGCCTTTCATGCTTCCTCTTATTTTCTCCTCTGTCTCTAGCATCCTATCAACTGTTCCCTTCAATCATCTCTTCAGTGCATTTATCTACTCATCCCATAACAACCACCCTAGTGCTGGTCTTCACCAGCTCATGCATGTATGCATGTATTACTGACCAATGTATATTTGGCATGTCTAATTCTAGGCTTTCACATTTCCCATTCCTTGGGCCAGATTCTTCTCCTTCAATGCCCCATTTATTATGCTCCCTGCCAGCTTCAAAACCTTCAAAAACTTCCCCATTTCATACTGTATCTCAAGTAAACTCCTTCGTTGGACCTAAAGGCCTTCCCTAAATCAGCCATGCTCTCATCAAGGCATGCAATTTTCTTGGTAATACTGGGACCATCTCCTCTTTGTCCTGAGCATTTATTCTCATATTCACAGTGTTTTCCATGCTGCCTAATGTCTGGAAGTTCCTTGCTTGTTATTTATATTTTTAAGGTATTTTTCTTCAAGAGCTTCTGTTATAAAATATTTTCTTGTCCTTTAAAACTTTCACATGAAAAAACTGCTGAAAGAACCAAGGGTGCTGTCATGCAAGGAAATGTTGAAGAATGGTCTGAACAGAAGAGAAGAGCATAGTGGTTAAGTAGAGTCCATAAGAGCCCACGGAAGGAGGTTGGGCAGATGCTATTGTCGTCATTTCCTAGGTCAATTGAGGCTCAGGGAATCTGATTATTTATTTATGGTCACAAAGCTATCCAACATCTAAACAAGGCCTGAGCCGTACATAACCCTCTGAACCCAGAAAGAGTTCCATACCATATCAGAGTTAGACACTGTGTATATAGTCAATTGATAGAAGTCTCCTGAAGATACATGTCTGTTCAAAATGAGAAACAACTTTCCAACAATTAAAGTTTATAAGAGCAGAATGAGTAACTTTATTTTTAAAATGAGTTTTGTATACATTAGAAGCAAAGGTGGGATAATGGGAAGAGTTTTTATGTTTGGAAGGGAGAAGATATAACCTTTAAGATCCTTTTGAAGGATAAAGTTCTGTGATTGCGGGCTTGTTTGTAAATGCTGCTTTTACCTGAGAGTAAAAGCTCAATAAAAGTGGGGAAGGGAGGGAAGGGGGACGTGAGGGAACTAATGTTTATTTAATAAGTATTATAGGTGACATCCTAAGGGATTTACATTTTTATTTAATCCTTACAGCAACCCAGTGGAATAGGTTTTTTTATCACCACTCTAAACGCACACAAAAAAAATCAAGGTTAAGAAAGGCTAATAAATTTGCCCAAGACAACAAAACTGGTAAGTGAATAAAGTGGAATTCAAGCCAAATAGAGGGAGGAAGGGGAATGAAGTCGAGTATGTGTTCCCCTAACTCCCTCCATGTGGGATCTCCAAGGCTGACTGTTTGTCTGAACCATAAGGGTCAGGTACCCTGTCCAACGGTCATTTTCTTTTTACCACATCATGTTGAATCTGGTGGAATTTGAAAAAAAAAGCTTATTATTTGATTGCCTAATAAGGAATCAAATGAATAGACAGAGAACAACAACAAAAAACAGAGAATTAAGCCAATGTATTGGCAGGTCAGAATTTTATTGCTTTTGACAAAAGTTTGCTGTGTGACCTATAGAGCAAGAGTAGATGCCAAGGGATATTTAACATAACATTTAAAATTCAATGAGAAAAAAACTATAATCATAGGAGCTATTTAGAATCATTATCCTAAAGATATTTCTGACCAAACATGGAGGGATCTAAGGTAGCTTTAGTTCTAAGTGCAATGTAACTTGGGCCTGCAGTAGGTAACATGTATCTGCTTTAAAGAGCCAGCAACTCACCTTTTCTGGTATCATTGAGGACTAGATAGTTCTTAAATTACTTTCAAGAAACTCTGGTTTGAGTACAGATATGTGGAGCAAATTAAGAGATAATGTCAAACATCTGCTCTTCAAGTATCTCCACTTATTTATGTTCACTTGTCTTGAGACATCCACCGGCACCTGCCTTCAGCCCTGGTGATGGCTGCTTTGGATGTGGAGTGCTGGAGGTGTGCTTGGCTGGGTGGTTTGGTCTACCATGATAACTTTTCCACATGGAAAATACAGTATCCTAAATAATCAGCCTGAGGGACATGGTGTTTTGGTTGAAAATCCACTCAAATAAGCTGATGCATTACTGAAAAAAAATAGCCTGCGTAAGATTTGAAATAAGTTTGTATTTTAAAAGTAATGCTTATGATTCTCTGGCTGGATACCATCAGCTGATGGTTCTCATAGGAAACCCAAGCTGGGGGGAGTTTTATTGTGGTCATATGAGTGTGAGAGCTCCTGGAGCAGGGCAGAATTTCTGCCCGTGTTATGGTATTGGAGCAGAAAGAGAGGTGGCCAATGTAAAAACTTTGCAAGTAAAATGTTCTTTATGGTTTTTAAGTTTGAATTCCATGTATCATTCCAGTTTCAAGCCCTTGGTGCATAAAGTCTATAAGCCACTTTGGATGATTTTTAGTACAGAATTGATTATGTGGTTAACTTTAAACAAACTAGCATTTTAGTGCTGACTGAGGGATCTTAGATTCTACTCTTTAGTGTACGCTCCCAGGAAAGTGTGTGTGTGTGTGTGTGTGTGTGTGTGTGTGTGTTAAAGCCTGGATTTTTAAATTCCTAACAGTGAGTATTTAAATATCCTTCATTCTCTGTCTGATAGTAAATGCCAGACTGGTTTTCTAAATGGTCACTTTGGCTTGTAACTTTTGAAATAGTCATGAGTTTAGAAAGCAGTCAATCAGGGTCTATGAAATTAAAATAAAATAGGCCATAGAGTCAGCAGACAGAAGAATAAAGAATCTTTGAAATCTAATTGAGGAAGGCAAACAATTGGCTCAAAGACATCCAAATTACATCATCAAGCTAGAAATCAAGTCTGGGGACTCAGGATGTAGTAGATGCCAAATGTCTTCTGTTAACCGCTGCAGACCCTCTCTCCACTCCCTTTCTGCCATAATCTGTGCCTTGGGAGTCAGACCTGCACTGAACATGCTAACAGGCTCCTTTGCCCCCTGACTTCCATTTGGTTTAGGTTAACGGGAAGTACTGGAAGAACCTGTAGGAAGAAGGTGTTTATTCCACGGGCTCCTTCCCTCTGGGTTCTCTGAAAGCAAATGGAAGGGCTCCGCTGCTGTCAGGAGGCCCTTCCCACAGATCCCGCCCCATCTCACTTTCCCCTCTTCCTTGCCCCTTTAGGTCCACGGGTGGTGAGATCCCTAGACCCTAGCCTGGTTGCTGGGTACTGCACTACTCCTGTTACTACTATTGCTACTGTTGTTAAACTCTTCTCAAATTATCTTCTTTTTAAATTTTAGTATGTATTCTGCTTTCTGCATAGCTTTAACCCTTGAACCATAAAAATAAACAGAAAGAAAGAAAGGAACGAGGAAGGGAGCAAGGGAAGGAAAGGAAGAGAGAGGAAAAAGAATGAAACCAGAGCTGTGTGCTTTGTAGTGTCTCTGCAAACTTACTAAATCAGAGTAAGAGACATTTGTTAAAGTGAGCCTCTGGGACAATTCCTGAGGGCAAAGTCAGAGGCTATGGCTGAGCCACTGAGGGAGCATCATGGTATTTCAGGGGTGCCTTCCTACTTGATTGCACTAAATAACAGAGAGGTAAACATTGGTCACTTGATAATTGTCCTTCTCTGAGACTAGCTTGTTCTGGCGGTGGATGCTATTGGATTCTCCGCAGCCTCTGTGCTCATTCAATATGTGCTTGTAACACATCTTGGAGCTTTATTGGGCAAGAGGCGCCCGGGTTTATTTTTTGCCCTTTTAATTATTTAGACAATAGTTTTTTTCTTTTCTGGCTAAATTGAGTGTTCAAGATTTGAACTCAAAAGGGTGGAGACTCACTTAATAATTCTGAAGGCAATACATCCTTCTGGAAGGTCTTGCCTAAGGGAAAAGATCTTTTTGTTTCCTCCTTGTTTGAATAAAAGAGGTGAATTGAATGTATCCATTAAAACATAAATTCAAGGGAAAAATATAGTTAATAAGCTATCTACTTGGGTGTCACATTTTAGTAACAACATATTTCATAGATTATTTTTGGCAAACATTTCACAGGCAATTTATAGAATGAGTTAGGCTAGCCAATCAGGTTTTTAAAGGATTCAAGAAAGTATTCAGGGTCCATTTGGTGCAGAGGCTTGGACCAGGCAAAAGGGACCCAGTGTTGATCAAGATAGACAAGATTCCTGCTCTCAAAAGGGCTTGCACGCTGGCTGACACATAGATGGCTGAGAAAAATCCATTGCTCCTACATGAAGTTTGTAGTGACTAGCAGACACTTTTATTATATTTCAGCCTCAAGTTCAACAAGCCTTATAGGATTCATCAAATACAGATTTTTTTCATCATTCATCCATGTGGGTGGCTTCCACATTTTTTTCTTGCTTTCTGAACTTTATATTTTGTCATTAAGTACTTTCATCTTTGAAATGGTTACTGTATCAAAAACAACTTCACGGAAACCCAGCTGTACAGTGAGCATGAAATACTTGTTACACCTCTCAGGACTGCAAGTTTAGGGCACAGGGATGTTTACTCCCTTTTTTCCTGGGTGAATGCTTGGTTTGTGAGTAGTTTCCAATTACAATACCAGGCAGCCAAGTATCCAGGAAGTGCAATAACTTTCCAGGTTTGCAACGAACAAGATGTGCCCCAGGCAATATCTGGTAGGAATCATCCTGCATAGCTTTCTTCTATTATCTTTCTCTGACCTGAGAGGCATTCTGCTTCGCCTTCAAAAGGACTTTTACGAGCCAGATGTTCAACCCATATTGTATTTTGTGACTTTGGAAAGAAATCTGAGCACCTGGACAAGCGCTAGGAGGAGTGAAATGTTTAAAGAATGGTAAGAAAACGCCCAACTCACACAGTCCATTATAAGCACGAGGCACCAGAGTGTGATGAGTCCTTCCATTGTTAGATCAAACAAAGCAGCAACAACTTCCTTTGTTTTCATCACTGATAAGATATTTCTCTACAGCTGCAGGTTTTTAAAAGATCATAAAGAAACTACAGTTCATGAAAAGTGCTATATTATGTGCGATATCTGTGATTTTAAAAAAGCAAGATTTCATTATCTTAAAGACACTGAAAATACATCCGCTCTGAAAATTCATCTAATTTAGGAGTGAATCACTGTCTAGATTAAGTCCTAGCATTGGTCCACGCAGTTCAATCTGACTGTTCTGTAAATATAACTAAATGCAATGATCTCCATCAGCTGGAAAATAAAATTTTAAGCAAAGCGTTTTGTCCATTCCACGCTTCTCTTTTCTTTCCTCTTCATGCCCTATTCCCTGTAACTCTTTCTATCTATTAAAAATCAAGTTCAGGAAAAATCTTTCAGACTGAAATGTACGTGACTGGGTAGTTAAGAGCTCTCATAGAGTGGGTGCACTTCCACTGGATGTAAAGAAGTCAATCTCCAGCAGAATTTAGGGTGCCAAGGAGTAAAGGGAGGAGATGGGGGCAGTGGTCTTCCCTGACTGTCTTCCTGCCTCATCAGTTTGATAGATGTGGTGCCGACCAGCACCACTCATGTGCATGGATGGTGGTGACAATGGGGTAAGGTGGATGCTGCTGCCAGTGTCCTATATGCTAGTTTTTAAAGAAGAATGCTTCCAGGTCTGCCTGGGATGGAACAACAAGTCTTATAGCTCACATAGGTATTTTAGAAGAAAGAAAAATGGAGTTGAAAACATCCCAACTTTGCTTCCTATATCTTGGCTACGTCTGCATGTGTATATAACACAATGCAGCAAGTCTGGCTCATTTGTTTCTCCCATTAAGTAGAAAGGAACGTCTCTCCCTGGATGTCAGAGAAGGAGATGCAAGAGACAAAAGATGGAGACAGATCACATATAGTTATAAATATGGGCTTTAGATCCAGACTGCGTGGGTTCAAATCTTGACTCTTCAGGTTTGTGGCTTTGGGCAAGTTAGTCAACTTTTCTGTGCTTTAGCTTCATAACCTATAAAATGAAGAAAATACTAGTACTGGTCTCATATGTGTGTTGAGAATTATTTATATGATGTGCTTAGAATATCGCCTAGGACATGGGAAGTGTTGTGTATTGATAATAATTTTAAAATGATTATAATATTGTTCTTAATGGGGACCTCTGAGATTCCAGAGCCCACTATTTTAACTGCTCTTTCTCTAGGCCCCGTACCCCCAGCCCCAGTCTCCCTTGGCTGTATTCTCCTGGCAGTACTCCAGTGCTGATCTCAGAGCTCATAATTTGAGCTACTGAGTGAGTTCTGCGAAAGAAAACATCACAGCGCAGCAGATTTGTGTCACCACACATTTGTGAGCACCAATTTCAACAGGGCTCCTAACACCACCAGAAATTCTGTTTCTCTGCCTCATTCTCCATAAAAACTAGTATTTCTTTTTTTTCATTTTAGAAGAAGCCAATTTTATCAAACATTTCAAATACATTTGTGTTGTGGTTAAATTCCAAGGTCAAGTCAATAATACAGAGATACAAAGTGACTTAGAGAAAATATTCTAGACTAGAATTCATGATTTCTTTAAGTGACCAAAAGTTGATGTGTTTAACAAAAAATAACTAAATAGAATTATATGTAGGCCGGGTACAGTGGCTCAGGTCTGTAGTCCCAGCACTTTGGGAGGCCGAGGTGGGTAGATAGCTTGAGTCCAGGAGTTTGAAACCAGCCTGGGCAACATGGAACATCCCTGTCTCTATAAAACATACAAAAGTTAGCTGGGCATTGTGGTGTGCACGTGCAGTCCCAGATACTCAGGAGGATGAGGCGGGAGGATCACCTGAGCCCAGGAGGTCAAGGCTGCAGTGAGCTGTGATTGCAATGCCGTACTCCAGCCTGGGTGTCGGAGTGAGACTCTGTTTCAATAAATAAATAAATAAATAAATAAATATAATTATATGCAAATTACATACATGCTTATACTATAATCCATTGTGGCCAGGCAATAATAGGCTTCAAAGGTTTAACAAAAATTAGTAGATGAGGATTGAAATTGGCAATGAAGAACTAGTATTTCCAGCCTTGCCTGGTCCCTTCCAGTCTCTAGCTTCCCATCTTCATCCCTTATTCTCAGTGGATAATCTTGCTTCCCACCTCATAAGAAAAGAGATGTGAGAATGGAATTATAATTATGCTGTTTCCAAATCCACAAACGTACTTGCATCTCTTACCCTGGGAGAAATGTCTCTTCTCCCTTTAGGATGCTGGGAAGGATCCCCTTCTCTCCCACTTCTGCAGGGATCCCTTCATTGGTTATTCACCTTCCTTCTTATATTTTCAGTATGTCCTTTTCCAGTGGTTCCTTTTCCCATTTGCATCTAGATAAACTGGAGTCTCACTACATACACACACACACATACACACGCACACACATATACACACACACACATACACAGACACACACATAAGTGCACACACACACATACACATACATACACATATACACATACATACACACACACACATGCGCACACACACACACACACATGCCTTTTCTTAATACCAGGGCCCCTTGCAGCCAAGGACCAAGCAATCTCCCCCTTTCTATTCATAACCAAACTTTTTGTTAAGTCTACTTTTGTATTCTTTAACATAATTTTAAAAATTCATTATTAATATTATTTTTGATTGACAAGTCATAATTATACACATCTATAGCATACAACATGATGTTTTGATATATGTATACAAGGTGACATGATTAAATCTAGTGAATTAACATATCCATCACCTTACTTCCCTACCATTTCTTATGGTGAGACATTTGAAATTTACTCTCTTACTCTCTTAGTTATTTTGAAATATAAACTACATTATTATTGATAATAGTTGTGCAGTAGATCTCAAAACCTTTTCCTCCTGTCTTTGTGAAACTTTGTACCCTTTGATCCACAACTCATTCCATCCCTCTCCATGCCCCACTCCAGGCTCTGGTAACTGCTGTTCTACTCTCTACTTCTATGAGTTCAACCCTATTAGATTCCACATATAAGTGAGATCATGTGGTATTTTTCTGGGCCTGGCTTATTTCATTTAGCATAATTCTTCCAGATTCATCCATATTGTCACAATTGACAGGATTTCCTCCTTTTTAAAGGCTAAAGAGTATTCCATTGTGTATACTTACCACATTTTCTTTTTTTAAAAAAATTTACTTTTTATTTCACTAGGTTTGGGGGTTATGGGTGGTGTTTTGTTACATGAATAAGTTCTTTAGTGGTGATTTCTGAGATTTTGGTGCATTCATTGCTTGAGCAGTGTACATAGTACCCAATGTGTAGTCTTTTAAAAAAAATTATTTTGGGAGGCCGAGGTGGGCCAATCATGAGGTCAGGAGTTCGAGACCAGCCTGGTCAACATGGTGAAACCCTATCTCTACTAGAGATAGAAAAAATTAACCTGCCCTGGTGGCACATGCCTGTAATCCCAGCTACTTGGGAGGCTGAGGCAGGAGAATTGCTTGAACTCAGAAGGCACAGGTTGCAGTGAGCCGAGGTCACGCCACTGCACTCTAGCCTGGGTGACAGGGTGAAACTCCATCTCAAAAAATACATATTATATTACTTTTTAATTTTTTATTTCCATAGATTTTTGGGGAACAGGTGGTATTTGGTTACATGAATAAGTAATTTACTGGTGATTCCTGAGATTTTGGTGTGCCCATCACCCGGGCAGTGTACACAGTACCAAATGTGTAGTCTTTTTAAAAAAATTATAATTATTAATTTTTAATTTCCATAGGTTTTTGGGTAACAGGTGGTATTTGGTTACATGAGTAAGTTCTTTAGTGGTGATTTGTGAGATTTTGGTGCACCCATCACCTGAGCAGTGTACACTGAGCACAATCGGAAGTCTTTTAACCCTCACCCACTTCTGACCCTTTCCCCTGAGTGCCCAAAGTCCAATGTATCATTCTTATGCCTTTGCATCCTCATAGCTTAGCTCCCACATATGAGTGAGAACATACAATGTTTGGTTTTCCATTTCTCAGTTGCATCACTTAGAATAATAGTCCAATTCCATCCAGGTTGCTGTGAATGTCATTATTAACATTTCATTTCTTTTTCATGGCTAAGTAGTATTCCATGGTGCATATACATATATATATAATCACATTTTCATTTTTTTTTGGCTTTCCAATTGTATATCAATCAGGCACTTTCAGTAGATTTTTATCATTTATTAAAATTTGGCTCTATGTTAAAATGTCTGGTGGCTTTCTTTTTTATACTTTAAGTTCTGGGATACATATGCAGAATACGCAGGTTTGTTACATAGGTATACACGTGCCATGGTGGTTTGCTGCACCCATCAACCCCTTATCTATGTTAGGTATTTCTCCTAATGCTATCCCTCTCCTAGGTCCCCACCCCCCAACAGGCCCCAGTGTGTGCTGTTGCCCTCCCTGTGTCCATGTGTTCTCATTGTTCAACTCCCACTTGTGAGTAAGAACATGCAGTATTTGGTTTTCTGTTCCTGTGTTAGTTTGCTGAGAATGATGTTTTCCAGCTTCATTCATGTCCCTGCAAAGGACATGAACTCATTCTTTTTTATGGCTGTATAGTATTCCATGGTGTATATGTGCCACATTTTCTTTATCCAGTCTATCATTGATGGGCATTCGGGTTGGTTCCAAGTCTTTGCTGTTGTAAATAGTGCTGCAATAAACATATGTGTGCGTGTGTCTTTATAGTAGAATGATTTATAATCCTTTGAGTATATACCCAGTAATAGGATTGCTGGGTCAAATGGCATTTCTAGTTCTAGATCTTTGAGGAATCGCCACACTGTCTTCCACAATGGTTGAACTAATTTATACTCCCACCAACAGTGTAAAAGTGTTCCTATTTCTTCCCATCCTCTCCAGCATCTGTTGTTTCCTTAGTTTTTAATGATTGCCATTCTAACTGGCGCAAGATCGTATTTCACTGTGGTTTTGATTTGCTTTTCTCTAATGACCAGTGATGATGAGATTTTTTTCATATGTTTGTTGGTTGCATAAATGTCTTCTTTTGAGAAGTATCTGTTCATATCCTTTGCCCACTTTTTGATGGAGTTGTTTGTTTGTTTTTCTTGTGAATTTGTTTAAGTTCCTTGTAGATTCTGGATTTAGTCCTTTGTTAGATGGATAGATTGCAAAAATGTTCTCCCATTCTGTAGGTTGCCTGTTCACTCTGAGGATAGTTTCTTTTGCTGTGCTGAAGCTCCTTAGTTTAATTAGATCCCATTTGTCAATTTTGGCTTTTGTTGCCATTGCATTTGGTGTTTTAGTCACGAAGTCTTTGCCCATGCCTATTTCCTAAATGGTATTGCCTAGGTTTTCTTCTAGGGTTTTTATGGTTTTAGGTCTTACGTTTAAGTCTTAATCCATCTTGAGTTAATTTTTGTATAAGGTGTAAGGAAGGGGTCCAGTTTCAGTTTTCTGCATATGGCTAGCCTGTTTTCCCACACCATTTATTAAATAGGGAATCCTTTTCCTATTGCTTGTTTTTGTCAGGTTTGTCAAAGATTAGATGGTTGTAGATGTGTGACATTATTTCTGAGGGCTCTGTTCTGTTCCATCGGTCTATATATCTGTTTTAGTACCAGTACCATGCTGTTTTGGTTATTGTAGCCTTGTAGTATAGGTTGAAGTCAAGTAGCATGATGCCTCCAGCTTTGTTCTTTTTGCTTAAGATTGTCTTGGCTATACAGGCTCTTTTTTGGTTCCACATGAAATTTAAAGTTGTTTTTTCTAATTCTGTGAAGAAAGTCAATGGAAGCTTGATGGGGATGGCATTGAATCTATGAATTACTTTAGGCAGTATGGCCATTTTCACAATATCGATTCTTCCTATCCATGAGCATGGAATGTTTTTCCATTTGTTTGTGTCCTCTCTTATTTCATTGAGCAGTGGTTTGTAGTTCTCCCTGAAGAGGTCCTTTATATCCCTTGTACATTGTATTCCTAGGTATTTTATTCTCTTTGTAGCAACTGTGAGTGGGAGTTCACTCATGATTTGGCTCTCTGTTTGTCACTTGTTGGTGTATAGGAATACTTGTGATTTTTGCACATTGATTTTGTATCCTGAGACTTTGCCAAAGTTGCTTATCAGCTTAAGGAGATTTTGGGCTAAGATGATGGGGTTTTCTAAATATACAATCATGTCATCAGCAAACAGAGACAATTTGACTTCCTCTCTTCCTATTTGAATGCCCTTTATTTCTTTCTCTTGCCAGATTGCCCTGGCCAGAACTTCCAATACTATGTTGAATAGGACTGGTGAGAGAGGGCATCCTTGTCTGTGCCAGTTTTCAAAGGGAATGCTTCCAGCTTTTGTCCATTCAGTGTGATATTGGCTGTGGGTTTGTCATAAATAGCTCTTATTATTTTGAGATATGTTCCATCAATGCCTACTTTATTGAGAGTTTTTAGCATAAAAGGGTGTTGAATTTTATCGAAGGCCTTTTCTGCATCTACTGAGATAATCATGTAGCTTTTGTCATTGGTTCTGTTTATGTAATGTATTATGTTTATTGATTTGCGTATGTTGAACCAGCCTTGCAGCCCAGGGATGAAACTGACTTGATTGTGGTGGATTTTTGATGTGCTTCTGGATTTGGTTTGCTAGTAATTATTTGAGGATTTTTGCTTCAATGTTCATCAGTGATACTGGCCTGAAATTTTCTTTTTTTGTTGTGTCTCTGCCAGGTTTTGTTATCAGGATGATGCTGGCCTCATAAAATGAGTTAGGGAGGATTCCCTCTTTTTCTATTGTTTGTAATAGTTTCAGAAGGAATGGTACCAGCTCCTCTTTGTACCTCTGGTAGAATTTGGCTGTGAATCCATCTGGTTCTGGGCTTGTTTTTGGTTGGTAGGCTGTTAATTACTGCCTCAATTTCAGACTTGTTATTAGTCTATTCAGGAATTTGACTTCTTCCTGGTTTAGTCTTGGAAGGGTGTATGTGTCCAGGAATTTATCCATTTCTCCTACATTTTCTAGTTGATTTGCATAGAGGTGTTTATAGTATTCTCTGATGGTAGTTTGTATTTCTGTGGGATCAGTGGTGATATCTCCTTGATCATTTTTTATTGTGTCTGTTTGATTCATCTTTCTTTTCTTCTTTATTAGTCTGGCTAATTTACTTTTGCATTTTTTTTTTCAGTTTCATTTAGTTCTGCTCTGATCTTTGTTCTTTATTTCTGGCTGGTTTGGTTTTGGATTGTTCTTGTGTCTCCAGTTCCATGAGGTGTTGTTACCAGTGGAAGGTGTCCAGGTTCTTGGCATCTTGAACAAAGAATTGGACAAAATGCACAAACAAAGTGAGGAAAGCAAAAGCAGAGATTTATTGAAAATGAAAGTACACTCCACAGTGTCATCCCACAGTGTGGGAGCGGGCCCAAGCATAGGAGCTCAAAAGCCCCAGTGACAGAATTTTCCAGGGTTTCAATACTCTAGAGGTTTTCCATTGGTTACTTGGTGTATGCTCTATGTAAAAAAAGAGAATGAAGTGAAGTTACGTTCATTTACTTGGAATGTGCCCTATGTAAATGGAGAGGATGTTGCTTGCTGTGTGTGATCTATGTAAATGGAGAAGATGAATGTGAAGTTACAAAGTGTAAATGGAGAAGATTTTACTTGGTGTGTGTGGTCTATGTAAATGGAGAGGGTGAATGTAAAGTTACAAAGTGTAAATGGTGTAAATGGAGAGGATAAAGTGAAGTTACAAAGCCATTCACATTCCTGTCATTGCTGAAGTGCTGAAATGTTGACTTAGTTCTAGGAAGTCAGCATGGATCAACCTTATGTTCCCGGTCTCCAGGCCTTATTCTCCTGCCTCAATGTGACCTTAGATTGTCTATTTGTGCCCTTTCAGACTTTTTGGTGTAGGCATTTAATGCTGTAATTTTTCCTCTTAGCATCACTTTTGCTGTATTCCAGAGGGTTTGATAAGTTGTGTCATTATTATCATTGAGTTCAAAGTTCAAATTTTTAAATTTCCATCTTGATTTCATTGTTGACCCAACGATCATTCTGGAGCAGGTTATTTAATTTGCATGTATTTGCATGGTTTTGAGGGTTCCTTTTGGAGTTAACTTCTAATTTTATTGCACTGTGGTCTGAGAGAGTACTTGATATAATTTCAACTTCCTTGAATTTACTGAGACTTGTTTTGTGCACTATTATGTGGTCTACCTTGGAGAATGCTGCATGTGTTGATGAATAGAGAATATATTCTGCAGTTGTGTAGAATGTTCCTTAAACATCTGTTAAGTCCATTTGTTAGAGGGTATAGTTTAGATCTGTTGTTTCTTTGTTGACTTTCTCTCTTGATTACCTGTCTAGTGCTGTCAGTGGGGTGTTCAAGTCACCCACTATTACTGTGTTGCCATCTATCTCATTTCTTAGGTCTAGTAGTTATTGTTTTATAAATTTCCAATATTAGGTGCATGTATATTTAGGATTGTGATATTTCCCTAACCACCAGAGAACAACCCCCTTTGACTAATTTTCCATTACCTACCCAAATCCTATAAAACGGCCCCACCCCATCTCCCTTCACTGACTCTCTTTTCTGACTCAGCCTGCCTGCACCCAGGTGAAGTAAACTGCCTTGTTGCTCACATAAAGGCTGTTTGGTGGTCTCTTCACACAGACTCACGTGAGAGAACATCCTTTTCCACCCCTTTACTTGAAGTTTATGTGAGTCCTTGTGTGTTAGGTGACTCTCCTGAAGACAGCAGAAACTTGGTTGGTGAATATTTGTCCATTCTACCATTCCGTATCTTTTAAGTGGAGCATTTAGGCCATTTACATTCAACATTAATATTGAGACGTGAGGTACTATTCTATTCATCATGCCATTTGTTTCCTGAATACCTTTTTTTTTTTATTGTGTTATATAGGTCCTGTGAGATTTATGCTTTAAGGAGGTTCCATTTTGATGTGTTTTGAGGATTTGTTTCAAGATTTAGAGCTCCTTTTAGCAGTTCTCATAGCGTCAGTTGGTGGTGGTGAATTGTCTCAGAATTTGTTTGTCTGGAGAAAAACTGTATCTTTCCTTCACTTATGAGGCTTAGTTTCACTGGATACAAAATTCTTGGCTGATAATTGTTTTGTTTAAGGAGGCTAAAACTAGAACCTTAAACCTTCCTAGCTTGTAGGGTTTCTGCTGAGAAATCTGCTGTTAAACTGATAGGTTTTCCTTTATAGGTTACCTGATGCTTTTGCCTCACAGCTCTTAAGATTCTTTCCTTCACCTTGACTTTAGATAACTTGAAGACTATGTGCCTAGGTGATGATCCTTTTGTGATGAATTTCTTGTATTTTGATTTCTAGACCCCAGCAAGGCTGGGGAAATTTTCCTTGATTATTCCCTCAATATGTTTTCCAGATTTTAGATTTCTCTTCTTCCTTGGAACACCAATTATTCTTAGGATTGGACACTTAACATAGTCCCAAACTTCTTAACTTCTTGGAGGCTTTGTTCATTTTTTTTTTTGTTTTTATTTTTGAGATGGGATTTTGCTCTTGTCGCCCAGGCTGGAGTGAAATGGCACAATCTTGGCTCACTGAAATCTCCACCTCTTGGGTTCAAGCAATTCTCTTGCCTCAGCCTCCCAAGTAGCTGGGATTACAGGTGCCTACCACTACGCCCAGCTAATTTTTGTATTTTTAGTAGAGATAGGGTTTCACCATGTTGACCAGGCTCGTCTTGAACTCCTGACGTCAGGTGACCCATCCACTTTGGCCTCCCAAAGTGTCAGGATTACAGTGTGAGCGACTGCACCTAGTCTGTTTTGTTATTTTTTAAAATTCTTTTTCCTTTGTCCTTGACGGATTGAGTTAATTCAAAAGCCTTGTCTTCAAGCTTGAAAGTTCTTTCTTCTGCTTGTTGGATTCTATCACTGAGATTCTCCAATGCATTTTGCATTTCTCTAAGTGTGTCCTTGATTTCCAGAAGTTGTGAAGTTTTTTTATTTATGCCATCTACTTCACTGAAGGTTTTTCATTTCATATCCTGTATCATGTTTTTAATTTCAAGTTGTACTTCACCTTTCTCGGATGCCTCCTTGATTAGCTTAATAATTGACCTTCTGAATTCTTTTTCTGGCAATTTAGAGATTTTGACTTGGTTTAGGTCCATTGCTGGTAAGCTGGTGTGATCTTTTGGGGGTGTTAAAGGACCTTGTTTTGTCATATTACCAGAATTGTTTCTCCAATTCCTTTTCATTTAGGTAGACTATGTCAGAGGGAAGATCTGGGACCCCAGGGCTGCTGTTCAGATTCTTTCGTTCCACAGGGTACTCCCTTGATGGGGTGTTCTCCCCCTTCTCCTAGGGATGGGGCTTCCTGAGGGCTGAACTGTGATGATTGGTTTTGCTCTTCTGGGTCTGGCCCCCAGTGGAGCTACCAGGCTCTGGGCTGGTACTGGTGAGTATCTACAAAGAGTCCTATGGTGTGATCCATCTTCAGGTCTTTCAGCTGTGGATACTAGCACCTGCTCCAGTGGAGGAAGCAGGGAAGTGAAGTGGACTCTATGAGGGTCTTTGATTGTTTTTTTTTTTTTTTTTTTTTTCAGTGCACTGGTTTTGTGTTGGTTGGCCTCCAGCCAGGAGGTGGCACTTTCAAGAGTGCATCAACTGTGGTACTACGGGGAGGAAGCAAAGTTGCCCTGGGGTCGCCTGGTTACATGTTCAGGTTTCTCAGGTGGTGGGCAGGGCCTTAGAGCTCCCAAGAGATTATGTCCTTTGTCTTCGACAACCAGGGTGGGTAGAGAAAGACCACCAGGTTGGGTCAGAGATACATGTGTCTGAGCTCAGACTCTCTTTGGGTGGGGCATGCTGCAGCTGCTGTAGGGGCTGGGGGTGTGGTTCCCAGGCCAATGGAGGTTTGTTCCCAGGGGGATCACGGCTGCCACTGCTGAGTCATACAGGTTGCCAGAGAAGTGGGGTAAAGCTGGCAGTCACAGGCCTCACCCTGCTGCCACACAGCCTGCAGTCCTAAGGGCTGGTTTCACTCCCACCGTGCTCCTGCAACTGTATCAAGTCCAGGCAGCCAGTGACCAGGGCTGAGAACTTGCCGCAGAGCATGAGCCTCCCCGCTGAGAAAGCAAGCGGACTCACAGCTTTTTGGCATCTGGGGAGCCTGCAGAGGTGATCCAGTTCCTTCAAAGGGTCTGTGGATTCTCTTGGCTTTCCAGGTATGTTGCTGTGGTAGTTCATGGAGCAAAAGTTCACAATATGAGTCTCTGCATGCAGCTCTGTCTGTCCAAGAGGGAGTTGCAAGCTAGTCCTGCCTCCTATCTGCCATCTTAATCCTGTACCACATTTTCTTTATCCAGTCATCTACTTACAGACCTTTAGGTTGGTTTCATGTCTTGGTTATTGTGAACAATTCTGCAATGCTCATAGGAGTGCAGACAGTCCTTTGACTTATTGATTTCAGTTCCTTTGTATATATATCCAAAGTGGGATTACTGCATTGGATGGTAGTTCTGTTTTTAGTTTACTGAGGAACCTGCATACTGCTTACCAAAGTGTCTGTACCAATTTACATTCCCACCAACAGGGTTCCCTTTTCTCTGCTTCCTCTTCAATACTTATCTCGAGTTTTTTGGTAAAAGCCATTTGAAAAACTGTGATGTCTCATTGTAGTTTTAACTTGCATTTCCCTAACGATTAGTGGTGCTGAGAATTTTTCACATACCTGGTACCATTTGTATATCTTCTTTTGAAAAATAGTCAGGTCCTTTAGCTAATTTTCAACTAGGATATTTATTTTCTTGCTGTTGAGTTGTTTGGGTTCCTTATATATTTTGGGTATTAACTTCTTATTAGATGTATGGTTTGTAAATATTTTCCCTCATTCTTTGGGTTGTCTCTTCACTCTTTTAATTGTTCCCTTTGCTGTGCAGGAACTTGTTAGTTTGACATCAATTTGTCTACTTTTACTTTTGTTTCCTGTGCATTTGGAATCCTATCCAAAAAATCATTGCCCGGACCAATGTAGTGGAGCTTTCCCCCTGGGTTTTCTTCTGGAAGTTTTAAAGTTTCAGATCTTAGATTTAAGTCTTTAATCCATATTGAGTTGACTTTTGTATATGGTGTAAGGTTCTAATATCAAGATAAAGGTCTAATATCATTCTTCTGTATGTGGATATCTAGTTTTTCAACAACATTTATTGAAGATATTTTCCTTTCCACATTGTGTTTTCTTGGCACTTTTGTCAAAAATCAGGCTGGGCACAGTGGCTCACACCTGCAATCTCAGCACTTTGGGAGGCCAAGGCGAGCAGATCACCTGAGGTCAGGAGTTCGAGACCAGCCTGGCCAACCTGGTGAGAACCAGTCTCTACTAAAAATACAAAATTAGCTAGGCATGGTGGTTCTTGCCTATCATCCCAGCTAATTGGGAGGCTGAGGCAGGAGAATTGCTTGAACCCAGGAGGCAGAGGTTGCAGTGAGCCGAAATCATGCCACTGTACTCCAGTCTGGGTGACAAGAGTGAAACTGTAAAAAAAAAAAAAAAAAAAAAATTCACTGTAAATTTGTGGGTTTATTTCTGGGCTTTCTATCTTGATCGATGTGTCTGTTTTTATACAGTTTCATGCTGTTTTGATTATAATCCCTTTATAGGATATTTTGAAATCAAGGAATGTAATGCCTCCAGCTTTGTTCTTTTTGCTCAAGGTTATTTTGGCTATTTGGCATCTCACAATCGAACTTTTAAAAGAATTGTCTACATTTGCTGTTACCATTTCTACACCAAGGATAAGAATACGCATTATCCTTGAACCTCCAGGCTACTGAAAATTATCTTGCCCAAATTCTTGTGAAATCTTAAGGACATTTTTCAGTCGTTGCTTTGCTCTATTTTTTCAAAAATGTTCTTCTCTTTTCTTCTAGCTACACAGTTATCTGGTTTTTCTTTTATATCCTTGACTGTTTCTTCTCACACGTCTTTACAACTTTTCCTTTTCTACTCATTCCTTAAATATTAGCAGTCCTAAGAAATCTTTTCTTGGCAGTCTGATTTTCTTCCTCTAAACTCTATAGACAACATCCTCTACTTTCAGCTATATGCCGATGGCACCAAAAGCTATATCTCTAATGCAACCTTCCTCCTAATTTCATTGCCCATATAGTAATTGCCTGTTACACGTCTCTACTTGGATGTCTTTCTAGCACCATAAATTTAGCATATCAAGGCAAAACAAATGGACATTCCCCTAAACCACTACATACACACACACACACACACACACACACACACACACACACACACACACAGAGAGAGAGAGAGAGAGAGAGAGAGAGAGAGAGAGAGAGAACCTGAGTTGATTCTCTCAGGGAATGGAACTGTCATTCACCCAGTGCCCAAACCAGAACCGTGGGGATGTTATCTTTAAATCCTCCATCTTCTCTGCTCTCTACTTCATATCAATTACCTCTGATCTTTCTTCCATCTCCAAAATGTCTCTTAAATCCATTCCCTTAGTTCACTTCTTTCTGTTCTACCTGGCCTTTATTTCTCACCTGAATTACAGCCACTGCTTCACACTTGGTTTCCCATTTTATGTTCTATATGCTAAACTTGGATCATCTTTAAATATTACAACCTCCTTGAGTCTCTTGCTTAAAATCCTGGACGAATTTTCCATTGCCTCTAGAATTAGTACAAACTCCTCTTCAGGGCTTTGCTTGGTGCTTTCCAGGCTCTGGCCCCTGCCAGTGTCTCTAGCCTCCTCTCATCACTTCCCCTTGAGCTCTGTTCTGTAAGCATAAGAACTTCCTTGGGCTTTGCAGACACAGCTTGCCATGCTCATATGTGGCCTTCCCAGGTGCTGTTCCTTCTGCTTTGAACACTCTCTTAGCCTATGAATTTTTTTCTGGCATATTTTTTAATCCTTCAGGTGTCTAACCACTAGATTAAAAGGTTTTTGAGTGCAGAGATCATTCCCCTCCTCTGCTACCAGATCTGCACCACCTTTAGCATAATGCCTGACATATAGGAGATATTCAGTACATAGTGGTTGAAAAAGAAATGGATAAACAAATGTAAGAATTGTGGGAATTCATCTTTTCAATTGTCTCTGATATCTCACATCTTATCAGGAGTCACATCCATGCCTTTCTCCCCATCTCAAAATTCAACTTCTCTCCCCATTTCCTATGACTTCCCATACTTTTTATTTTATTTTTTAATTTCTTATAGCCCAGAGACTGCAAATGACTAGGCTATGGAACAAATACAGCAGGTGGATTCTGTTTCATCTACATAATATTTTAAATTTTGAATTAGTTGCCAACATTTAAAATGCAGGAGGTTTTCACTTTTCACAGAAGTAGGAAAAAAATTCTAAACTTTATATAGAACCACAAAAGACACTGAATAGCTAAAGCAACCTTGAGCAAAATGAACAAAGCTGAAGGCATCACACTACCTGGCTTCAAAATTTACTACAAAGTTGGAGTGACCAAATCAACATTGTTCTGGCATAAAACAGACAGACACACAGACCAATGGAGCTGAATATAGAACCCAGATATAAACCCAACCATTCATAGCCAACTCATCTTTGGTAAAGACACCCAGAACATACAATGGGAAAAAGATAGTCTTTTCACTAAATGGTGCTAGGTGAGGCCGGGCACGGTGGCTCATGCATGTAATCCCAGCACTTTGGGAGGCTGAGGCAGACGGATTACCTGAGGTCAGGAGATAGAGACCAGCCTGGCCAACATGGTGAAACTTCATCTCTACTAAAAATACAAAAATTAGCCAGATGTGGTGGTGCATGCCTGTAATCCCAGCTACTTGGGAGGCTGAGACAGAAGAATAGCTTGAAGCTGGGAGGTGGAGGTTGCAGTGAGCCAAGATCTTACCACTGCACTCCAGCCTGGGCAACAGAGTGAGAATCTGTGTCAAAAAAAAAGAAATGTTTTTAAAAATTCAGGAGGTTTTTTACATAAAAATCCAGCTTCTCTTGAACGAATAAGAAAAAAATCAAAGATCTCACTACACTTACCAGCATTCTATAAGCAGATGGAGTTGGGTAAAAGACAGGTAGTTTCCAGTTTACCTCGTCACACCAGACACACTTCATCACTAGATTTCTTTGTAGTGCTTGCTGTACCTGTAGGCATCTAATTTGCAACACCTGGTACAGATTTGCTCCTCAACCGTTGATTCATTAGGCAGTAAATTCAATCTAAGAAACATTTGTGGAGCTCCCAAACATGCACAGAATTGCACAGCATTTCTGTGCTGGCTCCCAAACAATGGGGTCAATATTGATATCATCACGCTTCCCAGTGTGGATCCGCTGTTGTCTATGTGCATTGCCTGCTGTCAGGCAGGGGTGAACTCAGAGATGTGCTTCACATGTGTCTCCTCCATGGACTACAGACATAGCGACAGAGACCCTAGCTACAGCACTTAAATGTCCAGCTTCCATAAGCATCCCACAGCCATCCCACCATCCAGACCATCAGCCCCTCCTGGGTCCTGCACATAAGTAGTGCGCATCTCTGCCTCTTCTGAGAACCTCCAAACCACCATCCTCTTTCAGGGTGTGGGAAGTTGCTGCCTGGACTTGAGCCAGACACCCAGTTTAACCCAGGACACCAGCTCTGGTTCCTCCAGTGCTGGCATAATCTGGGTGGCCAGGAACAAAGGAAGAGAAATCCAAACCTTTCAGAGACATAATCCTGGCATCCTGCTAGTATACATTTTATGCCTCCCTGATTAACTCATTGTAGCAAAACAGTAACAAAATAAGATGCCAGTCAGCACTTTTCTCAACTCTCATCATATTATATTGATTATTTTGGTTTCTTTGTGTTATCTTCCTCAGTGGTCTTCGAGTTTCCCTAGGATGAGCCATCTTTTACTCATGATATCTACCCCCAGTACCTAGCATATGTTCTTCCATATTATATTTGCTAAGTAAATATTATTTTAATAATGAATATATTATGGGTCAATGTTCTGATGTTCTGAGTCTCTTACAAGTAAGTGGTTAAGACTTAGGGGAACACAAACCCTAATGCAGTTATTTTCAAAGACCCCTTTTCAAGAATAGTACAATGCTGTAGAAATCCGAGGAACTCCAGAGACAAGCAGTTCAATTTATTCTGTTCAACGTAAATCCCCCTTCCAACTTATTAGTGATAACTGGAGATGACATTTCCAAGTAATCATTTCTTTTTCAGTGAGTCAGGGCCGGGATAGTTTCAAAGCTGTAATCCTTACTTAGCTACACTGATTTCTGTCACTAAAGATTGTCCTTGAAATAGTGAATGAATGCACGTTTCTTACCCTGGGGCTAAAATGCATCTGAAAGTCCAGCCATTCTTTGCTGTGGATGAAAGTTCACATTTCTCTGTAACACAAGTTACATGAACAGGTAAATTAAAACAAGTTTTGCACTGTGATTTTCCATTAATCACGATTATCAATTCATGAATTCCTGATAAGCCTGTTTGGTTAAATCTGATCTTTCACCTCCATGTTTAGAAGTTGAATTAAGGATAATTGCATGCATTATACCACTTGTGACAGTATTTGAGCTGATTAGCTTGTAGAGACTGATTAGGTGAAGGCTATAGTCATATAAAAGTGTGCATTATAATAGGCTATGTAGATGAGCTTGTAGTGATATTGTATATGACATGAAACTGAAAGAACAGATTTTTATTCAAATTAGAGACTCTCTTAATTGTACTCCACAAGCGTCACGGTACATGACAGTCACTGAATGACTATGTAAATTTAGCCCCACGTTTTTATCAACTACCCATCATGGCTTTCCTGCTCTCTGCTGAAGAAAAAGAAAAAGCATAAATAGAAAGTCCTGGCAGGTGGGATAAAAATGCAAAACAAAGAACACAGCACAAAACACACTAACATGTGAATCCCTACAACATGACATGCACTGTAGCATCTCATTCCATCTATTGCCAAGCCTTATGAGACACTTCATTTTGATAAAGGTCTTAGAGAGACTCCAGACTGTCCCACAATACATAAAGACTCTTGCCTCATCCTCATACCTCCTATTCCCATGAGCTTTCCTTCTTATTATCTTTGGATTCTGTGGTGATATCTTGCTTGGCTTTGGTGCTCCAGTTTGCTTTATGTTTTTCCTGTTGACCTGTTTATCATTGATAATTTAATCATAGTTGCTGCTGGCAGCTTCCAGGTTTGTGTATCCTGCTTGGTTTCTGCGTGTGGCAATTACCTGATATAATCTGGGCTTCTAATATTCCTGGAGAGCATAATGCACCAGCAGCAGCTTTTCTGAAAAGTAATAACATAACCAGGAATGTTTTCTACCCCCTCTTTTCCAGACCAGCCTTCCATTTAGCGGAATATTTTTAAATGTCCCATCTTTAGCAGACAAGATAAAGCAAAATGTGATATTCTGGTGTGATGGTGATAGAGGACTCTTGAATTATCTCAGTCTAGCCAATTCAGGGCTTTTAGAGAGGTTGTTGTAGGAAATGTGATTTTCTTGGAGAAGCATTGTGAAGAGAACTTGCAGAAAAATAAATAAATAAATAAATAAATAAATAAATAAACCAAAACAAAAACCAAATTTTAATGAAAGGTGGCCTAATAAAAACACAAACCCAGTTTTCTTTTTTGATCCCAGATACTTATTATTGAGTTGTTTTTTCTAAGAACATACATTTTCTGGCTTGTATCTTTTCTTGTACAACTTAATTGAAAACATTCTAAATATATGCAACTTGATAAAAACATTTGGTGGGCCGATCAAAAAGCATGGTTATCATATGACTTTCCTATATATTTGATCTTTCTACAGGAATCATCTATGGGCTGGGGATATAGACTAGGTCAAGAGGAGTATAATTTTAGTTTAACTTGACCCTTGGTTTAGCCTGTATTATAGAAGGACCTCCAGTTCAATGTGATGCCCTCATCTCCCCCAACACCCACCTTCCCATTTATGAAACAACAATGAAATTTACCACGTGTGTTAGGCCCCCCTCAAGATATGCATGCAGTAATCCCAGAACCTGCAGATATGTTACTTTACATGACAAAGGAGACTTTGCAGATGTGATTAAGAGTATGGATCTGGAGATGAGGAGACTATCGGGGTAAGCCCAATCTAAACACAAGTTCCTAAAGGCAGATAACCTTTCCAAATGGTTTAAAGAGATGAGAGGCAAGAAGGGGAAGAATTCAAAGCATGAGAGGGACTCAACCTGCCAGTTGCTGGCTTTAAAGATGGAAGAAAGGGGCCACGAGCCCAGGAATGTGGCAGCCTCCAGAGTGGCCCTTGGCTGGGACCCTTCAAATAAACCAGGACCTCAGTCCTACAACTGCAATGAACTGAGTTCTACCTGTAACACCAATAAGCAAGGAAGTAGATTCTTTCCCACAGCCTCCAGAAAACAAAGCAGCATATTGATACTGTGGGTTTTAGCCCAGTGAAATCCATACAGCTCTTCTGACCTACAGAGCTACAAGATAATACATTTGGGTTGTTTAACCTACTAAATTGGAATTATTTATCACAGCAGCAATAAGAAACTAACACAGCATGTGACGGGCAGATAGCATCACTATGGGAGATTAGGAAGGTGTCAGCCTTTTTGTTTTCTTCCCTAAACTCTTTGCCAGCTCTAAAGCATTCTGGGGTTGCCCACTCAGCTACCCCTACCTTTCTGAAGAGTTCTGGGTCAGCTCCATCTTTTGAAACTTTGTGAGGGGGAATGAAATAAGAGAAGAGGGAAAAAGGAGAGTTAGAACAGACCAAAGCCTCAGAGGGGGATCTTGCACAAAGCTGTTAACAAACAGGTACTAAATTCCCTATGGGGCTGAGTAGGCTAAGGGTCAGCAAGTGCTCAGGGAGCTGTATGGAAATGTGGAGGTAGGAGAGGCTGTCTAGAGAGTGGCAGGACCCAAATCTAGTGGGCTGAAAGGAGTTGGTGGGGAGGGAGGGAAGATAGGAGAGAAAGAGAGGGAAGAGCGTCCAGGAGATATGGAGTTTTTAAGAGTTGTTAAGAATTCTGTGTTCATATCCCATAACTATATTTTTCAGAGATATAGGCAAAGATTGGATTTTTTAATTTAGACTATGCTTCTTCAAAAACAATTCCATTCTGGACTGAGCCAAGGGTCCACAATGAACACTTGGTAAGGACAAGAGAAATAACTGAACTGAAAATGAATTAAATATTCAGATAAAAGGAAATATGTAAAATCTAGATCAAACTGGCACTTTCTTGTCACTTTTCTCAGGAGTTTATGTATAGATTTAGATAGATTGATAGGTGGATAGGATAACTGAGACTAACAACTTTATAATAGGGTTCTTTTTCTATGCCAGTAGCTAAGTCTCCCTGGACAGAACATTTTTATTTATTTATTTATTTCATTTCTTATTTTTTTTATTTTTTGAGACAGAGTCTTGCTCTGTCACTCAGGCTGGAGTGCAGTGGCATGTCTCCGCTCACTGCAAGCTCCGCCTCCCAGGTTCACGCCATTCTCCTTCCTCAGCCACAGGTGCCCGCCACCACGCCCGGCTAATTTTTTTTTTTTTTTAAGTAGAGACGGGGTTTCACCGTGTTAGCCAGGATGGTCTCCATCTCCTGACCTCATGATCCACCCGCCTCGGCCTCTCAAAGCGCTGGGATTACAGGTGTGGGCCACTGTGCCCAGCCAGAACATTTTTATTTCACTAACTAAGCCTCCAGCTTAAACTGATGTTTGCTCAACATTAAATAGGATTATAGTTAGACCTAGGTTCAAATTATAGCTCCCCTGTTACTAACTACCTGACATTAAGGATGAAATTACACAATCTTTCTGGGTCCCAGTTTCCTCACCTCTAAAATGGGGGTAATGACATTTGTCTTTCCATGTCATTGTGAGAATTAGATACACTGTCTAAAAAGTGTCTTGCAGAGTCCTTGGTACATGGTACACATTTAATAAACAGCAGCCAGTGTTATGATCAGGACCCTGGAGGATATTATTGTCATAATTTAACCCAGGATATGAAAGAGGACAAGTGGATGACAGTTGGTAAAACCTAGTGGCAATTTTCTTTGGAATTGTTGACATAAATAAATGCATGAGTCCTTGATTATACATTTTCCAACAACTTCAATTAATTGTGGTTTCGTTTCTGAAACTCTGTCTTCAACTCCAGGACTTGCACAAGTGAAAAACACTTAGCATCAAATTTAGAATTATAAAAAAAAAAGCAATATAGAATCCAAGTGTTTGCTCCTCAGCATATTATAATCAATCATAACTAACCCCATGCCCTTGCTCGTAATCAAACTTTCTTTCCTTGATTTCCCCTTTATTTATGAGAATGTAGATTAAAGCTCAAGCTCAGGCTGCAACACAGACCTTGGTCAAAATTGGGAAGTGTTAAAAATTGATATTTGTCAGTTTTCCCTTTAGTGTGATACTCAATCAAATCTCCAAGGCCAGTCTTCAAGCTCTTGTCTAATGCTTGGGGTGTCTGCCGCTACCGCTGCACTGTGCCCATCTGTCTCTCCGCTCAGAGTCCAGGAAATTCTTCTGTTGAAGTCCATTTCTTTTGAATATTGGTGAACAGACACCATCTACTCTTGTTTTAGTTGCTCTCCCTAGTTCACTGCATAGATGACATATTAGTTAGCTGTAACCTACCATCTACTAACAACCTCAAAATCTCAAGGGCTTACAACTAAAATAACTGTTTTCATGTTCAGCAGTCTGCAAGTAGACTGAAGTGCAGTTTTTATGGGCTGGGAGGGTTTTTTTTAAGGCTGCAAGTCTGTTGGGCTTAGCTGCAGGCTGTCAGCTAACTCCATGTCTGCTCCCAGTGTATTTCATTCTCCTTGGACTCGTGACCACCCAGGGAATGTCCTCATGGTGAAGGGTTGGTGCACAAGCCAAACCACACAAGCACGTTTCAAGTTTCTGCTCATGACATTTACTAACATTCTATTTACCAAGTCAAGTCACATGGTCAAGCCCAACATCAATGGCATAAGGAAGAATGCAAAGTTGTATGGCAAAAGGCATGGGAGTATAAGGTGAAACCACAGGGAATTGCTGATGTTTGACCATTTTTACTTAATCAAAAACGGAAATTTTATATAGCCTGACCTTATATTCCTATTACCCAAGGAAATGAATAACTAGATAATCTTCATTTAATCCAATCTACCACAGATGACTTCCATTTAACACACTGAATTTCACAACCAATATATTAATTTTTTAAATGTTAAAACCTTAATATCTTTGAATGGATTATAATATACCTACCTGTGACCTTGTGGACTCTTATCTTTTTTAAAAATATACAATTTAGTAGTTGTTACTATATTCATGTAGTTGTGCAATCATCACCAAATCTAATTTCAGAACAATTTTATTCCAAAAAGAAACCTGTACCTGTTAGCAGTCATTCTATGTTTCCTCTCCCCCTAGTCCCTGGAAACCAATAATCTTTTTCTGTCTCTAAGCACTTGCCTGTTCTGGACATTTCATACAAATAAAATCATACAATATGACATTTCGTGACAGGTTTCTTTCACTTAGAATAAGGCTCCCAGGTTCATTTGTTGTAGCATGATCAGTACTTCAATCCTTTTTATGATCAAATAATTACCCATTGTATGCATATACCACATGGTTTTTTTTTTTTTTTTTTTTTTTTTTTTTTACCATTTGATGGATATTTGTGTTGATTCCACTTTTTTGGGTATTATGAATAATGCTGCCATAAACGTGTGTGTACATGTTTTTGCGGGTACATATGTTTTCAATTCTGTTGAATATATACATAGTGGAGTTTCTGGGTTGTGTGGTAATTCTATGTTTAACATCTTGAGGAGCTGCCAAACTCTTTTCCAAAGTGGCTGCAGCATTTTACAATCCCACCTGCTACGTATGAGTTTTCCAATTTCTCCACATCCTAACCGACACGTGTTATTGTCTGTCTTTTTAATTCAGTCAACCTAATAGGTATGAAGTGGTTGTGTCTCATGGTGGTTTTAACTCACATTTCCTTAATGACTAACGACTTAGAGCTTTTTTTCCTGTGGTTATTTGTCATTTGCATATCTTCTTTGGAGAAATGTCTATTCAAGTCCTTTGCCTCTTTTTTAATTGGCTGTCTTTTTGTTGGCGAGTTGTTAAGAACTGGATACTAGATTTTTATTGGATATATGATTTGTAAATATTTTCACCCATTCTATGGGTTTTCTTTTGACTTTCTTGATAGACTCCTTTAATGCAAAAATGTTTTTAATTGTGATGAAGTTCAATTCACATACTTTTTTGTTGCTCTTTCTGCCTGTGCTTTTGTTGTCATATCTAAGAAACCATTGCCTAACCAAGGTCATGAAGATTTCTACCTCTCTTTTTTCTAAGTGTTTTAGCTTTAGCTCTTACATTTAGATCTATGACTCATTTTGAGTTAATTTTTGTATATGACATGAAGCATGGTTTCAACTTCATTCTTTGCATGTGGATATCCAGTTGTCCACAGGCGATTTGTTGAAAAGACTATTCTTTTCCCATTGAATTATGTTGGCATGCTTGTTGAAAATCAATTGACTATAAATATAAGAATTTATTTCTGAATTCTCAGTTCTATTGCATTGACCTATGTGCTTATTGTTATGTGAATGTCACACTATATTGTTTATCGCAACTTTACTGTAGTTCTTTTTTTGAGATAGGGTCTTGCTCTGTTGTCTGGGCTGGAGTGCTGTGGTGTGATTACAGCTCACTACAGCCTTGACCTCCCAAGCTGAAAATGATCCTCCTGCCTCAGCCTCTCAAGTGGCTAGGACTACAGGCATGAGCAACCATGCCGAGCTAATTTATTTTTAACTTTTTTGGAGAGATGGGGGAACACTATGTTACCAGGCTGGTCTTGAACTCCTGGGCTTGAGTGATCCTCCTGCCTCAGCCTCCCAAAGTGCTGGGATTACAGGGGTGAGCCACTATACCTGGCCTATAGTAAGTTTTGAAATAAGGAAGTGCAAGCCTTCCAACTTTGTTCTTCCCTTTCAAGGTTGTTTTGGCTATTCTGTGTCCTTTTCACTTTCATATTAATTTTGGAATCAACTTGTCAGTTTCTGCAAAAAAAAAAAAAAAAAGCCAAACTTGGATTTTGACAGAGATTGTGTTGAATCTAAAGATCGGTTTGGGGCATACTGCCATTTTCAGAATATTATGCTTTCTGATCCATGAACATGGGATGTAGTTCCAAATATTTAGGTCTTGTTTCATAGTTCTCAGAGTACAAGCATTGCAGTACTTTTGTTATTTCTAAACGTTTTTCTGATGCTATTATAAGTGGAATTGTTTCCTTAACTGCATTTTTAGTGTGTTCATTGCTACTTAAAGAAATATAATTAACTTTTCTGTATTGATTTTGTACCCTGTAACCTTGCTGAACTCATTTATTAGCTCCAATAGTTTTTTTTAATACAAATTAACTAGGATTTTCTACATACAAGATTTTATGTGAATAGAGATATCTTTATGTTTTCCTTTCTAATGTGGATGGTTTTTTATTTCTTCTTCTGACTAAATGGCCCTGGATAGAACCTCCACTGCAATGTCAAATAGAAGCAGCAAGAGTAACCTTCCTCGTCTTGTTCTTATGGAGAACATTTTTCATGTTTCAGACTAAATGTTGGTTTTTATGGATGTCCTTTATCACATTGTGAAAGTTCTTCCCTATTTCTAGGTTGTTGAGTGTTTTGATCATAAAGGGCTGTTTTTAGTCTCTTTGTGCTTATTTCACATACCTCCACAATAAGGAATCAATGTTAGGGTTTAGTTCTTGATGAAAGAAAGAACTTGTTCCCTTTAATCTCAATACTTAAGAGTATCTTCCTTTACCCAACAATAGCTTTTATATTTATTGCAACTAATATACTCAATTCTAAAATATACCCATTAATCCTTATTTGTTTAACTTTTAGAAAACATTCAGGTTAAGATGAATGCACACAGATTAAAAATTTCAATGACTGCAAGGCAGCCTGCTTAGGGCAAGCTGTGTTAATAATTTTTTCCATCAAAATCTTCTGGCCTGAAACAAATGTGCAACTCTGTAATTTTCCCATTTTAATTAGCTTTAAAAACTAATACCAACTGAAGAAATTTTAAATGAGTTCATTAGTCCAAATATGCACATTTTTTTCTCTCAACAATCAAAATAAGAATTTAAAAAGAAAATTCCTAAAAAGCTTAAAAAACAACTCCCAAATCCATATACTGTGCATTTTATGTTTTGTCTGAGTTTGTACTTATCAAATAAGCAAAAAATATAAATCTAATGTACTTCATCCTACCCTCTTTTGCCTTGTAGTTCAGCATCTCTTTTCTAGTTTACTTGGGTTTTCTTGTTTTTCTCTTGGCCGAAGTTAAGTATTTCATAGATATAATTTGTCTCTAAACCCTTAATCCCAAATGACAGCAAATGTATCCTGTACAGTTGAGGAAATAAACATAAAATAAGTAGTAAATACCTGAATGCAGTGATTTTTAACCCACTTTGTGGGTCATAAACTATTTGTAAAAACTGATGCTCACTGTGGGCCCTCTCCCAAGAAAAATGCACACATGCATACATAAATAAAATTCTGGATACAATTTTAGGAAGTCCTCATACGTGCACAGAGAATATGAAAAAAATTCAATATGTGTTTGAGCCTATATGTGCAGTTAATTAGGCGAGTATACTAGGAAAATTCCAAAGATGTAGGAATTACAAGTATTTTTTTCACGTTTTGCCTGTCATTTTTGTGTCCAGTTTAGACTCTTGTGTTCCAGACTATCACACTGGACATCCTTGATGTTTCAAATGCTTCAGTCTTTTGCAGACAAATACTAGAAATGATCCTGCCTCGTGGTGCAGCAGACAACTGGTTAATGCTCTGTGGACTGGAAAGAAAAAGAGCAATACAGAGAAACAATATTTCATTTTGCCTAGGATCTCTTTTTTATTGAATTTCTTGCCCCTTTGTTCCCTTCTCTCCCGGCTAAGAGCTTCCCGTATTGTCTCGAGGATGGGAAAACACAAGTTGGGGGAAGGAGGAGGCTAATTTTTCAGTGAGGCTCTTCAATGCCAATGACATGACAGATGGATTTGGAGGTTCACACAATCACTTTTTCTTTAATCATGCTGGCTACCACATGGTGCAGAGACACAATTGGAAATGAAGGCTTGTCCAGGAGGGATGTTTTAAAGTACATTATCTATGCATAAACTATGTACAGACAGTTTGCAGAGCATGGAGCAGCCTTGCATTCTGGATATTGAGCCCTGCTCTGAAATGCTGCAGTGTGCATGTGTGTGAGTGGCATGCACGTGTGCACACACACACACACACACCCTCCTAGTTGAGCAATTGTCTTATAAAGATCCTCTCTGAAAGAAAACACATTTTATCTGAAGTGCCACAAAGAGAAGAAGATTCATGCCATCCATCAATCTCTAGTAACTGGCATTCAGCTCACAGATAGACTCCCCTCTTTTAATTTTTAAATCACTGTATCAATCAAAGCACTGTATTGTTCTCAGTCTCATTTCAGCTGTTCTGAGTAGATCCTATCTCCTTGTCTCCTACTTGTTTCTTGGATTTTCTCCTATTGTGTGTGTCTTATAGAAAGCATTCATGGGCTTTCGAGACACATGGTTAAAAAAAGGTATTCATTTTTCTTTACTTAATAAATACATGAATTTTCTTAGGAAACTGTTTGTGTTGGCTCAGTGAGGTTCAGGCTATCAATTTCCAACTTCGAGTCATTGTGACATGAGAGCGAGGCACTGGCAGTGAACCTATGGCTGAGGAAGAGAGTTCAAGTTGAAGCTGCAACAAACAAATCCTAGAGGTGATTCCTTTAGCCCTGGTGCCTGGTATTTTCAAAAAATGCCCTGGGAAATAAAACTTTATGGTGGTTTTGCCTTCATAAATCCTGGAGGAAATTAAAAGGAAGAATACTTAACTTTTAGTAAACCATCTCAGCCCCACTTATTAACCCAGGCAATCCACTTTCTGTGCTGTTCATTTCAGTTTTCCAGGGTTGAGTTGCAGAGCTCTGGTATTAGTTTATCTTAAAGAAAAACAAGGCGGTAGAGTATAATTATTGTCTTTCGTGACATCAGATGGTAAACCCTACACTACTAGCAGAATGGAGCATTGTTTCTAATGGTAAAATGTTAGAGTACTGTAATTGTCTATCTGACACTTATGAGGACAAAGAGGAAAAGTTAGTGGTTCTTTCCTTTTTCATCTAAAACTGTTTCATTTGATATTTTGAATACCTTTTATGAGCTGCATTGTCCTTTTTTTTTTTTTTTTTTTTTTTTTTGAAATGGAGTCTCGCTCTGTTGCCAGGCTGGAGTGCAATGGCACGATCTCGTCTCACTGCAACCTCTGCCTCCCGGGTTCACACCATTCTCCTGCCTCAGCCTCCTGAGTAGCTGGGATTACAGGCACCCACCACCACATCCAGCTAATTTTTGTATTTTTAGTGGAGACGGGGTTTCACCATGTTGGCCAGGATGGTCTCGATCTCCTGACCTCATGATCCGCCTGCCTCAGCCTCCCAAAGTGCTGGGATTACAGGTGTGAGTCACCCCATTCGGCCACATTGTCCTTTCTAATACAGAAACCAGACATCTACTCAATAGTAAAATTCTCACCATATTTAGGAAAGGAAGAGACAGGCAGAGCAAGTGGGCAGTGCCAAGCAGAGCAGGGCTGAGATATTGGATACACTTTTGGGAACTTCCAAACTCTCCTGCAACACCCAAAACAGTTCTCTAGCAACCCGAATCCATCAACCTGCCTCTTTGGTTGTGTCAAACTCACTCTCAAGAAGCACCATAGAGGAAGGATAATATCTATTATTTAGAAATTACATTTAGCAAAAATCTATGTGTATTATCACATCTCATTTTCTTTTAAACAATGCAGAAAAATATGGAAAACAATTTGGCATCTATTATACTTAAAAGCTTATTTAAATTTATTTATATTAATTAAATATGTTTTGAGATTCTATCAGGACATTGTAGGCAGATGCTAAAGAGGATGCAATGTCTAAAAAAATATAATTCCTGCTTTCGGGGGACTTAAAATCTTGTATATAATTTAAATAATATTTGTAACCAAGTCATTTGCAAGTCCTTTATTTGCATATGCAAATTAAGAAGTGAAAAAATTTGAATGGCAATGTGAAGATAGGTGTCTATGATTACATCTTTCTTGAAATACGTCTTAGGATTCATCGTGTTCAGTTGTACTTTGATACAAGAACCATGAAAACTTGTTAGAGAAATGTGCTGCTGTCATGTTATCTAGTCATTTTCTTTCTGTTCACCTTCCAAACTTCCAACTGTAAAAAGGTGGACTTGTAAACAAATGGTTGCAGTAAACTTTCAGACAGGCAAAGATTATACCTTCAGATCTTCTCTTATCTGGCATTCTTGTCACTTGGGGTATATAGCATGTATCTTGCAGCTTGCATGACACATTTTGCTCTAGGCATACTTGATATATATACTTGACTATTAAATGAAAAAATGCTAACATGTCACATCACCATGTTCAGACTGGAATGAACAGTTTCTTACATTGTGTAGCCACTGGCTAACTGCTTATGGCTACAAGAAAAGACTTGCCTCCCAAGGACCCCATCATCCATTTGTCCTTAAATCTTGAGTGCATTTGTTCTAATCTTACGCTCTTAGTTCCTGGCTTAAGAGAAAGGCCTTAGAAATGTTTTTAATTTTTTTCTCCCACTCTTTTTAACGCTCAGCCTTTGTGCTTCTGTAATTCAACACTGGTAGTTGTGTTGGGTTCATAGAGACAAGCCTATACCAGGGAAGGAACTCCAGCAACAGGAAGTCAGACTTCCCCAGCATCCCCTGGCCCCTGAAGGTTTGGTAACATTACCAGGGGATGACCTGCTGACTACTTCAAAAAACATTTATCAAGCACCTAGTTCAATGCCTATTGTCCTTCAGATTTCTATGCACTTTGTCCCATTTAATTCTTATTTCAATCCAAGGATGTAGATATTCTAATATCCCCAATTTATAGATGGGGATGAGGAAACTGAGTTTCAGGGAAGGTAGATGTCTTGAAGTTAGAAGACCAAGACGCTTAAATCTTGGTCTTCAGAGCCAAGTTCATTTTTAATATAACTCAACTTTCTCCCTCATTTGTAACCTAAGAAGAAAGTTGAGCCTGAAATGAATCAGTCAACTACATGCCACATTTTAAGCTATAATAGAAAGTGAGGCAGGGTCGTACTTTTCTAAGTTTTCAAAACAATGTAAAAACAAAAACCCTCATTTATTTCAGCCTGAACATTGTAATATAACATTTCAGCATTTTCCATTAAAAATAAGAAATTAACACATATCCAAATAAACTAAAGAAAACTGTAAGTGTTCATGTTTCAGAAATATCATTGGATGTGTTATCAGAGAGGATTGTTATTCTCTATGTATTGCTTGTGTGGATAAAATGGATAGTTTTACATTTCTAACCAGTGTTTTCAAGCCTTTATATAGGCACTTCATGATCACTGCTTCACTGGGTATCTTGGTTGTACCCTCCAACAATCCAGGAAACTAGTACATATATGTTTCTCAGTGGACACAACACCAGCTTTCTGGGCCTCAGAGCCCCCAGTTTCTCCATGTCTTTTCACATCATGTACAGACATGTCCTGGGCTTCAAGATTCCAAAAGGGGCTTCCTCTAGGTGACACTTCAAGTCTCTTCCCTGTGCCCCTTCTTACTTCTCCACATGAGAGGAGGGGTTGATATGAGATCAACTGGATTTGCAAGAAATTAACATCGTTTGGTCTATGCTTTGTGAATGCTTTGTGAATCAAAGTTCTTAAAATGCTGCAAACTCCCTTGTTTCTTTTCTCTCTGCCGTGAAGCAATTCTGAATGGTTTGCTTTGGAGACTCAAACTCTTCCTATGGAAGAGAGTGTTTGAAAGGCCAACTTAGTTACCGAATTAAAGTCATGTTCTCCAATTGATTTTAACTGTGATGAAACTAGCATTTTAATCTTCGTGTTCTTGTTCTTGTATCTCAGCTCTCAGTTGACTGGAAGATGTTATTTGTCATCTCCCAAACTCAATAGGAACAAATATTTCAACCCTTACACCTGCCAATGCCAACCATCAACAACCTGGAACACCTGGAAGGCTGAAAGCAGAATTTGATATTTCACTGGTTATTTGTTGCTGATCCCATAGGGAGATCTACACTAGACAAAGAAGGTCTTGGTAGCCCTAACATTGTTTATCCATATTCAGCCATTCATTTAATTTATGTTGTCATCTACAAAGTGAGCACTGTGCAAAGTGATAAGGATACAAGAGAGTTAGGACATGCCGCATGCCCTGAGGAATTTGCAGAATGGTAGAGAAGACAGGTAGATAGGCCAGAGGTGACACAGCAATATGATCAGTGACATAACACAGTATATTTAGTGACAACAGAAGCACAAAGCAAGGACTGCTAACTCAGATCCTGCAGTGAGGGGATGGGCCTGGGACTACCAAGTCTGGTAGTCCCAGGCCCATCCCCTCACTGCAGGATATCCAGTAATGGAGCATTCATGAATAAAGTCTTGAGGATTAGAAATAATTGGACAAAAAGAGAAGCTGGAGAAAGGATGTTCCAGGAAAGCAGTGAAGGGTATGCTCAGGAAAATGCTTAGAATGCAACAAGCCTGAGAGGAGAGAGCCTGGGAGATCTTGATGAGGTTGAAGAGCAGATGCAGGGGGCATATTCCCTTGCATCATATCTAGTGTGGAAAGGAAAGAGTATTTTCCAGCAAATCTCACTATCCCTGCCCTTGCCTGAACTGTGTCCTGGGCAATGGGATGTGCCTATAAGCTGAAGCTGAGATCACAAGGACAGAACTCCACCCAAAGCACATTCATTGAGAGTGGGGTGACTGGTCCCCAGAGGGGAGGTGAAGGTGCAGTCGCTGGTTGATTAGATGCAGGATAGCAGAGAGAACACATGTTCATTGGAGAGGGATGCATTTCTACAAGGCCCCAATAGCTGGGAGGTGTCAATCTTGTAGAAATTTCTAGGTGTGAATCCCACCTCTGTTACAGACTCACAGACCTCTCTTTGCATTGGTTTCCTCTTCTGTAACATGGAGATAATAAAGCATTCTTTTCAGTGTTGCAATGAGGTAATATATGTAAGCCTAATACCAGGCACACAAGAGGCATTTATTTGGTGGAAGTTGTTATTATGACCTATTTTTAGTGCTATCTGGCTTCTTTTTTTCTTTTTTGGTGTTTTTCCTATTCTGCAACATTTCACTCATTTGTAAGCATGGGTTTTAGAACTGTGTTTCAGTGATCTTCTGTTGTGTAACAACCACCACAGAATTTAGTGACTTAAACTCACAGTGATTTATGACTTCTCACGATTCTGTGCCTTGACAGGGTTCAGCTGCATGGTTCCTATGCTGGTCTCATTTGGGGTCTCTCATGCCACTTGTAGTCTAATGGCAGGAGCTGGAACATCTAAGGTGGCCTTAAGTCTGGCTCCTGTGTGGGGATGGCCAGAAGGATGGACTCAGATGGGACACTGGGATGGCTAAGCCTCTCCTCCTCAAATCATCTTGGGACCTCTCCCTGCCCACTTAGCTTCTCTATGTGGTCTGTCCAGATTTCCTGGTAGATAAGATCATCTAAAAGTATAAAAGTAGAAACTGCTAAACTTTCTTAAAGCATGTGTTCAGAACTGGCACAGTATTATTTCTGCCACATTCTACAGATAAAGCACCCAGACTCAAGGTGAGAAGACCACACCAGGGCATGAGGACTTGTGTTATGGGATCTTTGGGGTGTTGATTTTCTGGCTGGAAACCTCTGTGGCTAGTGGTGCCTTTGCCCAAGTTCTTGTCCTGCATCCAGGAAGAATGAGGTACACAGACTAGTGAAGGGTGAACAAGATGAAAAGGAGTTTTATTAAGTGTTACGACAGCTCAGAGGAGACCTGCAGTGGGTGGCTCCTCTCTGTAGGCAGGTTGTCCCATCAAGTATCAAGCTCCCACCAGAGAGGATGCCTGGAGAGGACTGTTTCTCTCTGCAGCTGGTAGTCTGGACATCTCTGCAGGTGTCTGAAGCTCTTAGCAGAGAGGGTAGCTCCTCTCTGCAGCTGGTTTCCCATTGTGTCTCTGTTTTATTCATCCTCTGCTTGCTGTGGCTGAGCTGGGGGCTTTTATGGACCTTAGAAGGGAGGAAATGTGTGCCCATTGGTCCATGGGCCACCATGGAAGGGCTGGAAAAGGCACCACAAGTCCCCACTCTGGTCTGTCGGACTGGCAGCCCAGCCCCCAGTCTTCAGGCCCTTTTTGGCCTGAAAGTAGGGTCTCACCGGGACTGACCCCTTCTGACCAAGAACCTGTATGCCTCCTGCTGCCATTGATGGAACCCAGGCTTGGCCTGACTTCTCCCAGATTGGAAGGAGTGCCAATAGCAGAGAGAAGGAGGAGGAGGAGCAGGCACTTCCGAGCCTGCAAGGGCAAGAGAGCCTTCCCTGGGCCCCCAGGAGTGCAGGGATGCCTGAGTCTGCAGCTGCGTTTTGGGTGGGACTCCTATCTGCCCAGTGCAGTGGGAGCCTGGGTGTACAATCTCTGTTTGGGCAGCTGCAGTGGCACCTGGGAAGCTCCCCAAGAGCACAGGGAGGCTTGAATCCACAGTGATGGTTTGGGAAGCTGCAGCCCTGCCCTGGAGTAGGGGGATCCCTCCTGCTCCATAGAGCAGGAGGCCTGAGTCTACAGCTGCAGTTTGGGCAGCTGCAGCAGCACCCAGAGAGCTCCTGCCCCAGTTTGGAAGGGGGAGGGGGGCAGGGCTCTTGCTTGTCCCAGCTCCCGCCAGCTCCACTGAGCGTGCAGTCCCAGCTATGCCTCCTGGTTGCAGCTAGCATGATGATAGCAGCAGGCCGTCTGGAGCAGCCGGTGCCATCACTGGGAGGCGTGGTTCAATGGGCTCTCCTTTGGAGATGAGCTGCTTCATAGACTTCAATTTGTATATAGTACTGGTCTACAATCCCTTCTTCACAACTCTTAGATATTTTTCATAATTCAGATGTTTTTAGATATTAGAGATTTCATATAATACATACACTGCATATGATATGCCCATCAGTTAGAAGCAGCATCCCGTAACCAATCACATTAATATTTCTGTAATAAATGTATTTAATATAAATATGTTATTCATAATTTATGAAGTAGAATAATTGCTGATTCGAATAGCCTCATATACAGTCAGATCAAGTTTTGGTGTTTTCGAGATTTTTGAGTTTTAAATTATGGGTAAAACATTATGGAGCTGTATTTTGAATCAAAATAACCTCTTAAAGTTAAAATAAATTTCTCCTCTCTTGAGCCTATAGCTGGATGTCAGCTCAGGTCCTCTGGGAGGCAGACACCAAAACAATCGGAAGTGTGAGTAATTCAGGAGGAGGGAAATGACTGCAAAAGAGAAAGGGGACGAGAAATAGGAGCAGGCAGGGAAGGGCTTTAGGTCATGTGATAGGTCTGATGCCTGTGAAAGGGGATGAGGAAGGAGGGAGGATGAAGCAGGGAGAGCCTCTGCTGCAGTGCAATGCTGAGAAAGTCCAGTGAGCCCTATCTGGAGCTCCATGCAGAGCCAGGCTGTCCTGCTGGAGGAGTCCCATGTTGGGCAGAAATGGCCAGACCCAAGTACCCCTGCTGTTCTCCGTCACAGGCTGGAGCCGCCTGGGAAGAGGTGCTGCCCTGAGGCCGGGAACTCACTGCACAAGGTTTTCTCATGAAAGGAGACCTGAGCTCATGCCTCAGTGGCTGCCTTGCCCTGAGCCCTCAGCCCACAGACTTCCTCTGGTCCTACATTTGTAGTTAACACAATGTGTTTCAGGAATGTGTCCTCTGTGTAACTGGGTGGAATGGGGAAGGGTTCAATCCTATGTCAGGACTGTCTAATCCATCAGCTGCACCACGTTGCTAAAAACAAAACAAACAAAAACAAAAAACAAACAAACAAAAAAAACAGAGAGAGAGAGAGAGATGTCTGAGAGAAGATTCAGAAGGCCTAGAAGGACTGAGGCAAGCAGGGAGACTATGCTGTGCTCGGCAAATGAAGGGAGGGTGAGTTTTAGTTGGGTGAATCTTCTCCGTGGCATTTAGGACCCTGTCCCGTCTCTCCCTCCCTCAGCAAACCTCTGACCCACAAGTAACTGCGGAATGGGCTACACCTGAACACTAATTAAATGCTGACCCCCACTGACCCTCCCAAACCATCACAATCACAGAACTTAGCTCATGACATTCACCTCCATGGTACCTTTTGTTGCTCTCAGTGATCCCAGAAGACCAGCAGCTTAAGGCTTAAATGAAGTGCATCTTACAGAGCAGGAGCCCAGTGGGCAAACATCCCAAATCCCCAGTTAATGACAGAACTGGGGCTGCCTCCCATCCCAGATCTCTCCATGTCCCCGCACTTTCCCTTCCCTCTCCATATTAGGAAGTTTGCTCCAGGTGAAATTCGCTTCTACCCTAGGGCTAAGGTGCTAATGGCAGAATTGTTATTTTAGCAGTATCTGGAAAGTCCAAAGGTAACAATTAAAATCATATGTCTCTTAAATAATTATTCAAAGTCTCATTTAGGAATGTGTCGGTCTTCCTGCCAGATTAGAAGTCCTAGGGAGTCTTCCAACAGCTTGGCCACTGAGCGTTCTGCAAGCTCTTAATGTATTCTGGTGAGCTCCACATTCTCTCAATAAGTATACTATCTTTGCAGATGGTTATGAAGTCTTCCAACATGGCCACAAAGCATGTGGCCAGGTGTTGTGAAGGGTGCAGAAGAGGTATCAAAAATTACTCTCAACAAAGCTCTGACCAGTTTTTCTAAAGCGTGAGCAGATAACTATCCTCTAGGAGTGGTCAGCCATGCAGAGTGGACAAACTTGCTGAAGACTGAGTGTGCTTTTGTAAGTTTAATGTGATAATCAGGTGAAACATATAATCCAGTAAAACGTAAGGTTAATCTTACACATGCAGTGGTGTACATGACAGTTCTCCTACTACATGGTGATTAGGCATCAATGAAAGTGGTTCCCATAAATGCCTATGATTAGATCTGGAATTCCTCCACGGGTGAAGGGAAATGGATAGAGAATCTAGGAAATGCTATTGCATGTTTGATATATTGTGGAGTTTACTTATTTATTTATTTACTTTTTTGAGACGGAGTCTTGCTCTGTCACCCAGGCTGTAGTGCAATGGCGTGATCTCGGCTCACTGCAACCTCCACCTCCCGGGTTCAAGCGATTCTCCTCCCTCAGCCTCCCAAGTAGCTGGAATTACAGGTGCCCGCCACAATGCCCGGCTACTTTTTGTATTTTTTTTTTCTTTTAGTAGAGACCAGGTTTCACCATGTTGGTCAGGCTGGTCTCGAGCTCCTGACCTCAGATGATCCACTTGCCTCAGCCTCCCAAAGTGCTGAGATTACAGGCGTGAGCCACCGTGCCTGGCCTTGGAGTTTTTCTTAAAGAAAAATACCCCTTGGCTAGCAGTTCTGATGTCCGTTTTGTGACAGAGTTCTGAGTACATCTGAGTGTGTGATTTTTTTTTCTCCTTCCAGCTGCTTCTCTAGGATTATAAAAATAAGGAGGAAGGGGGTGAATTGCACTGTAAGGTTCCTTGGCATCTGAGGACGAAATTCTGCTATTACAATAGAAGGATTTTTACAATGGCCAAGACAAAAATATTTTGAATATGGAAGAAAGTGCCTAAAGTAAGTATTCTTTTTAAATAGTTGAGTTGTGTTTCTAGTTTGTATATTTGGTTAATCCTCCAAGAGTCTCTGACCAGGGCCAGCACTGATTAGGTTCTTGGTACTGTGAGCATCTTGGTTCATTTGGCTGTACTCATGGCCCCACAGTGGGGAGACCAAGTTCTCTTTTTTTATTCTTCTGCAACTGGGGCTCAACATCCGTTTAAGAGACGTTCATTGAGCACCTATCCTATGCCAAGTGCAGGCTGGCGCTGGAGTTCAGGGTGAATCAAGCAAGGTCCCTGTTCTCAAGTATCTCCCACCCTAGTGGAGGAGCAGGCCATGCAAACAGATGGCTATGAGGAGGTAGTGAAGACTGCCATGGAGGTATGAATGCTGCAGAGGCTCAGAGCAGAGAGGCTAGGCCTAGGCAAAGAAGGCAAGCCTGAGATGGATCTTAGAGACTGTGTCAGAGTTTTCAATACAGTGTAGGATAGAAGGACCTTTCAGATTGAGAGGACCATTATCACATGGAGGCTGCTCAGGAGATGATGAGAAGCTGACCCGGGGGAAGTGGCAGGAGGTGAAGCTGGGCAGCAGCCATGTTGGGAAGAGCTCAGGACACCATGCAAAGGGGTTTGGACTGCCTCAGGGTGTGAGTCCCTGCCAGTGACCCGGGCTGAGTTCCCTGGATTGGTCCCAAGTACTCAGATCTTGGAACAGTCTTTTCTGTGGGAGCCTTGCAAGAGTCCAGCTGCTCCTGGCTCTTTCCTCTCTTCTCTCCACCTGTTCCTCACCCAAACCTCTGTAGCCAGCTGGAGTGGGGGAATCAGTGCAAACAACCCTCGATGCCAGCACCTCATCCTCCACACTCCCAGTTCCCAGGCAAGAACCTCCAGCAGCTGCCACCGCTTCCCAGGGGAGCCCAGACAGTTGTCTTTTTTGGCACATGGTGCAGGGAGCTGGTGGAGATTTGCCATTTTTTCCCACTCAGGCTTTTCTGACTCACTGGATTCCTAGAAAAAACTCAACTAGACTTAGGCACTGACTTTGAGGAAGTTCGAGCTCAAAATCAGGAGAGATGCCCCAGCTTAGCAAGAGAACTCTTCTTGCCACCTGCACCCTACGTGCTTGGGATTCTTTGTAGAACAGTCAAAGCCTTCCACAGTTAAAGATGAAGGGCTGGACCCCACAGAAGCCTGGGGAACCATCACACAATATAAATGAGTTTTAGTCTCACCACGCCATTTCCGTTCCTTTAATGTGGAGGAAGAACTAGAATTTTAAAATTCTAGTTTTTAGAATATCACGAGGCAATAAAGTCAAAAGGAAAAGAAAATTGCCAATATATGCCAGGCACTGTGCTAGTAAGTTGTATGCATTATAAAAACTAATTCTCACTACAAGCCCAGTAAGATGGATATTATAATCTTCAGTTTATGAAAGAAGAAATTAATGCTTGGACAATGTAGAAAACTTGTCCAAGTGAGGCTTAGGATTCCACAGTTTTCTACCTGGATGATCCTAGGGGAGAGAAGGAGAGGCTGGGGTCATTGGAGACCAACTTCACTGGTTTTGCTTTGTGCAGGCAGTGAAAGATGGGTTGCCCCAGGAACTTGGGGAGTACTTGTGCCCTAGCCTAGAGGAGTTTATATTCTAGTTGGGTATAAAATCTTAGGAACAAATGACTCCTGGCATTCAGTTAGGTACAAACCTGTCAAAGAGTCACCACAGAACCTTAGAACTAGAGGATTTGTCTTACAAGTTATCTTAACCAATTCCTATTTTACCAACGGGGAAACTGAGGCCAAAGGCATGGAAGCACTTGCCAAGGTTAGCTCATTTGCAGAAAAGTGGGTCAAGATCCTCAGTTTTTGATTACCAGCTGAGTGAAATCTTCACTTCCTTCTCAACAGATAATCTCCTCATTGTACCATGCAGTTTTTGTGTGATCTTTCTGCTTCCCTCATGAAAGCTTCCTTCATGGCGGACCCAGGCCTGGCTGGGGTGCCTTGTGGAAGAGATGTGTGGGTCTTGGGTGCCCTGGCAAGGTCTGGGGAGAGGGAGAAACAGGAGCAAGGAGTAATGACTGTATTTTTTTCATAAACTATAGTTCCAGTCACGAAAAGTACAAAAAGTAAATGCCCTCCCAAAACAGTAATAGCTCTCATTTGACAAGTATTTAAAACTACCAAAATAATTTTGATGTCCAGTGAGGGTCAATTAAGAGGATTTTTGCCTATGTTTGTAAAACTTCTAAGACCTGCTCACTCAATTGGGGCATTAGGGGGAATTGCAGGATATACACTGAAACCATTCTATATGTCATTGAATTTGATATTCACATAAGTTATTTATAATCGCGGAGCAGGTGAAGTTGTTTTCCTTGCTGCCAATTGTCTCATGTTGTTTTCCTCTACCTCTGGGGAAATTTCTCAGAACAAGATATAAAACTCAGTCATTCTGATGTGTAAATAGCTAATGATGCTTAAAGTAACATTTCTCCTAGGAGTATTTTCATTGTAACATTTTAAGTCAGATAAATGAAGCTTTGTTAGAGAAACAGCAGGCTTTATTTCAAGGTAGAAGAGAAACTCCTAAGGGTAAACAGAACATTCTTAGGCTTCTGAAATCACACTATATAAGTTCTTCTTTAGTTTTTCAGCTAGAGGAGTCCTTTCTGCTTTTAAAAATAATAGCTATGGAAGCAACCAAGATGTCCTTCAGTAAGTGACTAGATAAATAAACTGTGGTACATCCAGACAATGAAATATTATTCAGCACTCAAAAGAGATGAGCTATCAAACTATGAAAAAATATGGAGGAAATTTAAATGCAGATTACAAAGTGAAAGAAGCCAATCTGAAAAGGCAACCTACTGCATGATTCCAACTATATGACATTCTGGAAAAGGCAAAACTATAGATCAATAAAAGATAAGTGGTCACCAGGGATTAGGGGTGGGGGAGCTATGTGGAGGGGCACAGAGGACTTTTAGGTCAGAGAAACTACTCTGAATGATGCTGTAATGGGTAGATACGTGTCATTATAAATCTGTCCAAGCCCATAGAATATACAAGGCCAAGAGTCAAACCTAATGCAAACTATAGACTTTGAGTGATTGATATGGTTTGGATATGTGTCTCCGCCCAACTCTCATATTGAAATGTAATCCTCAGTGTTGGATGTGGGGCCTGGTGTGAGGTGACTGGATCATGTGGGTGAGTTTCTGATGAATGGTTTAGCACAATCCCCCATCATACTGTCCTCACCATAGTAAGTGAATTCTACGGGGTCTTTCTTTAAAAGTGTATAGCACCTCCCCCTCACTGTCTTGCTCCTGCTTTCACCATGTGATGTGCAAGTTCCTGCTTTGCCTTCTGCCATGATTGTAAGCTTCCAGATCTTCCTGTATAGCCTGCAGAACTGTGGGCCAATGAAACAGCTTTTATTTATAAATTACCCAATCTCAGATATTTCTTCACAGCAATGCAAGAACGGCCCAATACAGGATGATGTGTCAATGTAGGCTTATCAATTATAACAAATGTGCCACTCTGGGTGGGGATGTGGATAATGAGGGAGCCTATGCATGTGTGGGGGAAGAGGGGACATGGGACATCTTTGTACTTTCCTCTCAATTTTGCTGTGAACCTAAAACTGCTCTAAGAAATTGCTTTTCAAAAATAGCCATCAATTAGTTAATATAAATCACATGTCTGGAATTTACCTAATTCTATGAGTGAATAATAATAGTGGATTAAACATATTGAATGTTTACTAAGCGCCAGCCATTTGAGTAAGTAATTTACATCTAAAACTAATTTCATCTTCCAGCTCCTTTCCTGGGTAGGTATTATTATTACCATACCAATTTTATGGATAAAAGAGTCAAGTGTATAGAGGCAAAGTAAGTTGCCAAGAAAGATTTTAGTGTGCCCACTTCACGGCTGAGAAAACTGAGCTTAAAGAGTAATAGAAGCTCTTAACTACCCTTTGTTTCCTTCCCCTATATTCTGTAACTCTAGTTAACACGGAAAACAGTATTTGCTTCTGTTTTTTGTTTTGAGATTCTGCTTTCTATGTGATGTTTAGTAACAGGCTAAGTTATTACATCTGAAGTGAATAGAAATAAGTCCAATTTGGCTCATGCTCCAAAACAAAATTGATAAGGGCAGATTCTATGCGGGTCATTTATGGACATATGCGACTACATTGTTTTCTGAATGGACATGGAAACCATGATGATTATGATCTTTTGAAAAATTCATGGTTGAAACAGATCCAACTTAATTATGAGATGTGCCTTATGAGGTTGTGTGTACAAATCACCAAGGAAAAGAAAGAACAGAAGGTCACAGAATTCGTATCTGTGCAAGCATATGGATTAGGGTCTAAACACACACACGCACACACACACACACACACACACACAGAGATTTCCACACATCTGGCTTGATTCACAAAGAATCAGGAAATTCAGTTGAAACACAAACCATTTTTATTTGTGTACTGTCTGGAGAAATATTACGGAATGTTATGGAAACAAAACTCTAAGCAAAGCCATAGGGCTGCTCAATTAAGAGCTAAATAAGTAGCAGTGCCCAAACCCTGTGTAGGTAATTAAGACCCAGGGTCTGAATCCTCGGCCATCCCCATGTCTTCCTTTTTCATTTAGGACAAGTAACTGGGGTAGGAAGATGACAGAGATTCAGACTGCACACTTGTTATGACAGAGACAATAACTTTTTGTACAATGTCCAAAAAGGAATGGAAAAGATTTTTTTTTATTGTGGTTATGGGCTAGACCCTTAACTTTTTATTTCGATGAATCACACATGTGGTTTTCTCTATGGGGACAGAGTATTTAGAACACTCTGGAAAATCAGTTTTAACAAGACTTCAGTGTAGCTGCATTATCCTGCACATAGTAGGCACTCAATAATATTTATGGAATCATTTATTTGGCAAGAAAATAATCCTTCGGCAAATATATATTGAGTTTTTAACATATGCCAGGGACTTTACTAGGCTCATGGGACACAAGAACAAAAAATAGAGCACTCTTTTCTCTGATGAAGACTATGTTCTACTAAACAGGACATAAACAAATGTGTAAAATATGTAATGTGTCAAATGGTGATAAGTGCTCTGGTAGGCTGAATAATGGGCCCCAAAGATGGTCTACTTCATAATCCCTGAACCTATAAATAATATGTTCCCTTATTTGCCACAAGAGACTTTACAGATGTAACTAAGTTAAGAATTTTGAGGTGGAGAGTTTAACTGGATTATCCAGGTAAACCCAACATAATCTCAAGGGTTCTTGTAAGAAGGAGCGGTGATGATGGAAGCAGAAGTAAGAGTGATGTGGACCCACCAGCCAAGGCATGCAGGAAGCTGATGAAGCTGGGAAAGGCTGGAATCAAATTCTTCCCTACAGCCCCCAGAAGGGGTGCAGCCCTGTTTAGACCTTGATTTTAGCCTAGTGAAACAAATTTCAGATTTTGAACTTACAGAACTGTAAGGAAATAACTTTGTGTTGTTGGAAGAAACTAAGTTTGTGATAATTTGTTACAGCAGCAACAGGAGACTAATACAAATACTCTGGGGAAAATAAAGGAAAGGGAGTAGAGGGTGTTGAGGTGGAAGAGGCAGAGGGCTGAGAGTGGTTGCAATTTAAAATAAAGTGAGTGGGGAAGGTGTGCCAGATTGTAATGTCTAAAGATGGTAACCATGATATCACCCATCCCACATGCTTTCCTCACAGTGTGACTTTGAAACTTCTCCCATTAGATGGTGGGTGGGGGGAGGAGTGGGGTTCTCTTTTCCTCTCCTTACCCCTGGGTGAGTTTATGGCTCTGGTGAAAGAGAAAATGTGTCACTTCTGAGGCTAGGTCACAAAAGGTGATACAGCATCTGCCTGGTGCTCTTTGAGATACACTCTTGGAACTCAGTCATCATGCAGCCAGGAAGCCCACAGAGCTATGGAGAGGCCACATATAGGTGTTCTGGTTGAGGTATCCACTGACACAATTGCTAGACTTGTGAGAGAGTCAGTTTTCAACTCCTGGCTGTGATGTCACCCTCAGCTATTCTCACTGTGCCCTTGCTGGGTTCCTAACCCACAGAATCCTTGAGTGTATAAGAATGATTGTTGTTTTAACAACTGAGTTTTGAGGACATTTGTTGTGGCACAAAAGTAACTGGAACAGAAGGCCACATTGAGAGGGTGACATTTAAGCAAAACCCTAAAGGTAGTAAGGGAGCCATCACAATGTCTAGTGAAAGATTATTCACGGTAGGAGAAAATGTAACTGCAAAAGCCCTAAAGGGAATGAAGGCCTTGTGTACCTGGTATGAATCAGGAACAGTTAGGGGGCTGTTGCAGAAATATAGATTGTATAGGGGCTTGTAGACCATGGGAAGAATTTGGGCCTTTCCTCTGAGTGAAATTGGAAAGTTCTGAGTGGGATAGGGGAAGATTTGACTCAGATTTACGAAACATCAATCCAACTGCTACATTCAGAATGAACTGTAGTGGGGCAAGGGTGGGAGCATGGAGACCAGGAAGGAGAATATTTTTCCAATTAAAAAGAGAAACTTGGACTAGGATGGTAACGATAGGAATTCTAAGACATTTGAGCATATTTTGAAGATAGAGTCAACAGGTATTTAGGATATGTATTTTTAAGATCGAGATATTGTGATAGATTGGATATGAGTGAGAGAAAGAGAATGACTGTAAAATTGGCTTAAACAACTGAAAGAATAGATTTGCCACTTATGAGATAGAGGACTGTTAAAGAACAGACTCAGAAAAAGTCACAAGTTCAGTTTTGGGCATAATAAGCTTGAGATGCCCATTAGACATCTAAGAGCAGGCTGTTGGATGCACAGGTTTGACACTCAAGAAGGGGTATAGGCCAGAGACATACATTTATATAATAGGGCTCAGCTTTGAGACTGGTTGAGATCACCAAGGACATGATTGAAGAAAGAGAGGAGGTTCAAGCACTCTAATGTTTAAAGGTCAGGGAGACAAATGGAGAAAGCAGCAGAGACTGAAACAGTATATAGCCCAAAAGATAGGAGGAAGACTGGGAAGGTGTGGTTTCCTGGAAGGCAATTAAGGACAGTATTTCAAGGAGGAGAGAGTGACCAGCAATGTCAAGTGATGAGGTTAAGCAAGGTGAGAACTGAGAAGTGGCCATTGTCTTTAGCAATGTTGGAGTCGCAAGTATCCTTCATAAACCGAGTCTCATTGGTTGTGGTGGTAGAGAATGAATGAATGCTTGTTAATCAGATTTCAAGAAGGTATTTTTTTCTTTGAAAGAATATGGGACATTTTCCTGTTACAGCACAAGACAAAGGACAGGAAAGTATGCTGAGATGTCCAAAGCATTAGCTGGAGTACATGCAGATGTTGTTAAGCTCAGTGCTCTGGACACAATGTTACTGGAAGGGTTCAGAGCTTCCAGGGATGGACTGTGGTGAAAATTATAAGATCCTAAGCAAGCATAAGGCATATCCTTTGTTTATTGCCAATTAAATAGATCTCAAACTTCCTTCCAAGATAAAGGCAATTCGCCTCCTGGTTAGAAATGCAGCCTCTGAATTCGTCTATCTATATGTGAATCTTGATTCTAACTGTTAGCCAAGTGCATGGCTTATTTTAATCTCAAATCCCTCATCCGTAAAATGGGGCTAATAATGGTATATACCACACAGGATGATGTAAAGATTGGATTATATTTAACATGAACAGTGATGTGTGATAAACTTTCAGTGACTGTAAGCTCTTATTACTATTAATTACATAAAATGGGGGGAGAAGAGAAGTCTTTTGTATTGGCTGAAAGTAAATCAGTGCTACACAAATAAATATTTAATAAGCTGATCTTCATAAGGGTAACTGTCTGTTTAGCTGGTTTAGTTGTAATGGGGATTGTCTGTAGTTGCAAGAGTTTATAGTCTCAGGTAACTCCCTGCATCCTTCATTATGTTAGAATCAAACCAGTAAAGAGGGGTTGCCATTATTAACCTTAGTATTTTATTGTCAGGATCAAAACACACAATAAAAGAACTTTATAAACTTTATAAAGTATTATGAGGTTGTAAGTCAGTGTTGGTTTATGACCATGGCATTGCAACTTTGATGTGGACCCTCTGGAGTCCAACTGTTTCAGGCTTTGACCACTTCTGCCCTCCCCCAAAACCTACCACTAACACACATGCACACTTAGAATGGGCTATTTTGGTGCTGGAAATTCATACATGATCACACTCCAAAAGAAGCAGATGAAAAATGCTTGAGAAGGCTAAAAAGGAACACTCAGAACTGAAAAACCATTCCTTAAAAATCTCAAAAGTCTGAGTTGTTGTCAAATTTGGTATCCCTAACACGTCTGTGTGATGTGATCTGGGCCTATATGAAAGTATACATTACCCTAATGAAATAATGAAAAGGGAATGATAAATGCAGCAAATAGAGAATCCTAACTCAACTTCCACACATGGAAACAATTGTCTAAATTATGGCAAAACGTGGCAATCCCACACTGGCCTCATTATTTACTTGAGAACAAAATCATAGAACACAGGAAAATCATCCTCATGTGCAAGTTTTGCTGCTCACTTTTCTAAATTACTATGTGCATGCTATAGTATTTGGGTTAAAAGCTTCACTCTCCTCTCCTCCTACCCCCACCAAAAATCAGGTCCTTAATACCAAAGTAAAGCACAAGGCTGTTATCTCAGTGATTCAAATAAATTCTTTGAATTCTTGCCTTAGTGTCTCTGCTTTTTACAGAAAAACCTTCTGTGGTTGACAGAAAAAAATGTGAATGAATTCGAAAGATGAATCTAAAAAGCATCTACCAGCTTGGCAGGAGACTGCGGAAACCCCAGTATCCCAGTCCTTGCTGCCATATGTGCAAAGAAACTTGGGAAACACTCTTCCCTAAGCGTTTATTACTCAAAGTGTAGATAATGGACTGGAAGCACCGGCATCACCTGAAGGCCTGCTAGAAATGCCTAACTTCAGGTCCTACCTCAGGCCTTCTAAGTAGGAATCAGCATTTCAACACCATCCCTGGCCAATTCGTATGCATACTGAAGTATGAGAAGCAATTTCTAAAAAATTCTCACCAGTTCAGGTGGAGGGGAGCTTCCAAACTGCTTGTTCAACTTAGTGTGAGGCTGCATTTTTAAAACTCATCTTAGATCCATGCAGGTGACTGACAGCATTGAGGACAAGTGTACAATGAGCCTCATACCATTATGCATAAATGTTCCTCCTTACCCATTAAAAAGGTTCAAAGGATACTATGCTGCAGATATTCCACATAATGACCTTCCAAATTTCTTGGCACCAATCATCTTCTAAGAGACTCTGGTGCCTGCACATATTAAATTAAACCTCCTCTCTTTGCAAACTGTCAGTTCTCTGCTACTGACTTTTGAGCTATGCCCCATAAATGAGGTTATTGGAGAAAATATATCAGGTATAACATAGACAAACTATAGACAGATGCTTAAGGAAATAAGAAGATTAAGGTACCTTCAAGAAACTGGCCTAATTATCAACTGTGGTTCAGTTTCTGAGTCATTGAAATTCTGTTTTTCATATGTTCTGATAGTGTAGGGGAGAAAAACAGAAATCTGCTTTAAGACGTGATTCACAAACACACAGCTGTTGCCTTAACTATAGGGTCATGCACATATTTTTCTTGTCTTCCAGGTGTTTTCTGAGGATGCATTAAGTAGAATTTCAATGAGTTGGAGAGCTCTATCCAAGTATAAATTAAACTTAAAGCTTCTCAAAGTAAGTTCAAGCCAAATTGCCCTCCTCTGCTTGTTTGAGGCAGTTACTAAGGAAGCAATGGAAATGACACTTTTTAAGCCAGACTCTCATAAATCAGGTGTTTCCACACTTCTTGAAGTGACAATAGAAAGCCAATTGGAAAACATAATAGCAAAAGACACTGCTCCCAAACTGTCGGCAGACTTTGGAGTGAGTATAACGTTTGACAGGAAAGATTGTGTGTGAACATTATTCATTGCACCAAGAACCACCCAAAGGCACCTTCCGAGCAAAGATTAATGAAAGAGAATTCTCAGGAAGTAACATAATACAGAATATCTTCCTCTTCTTCACCCACTTCTCCTTTGGGGAGATCCAGATTTAGCTTGGGACAAAATTTAGAATTCTGAAGGTGTGATGAAAGGCAAGTCCTAGTCTACAAGGCTATTACAGCGTGAGAGTCTCACCTCTGGACATATGGTATGGCATTTCTTAACCCAATTCGGGTATCCCTTAGGAGAGTGAGAAGATTGCATTGATGAGGAACTAGATATTCAGTGTCCCGTCCTCACAGAAAACCGATACCCCAACTTTAATGGGATTAATGATGTTCAGTTTGATTTTAGTTTGTTGTTCTCCTGGTGCCACTCTGAATTCATCAAATTTTCAAACGTCGGACCCACCTTCTTGACACTCTTATTAATATTCTTTGCCTGTCAGAATTGATCATGGGCTCTTTGAAGAGTCAGTGCAGAGTTATTCCTTAAGATAAAAACATAGAAGAAAGACTGATTTCATTTGTCAGTCTACACTCACAAGCAGCTGAGATTTTCCTTTGAAACGCGGAACTTTAAAAATCTTTCTAAGTTCTGTAGCTGAGGAACCATGTCCCCAGGCATTCTAGAAACTCACCTCCCTGAAAAAGTGGGTTGATGATCTAAGAATGGGAGGCTCCAAGTTTTCAGAACTGAATGCTACCTGACTGCCAGCTAAATAGTGAGGGTCATTTTCCAGTCAACAATGAAGATTATAAACTCATAGACACTTTTTAGAATTGAAGTGTACATTTACTGTGATTTAACCTAAAGGAGGCTTCCACTGGAAGTATGTTAACTACTCACACTTTGAACTTGGTGATTCTCAATTTTGTTGAGCATTAGGATTCCATTTTTAAAGTGTTTTTAGAAAAGATTTTTTTATGTGGAAATAATTTGAAACTTATAGAAAATTTGCAAGAATGAGAAGAAAATAAAGAACTATACTTGTTACCTGGATTTGTTTATCGTGAACATTTTATCCCATTTACTTTATCATTTATGTCCTCCTTCACTCTCTTTCCCAATATAATATTTTTATGAACCATTTAAAGATGTTACATACATCATGACCTTAATCTTTAAATGTTTCCGTGTATATTTCCTAAGAATAGGGGATATTCTTATGTAAAACCACTGATACAGTGATACATTGACACAATGATTTTTAGTTAATCTATATCCATACTCAGTGGACTCAGCAATGCCTTTTTTAGTACATTTCTCCCTTCTATTGTAGAATCCACGCTAGGCTAAGGTATTGCATTTAGTCGTCATCTCTCCTTTAACTTGGAACATTTTTGCAGCCTTTCTTAGTATTGTATAATATTAACATTTTTGGAGAATATAGTCCCCACCCCTACTTTTAATAGAATGTTCCATATTTTTAGTTTCTCTCTTTGCATTCATGATTAGATTCAGGTTTTGCATTGTTGGCTTGACTGGACCACTACATAAATGATGTTGTGTCCGTCAGGATTTCTCTGTTAAAGTAAAAAGATCATTTGCTAGCTACCCTGTGATCTGAATTTTTCTTTTATTTGTTTGATTCATAGACAGTGCTTCAAGCAGTTCACGGTGCACCGATATCAATACCAGGGGAGGACTCTAAATGCCTGTCCACTGCACCTTGAGCTGTGCCAATTTTATCGCTTGAGTGAGTCCATTGAGATAGAACACTTGCATGTTCAGCGAAGCAACTTTATTGTCAATAGATAGGCAGTGAGGGACAGTAGAAGCCTAGGATTTATGGTGAGCCAGTCCCTTGAGGCTCAGAAAAGCTGTGCAGGGCAGCTGGAATCTCATCTGCATGTGTACTACTTGGACCACAGCTGAGGAATGTGGAAAAGCAGCCAGCCTTGGGTTTTATACCCCAGGATTATTAGACTTGCTGGGCTCAAGTGTTGTAGGACATCCTGTTCTAGAAGGGACAGAAACAGAGTCCAAGCTCTTCCAGTCAATTCGTCCTTATCTCAGGATGTTGCATTCCCTGCACATTCTACAGTTATTCTCGCGAACAAGTGAGAAAGGGGAAGGTTTGAGGCCACGCAGAGAGCTGTCCTGCAAGTGTTTAGTGTGCCTGTAGATATGTGAATACTTTGAAAATTCCATGTGTTAGTGGCCCATTGAATGCTGTATTTTCTGCATTTAATCTTGCTTTTTTTTTTTTTTTTTTTTTGAGATGGAGTCTCGCCCCGTTGCCAGGTTGGAGTACAGTGGCACAATCTCGGCTCTCTGCAACCCCTACCTCCTGAGTTCAAGTGATTCTCTTGCCTCAGCCTCCCAAATAGCTGGGATTACAGGTGTGTGCCACCACGCCTGGCTAATTTTTGTATTTTTAGTGGAGATGGGGTTTCACCATGTTGCCCAGGCTGGCTTCGAACACCTGGCATCAAGTGATCCTCCTGCCTCCGCCTCCCAAAAGGGTGGGATTACCAGTGTGAGCCACAGTGCCCAGCTCAATTCTCCTTTTAAACTCTGGGGCCATTTGCCATCTTGCATATCGTCAGTCTTAGGGCAAGTCCTGGTATTGGTCTACACAAGGCACTTGCTGGCACCTTTCCAACCACTGGGCCAGAGATGTGGATTTAGGTTGGCCTGATGATCTTCAAATGTCACTCATTTCCCAGCAGGTGAGCTGTCTCCTTTACCTTGTCAGGGACAGGTGCTCTTGGGTCACTTGTCCCTGCCTGTTTCACCTTTGGTTGCCTCCTGTTCCTTTGGTTAATTCACATTAACTTACATGCAAACACGCACATTATGTGCACAATGCTTTTTGTTTTCTTTTTTTGAGACAGAGTCTCGCTCTGTTGCCCAGACTGGAGTGCAGTGGCACGATCTCAGCTCACTGCAACCTCCACCTCCTGGGTTCAAGCAATTCTCCTGCCTCAGCCTCCTGAGTAGCTGGGATTACAGGTGTCTGCCACCACACCCAGCTAATTTTTTTAGTTTTAGTAGAGAGGCGGTTTCGCCACGTTGGCCAAACTGGTCTCAAACTCCTTACCTCAGGTGATCCACCTGCCTTGGCCTCACAAAGTGCTGGGATTACAGGCATGAGTCACTGCACCCAGCTGGGTTGTGAACAATGCTTTTCATAATACTTTTCATGGATGAGTACCATTTGTGTTTTATTCTCTTTATTTCCTCCTTTCCCTTTCCTAGAAGAGGTCACAGCCTTTGTACTTCTTGCTTCAGGGATATTTGAAGAGTTGAAAGCAGACACTGCTTAAAACAACTTCTCTTGAAAGTCTGAGAATACTAAGCAAGTGTGTCCCCTGACAAGGAAGAGACTGGAGAAGGGTAGGCCAAAGACTGTCAGAGAGAGGGTGAACATTCTATAAAGCAGGGCAAGGTCCACAGTCTCTCTTGTTGCCCTCTGGGAGGTAGCAGGGTTTTTGGTTTGTTTTTGTTTTGTTTTTTTAAGGGAAATGCCCTCTGTGCCTAGGGAGACTGACCCCAGGCACTGGAGCCCCAGAACCTATAGTTTTGCACCCAAATATGGCATAGAAGGAACATGCCCTTGGATAGGTTTTGTTTTTACGTTTTATTAAAAAATTATCACACAAAAATCTTTTTAAATAATAAATAAAAAGAAAAATTATTTTATAGTAAAATCAACTGTTTTCTTTTGTACAGATCGATAAATTTTAACATAGATTAATGTATCTTAGAGATTCATGTAATCAAGATACAGAACAGTTCCATCACCCTCTCAGAGCCCCCTTATTGCCCCTTTACAGTCACAGCCCGCCCCTATCCCTAACCCCTGGAAACCATTGATTCGTTTTCCATCACTGTAGTTCTGTCTTACAGAGAATGTCAAATCAATGGAATAATACAATGTGTATCCTTTTGAGACTGACTCCTCTCACTTAGCATGTCTTTGAGATTCATCCATGTTGTGTGCATCGCTAACTATTTCTTTCTATGGCTGAGTAGTATTCCACAGTATGGATGCACCACGGTCTGTTTATCCCTTCCCCCTTTGAAGGGCACTTGGTTGTTTCCAGCTTTTGATGATCACACATAAAGTTGCTATAAACATTCATCCACAGATTTTGGTGTGAACATAAGATTTTATTTGTGGGTAAATATCCAGGATTGAAATTTCTGGTCATACGGTCAGGGTATGTTTAACTTTATAAAAAAATTGCCACACTTTTCCAAAGCTGCTGCACCATTTCACATTTCCACCAGCAACATATGAGGGTTCCAGTTGTTCTGCAGCCTCAACAGCACTTGGTATCAGCAGTTATTTCCTATCATTGCCATTGTAATAGGCTTGTAGTGTTATCTCTTAGTGGTTTTAATTTGTATTTCCCTAACAAAGCCCCTGGATTTAAGGCCTCATGTGGTCTCTGACAGTAAATTTATTAGTAGTTGCTAGTATGGGGCAGATATGGGGATGGCCTTACAGATACTTTGTTGTAATGACTCTAAGAGTGGGGAGTGAAGAAAAAGGTCTGATAATAAGCAAGAATTAAAACTCTCTATAATGGGGTCAGTGGATGGGGTTTCTAAGTCAGATTTAAATAAAATAAAATAATTTGACAGTTCTTGCAAGCCCAGTTGTGATGAAAAGTCATGCCTATTTCATATGCCTTACAGATATTTCAAATCTGTGTAGTCATAACTTGGTACATCCTACCTTGTGGTACATCATATGCTTGACTGCATTTGTATCACTTGATTATGAAAACCTTAGTGAAGTATTTTAAAAGGATTGCTCAGAGAATTGCCAACACAAGTATGTACCAGAATTCTGGCTGGACATGCAATATTTCTGTGGATTTAGCACAATGGAAAAAAACTGCAAACTAAGTATAATAAAAACGGTGAGCATACAGGCCCTAGTGTTGGTTTGTCAGTGCTGAAATAATTAAAGAAGGCTACCCATCAATACCTAACTGATACAGACAACCCAGTCTCAAAGGTGCTAGAACTAAGAAATGGTCAAATGTGAGCATTTTAATAAGTAAGTCAATGTCTCTCTTCTCCTGGCCCCTAACCATAAATGTTCTCTAAAACTATACTTTCAAGTATTCATTCTCTACATTCTCTTCCTTGGGACTCTATAACCTCCATTGTGGGAATATCTGTGTCACATTCCCTGCTTCATGATTCAGGAGGCTCTTATTGTGTAAGGAAGAATGTGTCCGGTTTTTGTCCCAGGTTCCTGGCACAGAGCTTCTAAAACCCTGGGAATTTGCCAAGTGGTAGAACCGTTTTTGTTATTCATGAATCCCCTGGATCCCACCTGAGTTTATGCTAATGAGATGACTCAAAGCAAGCCCCTAGGTAGCTTCAGGATGGGGACTAGTCACTGGAAAGATCAGCCAGCCATGTAATGAGAGGGTTGGAACGTTGAGCCAGTTCAACCTCTGAGAGGAGGAGAGCCAGAGATTGAGTTACATCCTAGGCCAGTGATTTAATCACTTATGCCTGTGTAATACTATACCAATTAAAAAACAACTCTGGACACTGAAGCTCAGTGGAGCTACCTGATTGGTGAATACATTTTTATTTTATTTTATTTTTTTATTTTTTATTTTTTGAGACAAAGTCTGGCTCTGTTACCCAGGCTGGAGTGCAGTGGCGCGATATCGGCTCACTGCAACCTCCACCTTCCCGGGTTCACACCATTCTCCTGCCTCAGCCTCCCGAGTAGCTGGGACTACAGGCGTCGCCATCACGCCCGGCTAATTTTTTTGCATTTTTAGTAGAGACAGGGTTTCACCTTGTTCGCCAGGATGGTCTCGATCTCCTAAACCTGTGATCCACCCGCCTCGGCCTCCCAAAGTGCTGGGATTACAGGCGTGAGCCACCGCGCCCGGCATACATTTTTTATTTTATTTTATCTTATTTTATTTTATTTTTGAGACAAGGCCTCACTGTTGTCCAGGCTAGAATGAAATGGTGCCTTCATAGCTCACTGCTGCCTCAAACTCTTGGGCTCAAGGCATCCTCCCACCTCAGCCTCCCACATAGCTAGGACTACAGGTTTGAGTCACTGTGCTCCAGGCCATGATGGGTGAACACACTGATATCTCAGGAGGGTGATACATCCTGATTCCATGAGAAGCGGACATAGAACCTCCGTGTTTGGGACCTCCCCAGACCTCTTCCTATATGTTTCTTAATTTGGCTGGTCTGATTTATATATTTTTAAATAAAACTGTTATAATAGGTAGCAAGTCAGGAAGACATGAGCAGGGCAGGAGAGCCCTCCACCGGCCCCCCATCCAGGAATGTAAGGTGACCATCCGTGGTGGTTAGGCAGTTAACTGTCTCTCTAAAATAATAATAGGTCACAGCCAGCACCAGGGAAAGGTAGTTTCCTAATAGATAGAAACACCTGAAACTGATCATCAGCTTCCCGACAAGATCTCAGGAGCTGGGCAAGTGGGCTCACATATGCCTATGGAGTCAAAATGGTAGCGTTTAACCTTCTGGAGGCATTCCACTGGATAAGGGAATGCCTCAGGTGAACATGCGTACAACTCCGGTGAACACTCGGCACACGCTCACCTCCCAAATGCTAGTAGGCCACTGCGCATGCACACAGTCCACTCCAAGGGAAGAATCAGTAGAGAAGGGGTGCAAGACCCTGGAGGTATGCCAACATATCAAACCCCAAGCCAAAAGGTCAAACCTCACACTTGACCTCCAAGTTTCCCCACTGGCACTCTTCTAAGTGTACTTTACTTTCTTTTCATTCAAAAGCTAAAGCTTTTTAATAAACGTCCTCTCCTGCTCTAAAACTTGCCTTGGTCTCTTCTTCTGCCTTATGCCCCTCAGTCAAATTCTTTCTTCTGAGGAGTCAAGAATTGAGGTTGCTGCAGACCCGTGTGGATTCACCACCAGTGACAAAACCGTAATTGTAAGTGCAGTGCTTTTCTGAGTTCTGTGAGTCATTTTAGTGAGTTGTTGAACCAAAGCAGTGTTACGAGACTCCTCTGGAGTTGTAGCTGGTTGGTCAGAAGTGTGGGTGGCCTGGGGACTCCACTTGTGGCTGGCTCCATCTGAAATGGAGACAATCTTGTGGAGGACTGAGTCCCTAACTTGTGGGGTCTACACTAAACTCTGGGTGGTTAGTGCCAGAAGTGATTGCGGTATACCCGTTTGGGCTAAAACAGAATATTCGATGAGTCAGTGGGCAGGACCTGTGGGCAGAACTATTGCTAGTGCTCCAGATCCCACCTCTCGTGTCCCTCCTCCCCTGCCACGATAGACATAGGCAGGCTGTCAGCACAGAGTCCTGCAATCCACGAAGATCTGGCCCAGATGGTGTTTGCCTGATGTTCTAATAAGAGAAAAAAGCCCCAGCTACTTCTCTGGTCCTTCAGGGAAATGCAAATGTGACACCACTCTATTTTTTCTCTTTCCATGACCCCTTGTTTCAGACACAGGGGAGGGCTTCCTCCGTCAGGCTGGTGATATCCTCCTTCTACGGCAGAAATATGCTGCAGCTTTTTTCTTATTCTTTTGGCCTTCAGAAGAAAAAGTACTGAATGCCAGTGTCTTCAAGTGGATGCTTGTGAGGCTCTTTCGAAAGAGCAAGAATGGATCCAGAGAGCCACTTGGCCTCAGGATGCTCCTTTGGTCCATCTGTATTCACCAGAGACATTCTAGTGTTGTGACTTTTAAAGGGTGAGTTCACTAACCCTGCATTCTCTCCTCCGTGTCTCAATTGGTGCTTCCTCTTGCCCTTGGGCAGTTTTTCCAGACAGTGTGTCACAAACACTACATTCCTTGCGAGAAGGAGGTGGGATGATCAATGAAAACTCCCTGATAAGTTACATGTACTCTGAGCAGTGCTGTCAGGCTTAAAGGTCACATATTTCTGCAGTATGAAAATCGCAGAGCACAGTGGAAACCTCATGCATAAGCAAAGCTTCTCATTGCATTCAAAAGTAATTTAAATGGCTGAGAGCTTATCTCTATGATAAAGGCTGCACCTTTTTATGTATGTTAAAGCTAAGGAAAGTGCTTAAAATCCTCCCTGGTATTTGCCTTGCAGAGCTCTTGTGGGAGTAATGGGCCATGACATGCTTGGAGCTCCTAGAAGGAAAAGTGTGATGCAAGTGTAAATGTATTATTATTGCCATTAGGAATGGTGATCTGGGGGGAAGATTAAATGCTAAAGATAAAAATCACCAAAATCTCTGAGAAATGCAAAACTGGGCCCATACTTCAATTAAATTAAATGACCACATAATGCTACATTTTAATCCTGTGAGCATAAATTAACATAAAAACAAAATGACAGAAAATTGCCAGCATCAGCAGGAAATAGAGAGGCTATTAGTCATCACCCTCTGAAGCCCCCTCTCATTATTCAGTGCCTAGGAACTTGACAACTGCAAAGTGCTTAGCAGTCATTTGTTGGTAAATGTGCTCCTCAAAGCTGGTTCTCTCCCAGGCCCTCTGTCTAGCCATTGGCCCACATTTTCCTCTTAATGCATGGCCTGAACTGGGGCATTGGTCTTCATGGCCTGTTCCCTTAAGCAGCTGCAAATACTCCCCAGTGCTTTGGGTTCTCTAGGATTCTGCAGAGCTGTAGTAATTAGCTGATATTTGATTGATAAAGGAGCCAGTCCTGATTCATGCCTGTTCCACTGCCACCTGGTTCCTAGTATGAGGTGACAGAGGGTTAACCCTACGGTTTCTGGTGCCAGACTTGTATAAGAGCAATTTTTGCTTTGTCTATAAAATTTCCTAGAAGGAACTCTAGAACTAGAGCAGTCTGACAGTTCCTTGAGTCCTGTGATCAGTGTGAATAGATATGTTTTGGATTTCTTGTTGTGCTGTGCTCTGTCCTCTCATTTAGCTTCCTAAAAGGAAACCTCAGGTCTCCCATAAGACACTTTTAGTAATGTTGAAAGAAAACAGTAAGTGAACTTTTTTCTTCCCAGAAGTATGGGTTGTCACCATTGCAGAGTAAGGTGATATGTTGATTTTCAAACCAGCATTTAGCTATATAGCAGGAGTTGGGCCTTGACCCAATATTGTGTCCAATTACAGGAGTTCAGAAGTGTCCTAGCATGTCTCATGAGCCACCAGGGCAGACCTGAGCAATACCTATTTTCAAGAGGAGCTGAGCTGCTTCCTGAACATAATTCATCTGACAGAGGAAGAAACCAGACTCTAGACCTGATGCACAGAGCCTCAGCCAGAGAAGGGAGCTGATTTTGAATATGGCATAGTGCTGTCTCTCTACTCCTTCCTGAGCATATACCCAATGCCTCATGCTGGTGCCAGTAACATTGATTCCCAAGCAGCACTACCTTGAAGGCTTTCTAATGGAAAAATACTTAATGGAGGGAGACACCCCAACACCACACTGCATCAACTGCTGTGGAACTTGGTACCTTCAGGGCTTTGGTGCGTTGCCTGATGACAATGGAGGAGGAACCCTGCAATATGAAGCTCTTTCTATGCACATATGAGATAACCCTGGAGACACACAGAAATGTTCAATAAGAGTATTTCAGGACACTAGAGAGCTGTATGAATAGGTGTGTAAAAGTCAGTAAATCTTGATTATTTTGTATCCATAGGCTGGTGGGGCTTGAGGAATCTGGAGTTCACAGATGCATAGTGCATATGCCAAATTTTACCTATGAATTATTTTAATAAATAATCATTCGGTGCCTAGTATGTCTGGCATTATGCTAAGTCCTGAATTTATAAGTCTCTAAATCTAGTGGTAATGAAGAGATATCAATAAGTAACTTCAACGATGATGAGGAGGAAGAAGACAATGATGACAACTGTCATTTGTTGAGTATTAATTATATGCATGCATTGTGCTAGGTAATTTACATATATTATTACTAATCTTTGCTACAGCCATACAAGATAGTGCTTAGTAAGTTCATTTTAAAGCTGAAGAAAATTGAGGCACAGACATGTCATATGGCTGATAGATGTCAGAGATGAAATTCAAATACAGATTTGTATGACCACAATCTGACATCTATTACGTGATAGGTCATTTAGTAGAAAAACATCTACTAAACAATGGCATAAGAGGGAAAAGAGAAATAATGTGACTCTTGACTACTGAGAATGAACATCAGGTTTCAGATAAGCACTTTCAGTGCTTGATCATACAAAATGTGATAGCAGTGACTGTAAGACTTTTTACATATGAGTGTGCCATGTAATAGTCCCTCATCATTTTACCAGAAAGACAAGAAGGAGCATATGAAAAGTGTCAGAATATCGACCTTTTCCTAGCACCTTGAAGGAGCAGCTTGTTCCAAAGTGATGGCAATTGGGAAATGCCTGTGACATCATCTTGTTCTCTTAGGATCCAATGGGAGTCCCTGTGACTCAGCCACAGCCAGCACAGAGAACACATTCACTCCACGTTCACTTGATTTAATTTCTCCAATAAAAACCGAATGTGTTTATTATTTATAGGAACACCCTCCATCCAAAAAAAAAGAGCAGTTATTTGTCTGAATAAAAGGATGCTCCAAGTTGTGAAGTTTTCTGGCTATTTTTGTGTTTTTAAGATCACCAAGATTAACATGAAAACCCTTTGGAAAGATTTCAGGAGTAAAGAGAAACTGAAAGTTAAAGTGTGAGAAGTGAATTAAAGTTCAACCTGGAAGGAAGACATAACATCTTTGACAAGATAATATAAGCCAATAGGAAAATGAGTCAATTTATACGTAACCTCTCAGGAACACGTTTATTTTAGCATGTGAAGCACACCTGTGCGTGCAGACTAGCACTGACTCAATCTTGTCAGAAGAATATAGTGTTCTTTTACTAATAGGAGCTACTTCATTATTTCCACAAAGATAAATGCCATCGATGACCCAAAAGTAAGATGTATAGATGGTCCACTTAAGATTTGAGAATTGTGAGGAAAATATGCCATCACCCTAAATGAGCTACACAGTGACATCTAATCCTGAAGAAAGACAAGATGTTTCCTGACACTTGTTTATTGCTGCAGTGATATACTGGGCATGAAGTATGCCTTCAAATTATTTGCTCTCCAAGAAACAGAAACCTATCCCTCTAATGCTATTACCGTAATAGTCTAGACAAATACATGCAATTTCATGTCATTTTGTCTAGGCATATCAGCTGCATTTTATGCTGTCATTTCTCCCAGGCAAAGCTGATATCATTACCATATGGCTACGGCCAGCAAACAGTTCTGCTGTTATCTCATACCCTCATAGAATCTTTTTCCCCAAATGTCAGTTTCATTCAAATGCATTCCATATGAACAACATTCAAAGGAACAGTTCTCTAATTCTGCCACCCACCCATTCTCCCTTCCAAAAATCAGTCTTACAAGATAAATTCAGGGTTTTTCTGGCAAGAACTTAAAGATATCCGATTTAAATGCTTAATTCTAGGATGTCGAGTGGAGCAGAGCACTTGAGCTGTGAAAGATAGACACGTGTTTTTATTGTAGGCCCCACTCTGCTACACTGTTCACACTTGATTATGCATCATTCCTAAAATTCCATTTCTCAGCACAACTGCAGTCCCCATCAAAAGCTCAGTGATGGATCCATTCCTTTCTCCTCAACTTGTACCCTTGGCTCATATTAATTTTAATGTAACTTACATGATAGTAACAATATTCACAAATTCAAAAGATAACCACTGCCACTTTTGGAGGTTTTCCATTTCAAAACATTAATTTCATAGCAAGTATGATTATTTGGGCAAAAGAAAAAAATATTTCTTTCTATAATTTTCCTCCTAAACAGACAAGCAAGAATGTACTGTATTATAATTATAATTTCAATCATTTCGAAGCCCAGCTGCCTCCATAGATTGCTTTTCCTATGTGTATCTATGAAGTGACATGATCGGCTTACTTAAATACTTCTTGTCTTAGGTTTTTAGGGCTACTACAACAAAATACCATAGACCGGGTGGCTTATCAACAACACAAACTTAATTCTCGCAGTTCTGGAAGCTGGAAGTTCAAGATCAGGGTGCTAGCATGATCACTGGTGAGGGCCTTCTTCTGAATTGCAGACTGCCAACATCTTGTATCCCCATGTAGCAGACAAAAGGAGAACTAGCTCCCTGGCCTCTTCTTATAACAGCATTAATCCCTTTCATGAGGTTCCACCCTCATGGCCTAATCACTTCCCAAAAGTCCTACCTCCAAATACCATCACATTGGGTTAGATTTCAACATACAAATGTGTGAGGAATGAGGGGGGCGCTTAACACTTCTCTAGAGAGCAAAGACCCCCAGGGAACCCAATGTCTTACAGGGCTGCTAAGCTCCACCTGGTCAATCTATTAGACTGTAAGGTCAACGAAGGCACAAAGCAAGTCTGTCTCATCTACCAGTAGCTATTTAGTAGACCCTCTGGGAAGGCCCTGTGCCTGTCTGCTCCCAAATCCATTCTCCGCTGTGTCTGCTGTGTGTGTGTGTGTGTGTGTGTGTGTGTGTGTGTGTGTGTGTGTGTGTTTATAGGGAGGGTCTGAGGTGGGTGCAGAGAAATGAGGGGGTTCTCTCTCTCATTTTCTGCCTGCCCAGGGCAGCAACCTTTGTGGAGACTGCATCTCCTCCCTGGCTCCAGTTCCATCAGACAGGCCCTACTGCGGTTCTGGCTTCCCCAGGGCCCCTTTCCTGAATTCCAGCAACACTCCCTCCTCCTACTGTCCTGGAGTTCTAGGAGTGCTAAGTTCTTCCTGTTGCTACTTTCTGGGATGCCTCACCATCCTATTTGGCTACAGCCCCTCTATCCCCTGTATCACCTATTCCTGGTAATTAAATTACCCTGTTCTGTTGTCCTAGTTGGACCTTCAAAAAATTCTTGTTGAATAAACGAACCTTGTAGGAGTTTCTGGTGCTGGACGCTATAACTGGGGTGACCCTGCAGCTCTCAGAGGACCAGCTCTCTGCTGCTCACCCCCAGGCTTTTCTATGTTCTCAGAGTGTGGCCCCAGACCAGCAGCAGCACCACATGGGGCTATAATCCCAGCATCACCTGGAAATTTGTTAGAAATACAAAAATGAAAATCTTCAGACCCTACACCAGACATTCTGAATCAGAAACTCTGGAACAATCTGAGTTTTTAAGCTCCCAGGGGATTGTGATACAAGCTAAGTTTGAGTACTACTGTCCTACAGGCCATGGGACCTCAGCCCAGGACTGGAGAATCCTTAGCCCCAGACCTATCAGTGCACTTGCAGGAGGCTTAAATGTTCCGTAAGCGAGACCATCCCAACTTCTAAGCTACATCAATAAATAAGATAAGGAAAACACTACATCATATTGATGAAACTCATTAAGAATTCTTTACTAACTCCATTTAATTCTTCCCAATGATCAGTGAATGTCAGTTGAATAGCTTTTCATTTTAACCTGAAATTATCGTTTTCAGACAGGCTAATTTAGCAAGGTTGACAATATTCAGACTTTAAGAACCTTCACCTAGTTTAATATACATTCCACATCCTAAATTTCTTATTAAAAGTGGAAATGGTAGAGTTGTTTTCCATAGTGATATCATAAATAATAAACAGAAAGATGGTTTGAAAGTTATCTAAGACAGCTATGTAGAAGTTTTAATATTAATGGTGCTTATTGTATCCCATTGAAGGTGCCAGGCACTGTGCTTTCTCTCTTCTTCATACCTATATTCTTACCTCTGTCACGTAATTTATCCCTTGCAACAAAACTAGGAGGTAGCCAGTTGTATTCCTGTTTTACCGATGAGGAAATGGAGATTTAGAGAAGTTAAGTGGTAACCTGAGGTCACAGAGCTTAGGATGTAGTGCGGGAATCCTCTGTACTACACCACTTGGATGTTCATTTGTTCACCAGGATCTAGGATGTGCTATGTTCTCTGATGGGTGCTGGGGATAACAGTAACCTAGACAGACACAGTCTCTTACCCTCCCTTCTTCCCCATGAAGTCTTTAGCAAGGGGGATACATAGACACAAAACAAGTTAACAAAAACATAAATGCAGTTATTGTGAGTGCAGTGGCCACCATGGAGGAAGCAAGCATGGGGTTGAGATATTGCCAATCGAAAGAGTAACCCACCCCAAATAGGTGGGCAGGAAAGGTTTCCATGAGGAGGACAGATGCAAGCTGATCACAGGATGAGCAGTAGCCAGCCATGCAGAGCAAAGGGACGATCAGCAGGAAGAGAGGAGCATGTGCGAGGAGCTGTAAAGAGAGAAAGAGCTTGGGACACTGGAGATACTGAAAGGAGGCCAGCTGGGCTGGGACGTCAGGGAGAGAGGGCGAGAGTGAGATGGGGGATCAGGGAATGATGTGAGAAACAAACACACAGAGCCTGATGACAAGTCCAGGTACAGAGATTGAGTTGTTTTTCCAGTGCAATGAGTATTCGTTTTACATAGGGTGTGCAGCCTGTGTGTTTTCAGAAGCTCTCTCTGTTGTCTATGGAGCATGGAGTAGATGGGGATGACACAGGAAGCAGAGCAATCATTTGGAAGGTTATTATAAGACAAAAGATGACAGTGACTCAGTCTAGGGAGATGGCTGTGGAGGTGTAGATAAATGGATGAAATTGGAATTTGAATTCGAGGAAGAGCCAACAAAATTTCCTGATAAATTATTCATGGAAGGTGGGTAAAATGATGACTTAGAGGTGTTTTTATTTGGCAGCTTTATTGAGGTATACTTTATACCACAAAATTCACCTATCACATATATGCAGTTCAAAAGTTTTTAGTGAATTTATAGAGTTGTGCAACCATCCCCACAGTCCAGTTTTGGAACATTTCCATCATCAGAGAAAGTTCCCTCAGGACACTTTGTGGTCAATCCCCACCCCCATCTCCATCCAAGACAACAAGTTTTCTACTTTCTCTTTATAGATTTACCTTTGTGGAAATTTTATATACATGAAATCATGCAATATGAAGTCTTGTGTCTGGCTTTTATCACTTAACATAATGTTTTTAGAGGTTATACATGTTGCATGTATTAGTAGCTTGTTGCCTTTTTTGATGAGTGATATTTATTGTTATGAATATAACACATTTTGTTTTTTTTTTCACCAGTTGATGAATACTTGGATTGTTTCTAATTTGAGCTTACTAATAATACTACTACTAGACATAATCGATTTCCCTTTATCTTCATAGCAATGGAATTATATCATAATCTTTAATCAAATCAATATTCAGCATTTACATTACTATAAATTGTAACTATCCATATTAAGCAGGATTTATCTTCTTATTCAACTTTCTGGTTCCTCCAAGTTAATAACTGCCTTGACTTTTAGATGTATTTGTCACTAAGTGCTTCCCAAACTCTCCAATGAGGAGCTGTAAACCTCCATTAGCTTATTTAGAGATAATGCCCTTGGAATCCTTTATCCACCTGTTCTGATCTTAACTGGTTACTCTCTAAGCCTGCTGCACAGCTGTTGTCCTGGGACTTAGCCCTTTCTCTCCTGTACTGGAGTGTAATTGCTGGATCCCATGATTTCCTTCATTATGGTGAAGCCAATAGTTTTTTGAGAAAGAGTGAATGAGAGATAAAACTTTGTAAGTTTGCATACGTGAAAATGTCTATATTCTGACTTCATGATTTCCTGATTCATAGTTTAGCTGGATATATAATTCTAAGTTGGAAATATTTTTATTTATCAGAATTTCAAGTCCATTGTTTTCACTACCTTCTCACTTCAGTGTTGCTCTTCAGCAACTGAACATCAATGTTATTTATGATTTCCCTCTTTGTTTTTTTATTTCAAGTGGCTTTTAGAATCTTCACTCCTATCCTTGATATTTTGAAATTTCATAGCTATAAGTTTTAGAGTGATTATTTTATCTTTAATTATGCTGCATATTCAATGAGTCTTTTCAATTTGCAAACTCATCACTTTCATATCTGAGAAATATTCTTGAATTGTTTTCTTAGTAATTCTCTCCTGTCTCTTTTCTCTGTTCTTTCTATTTCTATTTCTCTATTCTATTTCTTTCTATCTATCAATTTGATATTAGACTTCTTGGATTGTACTCTAATTTTAATTTCTAATTCATTTTCTGTTTCCTTTGTTTTTGATTCTACTGTCTGTAAGATTTCCTCAATGTTACAAACTTTTCCATTGTCTTTAAAAAATTTCTTGTTTCTTTTCTATAGCACCTGTCCTTGTTTCATGATTCAATATCTTCTCTTATCAGATGATAATATTTATGTTATTACATAATTTTTATTTTGTTTCCTGTATGTCATGTATTCTTCCGTTTTCCTTGTTTCTGATTCTCATTTGTTTGTTTTGTACTTTGTCTTTTCATGTTGGTGGCTTTCCTCTAATGTCTGATGGTCCTTAGTTAGCTCATATTTTAGAATGAGTCAATTATCTTTTGAAATTTGATGTGTGTGGTGAAACTTTCCAATTGCTGAGCTTCATTGTGAGTTGATTTATTGGAGAAAAAGAGTATATCATTGGTATTTCACCAATATCAGCATCTGTAGGAACTTTCTCTTTAGGATGATTCCTACAAAGAAGAAATCCATTATCCTGACAAGAGGTATGAGCCTGAAGTCTAGGAACTAAGCAGGTGAAAGGGGCAGACTGTCTGGCTTATTAGTATGTAGATTTTCTTGCAATGCCCCAGGTGTCTGAAAGGTGTCCCGCATCCACTCTCAGCTGTGCCATGTTTCCAGGTCTTCATTTTATCCAGAGGATCAATTTTCTCTTTTCTGAAACACTAAAGGAGTCATATGAAAAAATTTTAGAAGCTACTACCAAGTTTTTATTCATTTAGTGTATATTGATTGAGCTCCTTACTCTAGTCAAAGCCATGTGTATACAGTGGTAAACAAATAGATATGATCCCTGCCTGCATGGCATTTATCTACACTCTTTGTCGTTAGGCTTCATGAGGTTACAAGGAACCGAGACAGGTTTCTTCAGATAGGCAAAAAAGGTGTTTTCTCTCCCCACCCACCTGCCCAGATACCGTGGTTTATTGTAAATATGCAGAAAATGTTTAGAAAATGTAGGAAAACAAATAGCCATGGTGCCATGTCTTAACTGAGAAATTGAACAATGGTATCTCATCATTCAGAATCCAGCCATTCTAATTTCCACCCCCAATGCAGAGGTTGTAGAAAGATGCCCAAAATAGCAGCTCTTCCATATTTAAAAAATTTGAGATTGCCTTCTTCGCCAGGCCCCCACTATTGATGGATGATTTGGGGTTGGTTGCTGGCCCCTAGCCCAATCAGCTTTAGCCAAGAAGTCAGGGTCAGATAAAACTCATAATGGCAACTCAGTGGGAAGGAACTGCCTTGGAGCTAATGATGGGACAGGCACAATACATTTCCTATTGCAAGTATTATCGTGATACAACACATGCTCTAAAACCAGAAGAATTCTTCTTGAAACTTTTTGTTTGGATTTATCAAAACTTGCCTGATGTGGAGAACACATTTATGCACAGTTTGGGATTTAGGCACCAGAGCTCAGGATGGCCAAGGGTGAAGGGTAAAGAATGACTGGGATGACATTTAAGGAGAGAAAAATGTAGAAATGTTAGGGATTGTCCAGTGTAAATAGTTTCATTACACAGAACCTTTCACATGCTATAATCTGCAAGTTACTCTCTTTGCACTTGTAACACTGGCCCAATCTAGAGCTGCCTTGTAGATCAGCCTAAAGGGCCCATCAGCCCAGAGATACCTATTATAAATCTTACGTCCATTCAAATGAAAGAACATAGAAATAAACTTTCACTGTACAGAAAGGAAGGTAATTCTGAATGTTCTCATTTCAATTAGATCACAGTGCTTGCTCCAGGGGAAACAGGGAATCTTTTAGAAATGTAACAAGCTAGGGGAGATTTTGGTGAAGAATTTCTTTAGTCACAGCAGGAGAATACAGAAGCCTATACTGGCCTATTTGGAGGCATTACTAGACAGCTGCTTCTTATTCCATAGCTCAATACAATGCTCTCTTTGCCATGAATTTCATGGGGCTTTAGGAAAAATCCTACAGCAATTACAGTCTGTGCACAGGAGGTCACCGTGACATGCTCCCCCTCACACCCAGGCCCCAGAGTTCAAGCCCTGGGGTTCTCTAATTTTGATACACCAAATCACTGTTATTAGGTAAATGAGTAGCAGCCATGGTAATCAGACCTTAATTAAAACAAAGTGTATAAAGCTAGCTACTATGCACCACCACCCTAATTTTGGTTCATTGCATAAAACTGATTTATCTCAGGATCATTCACTTACCATAATCATTTCCTGTTTTGAGATGAAATTTTCATTGAGAGAAATTTATAATGATGTTCTCTCTCTTACACTGTCTAGTCAATATCACAGTCTGATGATATTTCCAGAAACAAGCATTCACCAAAGGAAAATATTTTACATATTTCCAGAAATGTCTTAAGGGCGTTTTTCATGTACTGTCCACTAATACCTCTGAGCCTATTCTACACAATCCTGAGAACAGAGAGTCAAGTATAGAATCGCTACAATTGCTACAATTTTTGCCCTAGTGTTCAGAGCTTCTGGTAGACAGAATGTATGCCATTGTTCCAGTATGAAGAAAAAAAAAAAAAATCTAAGTGCCTGAAGACCCAATTTCAACAAATTCCAATTCTCACTTTCCAAAGTGAAAGAAAACATCTCTATTGATTTCTGACATAAACAACTGGATCAAAAGAGCTTACTGTTTTTTGTTCAAAGTCCTCCTCCTCTCTCTCTTTTATGAGTATGTCCTCCTTTGCTTTACTTGTCTATGACTGGCTTGTTATAGAATGAACTCACACGTACATCTTTTGTTGAGTGAATTTTTCCTCTATAGAATTTTTGGGCTATAAAGAACTGCAATGGAGTGATGTGTGGGTGCTGTCTGAACCAGTTATAGCATCATCCAGATGTTCTCAGGAGTTCTTAGCCCTGGATGCTGACTTGATGGCCAGAGCCTTGGTGTGGGCTCACTGCTTCTATTATTGATGGGCTGGATACTGTCATCAGTGATGGTGCATTTGGCTGCCTCTTGACTAAGTGCAGGAAAAACTGTGGGAACTAAATAATGGTATTTTGCCATTTCACGGTGAATACAGCATTCTGGGAACTCATATTTGCTGTATTTTCACAAAGTCTTAGTTGTTTTCTAAGTTTTTATTACTTATTTATGTACTCATTCATTTTTTAAAATTAAGATATAATTCACATACAAGAAAATCTACTCTTTTATGGTGTAAAATTCTGTGATTTTGAGTTCTTCACAAAGTTTAGCCATCACAGGTATCTAATCCAGAATATTTTCACCATTCCAATAAGAATCCCATACCCATTGACAGTCATTCCCCATCCCCACACCCCCAAATTCCTGGTAACCATTTGTCTACTTTCTGTCTCTATGAATTTGCCTATTCTGCACATTTCTTATAAGTGGAATTAAACAACATGTGACCTTTTGCATCTGGCTTCTTTCACATACCATAATGTTTTCAAGGCTCATCCCCATGTTGTAACATGCATCAGCACTTCACTTATTTTTGTGGCTGAATAACATTTCATTATATGGATATACCAGATTTTCTATTAATTTATCAATTGATAGTTGAGTTGTTTTCACTTTTCAGCTATCATGAATAATGTTGCTATGAATATTCACATACAAGTTTTGGATGGTTATGTTTTCAATTTTCTTAGGAGTGGAATTGTTTGATCACATAGTAATTCCATATTTAACTTTTTGAGGAAATATCAAACTATTTTCCAAAATGGCTGCACCATTTTACATTCCCACTCAGCAATATGCTCTAATTTCTTTATGTCCTTGCCAGCACCTGTTCTTGTCTGTCTGTTTGATTATAGCCATTCTAACAAATGTGAAATGGTATTTCATTATGGTTTCTATTTGCACTTCTCTAAGAACTATTGATCTTGAGCATCTTTTCATGTACCCATTGGCCATTTGTGTATCTTTTTTTGGAGCAATGCTTATTCATGTCTTTTTTCCATTTTTTATTTGGCTTATTTGTCTCTCTTTTTATGAGTATGTCCTTCTTTGCTTTACTTGTCTGTGATTGGCTTGTTATACAACAAACTCACACATACATCTTTTGTTCTGAGTGAATTTTTCCTCTATAGAATTCTTCTGGTATCCTGGATATATAAATATGTTTTAGGTACTTTATCAGATAAATGACTTGCAACTATTTTTTTGTTCATTTTGTATGTTTCCTTTTCACTTTCTGATAATGTCCTTTGAAACAATAAAGTTTCAAATTTTGAAGTTCAATTTATTTATATTTTCATTTGTTGCTTGTGCCATTCATTTATTTTTACAAACTTTTTTCAGTCCCTACAATGATCCAAAATACAAAGATGAATTAAGACACCATTTATGCCTACAAGTCAATCAGACTTCTGCATAAAAAATAGACATGTGAATAGAAGCAATGCAGAGTCTCATTCCTAGATAGACCCATCACCTCTTTCATCCAGGTCTTTGTTCAAATGTTACCTCCTCTGAGAGATCCTTATGGACCAGCTGACCTAAAAAGCACTTGCTGCTGACACTATCTTCTGATCCTGCTCTTTATGGCTTTGTTACTTCCTGGCTTTATCTTTCTCCCACCTGAGTGTGAGTTTCACAGATACAGGAACTTTGTGTATCATTACTGCTGAATCCCAAACATTCACAACAGCATCTGGCACCTGGTAGATGCCCAATAAATATTGATAAAAATAATAGTTGTTATATCACAGATATTGATAAGGTTTGGTTCTGTGTCCCTGCCCAAATCTCATGTCAAATTGAAATCCCCAGTGTTGGAGGTGGGGCCTGGTGGGAGGTGGATTGGATCATGGGGGTGGATTTCCACTTTGGCGCTGTTCTCATGCTACTGAATTATTGTGAGATCTGGTTATTTAAAAGTGTGTAGCACCACCCCCCACCTTCTTCCTGCTTTGGCCATGTAATGACATTCCTGCTCCTTCACCTTCTGCCATGATTTTAAGTTTCCTGAGGCCTCCCCAGCCATGCTTCCTGTATAGCCTGCAGAACTGTGAGCCAATTAAACATCTTTTCTTTATAAAGTACTCAGTCTCAGGTATTCTTTTATAGCAATGCGAAAACAGACTAATACGGAAAATTGGTACTTAGCAGTGGGGCATTGCTATAAAGATACCTGCAAATATGGAAGCAGCTTTGCAATTGAGTAACAGGCAGAGGTTGGAAGAGTGTGGAGAGTTCAGAAGAAGATAGGAAGATGAGGGAAAATTTGGAACTTTTTAGAGACTGGTTGAAAGGTTATGACCAAAATGCTGATGGTGTTATGGACAGCGAAGTCCAGGCTGAGGAGGTCTCAGATAGAAATGAGAAACTTAATGGCAACTGGAATAAGGGTCACGTTTGTTATCAATTAGCAAGGAGCTTGGTTGGAATGTGACCCTGCCCTAGGGATCTGTGGAACTTTGAACTTGAGAGTAATGATTTAGGGTGTCTGGCAGAAGAAATTTCTAAGCAGCAAAGTGTTCGAGTTATGGCCTAGCTGCTTCTAGCATCCTGTGCTCATATTTGTGAGCAAATAAATAATGTAAAACTGGAACTTATATTTAAAAGGAAAGCAGAGTGTAAAAATTTGGACAAGTTGCAGCCTGGCCATGTAGTAGAAAAAGAAAAACCTATTTTCAGGGGAGGAATTCAAGCCGGGTGCAGAAATTTGCATAACTAAAAGGAAGGCAAATGTCGATAGCCAAGACAATGGGAAAAACACCTTGAAGATATTTCAGAGACATTTGCAGCAGCCTCCACTCCAAATCACAAGCCTAGAGGCTTAAGAGGGAAGAATGGTTTCATGTGCCAGGCCCAGGGCCCTCACTGCTCTTTGCAGCCTCAGAACATGGTGCCCTACATCCTGGCTACTCCAGCTCCAGCCATGGCTAAAAGGTGCCAAGGTACAGCTTGGGCTGCAGCTTCAGAGGGTGAAAATCATAAACCTTGGAGGCTTCCACATGATGTTAAGCCTGAAAGTGCACACAGTGCACGAGTTGAGGCTTGGGACCCCCCACCTAGATTTCAGAAGATGTTTCCAGGAAAAGCCTGAATGTCCAGGCAGAAGTCTGTTACAGAGGCAGAGCCCTCATGGAGAACCTCTACTAAGGTAGTGTGGAGGGGAAATGTGAGGTTGGAACTCCTACACAGAGCCCCCACTGGGGTACTGCCTAGTGAAGCTGTGAGAAGACAGTGACCATCCTTCAGACCCCCGAACGGTAGATCCACTGAGTTTGCACTATGCACCTTGAAGAGCTATAGGCACTCGATGTCAGTCCATGAGACCAGCTGTGGGGGCTAAGTCCTGCAGTGCCAGAGGCAGAGCTGCCCAAGGCCTTGGGAGCCCACCCATTGCATCAGTGTGCCCTGGATGTGAGACATGGAATCAAAGGAGATTATTTTAGAGCTTTCAGATTTAATGACTGCTCTGCTGGGTTTTGGACTCACACAGGCCTGTCATCCCTTTATTTTGGCCAATTTCTCTCAGCAGACAGCCAAGAAATACAAGAGAGTATCTACCCAGTGTCTATATCCCCATTATATCTTGGAAGTAACTAATTTGTTTTTTATTTTATAGGCTCATAGGCAGAAGGGACTTGCCTTGTCTCAGATGTGACTTTGGACTTTTGAATTAATGTTGGAATTAGTTAAGACTTTGGGATACTGTTGGGAAAGCATGACTGTATTTTGAAATGTGAGGAGGACATGAGATTTGAGAGAGCCAAGGAGCAGAATGATATGGTTTGGGTCTGTGTCCCTGCCTAAATCTCATGTCAAATCGTAATCCCCATGTTGAGGTGGGGTCTGGTGGGAGTTGATTGGATCTTGGGGGTGGATTTCCCCTTTGGTGGTGTTCTCATGGTACTGAGTGAGTTATCATGAGACCTGCTTGTTTAAAAGTGTGTAGCACCTTCCCCACGCCCCTCCTGCTCTGGTCATATGAAGATTATTATATCATAATTCAGTACCTGCTTCCCCTTTACCTTCCACTATGATTGTAACTTTCCTGAGACCTCCCCAGCCATACTTCCTTTGCAGCCTATGAAACTGTCAGGCAATTAAAACTCTGTTCTTTGTAAATTACCAATCTTAGGTATTTCTTTATAGTAGTGTGAGAACGGACTAATGTAGATATAGAGATGAATCAATTATACTGAAGAAAGGATAAAGAAACCCCTCTAAAAATGGGGAGACATAAGCAGAGTCTTGAAAAATAAGTTGGTGATAGGAATGTGGTGGGTGAAACAAACTAGGGAGAGAATTCCAGCAGAGGAGACACATGAGCAAAGTTCCACAGGCCTCTTACTAGAATGTAGGAATTGACAGCATCATTCTCAGGGGAGCTTTAGGGAAGTGGAGTGAGGGAAAAGAAAGGGCAGGGTCATCAGAAATCCTGGTGTCTGATCTTGACTTTGTCCCTAATTTGTTATTAGCTTTGAACAGGACCCTCTAACCTCCAGGCCTTGGGTTCAACCACAAAATGAAATGGCTTATCTTTAAAGTAGCCTCCAACACCAGGGGGTCAAGAATTCTATTTCAAAAAGGAGATCAACTTTTAATATCTTTAAGGTGAAGAGCAATTTATTCCATTTCCTTCTTTGTTTTAAAAATTAAATATAATTTACATGCAGTTATGAAACACAAATCTCAAGTACATGGTCAATGAATTTTTATGTAAGTGTGTACCCTTGTAATAGCCTCTCAGATCAAAATGTAGAATATTTCCTTCACCCTAGAAAGTTCCCTCATGCCCCTTCCCACGAATAGCTCCCCAGAAGTAAATCACTATTCCTACTTCTATAACATGAATTAGCTTTGTCAGTTCTTGAAATTCATTTAAATGAACCCACCCAGTTTGTACTATGCCTAATTTTTTTTCTCAACATAATGTCTGTAAGATTCCTTTCTGTTGTTGCGTGTATCAGTAATTTTGTTACATGATTATATCATATTTCAGTTATCCATCCTACTGTTGAAGAACACTTTGATGTTTAGGGTTTTTAACTATTATGAATAATACATGTCTCTTAGTAGACATATTCACACACTTTTCCTTGGGTTTGCATCTAGGAGTGGAATTGCTGAATCAATAGGGTAGACATATGTTTAGCTTTAGTAGATATTGCCAAATATTTACCAAAGTGGTTCTACTAATTTACATTCCCACAAATAATATAGGAGAATTCCAATTGTTCCACATCCTTTTCAACAATTGTTATTGTCAGTCTTTTTAATTTTACTGATTCTGGAGTATGTGTTATGGTATTCCATTGTAGTTTTGATTTGTAATTCTCTGATATAAATTATATTGATCTTTTCTTATGTTCATTGGTTATTTGGACATTCTTTTGTGAGGAGTGACAAGAAATGCCTATTCAAGTATTTTTCCTATTTTAAATTGGGTTGTTTGGTTTTTTTAACTATGGGTTTGTAGAAGCCTTTATTTATTATTATTATTATTATTATTATTATCATTTTTTGAGAGAGCATCTCACTCTGTCACCCAGGCTGGAGTGCAATGGTGTGATCTTGGCTCACTGCAACCTCCGCCTCCCAGGTTCAAGTGATTCTACTGCCTCAGCCTCCTGAGTAGCTGGGACTACAGGCATGCAACACCGCACCCAGCTAATTTTTGTGTTTTTAGTAGAGACGGGGTTTCACCATGTTCACCATGCTGATCTCAAACTCCTGACCTCATGTGATCCGCCTGTCTTGGCCTCCCAAAGTTCTGGGATTACAGGCATGAGCCACTGTGCTCGGCCTACGTATTCTTGAAGTTAGTTGTTTGTTTTATATATAAATTTATATTAATTATATATAAATGTATGCCTATGTATTATGTAGATATGTATGTAATTGTATGAATATATATATAAAATAACATGTATAATTATTATATGTATATTAACATAGATATTACAAATATCACCTCTCAGTCTGTGCCTTGCCTATTTGTTGATGATTATGAATAGGACTGAAACCCAATTTATCATTTTCTTTAAAAAAATTATTAGTGCTTTTTATGTTCTGTTTGAGAAATCTTTGCCTTTCCCAAATTCATGAAGCTATTCCTCCTGTTTTCTTCTAAAAGAGTCATTATTTCAGTTTTCACATTTAGGCTTATGGTCCACCGTGAACTAGCTTTGGCACACAGTGTGAGATAAAGGTCAAAGTTCACTTTTTTCCATATGGATATCCAGTTTCTCCAGCACCATTTGTTCAAATGACCACTTTTTCTTCACTGAATTGCAGTGTTGCCTTTGTCATTAATCAAGTGATTGTACTCGTGAGGGTTCATTTCTCTCTATTTTGTTCCATTGGTCTATTTGTCTATCTTTGCACCAATACCACCATGTCTTAATTACTACTGTAGCTTTAGAATAAGTCTTGAAATCTGGGAGTGTTGTTTTTCAACATTTTCTTCTTCAAATTTTCTTGTCTCCTCCCTTCTCTTTGCATTTCCATGTACATTTTAGAATCAACTTGTCAATTTACACACACATGTACAGGCACACACATAAACATGACAGGATTTTGATTGTGATTGCATTGAATCTATGGATCAGTTTGAGGAGAACTGGTATCTTAACAGTCTTGAGTTGTCCAAACCTTACATTTGGAATATGTCTCTGTTTATTTAAGGCTTCTTTAGTTTATCTTCTCAGTGTATGATAGTTTTTAGCAACAATTAAAAAAATAAAACAAAAAATGCAATTTATGATAGCATCAGAAAATCAAATACCTGTAGTTTACTATGAGTCATCTCAGTAGTCGCTGTTTTTCCAACACACTTCTGTTTTGGGAGGATTTGTGGATTTTACTTGCCAGTACATGATGTATAAATATGCAAATTTTGATGATTTTATTGATAAACATTAAATTTGATTCATATTTATTTGATCTTCTCCAGGGGAATTGACACCATGTGTAAATCTATTTGAAAACTACATCTTTTTAGAAAAATCTAAAGAGGATAAGGAAATAATGAAATTGTTGCTCTGCTTATAATTTTTTTCTACTCTAATTTTTAAACTTTCCCTCTGAGCCGTCTTACTCTTCTACATAGTAACTTTAATATTGACAGACATCTGAGTTATTGTTATTTATTATTATTCACTTATTACTTGTTATCATGTTTTTAATAAATATTATGTCTCAAAACACTCTTACTATTATTATTCTACTCGAGTTTTAAGACAATCTTGTGAATATAACAGAACAAATAGTACCTCTACTTTACAGAAAATAAAATTGAGGGCAGAGGTTAAATACTTGTCCAAGTGTGTCCAGCTGATTAGTGAACTATCTAAAACTCATAGACAGTTCTCTTGGTGGCAGTAGTGTTATTACTGCTTCTAGCAACAGTGTTTTCTGTTGTTGTTGTTCCTAAAATACAGCAGAGAGTACAAGGATAATTGCCGCAATACTATGCTTCATTTTTAAATCCATAGCCTAATTTGGTACTGACTACACAAGCACAGAAAATTAGATCTTGAAAAGTAGATATGCAGTTACGAAGGAGTCCAATTTCTTCCTATTGGTATAAATTAATGAGATAAAACTACTGTGAAACTACTTTAAGTTGCAGTGGAAGTAGAGTAACTTTGAAATTCCTTTTTATGCTTATTTTAAAATGAAACAAAAATCCATTGCTGACAAAGCCCAAGAGAAATTGGTACACTCACACCCAGCAGCCAGCATGGCTCATCACTGTTGTCTTCATGGGATGCAGCTTGGCAACAGGAACCAAAAGAAGCAAAAAGGCATTTATACCTTTTAGTTCAACTGTCTCATCCCAGAGAGTTTATCCTGAAGATAAGATTCAGTTAATATTGATTTTTTAAAGTCAAAACAGAATTCTTTATGAAAATGTTCTATCTACAATAGCTGGATGTCAACAAATGTTTATTCAGATTCACAGAATAATAAATGTATAGATTTGAAAACCTTCCTTCTGTAGACTTCAAAAGTGATCAGTCTTTCTATAACTGACACTGGCTTTACTTCCTAAGGTCACAGTTGAGTGGTGCAATATGGCTTCCCCGGAGTCTGGTACTCTTGAGCTATGCACACAAAGATAGGGCTTTAGTAGCTCAAGGTGGCTGGGAAGCCCACTCTTTGGACATACTGCTTCTCACCTTCACAGATCAAAAGTATTTAACTTGCTACTTCCTCTAGTCTACTACCCTCTCTACCCAAATTATAAGTAACACCACAGGAATTAACTAGACTATGTAAAGCTAGCATTCCAAATCCAAAACTATAAAGCAACAGCAAATATCACCACAGCAGTGGCTCTTGTACATTGTATGTTGTTTATTCTTCCATCGTATGATTTCCAGCCAGGTTTCTAGTGTCCCAGCCTGCAGTGAGAGACGGAAAAACCTTGATGTTCTGGCCAGAGCCTGTTGAGAACCCACTAACTAAACAGCCTGTACAGCTGACCATGAACTTTCAGCACCACAGGGAAAAAGGAAAAAAGAATTATTTCAAGGCCTTTCCCTAGGACAGGTTTGGCTTGACTTATAGAAATGTCTTCCAGGAAAGAAAATAGCATTAATGAGTAAGTTAGAAAAAACAGAACTGATTCAAGTCTCACATATTTTCCTACATTGGATTAGGGGCACCACGTTAGTATTTTCCTCCTGGATCTATAAGCCAAGTACACTTCCATGAATTTAAACAAATACCTAAATTTCCCTAAGTTCTCAGGACTGGAAAAATAGGTGCAAACAGCTTGGGGAGGAGACATCCCTTGCTTTCAGGTTCTTTATTACTGACAGGCATTTCTGTGATTGTTCACTCTTGAGGTTGTATTGTAGTTTTCACTTCCAAGGCCTGCTAGTATTTCTCAGCTGTCTGCCTCCCTTTTTCAATCCCACTCTTAGAATTTAGTCTTACTGGGAGGAGTAAGAAAAGAAAAACATAACTCTGTGCTGAGCTCATTTTACCATATGTGACATTATAGCTAGGAGTCAGGGAGCTTTTGAAAGACTCAACCTGTATTCTGTTGGCCTACAGAATATGTCAGAAAGAGCCAGAGGCTAGAGATCCAAACACCACAGTTTCTAATCCTTAATCAATCATTTTTTTGCTCTCTGGAGTAACCAGTTTATTTCATTCCAATTCAAGATGACTCTTAGGGGGCACAATTGTTCCTTATACTTTAAGAGAAGCCCATAGTTTCCCAAGAGCTTAATAACCACACCGTGGCAATATGCCTTTCAAAGTATCATATGACCCTTCTTAAAGCATTTGCCTCCATTTCTGAGGTAACGAAAGGCATCTGAAAAGAATTTTTCTCAGGCTAACAAGAAATAGGTAACTCTGTTTAGTCTTTGTGTTTTACTCCTTTCTGTAGACATAGGATGTTCTTGGTACATTCTGAGCCCCATGTTGCAACTACATTTTGCTTGTAGTTTGTGAATGATCCAGGAGGAAAAAAAGAGACAGCTTTAAGGAATTGTTCTGCATCAGTTAGACTTTGAACAGGAAGCAAAAGGAGGAAAAGGAATTCAGCATTTTGGAACACATCTTATTTGCTATAGACTTATGAGGCAATAGGATTGTACTGTTTGCTCAGGGAACCAAGAAAAATCTAGAAACCATTTAAATGGGAACTTGTACTGATACACTTTTTCATCATCATGGCTTAAATGTCTACAAAGAGCTGAGCATGTCATCTCTGTCTTCAAATACAAAGAGAGCCAGCTCCACAGAGAGCTGCAAGGAATGTGTGCATAGTTCATGTAAAATATGCACTCAATGTGGTAGTCTCAGGAAATGGTGTGCATGCATGTGGAGGGGTTACCTATGTTTGTGGAGGTGGAAAGTAAGGGAACAGGGGCAGCTTAGATGTTAGAGACTAAAACTGCCTCCACAGGGTTGTCAAGAATTGAATACAAGGTCTGGACAGAGGTGTAGATATAACTAAGCACTAACCAGGCTGCACTTTGGCCTACTTCCTTGTTGTTAGAAGTCATATAGCAGTAGATACTGACCATTTTCATCCCCGCTGTTCCTATACATAGGATTTTTGACATGAAAAGCATAAGACTATTTAAGAATTGATTTGCAGCCAGACATGCCAGCTTATGCCTATAATCCCAACAATTTGGGAGGCCGAGGTGGGAAGATTGCTTGAGCCCAGAAGTTTGAGACCAGCCTGGGTAACATAGTAAGACCCCCATCCCTATAAAATTTTTTTTTAAAAAATAGCTAAGCATGGTGGCATGCATCTGTAGTCCTAGATACTTGAGAGGTTGAGGCAGGAGGATTGCTGGAGCTGGAGAAGTTGAGACTGCAATGAGCTATGAACACACCACTGAACTCTAGCCTGGGTGACAGAGTGAGACCCCTGTATCCTATATATATATAGAGAGAGAGAGAGACAGACAGACAGACAGACAGAATCTCTGATGTTAGAACCATACAGCTTTTATTTAAGTATTCCTTAAGATGTTTTTCAGACCCTGAATTCCAGCAACCAGTTTGAAGGCCCCCCTGCAGAGGAACAGGATTAGCATGAGAATACAGCTTCTTCATCTCTCTGTCTCATGACTTCACCCTGCACTCTTTGATTAATCAATGATCTCCACACTTTGGCCCACTCCAAAACTCTTAAAAACCTTAACTTCAAATTCCTCAGGGAGATTGATTTAAGGTTTTCTCCCATCTTTTAATCCAGTGACCCTACGATTAAACTTCTTTCTTTTCCGCAACCCAAAGTCTTGGCATATTGACTTGCTGTGTACATCAGGCCATGAATCTATTGCGGTTACCACACAATGTCAAAAAATCATTCATTCCTTTGGTTGACCCACTGTTCATCTACCTGGGATAGATTTTAGGAAAAGGAAGAGCATGGAAAACAAAAGTAAGAAAATGCCAGAGCTGAAAAGAATATTAGCATAGTCACCAGATGTTGCAAATTGTCAAATCATTCACAGAATGAGACCTGTATTTATGTGGTTTGGCAGCCTTGGTGTGCTTAACACCTTTAGAATCTGAATGCTTTTAGGTTGGGAAGAACTCTCAAGTTTATGAAAGCTTCCAAGCCTTGCTATTCTCTTAAACCTGGCATACTTCATGTGTATTCCTTGCCTTATCTCTGAGGGCCTTGAGTTATTGTGGTATTGTGATATAATAAAAGATATATGTTTTGTCTTTGTCACCAGTTCCTGGCGCAGAGCTCTTAAAATCTTTATAATTTCCTGAGTAATAGGGGTAAGTGGAGCATCTTTTGTTATTCATAATGAGTCTCTTTCAACCACACCTGAGTTTATGCTAATGAGGTGACTCTTGGTAGGCCCTGAGATAGCTTGAGGATGGGGTAGGGTTGCCAGAGGAGTAAGCCATGTGAATGGAGGGTTGGAACATTCAGTCCCACACCCCAACCTGCTAGGAGGGGAGAGGGGCTGGAGATTGAGTTTAGTCATCAATAGCCAATGATTTAATAAACCATGCCAATGTATTGGAACCTCCATAAAGCCACCGAATGATGGGGTATGGGGAGCTTCCGGGTCAGGGAACACTTAGAGGTGCTAGGAGAGTGGTGGGCCTGGAGAGGGCCTAAATGCTCCACACCCCTCCCCTATACCATGGCCTATGCAGCTCTTCCACCTGGCTGTTCTTGAGTTTTATCCTTTATAATAAATTGGTAATAGTAAGTAAAGTGTCTTCCTGAGTTCTGTGGCCCGTTCTAGCAAATTATCAAATTTGAGAAGGGAGTCATGAGATTTATAGCAGCAATTGTCTTTGCAAAAATTACAACAGTGAGAGAAATTTAACCTAACTGACTCTATCTTGAGTCTAAACTCACAAGCTAACTGCCTTTGTTAACTTTTTAAAAAAAGTTTATAGCAGTCCCTTCCTACAACTAACCACTGCTTGCTTGGGGACAAAGACCACCTTTTTAGGACTAATGAATGCTCAAAAGATTGGGATTATGTGACAGGCCTGAATTCTGCTAAGATAACATTACTATTGTCAAAACCTAAGATTGGTCTTTGAAATATTTTTCAGACTTTTGCATTCTGGTAACCAACTGATACCAGGACCCATGACCCATACTAAAGAATTAATTCAACTGATCCTGTGACCCCATCTAGGAACTGACTCAGTGCAAGAAGACAGCTTCAGCTCTGTATGATTTTATTTCTGACCCAACCAATCAGCATTCCTCACTCCCTAGCCGCCTGCCAACCAAACTATCTTTGAAAATCCACAGCCTCTGAATTTTTGGAGAGGATGACTTGAATAATTACTCCCATCCTTTCTCTTGGTTAGCCCTCTGATTATTAAACCCTTTCTCTGCTACGATACTTCTGTCTCAGTGAATTGGCTTTATCTAGCCAATTCATCTTGCAGCTGGCAAGATGAATCCATTGAATAATAACATAGAGAGTCAGTCAGAAGTACAGGAGGCTGGGGACTTGCCATTGGTGTCTGAAGTGGGCCTGAGTCCTTACCTTGTGGGGTCTGCACTGATTCTGGATAGTGTCTAAACTGAACTGGATTGTAGGACATCTAGTTGGCTTCTGGAGAGTTGGAGAATTGGTTGTTGGTGTGGAAAAACCCTGACACATTTAGTGTCAGAGTTGTAAATGAAAACAGCAGAGTTAGTGACCCCAAAAGATCTCCATATTTCAATGAGGAGAAAAGGCCTGTGGGAGTTGAGAGTCAATCTTTCCAACACCATATAGCTAGTTGTGGCAGTTAGTGGTAGAACCTATGTTCCCTAATTCCTAGCTCAAAGAACAACAGCTGCTGTTCATTTTTTTCTAGGCAATATTCTAAATGCTATCTGTGTATTATTTTAATTCTCAGAACAACCTTAGGAGGCAAGTCCTGATTATTATCTCCATTTTATGGGCAGGGATATGGAAACTTAGAGAAGTGAAGGAAGCTGCCTAAGGTCACTCTGTGATGAAACCTGTTGGAAAACTGCTCATGTTTCCTAAAGGAGATGTTTCGGAGCAGACATTGGGGGCTTTATTCCTGTTTTTTGGAGGATTGTTTTGAAGAGGCCAGATTCAGCACAATAGCAGGTTTTCTGCTCATGTGGAAAACTAGGTGGAAGAGTTGCTCAAACTGAAAAATTCAATAAGGCTGCTATCTTTGGTCAAATTGACTGTGAGAGCTGTATAATGCTGCAAATTTGCCTGATATTTTAAGTAGATCATAAACTTAAATTGATATGTTTACTAGAATTTAGAAAAATTATCTTTTAAATTTATTATTATAGATCTTTTAAATCTGTTATGATTATTTTAATTGTAATTAAAAATTCTAGTTTGATTTTCACATCTTGAAGTGGCTTGGGATATTTACTTTACCATTGGGTTTGCCATATTCTCATTTCTTTTTCTTCAGTGACAGCCTAGGCCGATTTTAGATTTCGAATAGAGAGAAGTGATGGAATAATTTCTGGAGCATTTTTAAAAAGGGCTTTGTTGAATTTGTAACTCAGAAGAATATATAAATGGTCGTCACTTTATATAATAGATGAATCCTAAGAGGCTATAATTACATCTTTTTCAGGGGGGCACTGAATCAAATTTCACAATATTAGTATGAGAGTTATGAGAAAGATTGGGATCAATGAATACTTCTATAAAACACAGAATCATTTTGAAATGCCAGTAGTCACCTACCAACACATCTACTTTACCAGTAACAATTTTTAGCACAGTACATTTTTCTTTAAAAAAATCACACCACAAAGAAGTTTTTAAACATTAAAATTTTTCCTAGACAGTGCTATAATATACAACCAAAACATCCTGAATCTTGATATTAGTGTGTAATAGTTATAGTAACTGAAGCAGCAAAAGAAATGTACATTTGGGATTGGTTTCCCTGGACTGATAGATAATAGTGAAGAAGTATTGATTTTTCACTTGTCCATTTCGTTTTCATTCTTCACCACATGCTTCAAAGAGGTCAGCTCTGAGCCACTTACTCTTTCACACCAAATATTAGATCTTTGAAACACAGGAGAAGCTCTCACTTTCTCCCCTTTTCTCTGAGATAAAACGATGAAGGGCTAAAACCTTTGGCGAGTCATAGAATCCTTTGTTTCTTCCATGCTTTGTGAAATGAAGAAAGTGTGTATAGTTCATAGCAGAGAAAGCAAGCTCTGCAGAGATATTTAGACTCCACTGAAAAGTTAAGGAGATCGGAATTTGAACACCAAGGAAAAAAGTTAAGGAGATCGGAATTTGATATGAATGCCATCTTCTTGTCACCTAGTGCTTTGATATGTGGTTAACACAACTTGCTTCATGGCATCTCTGGGCTTTCAATGGCCCTCTCAAATGTACAGAGCCAATTAAACTTGGGGTGTGGGTTGTGGATGCTACACTGGTGATATGTGGGGCTTGTAGGATGGCTTATTGAAGTAGATTCAGAATCCGGGGCCTGCATTCTTGTCCAAGCTGAGTGACCCTGAATGACTCATTTGTGGTTCCAATTTTCCGTGAATATTACCAATACCGGCTCTACCCACGTCTGGAGGCTCTTTGAGGCATCAAATGAGAAAACACATGAACTGGCTTTCAACAATACAGACAATACAGCAGAAGAAGTGAAAAATGTAAGTGGTACTGGTCCCCATGGTTGGGCTACCTCAGATGCTGGAAATCTGAGTGCAAAGGTTGAGAATTTCCTCCAGGTCATAGTTCCCAGAGCCTTGCACTCCCACAGCAGGATGAGGGGACACAGAAACAGCAATGGGGTTCCCAGAAAAAGGGAAGGGAGCCCTGAAGGCAAAAGTGATAGGGCGGGAGGCTGTCTCTATCTCCCATTCTTTCTCCTTCCTTAGGTAGTCTTCAAGAAGAGAGACCCCACTTAATACTTAGAACTAGAGGATGAGAGAATGACCTAGTCTTCTCATGGACACAACCATTTCTTCCAAACATCTTTTGGCCATGGCATTCTTGCCATAGCCCCAAATTAATCAGGGTTTCCAAGTATACATATTAATCTTCTCTCCCCTCTTTCTTTCCATTCTTCTCTGCCTCTTTCTTTTTTAAAAAACTGCAATAACAACAACAACAAACCATTCTTTGTATTGATTAGTTTGATTTTTAAGAAATTTTTTCTTTGTAAATATTTGTGGGACACATATGATATTCTGATACAAGTATAGAGTGTGTAATGATCAAATCAAGATAACTGGGGCATCTATCACCTCAAGCATTTATCATTCCTTTGTGTTTGGAACATTCGAGTTCCACTCTTTTAGTTATTTTGAAATGCATAATAAATTATTGTTAACTGTGGTTGTCCTATTGTGCTACTGAACACTAGATCTTATTCCTTCTCTCTAACTGTATTTTTATACCTATTAACCATCTCCCTCTTTTCCCCTGATTATTCTTCCCAGCGTCTAGTAACCATTATTCTACTCTCTGTCTCCATGAGTTGCAACTGCCTCTTTCTTTGTCATATCTGATTCTAATGTTTTCTTCCTTAAGATTTTTATTGTGCAATATAATCTGCATTGAGAAAAAGAAAACTCTCCCTTAAACCAGTTAAGTAGATATACTACTGCTATACCTCAGGACTCCCAATCTGCCCTTTCCAAATCACAGGCCCCTTTTCTCCCCTAGAAGTAAACTTATCCTATCTTTTATCATAATGTTATTTTTAAAAATGTGTTTTCCACTTTTATTATGCATCCCTAAAGAGTAAAGTTTAATTTCCCCTATTTTTCAATGTTATGTAAATGGACTATTACTGTATGTATTTTGTGTCTTTTTCCTCCTCAACATTAAGCTTGTAGTCTGTAATCCTATTGTTGTATGTGGTTACCGCTAATTCATTTTATTACTATGTAGTAGTCATTTATGACTATACCACAATGCACATATCTATCCTACTATTAAAGGACATTTGAGTTGTTTTCTCACTCTGAATATTAAAAACAATGTTGTGATGAATGGACCAGAATTCCTGGGTCATAGGAGATTGTGTCAAAACTGTTTTACAAAGTGGTTGTACCAGTTTGTATTCTCACCACACATGACATACAGAAGAGTCTATTAAACCACTTTCTTGACAATACTTGGTATGGTCAGACTTAAAAATTGTTGCTGAGGTATTGACTGTAGAATGATATGTCACGGTGGTTTTAATTTGCATTTTGTGATTTCTGGCTCATTGTATTAAACAGTAACTATCCCAAACCTTTTCAGCCTTATCACTCTCCAGTCCTCTTCTCAATTCCTGGGTTCCAGCCTGCTTACAGCCCCCAAGCTGCCTGGGCCTGTGCACATACCGCTGCCTGTCTCTGTCTCCCTCCTGTCTGGCTCACTTCCTCTCTGTCAGGTCTGCCCTCAGATGTTGTGATTTGGCCCTTCCAACCCCCACATGTGTCCCCACAGCATGACTGTTGACCCCCATCACGGTGTACTGCAATTGCCAACTGGTCCAGCTTTATTTCACACTAGGCTGTGAGGTCTCTGAGGAAAGGGTCATACCTCATTCTTCATTTATCTCCAACTCATAGCATATGACTCAGTTCACAGTGGGTGCCGAATAAATATTTGTATAGTGTCACAACTTGAATGACCCATTAAAGTAATGACAGATTAAATTCTAAGTGGAGCTGGGTTCCAACCGAAATGAAAATGTGCTGTAAATGGTTGAACTGAAGAACCTAACCTGAGTATAACTTTTTATGACAGTATGGTACTGCTAAACTATCAGTGACTTTAACTCTCCCTTCATATTGACTTTTGAGCTGAAAAGGAACCTAGAGATTGCATGATATGCCTTTCCTTTGTCATTTTACACATAAGGACCTAGAGGACCAGAGAGGCTGACATGACTGTGGTCACCCAGAGGGGTAGAGCTGCGATTCCCACTCTCATTCCCTAAGTACATTTCTTTCATCTAATTAGAAATGGCTTGTTGTCAGTTATGGGAAAAATGGTTTTGAATCTTGAATGATATAGTGTACATGCAAAGGAATTCATAAGGTATTACAAACTTTTAATATCTGGATGTGACTACTAATGATAAGCTATATGAGAATAGGAGCCACAAATTGTAAGGCTTTAAACACCCTCTGAAGTATCTGAGTTCATTATGAACAGACATAGTTGTTGCAAAATCATCTGTCTGAAGGGCTGAGCTGTGAGCTCTAGACCAGGCTGCAATAGCTCCTGAAAGTGGCTTTTGGGTCACTGGGCCATTATTAAGGTTCCTGTCCATCTCCAGAGTACACTGCTGCCACTACTGGCTGCTGGAGTGAGGTGTGGTGGCCTGGGGAGGGGCTGTGCAGAGCCCCGCCCCCCGACTATGGTGGCCCCTGAGCTGGAGCTTCCTGCTGTAACTCTACCTTGCGGGTGACCTCATTTCTCTCTCTCAGAACACACACACGAATTTGTGATGATATGAAAGGAAAAATGCACCTCAGTTGGACACTGGAATCAGGAGTGGGTGACTCAGAATGATGCCTGTCAGCTCCTATGGCATGTCCATTCTTGTCATTCAATTGGGGAGATTTCAAGCAGAAAGAAGGAGTTTTCTAAATTATTAACTGAAAACTCAAGCACGGCTGAGCCCTTCAAACATGTTCCTTTACAGTCTTATTGAAATTCGTATTTCTTTCCAATGAGATATTGTCCAGCCATCTTAACCCCAGGGAAAATGACTGAACAAGAATCTTAAGGGGAAGCAGACTTAGAAAATGCCAGGGGGTCTTTAGTTGTAGTAGAATATTATATTATGAGTGCATTGAAACAGTGCAATAATCAAGATGTGGCTTTGGTTACCTGCTGGCACTTTGACATTAGACAGACTATTCTGCTAATTACTTCAATTGAGCACTGCCTACTTGACTTTTTTACTTCCCTGACTTAGAATGTTTGAGATGGAGTGTTTTCCCTTCTAGTGTCTACCTGTATCCTACAGCAAGCAGAGAAAGACACCGTAACCAAGAAACAATGAAAGGAAATATACTTTTTGCCCTGAGGGCAACAAAAAATTGGTGTGGATACAGAATTTTTTTTTTTAACAAACAAACTGTTTCATCCTTTGATTCAAGGCATTTTTGTTCTTGGAGATGGTCAGTAAAAACTAACAAGTACCACATCAATATAATAATAATATTAAGGAATAATGATTATTATGATATATAATAGAGATTGGATACACAAATTACATTAAATGAAAAGAGTTTTTAAATAATTCCACCTCCAAGGTTGCATTTTGCTCAGGGCTTTAGAGTTTTATATTAAATCCAAATGATTGAGTTCCTCTCTACCTTCTTTGGATACCGCTTCTTGTGACTTAATGGGAACACCACACCTTGTGGTCATTGGCATGACAGCCTTTGCCAATATTATCCAATGGTTCTTTCCAAGACAGCAAATATACAGCAAAAGAACTGAGTTTTTTTTTTCATTTTAGGGTACCCTTTTGATATTACTGTTACACTGAAACCCTTCCTCCTCTCTCCACCTGACCTTCGATGCTCAGTCTTGCTTTTCAGCATGCATATCCCTCTGCAAACCAGTTGGAATTTGGCCTGGAAAAAAGACATATGGGCCTGCATAAGGTTATAAAACCTGGCTTGGAAATCCACAGCTTCTTATAAAAACACTATTTTTTTCAAAAACAAATGTACCATTTTAAGGAAGATGGTTACCAAGCAACCTGATTTAAATTATTATGAGAGACGGAGGAAATTCTTCCATTAGGTCTGTTTTTACTTAGGTCAAAAAGTTTTTTCGCCTGTCTTGGTTTGAATCTATTTTTCTGTCTTTTTTTTTTTTTTAAACACATGATCCTGTGTGGCCAGCTAAATATTGGATACTAGACTAGAAGGATCCTGTGAACAAAAATGGAGAATTATCCTACACACCATGCCCTTAAGAAGCTACAGCAGAGAATCTTAGGGCTCTTTGGGGGTTGTAACAGAAACCCACTCAAACTGCTGAATTGCAAAGAGGGAATTTAATATGAGTGTAGAAATCTAAGGCTAGGAATGCATTTGAGCCTCATGGGGACTGAGCCCAGATCTTGAGGGATAGGAGAAACCAGGGCAGCCTTGTTCTCAGGCTTCGTATTTCTCTCCACTCAATTGCTTCATCATTCATTCTTTGTGAATTGGCTGTTCTGATTCCCCATGAATGTGATGAAAAAAGCCACCCAAGCTGTCGGTAGTGAATTCTTATAATTTTATGTTGCCTCAGCATCCATTTTGAATATGTTTATCCTTCTTATACCAGAAGCAGGGCTCAGTCACCCTTGACACAGCTTCCAGTTCTCCAGCACATCCAAATGGCTGAAGTGGGTGGCCAGAGACAAGAACTTAGAGGCATCTCTCCTGCCTAGAAGCCTGGGCTCCTTGTTTTACTGCTGCTTCCTTAAAAAGACCATTCAGGCATTTACATGCAAACTTAAGGCTATCCTCACACTATTATTCCCCGACAAACACTGCTAGTTGTTCTGTGCTTCCCTCTCTCTGCCTGACTTTTTATTCCTGCCTCAGAGGACCCTGGGGACCAAGGACTGTCCTCCCGACTCATTATATCCTACCTTCCCAGGATCAGCACATACAAATCCTTGACCTTATTTCCTATTGTGGTGGTGTAGTTAATTGGTGCCTTCCATCTGAAGAACAGGGGCTGTCCCAGGCCAGTTTCCTCAAGGCTCTGGGCTGAACACAAGGTCAGGCTCCCAGGGTCAGAGAGAGGTTCAGGCAGGCATAAACTGGACACAGCTCAGGTAAGAACCACAAGGCAGCCTTGCCAGTATAAACAAGTTTCCCATGTGAGGGACTCCCTGGTTGCAGGTCAGACAACTAGGCATTAGGTCATCTGCCAGGTAAAAGAAGCATCCCACAAAGGCATACTATAAACACTGACATCCCATTAGGGCAGAGTTGCTAGCTGCTCTGGTACTGAAACCCCATTTTAGCTGGAAGCTCTCAAAATACCCTTTAAATATCTTTTTAAAAATTATTGTGGCCAGACGCAGTAGCTCACATCTGTAATCCTAACACTTTGGGAGGCTGACACAGAGGATTGCTTGAGCCCAGGAGTTCGAGACCAGCCTGGGCAACATAGCCATCTGCCATCTCTGTTAAAAAAAAAAAAAAGGAAAAATATTAAAATTCTTAGTGATTAAAAAAACAGCATAGCTCTTCCCTGCCACCATGTAAGTTTTGCTTCTCCTTTGCCTTCCGCCATGACTGTGAGACTTCCCCAGCCATGTGGAACTGTAAGTCAATTAAACCTCTTTCCTTTATCAATTACCCAGTCTTGGGTATGTCTTTTTTAGCAGCATGAGAACAGACTAATACAGTACATTGGTGCTGGGTAGTGGTGTACTGCTGTAAAGATACTTGAAAATGTGGAAGCGACTTTGGAACTGGGTAACAGGCAGAGGTTGGAACAGTTTAGAGGACTCAGAGGAAGACAAGAAAATGTGGGAAAGTTTAGAACTTCCTAGAGACTTGGAGGGCTCAGAAGACAGGAGGATGTGGGGAAGTTTGGAACTTACTAGAGACTTACTGAATGGCTTTGAAAAAATGCTGATAGTGATTGACAATAAAGTCCAGGCTAAGGTGGTTTCAGATGGAGATGAGGAAGTTGTTGGGAACTGGAGTAAAGGTCATTCTTGTTATGCAAAGAGACTGGTGGCATTTATCCCTGCCCTAGAGATCTGTAGAACTTTGAACTTAAGAGAGATGATTTAGGGTATGTGACAGAAGAAATTTCTAAACAGCAAAGCATTCAAGAGGAAGCAGAGCATAAAAGTTAGAAAAATTTGCAGCCTGATGATGCGGTAGAAAAGGAAAACCCATTTCCTGGGGAGAAATTCAAGCTGGCAGCAGAAATCTGTGTAAGTAATGAGGAGCCAAATGCTAATTTCCAAGACAACGGTGACAATGTCTCCAAGGCATGTCAGAGATCGAGGCAGCCCCTCCTATCACAGACCCAGAAGCCTAGGTGGGAAAAGTGGTTTCCTGGGCTAGGTCCAGGACCCGCCTGCTGTGTGCAGCCTTGGGAATTGATGCCCTGAATCTCAGCTGCTTCACTCCAGCTCTAGCTCCAGCTCCAGCTATGGCTGAAAGGGACCAAGGTACAGCTCAGGCCATGGCTTCAGAGGGTGCAAGCCCCAAGTCTTGGCAGCTTCCACGTGGTGTTGAAACAGAAATCAAGAATTGAGGTTTGAGTTTTATAGGCAAATGCCAGTCATTAGAAACTGGGTCCACCCAAACACGGTGATCCCCGTTGCCTTCTTGCCCTTGCCCCACATGTGCCTGACAACATGGCCACCCCCACATACCCCCATGTGTGTAGAACATCATGGCACCCTGCATTTGCATATTAAAAGATTAGGGTGGGAGGGCCAGCTTTTTTGTAGGCTATGTGAATGACATGCCTCGTCAAACCAATCCCCTGAGCCCTATGCAAATTAAACACCACTTCCTCCAGCCTCTACATATACCTGGCTGGTTTCCACCCCACTTGGGGTTTCCTCTTTTGGCTTTGGAGCTCCCCTCCCTCTGTCTCTGTATGGAGGAGCCTCTTCCTTCTGTCTTCTCTTTTCTTTCTTGCCTATTAAACTCTCTGCTCCTTAAAACCACACACACACACACACACACACACACACACACACACACAAAGAATTGAGGTTTGGGAACCTCAACCTAGGTCTCAGAGTATATATGAAAATGCCTGGATGTCCAGGCAGAAGTCTTCTGGATAGGCCTAAGGGAGGAGACCACCCTTCAAATTGTCTTATGCCCAATTTCTGCCTCCAAAGAAAGAAGAAGTAAAACTAAAAGGAAGAAATGGAATCCACAGGCAGATAGTGCAGCACCATGCCCTGGGCCTGGTAGTTATAAATCAACCCCTGACTTAACTGCTTGTATTATCTCTAGATTCCAGGCATTGTATGGAAAAGCATTGTGAAAATCCCTGTTCTGTTCGGTTCCATTCTGATTTCCGGTGCATGCAGCCCTCAGTCACATACTCCCTGCTTGCTCAGTCAATCACAACCCTGTCACATGGACCCCCTTAGAGTTGTAAACCCTTAAGAGGGACAGGAATTGCTCACTTGGGGAGCTCGGTTTTTGGAGACATGAGTCTGCTGATGCTCCCAGCTGAATAAAGCCCTTTCCTTCTACAACTCGGCATCTGAGGGGTTCTTGTCTGTGACTTGTCCTGCTACAGGCTGAGCTCTCATAGAGAACCACTACTAGAGCAGTGTGGAAGGGAAATGTGGAGTCAGAGCTCCCACACAGAGCCCCCACTGGGGCACTGCCTAGTGGAGCTGTGAGAAGAGGTCACCATCCTCCAGATCCCAGAATGGTAGATCAACCAACAGCTTGCATGGTGCACCTGGACAAGCTGCAGACACTCAATACCAGCCTATGAAAACAGCCAGGAGGGGGGCCATACCCTGCAAAGCCACAGGGATGGAAATGCTGAAGGCCTTGGAAGCCCACCTCTTCCATTAGCATGAACCAGATGTGAGACATGGAGTCAAAGGAGATCATTTTGGAGCTTTAAGGTTTAATGACTGCCCTGTTGGATTTTGGACTTGCATAGGGCCTGTGGCCCCTTCGTTTTGGACAATTTCTCCCATTTGGAGTGGGCGTATGTACCCAATCCTTGTACTCCCATTGTATCTAGCAAGTAACTAACTTGCTTTTGATTTTACAGGCTCATAGGTGGAAGGAAATTGCCTTGTCTCAGATGAGACTTTGGACTGTGGACTTTTGAGCTAACACTAAAATGAGTTAAGACTTTGGGGGACTGTTGGGAAGGCATGATTGGTTTTGAAATGTGAGAACATGAGATTTGGGAGGAGCCAGGGGAGGAATGATATGGTTTGGCTGTGTCCCCACCCAAATCTCACCTTTAATAGTAATAATCCCCATATGTCAAGAGCAGGGCTAGGTGGAGATAACTGAATCATGGGGTGGTTTCTCCCATAATGTTCTTGTGGTAGTGAATAAGTCTCATGAGATCTGATAGTCTTATAAATGGGAGATCCCCTGCACAATCTCTCTTACCTGCCACCATGTAAGACATGTCTTTGCTTCTCCTTTGCCTTCCACAGTGATTGTGAGGCCTCCCAAGTCATGTGGATCTCTGAGTCAATGAAATCTCTTTCCTTTATAAATTAGAAAAAATACACAGCATAAAATTATCATTTTAATATCTACAATTTAGAGGTATTTAGTACATTCACAGTATTGTACAACTATCAGCATTATCTAGTTCCAGAACTTTGTTTTCATCCAAATCAGAAACCCTATAACTATTAAATAACAGTCACTCCCTTGCCCCTCTCCCCTCAGCCCCTGGTAATCAGAAATCTACTTTCTGTCTCTACGGATTTGTCTAGTTTGGATATTTTATGTAAATGGTACCATATAATATGTGGCCTTTTGTGTCTGGCTTCTTTCACTTAGCATAATGTTTTTGATGTTCATCCATATTGTAGTGTGTATCAGCACTTTATTACTCTTTATGGCTGAATAATTTTCCATCTCATGGGTATACCATATTTTGTTTATTTTTCCATTGATGGACATTTAGGTTGGTTATACTTTTTGGCTATTATAAATGTCGCTATGAATATTCATGTACATGTGTTTATTTAAACACCTGTTTTCAATTCTTTTGGGTATGTATCAAGGAGTAGAATTGCAGGATCATATAGTAATTTTACGTTTAACTTGTTAAGGAACTACAAAATTGTTTTCCAGTAGTACACCATTTTACATTGCCATTGGCAACATAAGAGGGTATTAATTTATCTACATTTTTACAATTATTATTTTCCTTTTTTTTATTATGGCCATTCTAGTGATTGTGAAGTAGTATCTCATTGTGGTTTTGATTTGCAGTTCCCTGATGACTAATGGTGTTGAGCCTCTTTTCATGTACTTTGTATATCTTCTCTGGGGAAATGTCTACTCAAATTCTTTGTTCATTTCTTACTTGAATTGTCTTTTGTTGTTGAGTTGTAATAGTTCTTTGTATATTCTGCATACTGGGCCCTTATAAGATATATGGCTTGAAGCTATTTGCTTTGATACTGTGGGTTGTCTTTTCAGTCTTGATAGTGTCCTTTGATTCTAAATACCTTTTAAGTTTGAGAACCAACAGAAACTCATTTGCTTTTCCAGGTCCCAATTCTGATTGCTGAAAGAAAACTGGCATTGCCTAACTGGAGGCAGACATCCAGTCATGGCCCAGTCATCTATGGTCAAGACTATGGGATTATTCAGCACAAATAAGGCTTCCAGGTCCACCTCTGCTGGTGGCAGAGCTGGTTCTCAGAGAATGGACAAAAATGCACCAACACCTAAAGCAGAAAGTATAACGACAAGGAACCATGCATGGTTCAGGGTTTTAGTAAATGAAAAGAGTTGTTCATGGTAGAGGTAAGAAAAGGTGATACAGGACTTCAAGTGTCTTTTACACTTGACTTTCAACTGAGGGATCAAGAAAACTTTCCCTGGAGTTGGCATCTAACTGGCTGACATGAATTGAAAAGATTTGTTCATACTAGGATAGAAAGAAGGGCATCAGTCCAGACAGGAGGCAAGGCAGGATTCAAGGTCCAAGTGGAAGCCACACTTGCTGGAGGCTCAGATTTAAGAGTGTACCTGAGAGATAGGATAATTGAAACCATGAGCGTTAGTGATTTTGCAGACAGGAAACAGAATCAAAAAATGGAATGAGGCCAAATAAGGCAAGTCTCAGTGAGGTGTGAAAAGATTTGAGTAAAAATGAGAGATGGAATCATGCAGAATGCCTACGTTTCAAGTTCAACTTTTCCTCCATGGCCATGGGGTCTTTCCTCTTATATTTACTTTAGTTTATGTCTTTTCTGCCCGGAAACTTTTCCTAGACTTATCAAACTCTGTGTTCTCTCTTCTCTCTGAGCTCATAGAATGTCTTTCCTTAAGATTCATGTGGTCATTAGCCTTGTATTACTAATGCAACTCTTCATGTTCACAACTCATTCTTCCATGTTGATTCTTTTATTCTTGATTCCCTAGTTAGACGATGAGTTCTTAGAGGGTTCAATGATATCTGTGTTCTCCAACATAGTGTTTTTCATAAAATAAGTGCTCAATAATACTTTTTGATGTGTTGTGAATACAAAATTCTAATAAAAATTGAAATAACTTCATAAGCTCCTTATAAGTAGGCTTCTTTAAGTTTTTTTGTTCTGTATCATTAATTTTGTCTCTTTTTTTTGAGACAGAGTCTCGCTCTGTTGCCCAGCCTGGAGTGCAGTGGCATGATCTCGGCTCACTGCAACCTCTGCCTCCTGGGTTCAAATGATTCTCCCACCTCTGCCTTCTGAGTAGCTGGGATTACAGGCAAGTGCCACCATGCCCAGCTAATTTTTGTATTTATAGTAGAAACTGGGCTTCACCACATTGGCCAGGCTGGTTTGAACTCCTGACCTCAAGTGATCCGTCTGCCTCTGCCTGCTAAAGTTCTTGGATTACAGGCATGAGCCACCACTCCTGGCTAATTTTGTCTCTTTATGTCTTACATGAAACAGTTCTCGTGTCGACATAGATGGGGTCAAGTTATCTATGGCATAATCTTTTCAATAAGCCCATTCATTCGTTACCATTAATGATTTTTCTCCTAAGATTATGAAGAGACTAGAGAGATATGACAAAATGTGTCAATGCTTTCTCAAAAAGAAAACAGCATTTTCAATCTGAAAGATCATTAGCAATACAATGATAAAAGTAAAACTTGAAACTTGAGATAATGTATCATTACTGCACTGAGAGGTCTAAGATTACAAATTTAAAAATTTGCCTAAAATAATTGTAGGAGTAAGATTCTTATTACCTGCTTTTATGAGAGAAAGAAAGGAAATTGCTATTCTTCTTGAGGTAGATATAATTTGTGTGAATCTGGAAATTAATGATATTATAAGATATAATTGCAGAATGTCTTAATTTCATCACATAATTATCTTCTTCCAGCAATATAGTATATTAGCACAGTAAAAATTTAATCTGTGAAGTTCAACACAGACAAAAGATTTACTAAGATTGTTTTCCCTTATGAAAAGGTGAACAATCCAAGACAACAAAATACAAAGATGCTCTTGTTACAAAGCCAAAAACTTGAGCAAACAAAAATCTGTCATAAAAATGTCAAAAAGCTTACTGTTTTGCTTCAACATTTCTCTCTCCTAGTCATTTACCATTTATATGGTCATTTGGGTTCAGTTGCTAAACTCCTAGAGAAATTACGAGAGAAGCAAAAGACAGGAAATAGTGACAAAAAGAGAATTATGCCGAAGTTTTTTATGTCACCTGCAGTGGTTATTCCTGATGGTAAATCTGTTCATGAATAGTGAGTTATTCTGGTCTTCTATTTCCTCTATTTTGGGATGGATGCTAGATAGCCTTTCCTAAGGCATCACATGTATCATAAATGCTGGGGAGGCTCTTAGGCCTCCAAGATGACATGATTGAAAATGGACATTTCAAGGTTCAGAGATAGTTTACTAGAAAAAGCAGGGGTAAAGGGTCCAAAGATCTAAGTTACACTTTGAGTTCTTTTACTAAATAACTGTGTGGCATGGGAAATTCAGTAAACTTCACTGAGTCTCTGTCTCCTTACCTTTGAAATGAGGGAGGCACGTTACATCAAGGATGGTGTTCTGTGTGAACAGTTCATGCAAACCTACTCCCAAAGGCCAGGGAAGCTGAGAGGCTGAAGAAAGAAGCTGACAAATTCAGTTTCTCAGAAAGAAACATTTTATAGGAATTTATAAACAGAAACCATGTCTTGGGCAGGCACAATGTGAGATGGTGGATCCCTGCACTTTTACCCACCAGACCCAAGGCTTATATAGCATAGGGAATTTGCTTAAGGATAGGGTTTATGGTAAGCATGTGTTTATGATAAAAATCAAGATTATTTTGACTTAAAGGCAGAATTTACAGTAAGTACATGAAAATAGAAATCTTAAAGGCTTTCCTGGAACTGGGGTTAATCAGAAGTCAACATGGTAGGTTAGCATCTGAGATGGAATTGCTTTAGCCTCCTCAGATGGCAAATAAGTTTCATCTCAAATGCCAACCTTTTAACATGTAGTAGCTTTCTGGAGCACTGTGTTGAGAAGGATTCTGAAGCTGTTTCTGGGCTCACTGGAAAAGCCTTTTGCTTGGTCAGCAACATTGGCCATTAAGCATAGGGGATGCAGAATGGCTACCTCCCTGCTATGAGCTCATCAGCTCTGACACCCTATGATGGGAGGACGTGCCTGAAAAGACCGACTTTAGGTCTGCAAAGGTTTGTTTGTCACTCACAAGTCTGTAGTTTAAAGGACTTGTATGTAGCTTTGTTTTGTGACCTCCAGGTCTGCCCAACATCTTATTTTCTTCTCTGATTATGAGGCTGAGGTGTTGGCTGCTGCTGTTTGCTAGAAGACTACAGTGGCAGCACCTCATGGGAACATATGCTCTGGGGTATTTTCAGTGTAATCCTTCTGCCTACCTTTTATTAGTAATTCAATTCAACAAATTTCCTATGTGCTAGGCAGTCTGCTAATAGGCTGTGGTTGCCCTGCAGCTGTTTGGGGATCCATCCTCCGCAAACCAACTACCCACAAGAGCTGTAGCAATGGTTCTGGGGCTGAGAGGTGAAGGACTCTTCAGGGCAGTTTACAAGTCATTAATTTGGCCAGTTCTTTTGTTAGCGAGGAACTAAGGGTCACTCAAGGCCACTCTCTGGGAAGGGGGCAGGGATTAAAAGTCATGCAATAAAGAATCTAACAGAGCTCAAGTCAAAACCTAAAAGCAGGCTGGACTTCTCAGAGTCTAGAATTTAAAGGATAACAAAGTCCTCAGATTCCCTTGCCCCCAGTTCTCTGCACCTTTCCTTGCCCCAGATCTGTGTTGGGTGAATAAGCCAGCCAAACAGAGACACTCTGACTTCTATCTTGAGATGAGTTGGTCAGCAGTGATTTTGTTAGCAGCAGTGAATCTGTAGAGGTCTGCAGCAACTTGAATCTTGCCTCCTTGGAGGAAAAAATTCAGTGGAGAGGCATAAGGCAGAGTGAGAGGACAAGGCAAGTTTTAGAGCATCAGTAAGTTTATTAAAAAGTTTTAGAGGGTCCATTCCAGGATGGCCAAATAGGAACAGCTCCGGTCTGCAGCTCCCAGCGTGATCGACACAGAAGACGGGTGATTTCTGCATTTCCAACTGAGCCTCCACTGGTGATACCCAGGAAAACCGGGTCTGGAGTGGACCTCCAGCAAACTCCAACAGACCTGCAGCTAAAGAACCTGAATGTTAGAAGGAAAACTAACAAACAGAAAGGAATAGCATCAACATCAACAAAAAGGACATCCACACCAAAACCCCATCTGTAGGTCACCATCATCAAAGACCAAAGGTAGATAAAACCACAAAGATGGGGAGAAACCAGAGCAGGAAAGCTGAAAATTCTAAAAACCAGAGCACCCCTTCTCCTCCAAAGGATCACAGCTCCTTGCCAGCAACGGAACAAAGCTGGACAGAGAATGACTTTGACAAGTTGACAGATGTACGCTTCAGAAAGCTGGTAATAACAAACTACTCTGAGCTAAAGGAGGATGTTGGAACTCATCACAAAGAAGCTAAAAACCTTGAAAAAAGATGAGACAAATGGCTAACTAGAATAAACAGTGTAGAGAAGACCTTAAATGACCTGATGGAGCTGAAAACCATGGCACGAGAAGTACAAGATGCATGAACAAGCTTCAGTAGCCGATTAGATCAAGTGGAAGAAAGGGTATCAGTGATTGAAGATGAAATTAATGAAATGAAGCAAGAAGAGAAGTTCAGAGAAAAAAGAGTAAAAAGAAATGAACCAAGCCTCCAAGAAACATGGGACTATGTGAAAAGACAAAATCTACGTCTGATTGGTGTACCCGAAAGTGACAGGGAGAATGGAACCAAGTTGGAAAACACTCTTCAGGATATTATCCAGGAGAACTTCCCCAACCTAGCAAGGCAGGCCAACATTCAAATTCAGGAAATAGAGAGAACACCACAAGATACTCCTTGAGAAGAGCAACCCCAAGACACATAATTGTCAGAATCACCAAGGTTGAAATGAAGGAAAAACTGTTAAGGGCAACCAGAGAGAAAGGTTGGGTCACACACAAAGGGAAGCCCATCAGACTAACGGTGGATCTCTCAGCAGAAACTTTACAAGCTAGAAGAGAGTGGGGGCCTATATTCAACATTCTTAAAGAAAAGAATTTTCAACCCAGAATTTCATATCCAGCCAAACTAAGCTTCATAAGTGAAGGAGAAATAAAATCCTTTACACACAAGTGAATGCTGAGAGATTTTGTCACCACCAGGCCTGCCTTACAAGAGCTCCTGAAGGAAGCACTAAGCATGGAAAGGAACAAACGGTATCAGCCACTATAAAAACATGCCAAATTGTAAAAACCATCAATGCTAGGAAGAAACTGCATCAAGTAACGAGCAAAATAACCAGCTAACATCATAATGACAGGATCAAATTCACACATAGCAATATTAACCTTAAATGTAAATAGGCTAAATGCCCCAATTAAAAGACACAGACTGGCAAATTGGAAAAAGAGTCAAGACCCATCAGTGTGCTGTATTCAGGAGACCCATCTCACGTGCAGAGACACCCATAGCCTCAAAATAAAGGGATGGAGGAAGATCTACCAAGCAAATGGAAAGCAAAAAAAAGCAGGGGTTGCAATCCTAGTCTCTGATAAAATAGACTTTAAACCAACAAAGATCAAAAGAGACAAAGAAGGCCATTACATAATGGTAAAGGGATCAATGCAACAAGAAGAGCTAACTATCCTAAATATATATGCACCCAATACAGGAGCACCCAGATTCATAAACCAAGTCCTTAGAGACTTACAAAGAGACTTAGACTCCCATACAATAATAATGGGAGACTTTAACACCCCACTGTCAATATTAGACAGATCAACGAGACAGAAGGTTAACAAAGATATCCAGGACTTGAACTCAGCTCTGCACCAAGCAGACCTAATAGACATCTACAGAACTCTCCACCCCAAATCAACAGAATATACATTCTTCTCAGCACCACATCGCACTTATTCCAAAATTGACCACATAGTTGGAAGTAAAGCACTCTTCAGCAAACGTAAAAGAACAGAAATCACCACAAACTGTCTCTCAGACCACAGTGCAATCAAATTAGAACTCAGGATTAAGAAACTCACTCAAAACTGCACAACTACATGGAAACTGAACAACCTGCTCCTGAATGACTACTGGGTAAATAACCAAATGAAGTCAGAAATAAAGATGTTCTTTGAAACCAATGAGAAAAAAGATACAATGTACCAGAATCTCTGGGACACATTTAAAGCAGTGTGTAGAGGGAAATTTATAGCACTAAATGCCCACAAGAGAAAGCAGGAAAGATCTAAAATCGACACTCTAACATCACAATTAAAAGAACTAGAGAAGCAAGAGCAAACACATTCAAAAGCTAGCAGAAGGCAAGAAATAATTAAGATCAGAGCAGAAGTGAAGGAGATAGAGAAACAAAAAAAATCTTTCAAAAAATCAGTGAATCCAGGAGCTGATTTTTTGAAATGATCAAAAAAATTGATAGACTGCTAGCAAGACTAATAAAGAAGAAAAAAGAGAAGAATCAGATAGACGCAATAAAAAATGATAAAGGGGATATCACCACCGATCCCACAGAAATACAAACTACCATCAGAGAATACTATAAACACCTCTATGCAAATAAACTAGCAAATCTAGAAGAAATGGATAAATTCCTGGACACATACACCCTCCCAAGACTAATTCAGGAATAAGTTGAATCACTGAATAGACCAATAATGGGCTCTGAAATTGAGGCAATAATTAATAGCTTACCAACCAAAAAAAGTCCTGGACCAGATGGAGTCACAGCTAAATTCTACCAGAGATACAAAGAGGAGCTAGTACCATTCCTTATGAAACTATTCCAATCAATAGAAAAAGAGGGAATCCTCCCTAACTCATTTTATGAGGCCAGCATCATCCTGATACCAAATCCTGGCAGAGAAACAACAAAAAAAGAGAATTTTAGACCAACATCCCTGATGAAGATCGATGTGAAAATCCTCAATAAAACACTGGCAAACAGAATCCAGTAGCACATCAAAAAGCTTATTCAATAAGATAAAGTTGGCTTCATCCCTGGGATGCAAGGCTGGTTCAACATACACAAATCAATAAATGTAATCCATCACATAAGCAGAACCGAAGATAAAAACCACATGATTATCTCAATAGATGCAGAAAAGGTCTTTGACAAAATTCAACAGTGCTTCATGCTAAAAACTCTTAGCAAACTAGGTATTGATGGAACATATCTCAAAATAATAAGAGTTATTTATGACAGACATATAGTTTGTATGTTTCATATATACACAGGCAGTATCATATTGAATGGGCAAAAACTGGAAGCATTCCCTTTGAAAACTAGAACAAGAGACAGGGATGCCCTCTCTCACCACTGCTATTCAAAATAGTGTTGGAAGTTCTGGCCAGGGAAATCAGGCAGGAGAAAGAAATAAAGGGTATTCACTTAGGAAAAGAGAAAGTCGAATTGTCCCTGTTTGCAGATGACATGACTGTATATTTAGAAAACCCCATCATCTCAGCCCAAAATCTCCTTAAGCTGATAAGCAACTTCAGCAAAGTCAATGTGCAAAAATCACAAGCATTCCTATACACCATTAACAGACAAACAGAGAGCCAAATCATGAGTGAACTCCCATTCACAATTACTAAAAAGAGAATAAAATATCTAGGAATCCAACTTACAAGGGATGTGAAGGACCTCTTCAAGGAGAACTACAAACCACTGCTCAACAAAATAAAAAAGGACACAAACAAATGGAAGAACATTCCATGCTCATGGATAGGAAGAATCAATATCATGAAAATGGCCATATTGCCCAAGGTAATTTTATAGATTCAATGCCATCCCCATCAAACTACCAATGACTTTCTTCATGGAATTGGAAAAAACTACTTTAAAGTTCATATGGAACCAAAAAAGAGCCCTCATTGCCAAGACAATCCTAAGCAAAAAGAACAAAGTTGGAGGCATCACACTACCTGACTTGAAACTATACTACAAGGCTACAGTAACCAAAACAGCATAGTACTGGTACCAAAACAGAGATACAGACCAATGGAACAGAATAGAGGCCTCAGAAATAATACCACACGTTTACAACCATCTGATCTTTGACAAACCTGACAAAAACAAGAAATGGGGAAAGGATTCCCTATTTAATAAATGGTACTGGGAAAACAGGCTAGCCATATGTAGAAAGCTGAAACTGGATCCCTTCCTTACACCTTATACAAAAATTAATTCAAGATGGATTAAAGACTGAAATGTTAGACCTAAAACCATAAAAACCCTAGAAGAAAACCTAGGCAATACCATTCAGAACACAGGCATTGGCAAGGACTTCATGTCTAAAACACAAAAAGCAATGGCAACAAAAGCCAAAATAGACAAATGGGATCTAATTAAACTAAAGAGCTTCTGCACAGCAAAAGAGACTACCATCAGAATGAACAGGCAGCCTACAGAATATGAGAAAATTTTTGCAATCTACCCATCTGACAAAGGGCTAATATCCAGAACCTACAAAGAACTTAAACAAATTTACACGAAAGAAAATCAAACAACCCCATCAAAAAATGGGCAAAGGATATGAACAGACATTTTTCAAAAGAAGACATTTATGCAGCCAACAGACACATGAAAAAATGCTCAACATCACTGGTCATCAGAGAAGTGCAAATCAAAACCACAATGAGATACCATCTCACACCAGTTAGAATGGCGGTCATTAAAAAGTCAGGAAAACAACAGGTGCTGGAGAGGATGTGGAGAAATAGGAAAGCTTTTACACTGTTAGTGGGAGTGTAAACTAGTTCAACCATTGTGGAAGACAGTGTGGCAATTCCTCAAGGATCTAGAACTAGAAATACCATTTGACCCAGCGATCCCATTACTGGGTACATACCCAAAGGATTATAAATCATGCTACTATAAAGACACATGCCCATGTGTTTATTGTGGCACTATTCACAATAGCAAAGACTTGGAACCAACCGAAAGTCATCAATGATAGACTGGATTAAGAAAATGTGGCACATATACACCATGGAATACTATGCAGCCATAAAAAAGGATGAGTTCGTGTCCTTTGTAGGGACATGGATGAAGCTGGAAACCATCATTCTGAGCAAACTATTGCAAGGACAGAAAACCAAACACTGCATGTTCTCACGCATAGGTGGGAACTGAACAATGAGAACACCTGGACACAGAGCGGGGAACATCACACACTGTGGCCTGTTGTGAGGTCAGGGGATGGTGGAGGGATAGCATTAGGAGAAATACCTAATGCAAATGATGAGTTAATGGGTGCAGCAAACCAACACAGCACATGTATACATATGTAACAAACCTGCACGTTGTGCACATGTACCCTAGAACTTAAAGTATTTTTTAAAAAAAGTTTTAGAGCAGGAACAAAAGGAAATAAAGTACACTTGGAAGAAGGCCAAGTGTGTGACCTGAAAGATGCAAGTGCCCCATCTGATCCTTGATCTGGAGTTTTATCATTGGCATGCTTCCAGGGTTTGCATCTCTCTTCCCTTGATTTTTCCTTGGGGCAGGCTGTTTGCATGTGTAGTGGCCTGCCAGTACTTGGAAGGGGCCGCAGGCGGTGGTGTGTTTACTGAAGTTGTGTACGTGCTTGTTTGAGGCATTTTTCCTTTGGGAGGAAGGTCATATGACAGTTAAACTCTTCCATTTTGCCTCTTAGTGCACATGCTTAAGCCTGCTTACCCAACTCCTGAGATCTTATTGGGAAGATGCTGATCACCAGCCTTAGGTGTTTTCTATCTTCTAGGAGACAGCCGTTCCCTGGCACCAGCTGCCATGAATTATCATTTTAGAGCGACCGTTTGATAACCACCTGACCATCACCTGATCGTTGTCTGACATTCCTGGAGGGGAAGCCCTCTCCTGCCCTACTCATGTCTGCCTAGCTACCTTCTCTAACAATATCAGACTTAGAAGACAGCGACTCGACCCTCCCAACACATTTTTCTCTGCACTCTGGAAAGGGCATAGCATCGTTGTCTCAGTTTCCGAAGCTGTCCTGCAGTTTCAATGGCCCTGGAAAACTCCCTTTGTCCACGGTTAAGGTGAGAAGGCTGCTTGCATCACTGACATCCTGGACTTCTTGCTTTTTCCAAGGAGGAACCAACCCTCATATAGTCAAAAACCTGCATACAGCTTAATGTTTCTCTTCACATTTATGGGGGTTGCTAGGACTTCAGGTCCCTGGAAACCCGTCTCTTGCTCCTGACCTGGTTCTTGCTGTCCTATGCGTTGTGACTGAATCAGACTCTGGCCAGCTGGAAGGTGAGAGCAGGACTTAAGATGCTGGTGCTGTGGGGGACATGTGAGGTAGACCGTCCTGCCTGAGGAGTGGCAGTAAAATTTTGAAGGAAGAAACAGGTTTTGAGGGATTTTTAAAGAAAAACTACTAAATTTGATGATTGATAACATCTATGCAGTGGGCTGGGCTTGCAGGGAGGGTGATGTGACATGGTGAGGCCAGAGTGGTCAAGTGACTGAATATTGTTGAGAGTGGGAAGTTGGCAGGAGACCAGAACTGAGGCTGAGAGTGCAGCTAAAATGATAAAGACAGGCCAGGCACAGTGGCTTACACCTGTAATAGCACTCTGGGAGGCTGAGGTGGGAGAATGGCTTGAGTCCAGTAATTCAAGACCAGCCTGGGCAATATAGTGAGACCCCATCTCTACAAAAAATTTAAAAATTAGCCAGGCACGGTGACACACGCCTATGGTCCTAGCTACTCAGGAGGCTGAGTCAGGAGGATTGCTTGAGCCTGGAAAGGGGAGGTTGCACTGAGCCAAGAATGCACCACTGCACTCCTGCTTGGGTGACAGAACAAGACACTGTCTTAAAAAGAAAACAAACAAACAAAAAAAGACTAAGACTTGATTTGCTGTTTTTTTTACACCAAATACACACATAGGTGATATTTAATGGGACTGCATTATTGTTATTATTATTAAGGAAGCTTTTTGCAAAGTGAGGTGGCTCCTGCCTGTAATTGCAACATTTTGGGAGGCCAAGGTGGGAAGATTGCTTGAGGAGGGGAATTTGAGACCAGCCTGGACAACACAGCAAGACCCCATCTCTACAAAAAAGTAAATTAAAAAAATTAGCCAGACATGGTGGCAGACATCTGTAGTTCCAGCTACTTGAAAGGCTGAGGCAGGAGGATTGCTGGAACCCAGGAGTTGGAGGCTGAAGTGAGCCATGATTGCACCATTGTACTCTAGCCTGGTTGACGGTGTGAGACCCCATCTCTAAATAAATAAATAAATACATTTAAAGTTTTTTATTTGAAAGTCAATTGTTAGCACATCTAAACATGCTCTCTCATCAAAACGACAGTAGAAAATTTCCCAGGCTAGTCCACAAAAGCCTGTGTAAAATCATAAAGATGGAAGGGAGCTTAGAGATTTTCATGAACAGTACACTAAGGCAGAAAGCATAGTCATTTAGAAATAGGTTCTGAAATCAGATCACATTTATTAACTAGGTAACCTTGTATCTTATTTACTCTCACTGGGTCTCATTCTCCTTATATGTAAAACAGAACAATACCAACCTCACAGACTTGTCATGAGGATTACATGAGATGATGCTGGGTAATGTGTAAAAGCTGAACTGCTTCTTGCTGCCATTATCACACCATGGATGTTAAAGAAATCTGGGTCTTGCATGAAAAAGTAATTGAGGCTTTGCTGGGTCACCCAGAGGGCTAAGGGTTTTGATGCATTAGTATTTCTATACCCCTAGAAAACCCTAGGGTTGAGACTGTGAATGCACACATGCCGCTATTTTGTCCCCATCATGTGTAAAAAGATGAGCATAAGATCTGGAACAAGATGAATGCTCAACCAGGATGATTATTAGTCTGACTTCTTCTTTTTGCATATTCAGAAACTGAGGCACAGAGAAGTGAAATGACTAAGCCTAAGGCCCCAGCTAGACTGCGGCAGGATGGGAACTAGAAATCAGGCATCCTGAGTTCACAGTCAAGATTTCTTCCTACTGTATCAACTTGCTTATCACAAAGGAACTCAAAGGTCAGTGAGCTAAACCTTCCCACTATTTGTGGATAGATGACTGTGGGAAATTGCTCCAGCTCTAACTGGGAATGCCAGAAGATATCCAGTCTCAGCCCAGAGACAAGGGAACAAGGCTTCCAGATGGAGCAACTTTTAGAGGGCATGGGGTGGAGTAGTACCAGGGGGAGGTAGGGGCCTCTGGCAATATTGACTGGCAGAAGGTTCGGTAAATGGTAGTGCTGGGAGACATCTAAGAAGTGGCATGTCTGTAGTGCCCTTTGCAATGGGGGTTTTGGTTGGGTCAGGGAGGAAGTTCCCATAGGAGTGGCAACAGAGGTTTGGTGGCAGAGGTGGGGGAGGGGTTGACCAGGCTGCCCATTGTCATCACTGTGGACAGGCTGTTCTGAAGCAGGATTTTAATATGTAGGGAACTACAACAGAGTTTACTGTGAAAAAGAACATGATACCTCAGTTAGTCTCTATTATTGGGGCATTCTGTTATAAAATGAGGAGAGATCACATATTTCGTGAGCATATACTATGTGACAGACATTGTGCTAAGCACTGGACACATATTCATCATGTCTCACAAGCCAATTAGAATGGAAGATGTCACTGAGACTCAGGAGAGTCCAGTGGCCAAGAACACGAAAACGTTGGGTGGCAGAGTCGAGTTCAGTGAGCCCAGGCTCTGTCTGACAAAAGCCCAGCTCCTCCCACTGCTCCGTGCAGGTTCACAGATAACTAAGCCCCTGCTAATTTATTAGACCCTCATTCTGAAATTTTGAAATTCATTAGTCTAATTTTCTGCCATACAGAAGTGGACATACTTGCCTCCTTTTTCAATATATCCTCTCTTATAGAATCACAAGTCCTGTTGGCTGTGGGTCTCAGTTGGGGAGAGGTTTATAACGCAGGCATTTCAGTAACTGTGTAGCATTGGAGATTTTTCTTTTGGAGAGGTGCCATATCTCTTTGAGTGATGAGATGGTAGGGTGTAGTTTGAAAAAACCAGGAACTTTTACTCTTCCCTTTTCTCTCTAGTATCAACTGCCCTCACCAGTGAAAACCAGCTACCCAGACCCTTTACTCCCTTCCTCACCACAAAAAGCTACCAGTTATTCAATCAAATATCAATTCAAAGCTTTACTATACCCTTATGAGAGATAAGTATCAAACAAGTTTTAAAAATGAGCATTTCTTTTGAGTCAATATTTTATTTCTATGATTTTTACTAGGAAATAGTCATAAATTTACTTATAAGGACAGTCAATTGCAATATAAAACATTTAAAAACTTAAGTTAAAAAATATGTATCAGACCAGGTGCGGTGGCTCACACCTATAATCCCAGCACTTTGGGAGGCTGAGACAGGTGGATCATCTGAGGCCAGGAGTTTGAAATCAGCCTGGCCAACATGATCAAACTCCATCTCTAGTAAAAATACAAAAAAATTACCTGGGCATGGTGGTGCATGCCTGTAATCCCAACTACTTGGAAGGTTGAGGCATGAGAATTGTTTGAACCTGGGAGACAGAGATTGCAGTGAGCCGAGATTGTTCCACTGCACTCCAGCCTGGGAGACCGATCGAGACTCTTGTCTCAAAAAGTATATATATCCATAAAATATACCATGTAATATATAGTATTATTGAATAAAAATAGCAGATAACTCATTTATATATATACAGTTGACCCTTGAACAACACTGGGGTTAGAAGAACCAACCCTCATACAGTCAAAAACCTGTGTATAACTTTTGACTCCCCCAATATGTAACTATTAACAGCCTACTCTTGACCAGCAGCCTTACTGATAACATAAACAGTTGATTAATACATATTTGTATGTTATATGTATTAAATACTGTATTCTTACAATAAAATAAGCTGGAGAAAAGAAAATGTTCTTAAGAAAATCAGAGGGAAGAGAAAACATATTTGGTATTCACTGAGTGGAAGTGGGTCATCATAAAAGCCTTCATCCTTATTGTCTTCACAGTGAGTAGGCTGTGGAGAAGGAGGATGAGAAGGGTTGGTCTTGCTGTCTCAGGGGTGGCAGAGGCAGAAGAGGTGGAAAAGGTGGAAGGGGAGGCAGGAGAGGCAGGCACGTTTGAGGTAACTGTTACTGACAAATCTCCGCGTATAAGAGGACCCTCACAATTCAAACCTGTGTTGTGCCAGGGTCAATGATATTTTTAATTTAATAGACTTTATTTTTCAGTCCAATTTTAGGTTCACAGCAAAATTGAGCAGAAAGTACAGAGATTCCCTCTTGCTCTCCAACTTATAGCCTCCACCACTATCAACATCCCACACAGCAGTGGTGCATTTCTTACAGCACAGGAACCTACACTGACACACAATTACCAACCCAAATCCATAGCTTACATTGGGATTCACTTTGAGCCGTATACATTCTATGGATTTGACAAATGTATATCTCGTGTATCTGTCAGAAATGTTAGAACCAGAGCGACTCCATCTTGAATAGGGGCTGGGTAAAATGAGGATGAGACCTGCTGAGCTTCATTCCCGGAAGGTTAGGCATTCTTAGTCACAGGATAAGACAGGAGGTTGGCAGGACTAGTTTCACAAGATACAGGTCACAAAGGCCCTGCTGATAAAATGGAATATGGTAACAAAAAAAAAAAAAAAAAAAAAAGCTGGCAAAGCCCACCAGAACCAGGATGGCGACTAAAGCAAACTCTAGTTGTCCTCACTGCTCATTATAACCCATTAGCATGCTAAAGTCACTCCCATCAGCACCATGACAGTTTACAAATGCCACGGCAACGTCAGAAGTTATCCTATAAGGTCGAAAAAGGGGAGGAACCCCTCAGTTATGGGAACTCCCTACCCCTTTCCTGGAAAACTCAGGAAATAATCCATCCCTTGTTTAGCATTTAATTAGGAAATAACAATAAGTATATTCAGCCCATGCTGCTTCTCTGTCTATGAAGTAGCCATTCTTTTCATTCTTTTTTCTTTTTTTTTTTTGAGATGGGAGTCTCGCTCTGTCGCCCAGGCTGGAGTGCAGTGACGCGATCTCAGCTCACTGCAAGCTCTGCCTCCCAGTTTCACGCAATTCTCCCGCCTCAGCCTCCTGAGTAGCTAGGACTACAGGTGCCCACCACCACACCTGGCTAATTTTTTGTATTTTTTTAGTAGAGACAGGGTTTCACTGTATTAGCCAGGATGGTCTCGACTTCCTGACCTTGTGATCCGCCCACCTCGGCCTCCCAAAGTGCTGGGATTACAGGCATGAGTCACCGCGCCCGGCCTCTTTTCATTCTTTTATTCTTTTACTTTCTGCTTCTGCTGCTGCTGCTGCTGCTTCTTCGTTGTTGTTTTTTTTTGTTTTTGTTTTGTTTTTGTTTTTTTTTGACAGGGTCTCACTCTGTTGTCTAGGCTGGAGTGCAGTGGTGCAATCTCGGCTCACTGCAACCTCCACCTCCCAGATTCAAACGATTCTCCTGCCTCAGCCTCCTTAGTAGCTGAGATTACAGGCGTCCACCATCACGCCCAGCTAATTTTTGTATTTTTAGTAGAGACAGGATTTCACCATATTGGCCAGGCTGCTCCCAAACTCCTGACCTCAGGTGATTTGCCCACCTTGGCCTGCCAAAATACTGGGTTTACAGGTGTAAACCATTGCGCCCGGCCCCTTTACCTTCTTAATAAACTTGCTTTCACTTTGTTGACTCGTCCTAAATTCTTTCTTGCACAAGATCTAAGAACCCTCCCTTGAGGTCTGGATCAGGACCCCTTTCTGGTAGCAAATCCATCATTGCAAAACAATATATTTTTAAAATAGGAAAATAAACATTAAATGTCAATATTTGTATTTGGATGATGAAATTACAGAATAATAGACATGATATTCTCACTATCGGTATACATTACTTCATAATAAAACAATAGTTTTCAAGAGTCTCTGCTTAGGTAGGGAAACTGAAAGCTAATGGTAAATCTTGCCTTGATTGTTATTGCTAGATAGCAAGAGAAAGTGAGTCCGGCTAAAGAATTAGAAACAGTTAGTTAGAAGGATAATTGATATTTTCAGGGGAGAGCATACTTTTCCTGCCCTATCCTTTGTCTTCTAGTAGAAGAAGAAATAAAAGAAGGCTTAGAGAGAGACGATGCACTAGTACTATATGTGAATCATTTAATAGAAAAAAGATGTGATTATCCGCATTAGTAGTTTGTGATAATCTGTTTGTATCTTAATGGAGAGGATTGCCCCAGAAACCTCTCAAGTGTAAAAGAAAATGCAGTTATTCTTCAACCTGTGAAAATTCTAACTCTTGCAACACTTGGACTTCTCTGCATTATTTTTAATATTCTTAGAGTCATTTCCTACTTGCTAGTCTGCCTTTGCTACAAGATCACATAAGCGATCACCTCCTGGGGGTACTGTCTGCTGTCCAATACTAGCATTTTAACTATATTTACCCTTTGTCTACTTAGCAGTGATTGTGGTTTTGCTGGCATAGTTTACCAATTTTGCACTTATTATTATTATTATTATTATTTTTTTTTTTTTTTGAGACGGAGTCTCGCTCTGTCGCCCAGGCTGGAGTGCAGTGGCCGGATATCAGCTCACTGCAAGCTCCACGTCCCGGGTTTATGCCATTCTCCTGCCTCAGCCTCCCGAGTAGCTGGGACTACAGGCGCCCGCCACCTCGCCTGGCTAGTTTTTGTATTTTTTAGTAGAGACGGGGTTTCACCGTGTTAGCCAGGATGGTCTCAATCTCCTGACCTCGTGATCCACCCGTCTCGGCCTCCCAAAGTGCTGGGATTACAGGCTTGAGCCACCGCGCCCAGCCCTATTATTTTTTTTAAATGAGAGAAAATATAGGCATAAAAGTGTTGATATGATAAAATCAGGTCTGTATTCTACCTAATATAATTGAAATAAAGATAGATATTTGTAATCAAAATCTATAACCTTATTTGAAAATTCATTGGACAAATCATTCAACTCAGCAATCATAGGTAAAGGAAAAGAATAAAATTAAAGAATGTGTACAAACAATGCAATGAGACAAGCAAAGCTATTAATGGCATAAGAATTAGAAAGGTTGAGGCAAAACTATTTGTTGACAGTATGATTATCTCTCTAGAAAACTCAAAAGAATCAATGGAAAAACTATTACAAACAATAAAAGAATTTATTAAACTACCAAATTATGAAAACCAACAATCATAAATCGATAACCTTCATATACACAAACAACCAGTTAGAGGATACAATGAAAGAGAGGATTCCATTTTGTAATAGCAAAGGAAAATAAAACAAAAACAATGATAAGCATAGATAACAAGAAATATCCAAACCACACATGAGAAAATTTTTCTTAGGGATCAAAATATAGACATAAGGAAATAGAAAAACATACCATGTTTTTGGATAGGAAGATTCAACATAGAAAATGTAAATTTTTTAATTTATAAATTCAATTCAGTTCACATAAAATTACTGATACTATGAGTATTTTTTGTCTGGAGCTGCTTCCAGTTGATTATAATGTACATTTGGAATAACAAGAAAGAACGGCCAGAAAAACATTCAGAATGAAAGGCTATGATGGGGGAGGGATATCCCTACTAAATACATGCATAACATTACAATAGATTGGAATGACCCTGTGCTTAACGTTGTTAGGTGGTGGCTCATGAGTAGATAGGCACATCAATGAACAGATAGAAAACCCAATAATAGACTCAAATGCATATAAAAATTAGCATATGACAAAAAACATGTAAAATTAGTGGAAAAAAGGAAAATTTTAAATAAGAGGAGTTGTGATAACTAAATTGAAAAAGGTAAAATTGGATCAATTTTTCACACTGAAGCTAGAACAGATCCCAAATGGGTCAGAGATTTGTCTAAACAATAAAACCGTATAAGTACTAGAATAAAACATGCATAAATGCTTTTATAGCTTGGAAATGGAGAAAACTCTTCCTAAGTATGATTTGAAAACAAGCATCAACAAGGGAAAAAGACTAATAAATTTGATCACATAAAGATAAAAGGTAAAAATACTTTGCATGACAAAGTAAAATAACTAATAAAAAATCCACTAAAAACCTACATCACAAGCAAAATCAATGACAAATGATAAATCTGCAAAAACATTAGCAATTTATATCACAAAAGTGGTTGGCAGAAGTTGCAGTAAGCTGAGATTGTGCCACTGCACTCCAGCCTGGGTGACAGTGTGAGTGAGACCCTGTCTGAAAAAAAAAAGTTTGAAAAGCACCAATATAGAAGAAGCCCTCAATAGCATATCTGCCTCAGTCATGACCATAACAACATTAATTTGAATATATATAGTTTTTAAAAAGAGAAAAATTATTTAAAGCTATTTAAAGCATAGTATTTTGATGGTAGAGGGATAGATCTTATAGTAAAAAAAAAATACTGCAAGTAATCATCACATCCTTAATAATAATATTGTTATGGTTGTTTTGAAATACACACACACTTATACTTTGTCTGGTTTCTTTTTTAAATCCACTGACAAAAATGTCACATACAAATGTTACAGGTAAGTTTTGTTAGATATTCAAAGAACAGATAATTCTAATCTTACATAAGATCTTCTAAAAAGAAAAAAATTGAGAAATACTCTCCCCTCTTATGCTGGACAGAATAATAGCCTCGCAAAGATATCTACAGTCTAATTCCTGGAACCTGGAAATATCTGCCTTAGCAAAAGGACTTCACAGATATAATTAAGGATCTTGAGACAGGGATATTATCCTGGGTAATATCCAGGATAATTATCCTGAATTATTTAGGTGAAGCCAGTGTAATCACACATGTCTTTCTAAGTGAAGGGGAAGTAGGAGAGTCAGAGAGAAGGGACGTGACCACAGAAACAGAGCTCTGAGTAATGTGATTGCTGTCTGGAAGCGGACCACGAGCCAAGGAATGCAGACAGCATCTAGAAGATAAAAAAGGCAACAAAAACAGATTCTCTCTGAGAGCCTATGGAATGATCACAGCACTGATGACACCTTAATCTCAGTCAGTGAAATGAATTTTGTACTTCTGACTACTAGAACTACAAGTTAATTCATCTGTGTTGTTTTAAGGCACTAAGTTTGTGGTAAATTACTACAGAAGCAATAAGAAAGTAACACATTCCCTGTATCTTATAAAATATTAGCACAGCGCTATTCACAGCGGCCAAGACATGGAATCAACTGTGTACATCAACAGAAGAATGGATAAAGAAAACATGGTATATTCGACTCAGCAATCCTATCACTGGGTATATAGCCAAAAGAAAACAAATCATTCTGCCAAAAAGACACATGCACTCACATGTTCATCGCAGCTCTGTCCATAATAGCAAAGACATGGAATCAACCTAGGTGTCCATCAACAGTGGACTGGATAAAGAAAATACGGCATATGTATACCATGAAATACTTCACAGCCATAAAAAAGAATGAAATCATGTCCTTTGCAGCAACATGGATGTAGATGGAGGCCATTATCCTAAGCCAATTAGTGCAGGAAAAGAAAACCACATACCACATGTTCCCACTTATAAACGGGAGCTAAACATTGGGTACTCATGCACATAAAGATGGCAACAATAGAAACTGGGGACTACTAGAAGTGGAGTAAGGGTTGAAAACTTAACAGTTGGGTACAATGCACAGTACCTGGGTGATGGGATCATATGTGCCCAAAACCTCAGCATCACGCAATATACCCAGGGGGAAAAAAAACCTACACATGTAACCTATAAATCTAAAATAAAAGCTGGAAAAAAGAAGAAAATGTGGTGTATATATATGCAACAGAATACTATTCGTCCATAAAAAACAATGAAATCCTGTTATTTGTGACAACATGGATGAGCCTGGAGGACATTATGTAAGTGAAATAAGCCAGGGACAGAAAGACAAATACCAAATGTTCTCACTTGTATGTGGAAACCAAAAAAATCAATCTCATAGAAGTAGAGATTAGAATAGTGATTACTAGAGGCTGGGAATGGTTGGGGGTTGCAGAAAAAGTGGGTTATTCAGAGGTTGGTTAACAGACACAAAATTACAGCTAGATAGAAGGAATAAGTGCTCGTGCTATATAGCATTGCAGGGTGACTATAATTTACAATTTATTGTTGAATGTTCCCAACATAAAGAAATGATAAATGTCTGAGGTGATAGATATGTTAATTATCCTGATTCAATAATTACATATTGAATACATGTATCAAAATATCACATTGTGTGCCAGAGTATGTACAACTATTATGTATCAATTAAAAGTAGTAGTAAAAGCAAAAAAAGAGATTAGCATAATTTTGATACCAAAATAAAAAAACAGCATGAGAAAGAAAATAGATAAGCTGATTTCATTCTTAAGTATGTGAACACTCTAAATAAAACATTGGCAAAACAATGCTAGCAAGTATTTTTTTAAAATCATTATCAAGTTAGGTTTTTCCCAGGCATATGAGGACATTTTATCATTAGAAAAGTTATTAAAGTTAAACAAAGTTATTAAAGTAATTAAAGTAATTCATCACCATAACAAATTGAAGAAAGGTCACAAGATAACCTTTATAGGTAAAAAAGAATGCATTCAATAAAATTTAAAACACATTTATGATTAAAAACTAAAATCTCTTAAGCCATGATGGAATAATTAGCATCAGATTAGCTCTTTCATTTCAAACAACTATAAAACTGGGTGAATATATTAATTACTGTTTTCAGATGTTGGACAAAAGTGACAAACGACTGTGATCCCTGAGAAAAGAGAATGAAATTGGGCGAGCCCTGCAATCACCTGCCTGAAGGCACTTTGCAGATTGTGGCACAGGTACAGTAAGCTCAAACAGAGCACGGCAGTCTTGCTGAATTGGAGAGACAGATATTGGAGTTCAGGACCCTCAGAGTGGCTGGAATTTACAGAGCAGAATGCCAAAAAGGAGGGAGCTACAGCAAAACAGAGGCCTAAATATTTACTTAGAGGATCCTCTGAGTTTTTGGCAAATATTAACCTGCACATATGCAGAGACTCTACAAGCCTGAGCAAAAAAAGAATGACCAGGGAAGAAATACTAGTGGAGCTACTAGTGAGCTGAACAGTGGAGCTAACAAAGGCCAGGAGGCATTTGAGTTCCAACCAGACAGAGTGACAAGGCTTCGTTGAACCCACAGGGCATGTGGTAGAGGCTCCCAAAGAAGCACAACTGACGCTTGCATAAGGGCTACACTATACTCTTCCTAACAAAACTTAAAGACAATTCCTAAAAGTATCAAGTGGATTCATCAGTAACTAAATGCTCCCACAAAAACTCAACACTCTAAAAAAGACAATTATACTCAACAGTGTAACATTCAAAATGTCCAGTATCTAATAATATTAGCAAACATGTGAAAAAGCAAGAAAATGGTACCCTTAACAAGGAGGAAATTTAGTTGACAGAAACAGACCCAGAAGTCACACGGATGATAGGAGTAATAGAAAAAGACTGTATAAATTGTTCAAGTATTTGAAGAAAAACAGAAACATATTGAAGGAACAAATAAGGAGTCTCCATAGAGAAGGCAAAACTATTTTAAAAGGAAAAAAAGATTCCATCACAACTTGGCAAAGAAAACGAAAAATAGAAAATAAAAAAAAATTTAAAAGACTTGTCACAAATTATGAAGCTGAAAGATAAAATAGCCAAACCAAAATATTGATTGGACGGTACTATTAGCAGATGAAATCGTGCTGAAAAAAAATCAGACTTAAAGACAGGCAGTAGAATCTATCCAAATCAAAGCCCAGAAAGAAAAACAAAGGGCTTATGGGAATAAACCGAGCTTCGTGTCATATGGAACAATATTTGGTAGAGAAAAGAGACAAATTGGAGCAGGAAAAATGTGAAAGAAAATTAGGAAAATATTTTGAACTGAAAATAAAAAGACAACATATGAGAGTTTGTAGGTTGTCGTTATAATAATGTTAAGAGGAAAATCTATAGCTCATGTTCTTATTTGAAAAAGACTAATATTTAAAAATAATGATCCAAGTTACCAACTTAAAAAGCTAAAAAAGAAAAGCAAATTGAACCCAGTATCATTAGAAGAAATGAATTCCTAAGGTTAAGAGAAAAGATAAATAAAATAAAAAGCTGACAAACAATAGAGAGAAATCAATAAGCGAAAAAGTTGAATCTGAGCATGGTGGCTCATGCCTGCAATCCCAGTGCTTTGGGAGGCTGAGGTAGGAGGATTGCTTGAGCCCAGGAATTCAAGACAAGCCTAGGCAATGTAGTGAGACCACATCTCTACAAAAATAAAAATAAAAGTTGATTTATTAAAAGATTAATAAAAATAAAAAAACTCATAGGCTAAAAGAAAAACCCAACAAATAACCAGTATCAAGAATGAAAGAGGAATAATTACTATCGATATCATCTACATTAAAATGACAATAAGGAAATATTATGAAACATTTTATGCCAACAAATTTGGCAACTTATATAACATAGAAAATTTCTTGAAAGACAGTAATTACTGAAATGGACACGAGAAGAAATAGAATATTTGGGTAGCCCTGTATCCATTAGATTTAATGTGTAATTAAAATACAGTAACAAATTTATATTAAATTAATAAATTAAAAGCAAAGCAAATGCATGCTAGGCCTAGATTGCTTCACTGTTTAATTTTATCAAACATTAAGATACAAATAATAATTTTATACTTTTATAATATAGAGAGGAAGAAAAAATTTCAAATTACTTGATGGGGCTAGCATAACTCTGATGCCAAAACCAGAAAAAGACATTAAAAGAAAATACAATATTTCTCATAAATATTAATTCAAATCTCCCCATGAAAATATTAACAAATTTAATTCTGCAATATATGAAAAGGATTATATTTCATGACCAAGTTGGCTTTATGCCAGGAATTCATGGGTGGTTTAACATTCTAAAATTAATTAATGTAAATCATCAAATTAATATAATCATGTTAATAAAAATAGAGAAAACATTTTAAAACAATTCAACTTCCATTCCTGATTTAAAAAAAAAAACCCTCACAAAACTAGAATCAGAAGAGAATTTCCTTACCCTGATGGAAGACATCTACAAAGAACTACAGCTAACATTATACTCTTTGGTGAAAAATTGAACACATACTTCCTAAGGAGAACAAGGAAAGGATAGGCAATATCATTACTTCTATTCAACATTATATTCCTGTTCCTAGTCAGTGCAATAAAACAAAACAAGCAAATGAAAAGGAATACAGATGGGAAGTAAACAGTAAACTGGTTTTTATTGGTAGAAAATGTAATTGTATAGGTAGAAAATCTTAGTGTCTATGAAATAATAATTAGAGCTAATAAGTGAATTTAGTAGGATTGTAGTGTATTTGTTGTCTATTGTTGTATAACATTACCTCAAAAAGTAACAACTTAAAACAACAGACATTTATTATATCATGATTCCATTTATTAAATCATGAATCACAAATCCAGGTGATGTTCAGCTGAGTGCCTCTGCCCCAGGTTCTCTCACAAGGCTGCAATCAAAGTGTCAAGTGGGGCTACAGACTCATCTGAAGGCTTGGTAAAGGAGGATTCACTTACTCATGTGGTTGTTGGCAGGATTCAGTTCCTGATGGCTGTTGGACTGAAGGCCTTAATTTTTCACTGCACTGTTTGAAGACTTCCCTCAATTTCTTGCCATATAGTCCTTCTCCACTGGACAAATCCCAACATGTCAGTTGACTTCCATCAGAGAAAGCAAGCAAATGAAAGCAAGTTCGTGTTAGCAGAAGTCAGTATTTTTGTAACCTAACATGACGTGATATTGCATCTCTTTTGCCATTTTCTGTTTGTTAGAAGAAAGTCACTAGGTCTAGCCCAAACACAAGGGAAGGGGATTATACAAGGATATGAATATCAAAAGAAGGGATTGGGCTGGGCGCAGTGGCTCACATCTGTAATCCCAGCACTTTGGGAGGCCGAGGTGGGCAGATCACAAGGTCAAGAGTTCGAGACTAGCCTGGCCATCATGGTGAAACCCTGTCCTACTAAAAATACAAAAATTAGCCAGGCGTGGTGGTGGGTGCCTGTAATCACAGCTACTCGGGAGGCTGAGGCAGGAGAGTTGCTTGAAACCTGAAGCCAAAGGTTGTAGTGAGCCAAGATCGTGCCACTGCACTCCAGCCTGGGCAACAAGAGCGAAACTCCATCTCAAAAAAAAAAAGAAGGGATCACTGGAGGCCATCAAAAGCTGTCTACTACATGCAAGATGTGTGGTCACTATATAAAAAACTATTGCATTTCTACAATTCAGCAACAAAAAAATGAAAAATTAAATTTCCAAAATACCATTTAATGTATCAGAAATACGATACAGTGAAAAATACATTTTATGAAATATATGCAAGACCTCTATAATGAAAACTATAAACCGGTACTGAAATAAATGAAAGGAGACATAAACAGATGGAGAAATACACCATGTTCATGCATTGGAAAACTCTGTATGTTATGATGTCTGCTTTTTGCCAAGTTAATCTGTAGTCTTAATGCACTTCATCTAAGTCGATCTGTGGATTTAATGCAATAGCAATCAACATCCCAGCAGGATTTTTGTAGAACTTGTAAACGGACTTAAATTTATATGGAAATGCGAAGGATCTAGAATAGCCAAAGCAATCTTGAAAAAGCAAAACAAAAGTGGAAGATTTAAACCATCTAATTTTTAAGACTAAACACAAGTTCCAGCAATTAAGATAGTTTAGTATTGCTGAAAAGGTAGACAAAGAGATTACTGGAAACAAATAAAGAGACCAGAAGTAAACCTACACTTATATGACTAGTTGATTTTGACCAAGGTGGCAAATCACCTAAACATCTCTAGGTAAGTAATATCTTTTCAACAAATGAGATAGAATAACTGGATGTATGGAAGAAAAAAAAATTGACATACTTAACATTCACAAAAAAATTAATTTGAGATGGATCATATAACCTAAACATTATGGCTAAAACTTTAATTTTCTGGACAAATACATAAGAGAATATATGTACAACTTTGAAATAGGCAAAGATTCCTTAGACAGAATCCCTAAAAATTACTGATGCACATAACACTGATAAAATAGAGTAACTGAAAGTATTCCACATTTCAAAAGACTTTGTTAAAAAGTAAATAGGCAAGCTACATACCGGGATAAAAGATTCCCAACATATGTTATCTATATACACACACTACAGTTCCTACAACTCAATAGTAAAAAGGCAAATAACCTAGGCCAGGAGCAGTGGCTCATGCCTGTAATCCCAGCACTTTGGGAAGCTGAGGCGGGCAGATCACGAGGTCAGAAGATCGAGACCATCTGGCTAACACGGTGAAACCCCTTCTCTACTAAAAATACAAAAAATTAGCCAGGCGCGGTGGTATGCGCCTGTAGTCCCAGCTACTTGGGAGGCTGAGGCAGGAGAATTGCTTGAATCTGGGAGGTGGAGCTTGCAATGAGCTGAGATGGCGCCACTGCACTCCAGCCTGGGCGACAGAGAGAGACTTCATCTCAAAAAAAAAAAAAAAAAAAAAAAAAGGCAAACAACCTAATTTTTAAAAGTGGGCGAAAGATCTAATAGACATTTCACAAGGAAGATATACGAGTGGCCAAGAAGCAAAGGAAAAATGCACATCATAAATCATCAGGGAAATTCAGATTGAAACAAGGAGATATCAGTACACACACATTAGAATGGCTAACATTAAAAAGACTGACCACACCAAGTATCAATAAGAATATGGAGCATCTAGAATCCTTATGCCTTTTTGGTGGGAGCTTAAAATATTACAACCAATTTAGAAATCTACCTGGAGGCCGGGCGCGGTGGCTCACGCCTGTAATCCCAGCACTTTGGAAGGCCGAGGCGGGCGGATCACAAGGTCAGGAGATCGAGACCATGGTGAAACCCCGTCTCTACTAAAAATAGAAAAAAATTAGCCGGGCGCAGTGGCGGGCGCCTGTAGTCCCAGCTACTCGGGAGGCTGAGGCCGGAGAATGGCGTGAACCCGGGAGGCGGAGCTTGCAGTGAGCCGAGATTGCGCCACTGCACTCCAGCCTGGGCGACAGAGCAAGACTCCGTCTCAAAAAAAAAAAAAAAAAAGAAATCTACCTGGAAGTTCCCTACTAAGTTAAACATAAATTTATGATTCTGAGATTCTACTTCTAGATATATATTGGCCTTTTTGAGTAGTCTTCAGAACCTATGTTCATTATGTTCATTACAAGAACACTTTGGAAGAAAATATTTCTAATGAATATAATGGACATGGGTTATTAGGCAGAATACACAAAGAACTCTTATAAATTAATTTTAAAAGACAACTCAATAGAAAAAGGTAAAAATTGTGAGCAAGCAGTATTCAGAAGAGCATACTTAAAACACTCTTCTACCTAACTGGTAATCAGGAAAATGCAAATTAAAAACAAGATGACAAAATTATAAAAGTCTAACAATACCTAGTTTTGCAAATAACTCATCTGCTGGAAGAGTGTGAATTAGTACAACCCCTTTGGAGAATAATTTGGTGATATGTGATGTGCTTAAAGATAAACACACCCTTTGATCCAGCAATTCTACACCTGCAAATACCCTTGAGAAAAAAAAATGCATGTGTGCACAGGAACCATGGACAGGAATGTTTATAACAACAATGTCTGTAATAGGAAAATATTCTGGTGGCCCATAAGTGTTCATCGATATTAAAATGGATAATTCTGTATGTTCACACTGGGGTATAATAATCTGCAATGAAATGAATGAGTGAGAACTACCTGCAGCTATGTGGATTAGTCTCATAAATATAACATTAAGAGGAAAAGAGCAAGTTGCAGAAGAATATATACTGTATGATTATGGCATCATGATGATGCTGAAATGGTAATGTGTTTTGTTTAAGGACAGATAAATAGGCAGATAGGAAGGAAGAAAAAAAGGTAGGAAGGGAGGAAGGAAGGAAGGAAGGAAGGAAGGAAGGAAGGAAGGAAGGAAGGAAGGAAGGAAGGAAGGGAAGGGAGGGAGGGAGGGAGGGAGGGAGGGAGGGAGGAAGGAATTGGGCAGCACAGCATACTAGTAGCACAGACTCAGGATCCAGACTCCTGTATTTGTATTCTAGCTCTGTAAGTTGCTAACTGTGTGACTTTAGGCAAGTTGCTTAATTTCTCTGTGTCATAGTTTTGTACTTTGTTAAACAAGGATAACTGTACTCTCCAACTCACTGGGTTATTAGAAGGATTGGTTATTATAAGGATTGTCAGTATTTGTAAAGATTTTGTAAATGGCATAGAACAGCACCTGTCAGAGTGCCTGTATCTGTCAAATAAATGCGAGCAATAAATATTGAATTCTGGAGAGTGGTCACTGGTGTGGGAGGAAAAAGGAATATTGGGGGCTTCCACTAAATTTCAAATATCTTATTTCTTAAGCTGGATGGTGGACACACAGATGCTTTTATATTATTCTTTTTGATGGGTCAAAATATTTGAAAATTTAAAAGGGGATGCATAAACTATTTCAAATAAATTGTCAAACTTATTGGGGGAAAAGTTATAATTAAAGATTGATATTGTAGTATCTTTCAGAAATCTGGCGTATTAGTCCATTCTCACACTGCTAATAAAGACATTCCAGGATTGGGTAATTTGTAAAGGAAAGAAGCTTAATTGACTCACAGTTCCACAGGGCTGGGGAGGCTCAGGAAACTTACAATCACGGCAGAAGTGGAAGCAAAACATGTCCTTCTTCACATGGTGGCAGCAAGGAGAAGTGCAGAGTGAAGAGAGGAAAAGGCCCCTATCAAACCATCAGATCTCATGAGAGTTCACTCACTATCACGAGAACAGCATGGAGGTAACCACTCCCATGATTCAATTACCTCCCACCAAGTCCCTCCCACAACACATGGGGATTATGGGAACTACAATTCAACATGAGATCTGGTTGGGAACACAGCCAAACCATATCATCTGGGAAGAGAAGCTCCCTTAAAATATATTAGTGTAGTTTTTGCACCTTCAATTTTGGTAACATTTTCTGGAATATGTTGTACAGAAAGTAGGAAACTGCTTATCGCTGGCCCCAAACTTGGAAGCATCCCTAAACCTAGGGTACAAAGCACTAGCCTTGGAATCAGAAAACCGAAATTCTGTCTATGCTTCTGCTGTTGATTTATTTTGAGTCCCTGGGCCAGTCTATCTCCAATGACATCCTCATGTTTCATTTTATCTATCTTTAGGATGGATGTGTCGTCTTCCACCTCTTTTAAAAGGCAGGAATGGGAACCATCTTTCCTTATCTTCAGCACAGAAGGGAGAGTTAGAGTTTCCTTTCTCACCCTCCCTGACTGCCTTTCACTAACTAGCAAAGACGTTTATTTTATTTTAATGAAGTCTGTGAAAAATGATTCATGCTTGAAAGCAGCCTTTTCCCTTTACTTAATGACAGCTTCAGCTTCTGAAAGTAAGCTAAAATGTAGAAAAAAATCCCATGTGGCTTTCAGAATGTACAGATGAGCATATGTGCTGTGCTTTCAAAATTTTCTTTGTTAGTGGATCTATTGTACACATAAGCAAGAGCAGTCTAGACCTTCAGAAGGGAGAATCGCAAGAAAAGCCATCTTCTAATTTCCCAATTGTTTGTTTCCCAATTGCTTACTTTAGGGAAGACGGCGACATTATAGCAGTGACAGCCAGTCACTTCGATATGCGTGTACTGTTGCATTTCGGAGAAAACACATGCAGTTGTTTTCTCCCTGCTGTGTCTGATTTCAGACTCCCAAACTATCATTCATTTAAAAATAAAACAAACAAAAAACCTGCTTACCCCTTTCCATGTCAATAGGAATTATATACTGGTAATAAGAGGGTCTGGCTTTTAAGTCTATTTGTTTGAAAAAATAAGAATGGGTGCCCAGCCCAGCTGATGTGCTAATGACATCTACTCAAGCTTTTTCCTCTTATTGTATAGAAGATGAAAGCATTTGGCTTGAAGGGTTGTTCTGGCTCATCTCCTTCTGTGCATTCCCTCCCTCTTTCTCTAGCTCTTTGCAGTTGGCATAGGGGGCCCTTGATGCATCTCTGGTTGACTGGGGGTCTTGAGCTTCCATCTAAACAGAGGTGCAGTAAAGCTCAGAGCTTATTTTGTTAAGCATGGTTGCTTTCTTTTTAAACCCACATATGCTAGAAGGGGAATTTAATCCTTGCATTTCTGATTTGTTTACACTAAAGAGTTGTGTTGTGAGAGAGATATGATGTCTGTGAGACTGTTTGAACATTTTAATAAAGCTTTGCGAAAAACATTTTCTCTGAAAACAGGAAACCAGATTTTGCCATGTGTAAATAAACATAAAATACCAATGGGCTCAAAGCTCCCAACCTGAAGGTTCTGAATGGAGCCCATGCTCAAACAATTAATGTGATTTTCATCTTTATCTTGGAATGAGTGTAAAGTCTCCCCATATGAATGTTATTTCTCCTTTTGCAGATGATTATTACATCTCTGCGTTAAAGCTGGTTCTACACAGAAACAGTGCTACATCAGGCAATTCCCAGGATTCATTCACTCTGCAAACATGCATTAAGCAGCTATAAGTGGCTATTGGACACAGTGATACAAACATGAAGAAGACTGTTTTACATTCAAGGAGCCCATGGCCCATGGTCTGGTTCAGAAAACTGACTTATAAACAGATTATGATGATACAAGTTAATAAGTACAATTGCAGCCATGTGTTATGGGTATTGCGGGAGCCTGGAAATTAGGCATTTTGAGTCAGCCAGAATAAAGTCAGAGAAGACTTCCTATACCTTAAAAGATGAAAAAGATTTGCCATTCTAAGTGAGGGAATGGGCACTTTGGCAAGAAGTGTGTGTGTGTGTGTGTGTGTGTGTGTGTGTGTGTTCGTGTGTTCGTGCATGTGCGCATGCATGTGTTATGGAGATAAGGAGGAGGAATGATAAAAAAATCAAGCAGTCTAGCATGGCTAGAAAATATACGTAGGGCAGATAAGCCCAAAAGGTAAATGAGAATCAAACCAGGTTAGTTAGCATGGAGAGATTCTATTCTGGGGTGATGAATAATGTTTGCTTTTTAGATTGATCACTCTGGCAGCTGCACAGGTGATGAACTGGGGAGGGCTGGAAACCACTGGAGTCACATTGAAGCGCTTCTTGTTCTTCAGGGTCACTTCAATCTCTGTTCTTACATAAACAAATCACCGAAAGTCCGTGGTGTATCCAGAAGTAAGGTAATCAAACAAAACCCAAACCCTCTGGAAGACACAGGCTGGCAGGAGGCTCTCTGGGCCAGAAGTAATAGCTGTTTAGGCCCACCCTGACTCTTCCCTAAATCCTCACTGGTCTTCCTGCCTGCTCCCACCCCATTTCCAAGTCCATCTTTAAAATTTGGATCCAAGTGGGAAAAAAGTCCTTCATTTCTGTATTTGCTTTCAGCATAGGTGAGACAGGCAGTAATTTTCAGAAGGACCTTCATTTTTAAAAACCCCAACGAAGAAAGCACAAATGGAAAACAATGAAGAAAATACAGAAAGCTGTCAAACAATTATGCTTACAATATATAGATTTTATGTCCTATCATAGCCAATGGTCCCACCAGACCCAGGGGATATATTCTGCTATGCTCTCCCAGAAATCATTTCTTAAGCTCTTTGCTCACCCATTCTCTTTCCTATCCTTTGGGATTCCAGGCTCACAGATGTGGGAAAAACAGTGCACAGTCAATATTGCAGATGGGCCATCCCCAGGTGGGCAGCAGGGCTTCTAGCTCTCTAGGGGGTCAACATTTTTGGAAGACATAGCCTCTCCCAGAGACACTTCCTGGCTTCCTGTGGGGATACTGGCTCTGGGTTAAAGAGTGAATTTAACCTGGGGCGGAGTGAATAGGGGCATGGTGTGAGTCTTTTCCGCAGAGGCCAGAACATAGAATCCAGTGTTTCAGATGTGTCTCCTGCATGAGCCTCCCCTCCATGCTCCCTATCCCCACCCACATTCAGACCTTTTGTTACCTCTTGTGCAAACTATTGCCTTGGTCTTGTCCACAAATGCTGCAGTTTTTTCTTTTCCAAAGCTTATCTCTGACCTGATGATCTCTCTCCTATGGTCTACCAGATGTATTGAGAACTTTTCTATTTGGTGGTTAATGCCAGTCAAACTCCCCAGCCAAATCTCCCCTGCACACAACCTATGTGTAGGTCAAACCACAATAACAAGATATGCTGATTCCCAGACATGCCCCTGTCTTTACTCACATGGGTCCTTCCACGGGGAATGCCCTGTTTTGCCAATTCAATGGGCTGAAAATCCAAACTATCCTTAAAAATCCACCTCGGAGCCACTGACTTGGTGAGCTCTTCATCTTACTTTTGACATTTATTTCACTCTGACTTGTTTTGGAGGAGATATATATATATAATAATTCTCATTTATCACATTCTGTTTCCTATACCAAATTAAAGAGTCATGGAAGACAGGAATAAAGTATCTTACAGACAAGTGTAGAGGTCAAAGAAGAGACTATGAAAATTGCTAGCCTGAGGATTAGCACATGGTAACCACTCCAGAAATGTCACCAAGGTTTGGAGCAATGATTCTAGGGTCAGATAGAACTGAATTTGAACCCTGACTCCACCATTGGCTAGCTTAGTGACTCTGAGAATTATTTAATATCATGGAGCCTCAGTTTTGTCTTCTGTAAAAAAAGTTACCTAGCTTTGTTTCTTCCTGAAGGTGGTGTCAGAATAAATTTGATAATCGATTAAATTATATCATAGACATAAACAAGCTTTGTCCCATGCATAGCACTTAGCAATCTCTTAATAAACTTGTGCTATCATTATGGGGCCTAGAACAGTGCTTCGTATGACAAAGAAAACCAAAAACTTAGGAAAAGCTTGTTAAAATAAATTTGGAGTGGAGGCTTTGTGCCTCAGATGCAACTACCTCCCACAATATGTGAATCTGGATTCCAGTCAGGGGTCTCAATTCTCCTGCCCATTATCTTCTTTAAGGGGAGCATCTCTAATTCCTGCCTTTGCTCTCTGTGACTTTGCCCTGGCTAGATCCCTACTGGTGCACCCTGCTGGGGCTGGGAGTTGGCCAATTGTAAGGCACCATGCTAAAAGCCCCTCCACCGATGTGCCCCCTGTGGATTTCTGTGGAGTGTGAGATAGGAGAGTATTCCATTTTTCTGACTCCTCTGAGTTTCCACCATTTCTAAGACAACACTAGAGGAGCTATACTTAGGTACTCTGCATGTGAGGATGTTTGTGCACGTAGCTATATTAAATTGATTAGGGCTGAAATGAAAGACTGGACAACAGTGCTAATACTAATAAGGGCAAGAAAAGGCCATTTCCATTGTCATTCTGACAGGATCTATGTAATGCAAGGCAACCAGGAGGACTCCAGAAAGCGCCCTGTCCAGCTGTTTTGTAGGCTGGCCCTGATTTCTGTTCCGCATACACTGAACGCACATTGCCTGTGGATATTAACCAGCCATCCAATTGACAGTCTCAGTTTTCATCTCTGTTCTGTGGCGAGAGCATGCAATGCATTGCAGGAAGCCGATCAATTATTTGCAAGCGGGATATGCGATACCATCTCCAGCACTCCAACCACAGCTGAAATCCAATTCCCTCAGCTGGCTTGGATTTGGAGGGGAAATGAAAGTCACATTTTGGAAAAGTGGGATTGATTCTGCATGTTACAACTGATGCTTATGCAAAAAACCAGCTGTGGAGACATCCTCCCATGATCAATCTCCAATTATTAGTTTCAAGGAGTGACAGTTGAGCCACTGGTCTAGTACGTTTTCAGTAATTTTAAGTAAATTTTGATGACTTGCCTAGGGCCTCAGTTTTCTTATCTGGTAGTAGATATAATTATGTACCTGTGGTGCTGTTTTAAACATTAAATTAGATAGTAGATGCAGAAGCAAATTACCATGAAGCTACTGATGCTTAAGCCCCTCATTTGCATGTGTCCCTTTCAAGACCTTGTGCCTAACTTTATTTTTTTTTATTTTTTTTATTTTTTTTATTTTTTTATTTTTTTTTTTTGAGACGGAGTCTCACGCTGTTGCCCAGGCTGGAGTGCAGTGGCGCGATCTCGGCTCACTGCAAGCTCCGCCTCCCGGGTTCCCGCCATTCTCCTGCCTCAGCCTCCTGAGTAGCTGGGACTACAGGCGCCCGCCACCGCGCCCGGCTAAGTTTTTGTATTTTTAGTAGAGACGGGGTTTCACTGTGGTCTCGATCTCCTGACCTTGTGATCCGCCCGCCTCGGCCTCCCAAAGTGCTGGGATTACAGGCTTGAGCCACCGCGCCCGGCGTGCCTAACTTTATATTCATAATGTTGTATCCTTTTTCTTAAAGAGGGTCCAGAATCGTATAAGCTTCAAACCCCACAAGCCTGGGTCTGTTCCGAGGTAGGTGCTCAGATGGCAGGAAACAGCTGACCCATCAGCAGGCCAGGAGACATGGAAGGAAGGTGGGAATGTCTCTGGAGATTGGAAACTTTATTAAGAATTTTCTAATTGCCAGAGCACTTGGCCTTCAACTAATTGCCAGGGCTTAAGAGGGATCTGAGCAGAATATCATCCAAATATGTGAATTGATCATGGCTTAAGCTGTTAATTCACTAGTGGGACCTGTGTCACGACTGAAAACAGTTCCTAAGGGTATTTACCACCCATGGTGGGATTTCAGGCTCCGCAACTGGCGCATGGGGGATATGGTCTTGGGCAGGTGTGTATCAAATCACATCAGGGTAGCAGCCTGCCTGGACGGCCTCAGCTGTAGTTTTACAGCGTCTTTGTGTGACCTGGAAGAGACCCAGTGTGGCCCATAGTAAGGTACGCAGTGCACTGCGACCGACAGGCTCCGCTCAGACAGTTTCTTCAGGCAGACACACGAGGTATCATTTTCAGCTCCTACCTCCTCCCTTCTTCCCCCTTCCTTCCTTCCCCCTCCCCTCATCCTTCTTAGCCTCCTGCTTTCTTCCTCTACTTTCTCTCTTCCATTTCATGAATCATGATACAAATTTCAATCCAAGATAAAAATGTACTTTTTTTCACCCTTTTGGTTGTGATTAAGTTCTGTCCACAGTGAGGACATTACTGTTTCCATGGTAACCAGTATACTCTAAAGCCAAGGAGGATGACAGTGTAGAAAAGTATAAAGAAGTCAAAGAGGTTTGCTACAGTTGCTTTTCATCCACCACAGAGGAAACAGATTTATGGAATCCAGGGGCTGGAGAGGAATTTACGAGGTCACTAAATCATATGCTCACCTCTGTTAGAGCTGTAGTGAAACAATTGTGGAGATAAGCAAATGTCCTTCATTTAAAGACGCCCAGAAGAGACTTCACGATCTTCTTTGAAAAGGCGTTCAACTGTTATTTTTTTATTGGCAATTATTCAGCATCTGATTCGAGCAATTCCTGTGTGCCTGAGACAGCTCCTCCGGCCCAGTCAGAACCCCCAGGAGAGGTCGTACCTGATGCTAATGAGAGCTCCAGCTCTCCCAGGGCAGAGGTCTAGCCTCATTCACCTTCTTATCCCCACAAGCTATTGTGCTCAGTATTTGCTGTCTTTATCCCACTAAGCATACTGTTGAAGTACCCAGGATCCACAAAAATAAAAGGAAAAAAAAATGTATATTTTTAAAAATGTTCTCTAAGAAGAGCTTTTATAATTCCAGGCCCCTTGTTATTATTATAAACAACATTTATACTTGTTTTAAGCATATAAAATATTATAGAGGTACTGTTGGGAGTGAATATTAATGCTGTGGCTTTAACAGAAAGACAGAATGAGTCTCTGGTAGTTGACAATGGATGTGTGAATCAAGGGAGAGTTCAAGATGGCATCCCTGTGGCCTGATCCACTTAGTACATCTTGGAGCCCTTGATGCTTGTTCACAAGAAATGAAGAGGAGCTGGTGGTCAGGACACACTTAGGGTAATCATTCAGATGATAAGGAAAAGGGAAAAGCATTCTGTTTCCAACCTGTGCAGAGACCTTCCTGTATATAGCTGCTGAGCTGTGAGCACAGGATGCTAAGGAGAAAATTATTGTCAGGAAAGATCCTGTCCTGGTTAGTAGTATTTTTCCCAACCTTAAAACTTCAGCTTATGATGGACTTTATTTTATTTTTTGAGACAGGATCTTGCTCTGTTGCTCAAGCTAGAGTGCAGTGGTGTGATCTCAGTTCACTGCAAACTCTGCCTCCTGGGCTCGAAGTTAGCCTCTCACCTCAGCCTACTGAATAGATGGAACTACAGGTGTGCCACTATGCCCGGTTAATTTTTGGATTTTTTATAGAGACGGGGTCTCACTATGTTGCCCAGGCTGGTCCTGAACTCCTAGGCTCAAGCAATCCACCTTCCTTGACCTCCTGAAGTACTGGGATTACAGGTATGAGCCTCAGTGCCCAGCCATAATGGACTTTAGAGCTCTGGTTCTCCTGAGCCAAGATTGTACCCAGCAGCACCAAGGCAGCTGAGCATGTTTGTGGCCTCAGAGTTGTCCTGCCTTCGTTTGATTCCCGGCTTGCCACTTGCTAGCTGGGTTGTCTTGGGCAATGGAAGCACCCTGAGCTTCAATATCTTTTATTCACAATATGGTGATGCTATCTACCTCAAATCTGAGATTAGCAGAGTAAAAGCATGTAAGCCATGAAGTGTGTGGCCTGACACATAGCAAATGGAAACTGCTCGATAAATACTGGTTACTTTGCTCTCCTAATAAAGGTCCCTGAGGAAGTAGACTCAGCCTCCTTGCTTATAGCTTCTGTTGCTTAAACTGGGGAAGGCCCCTTTCCTAAACACCCTTCTCATACATACATGCCTCTTGTTCTTGCTCTTTCGATTTCAAGAGGTTGCAAACTACCAGCAAGGCACCAACAAAGGCTGGGCAAGTTCAACTTGAGCTGAGTCTCCATGGTGGGGGTGTGTTTCATCATCCTTCTGGTGCCTGCTGATAAGGCACTGACTGTTTCCTGCTCCTTTTCTTTTCTTGATCAAGACAGAAGACAGCAGACCATTGGGATGGAAAGAAAACTGGGACAGATACTGCCTGTGCTGCCTCTTCCCCTTTCTTCCTGCCTTGAATGTTGGTATGATGTCCAGAGCAGAAACCCGGATAGTGTTGTGACTCTCAACCAATGTCAGCAGCCTCTAGTTCCAAAATCTTTATTGGAGAGGAAAAACTCCAATTTTAGTTGAGTTTTCTTGCATCCCAAACATTTCTAACAGATAAGCCATCCGGACTCTTGCCTTTATCATGAGTGACTACTATCTCCACATGGATTTTCCAATCATTAACCTGCCTTTTTCTTACCGAGGGCTGCAACCTTAGATTCTCAATTCCCTCTGGACTGTGTACCATGACACCCTCCTAACTTTCCCCTGCCCTCAATCTCTCCCCAAATTATAATCTATACTTCATAGAGACTTACATTTCTAAAACAAAATAAGATCATGTGCCCCATAACATCATACTATCAGTGCTTCTCCACCATCCACAGTCTAAAGCCCAGATTCCCGAGCAGACCATATTAAGCCTTCCACATTCTTGGTCCTTCCTTCCTCTCCAGCCTCCTTCTTTGCCAAGCCCCTCCCTACACCCCAGCCACACAGAACCTACTTACAGTTTCCCTGGTATGTCATATGCTTTGCATCCAGTCCATCTGCTCACCTCCGCCCAGCCGCTCGATTGCCCATTCCCTCCCTCCCATCCCAGCTGGTCTGATGAATCCCCAAGTAGTCTTTCAAAGCTTAGTTTAAAGAGACTTCTCTGAAGCTCCTCAAGCCTTTCTCTGTGTAGGACCCCCAATCCTCTCGCTAGACTTTGTCTACACTTTGCATATGTCTGCTGATAGCTCCTATTCATTTGGTACCCTGTTTATTGACATCTTCCTACTATAGTGTGAGCTCTCGGAGGATGCAGACCAAGTCTTATTCATCTTTGTAAGCCCTGTGCCAATTGCATTGCTTGGTACATAGCAAGAACTGAATAAATGTCTTTGCTGAATGAACTATTAAATAATTTAAAAATCCCCAAAGCCCAAATCCAGTCCATATAATGAGATGCAAGCATCAAATCCTGTGAGGATGGTAGCAGGTCTATTCTCTGGGGACAGAAGAAAGGAGAATGGGGAACCTGCTGTCCTACAAGGGCAGGGGCTTTATCACCATCTTCAAGGGACCCTAAGGAGTGTCCTGAGAATCAGAATATTGAGAAAAATCTTGGGGATTAAAGTCAAATGTATTCCCGCAGCTGCATAAGTCAAAGACGAGGCTGCTCTAAGACTATGTGGGCGATCCAGGTTAACATTTTTTGTGAGACCCTTGTCTATATAAACATTTTGATTATAATAATATATTACAAAGCTCACAGGCCCATGTGAGGTATCATAATTTACTGAGGAGAATTTTGAATAGTGGATAGAGAAGAGGTACTTACATATTTCTTCACAGTCCAATGAGTGCAGTTGAAGATTCTTCATGGTGTCCAGACACTACATTTCCCATTTAAGTTCACAAGCCATCTTGTTATTTTCTTTCTTGTCAAATGTGCTTGTCTTGGCTAATTTTTTTGACATCTCTTTCCACAAGTAAAAGGTAGCAATGTTGTTATTACTCACAAAGAAGCAATTTGCATTGAAACGATACATATCTTTTGCCTCTGCAGTTCTCCAACTCCAATTATTTAGTGGTACTCACAGTGGTACTCATGACATGCACCATGCAACCTGCAGCCCATGAATACTTGCTCCAGTGGCTCTCTCAAAGGTTGTTACTGTGCTTTGTTGATGGTGATCAAAAATCAAGTGTATGCAATAATTCATTTTCTGGTCATGTAAAATTTTCCTTTTGGAATTTTATAGCATAGGCATAAGACAATATTTCTCTTTACACTACAGTCAATGAATTTCTAGACTGTGGTCTGTCTCAGTATTGCCTGCAGGCCTGTACACCAGCACCACAGGGGCAGAGAGGCAGAGGACCTCTAGGCTGAGCAGGCAAAGCAATCCAAGTCCTTGGAGAGATGTTGGTCCCTTGTTAGGACTGGTTCTAACAAGGAGTAAGAGTAAGATGACATCATATTGATTGGAAGCAAGAGAGTGCTTCCAATTGGAAGGAACTGTTGGAGTTACGAAACAACAGTCTCAAAAGCTCTTGGAGCACAAGAGCAGTCACCTTTTGGGACCAGCCCAAAAGATGGCATGGAGCCTGTGAAGAGGGTAGGGAGATTGTGTGGGCGCCCACAGCAGAGGGGACATATAGGGTGAAGCATGTTTGCACCACCTTCCCATGCTTGGATACTGTAGACCTGGTACCATAAGCAGAACACAAATGGATGAGAGCCAACAAGCACCAACAAATGCAATTCAAGCCCCAGGGTGGGATGATCCAGAGCTCAGAGACCTGACCTTATCTTATGTCCAGCATCAGTGAGAGTCACCCCAAATCCATGTATCAGCACCTTGCTGGTGGCCCAATCTTGCATGATCCTATGAATGAAATACCTTACAGTGTAGTGATTCTAGTCTGCTGGCCAGATGGCCATTCAAGAACCCTACAGGCCATGGGCTGGGACAAATCCATAGACAAGAATCATGAAACTCCTCAGGGCATCTGCTTGATCCTACCACTATGGGGAAAAAATGGAGATGGGGGGCCACAGGGTTCCATTTGGCCTCATGGTTCTCCACTCAGGCGGTACTACCCATCCCAGCCAGTTTCATGCATCTGAGTGGGACCTCCTTTGAGGAAGGTGCATGAAAGTACATGGCACTGTGAGGCTTGGGACAGAGTACGCGACTTTCCTGGGTCAAAGTAAGACACTGGCCAGTGGCAGGGCAGCTCCAACAGTCCTAAGGGAGAATGAGACAAACCCTTTTCCCTGTCACAGAAATGTAGTTAGAGCTTCTGTGCATAAATTTCTAGGGTTTTACCTAGAGAAGATAGAGGGGGACAAGGTATGTTCCTCTATAACTCCCATTAGGGTGAATAATGGATTTTAAAGAAACTGAATCCACTACTCAGGGCAGTAGTATTAAACATTAACAGACTGGATGGAATCCCCTGCTACAAAGACACCCAATAAACCCCATCACAAAGCCCTGTAGTTTTAAGAAAAGAGATGTGATTTCTTTCAAAGACTTTTGAGTTTTGGTTTCTCTACTAAGTCACATTGGAAATCAGTGAGCAATGAACTAAGCATTCAATAGAGCTTAGGGAAATGCAAGAGACATATAAAGAAAAATCAGTGAGACAACAGGTAGGGGACACAAAGACTCCATTCTGGGTTAGACCTTCTGAGAGAGCAGCAGGCCACTTGCCCAGTGATCCAGCACTGCTCTGGGTGACGGATTGAGCAGTAATGGTGGACCAGACCCATGAACACCTGTCTGGAGTCCTGTCTTCAGGGGAATGTTCTCAATCTACTGGGTTACACTTGTCCAGATCTGATCCCACCTGCTTCTGTAGAGTAGATGCAAAACATTGCATGCCTCCAGACACAGGATTTGCCTTCCAGATAACATTTCAATGATAAATGGAAACCATTTAGACAGAGTGATAAATGACAGTCAAAATCAAGCAGCACCCTCTGGACTTACCATTTTGATTACAGTGATTCTTTGCTAACATTTGGGCTCCATTCTTGAAACAGATATGGATGGCAAGCTGGAGGGTTTGTAATAGCTCCCAGAAAATAGGTAAATTTGTAGAAAAAAAAGAAAAGACTGATGCTAAATATTTTTACAGCACTGGAAAAAAAAAAAAAAAAAAGCCCTGAAACACTGATTTGTTGATATTTAAAACTTTTTCCAGGAAAGTATCCTTATCTTGGCTCTTCTTCAATTGTTCAGGAAACATTGGTATAAAAACATCTCTCCAGAGAGATAGTTTGCCACAAGATTTATTCCCAAAAGACTATCCGTTTTTATGTTCTTTAGCCTTCCTCTATTGACTTAAAATGTAATGTGTTTGAACTTGCTTTAGCTTTGTTTCCTTTTTAAAAAGACTCAGCAAATTGCCCTTGTCACCTTACCAGCTGGCTTTTTCTTCTTCTTCTTCTTCTTCTTCTTTTTTTTTTTTTTTTTTTTTTTTGAGACGGAGTCTCACTCTGTTGCCCAGGCTGGAGTGCAGTGGCACGATCTCGGCTCACTGCAAGCTCCGCCTCCCAGGTTCACGCCATTCTCCTGCCTCAGCCTCCCTAGTAGCTGGGACTACAGGCACCTGCCACCACGCCCGGCTAATTTTTTTGTATTTTTTTAGTGGAGACGGGGTTTCACCATGTTAGCCAGGATGGTCTCAATCTCCTGACCTCGTGATCCGCCCGCCTTGGCCTCCCAAAGTGTTGGGTTACAGGCGTGAACCACCGCGCCCGGCCCCAGCTGGCTTTTTCTAATGCTTTTGGGGGGGGCGGGGGATAGAGGTGTTGCTCTTCCACGTCCATGCGGTATTAAAAGAGTGGAACAAATACAATTTCCTCTTTATGTACTAACTTAATCATTCCATAGACCTGTCTACAAACTCTATGAGAGTTGTATGCTTTCATTTCCAGGATATTGAACTGAGCAAGCATAATATAAAAATGTGAAGCTTTAAAAATGTTAGTATAGAAATATGAAATGGAATTACCTAAAAACTATGGTTAGTAATGGATATATATATCCTGACTGGTTCACTGCTAACACATCTAATGCCTTTGTGAGATGTAAGGAAAGGTTCCCTTCTTCCACTTGGAGACATTTTCAGACCGGTGCAAAGCCCCCCCATCAGTTGCATCTTGGGCAACACAATTGTACATGGAGACCCTGATCCTGACAATTGCCTCTGACCTCCCCTGTGCAGCTGGCTCCAGCCCTGCTTTGACTCTTTCTAAATGCTGCTGCTTGCCAACCTCACTGCAAATGCAGGGATGGTGTTTTATTCTCCATTCTCTCTCTGGAACCTGACACAGAGGAGACACTCAGCAAATAGTTGTTGGTTGAATGAACAAGTAAATTAAAAACTACTAATTGCGATTTTAAAAAATTGAAAGAGAAGGGCTATGGAAGATACATTGCTGGCTGTCCAGAACATTTTGCATCATGTCCAAATACTAGAAAACTTCTTTTATTCTTGGGATCAATGACCATAAGTGCAATTCACTGCTAAATATTGAAATGGTCAAACTCAGAAAAGGGCATAAAACAACCTTGATGGCAGTGGCAGACAGTTAAGTGTTCATTTCTAAGGATTTGGGGTGGGGAAGTCAAGAAATCAAGGAGACCAAGACAGGAAATCTGCTTTGCTGATTTTCTTCTTCTCGTCTTTTGAGTGGTTAGTATTATGCTTTGAAAGAGGGTAATTTAGGCTTGGCAGCAATCAGTTGCTGAGCACCATTACACTAACACTTTCACAGAAAAAAAGTTCTAGGAACTTGCTCTCTAAAATACTCAAAAGTCAGTTGAAGCCTACATGGATTTAAAGCAAGTCTAGTTGGTATCATCTTTTCCTTCCTTTTCTAATTCTGTCCCCAAAAGTGAGCATCCTGAGATGTTAAGAACAGAGAAGAACTTGGAATGGGCACTGACAAATAGGCTGTAAACAGGAGCTGGTAGAAAGACAAATCAGATGGCCTAGAGATTCTTGCATTTCTTATTTCTATGACAACATCTAGTAGCCTGTTCCTATTTGTAAAAAAAAAAAAAAAAAAAAAAAAAAAAAAAAGGCAGTTTTAGTTTTGTTGGAAGAGCAGCAAATGCTGTCCATTTCAACCAGTGGGAGTCCAGCTCGAGTCTATTCTAGCAACACTCCGCCTCTGAGGCCAGCTGAGGCCTTTACTGCTAACCGAGGACCGGAAGCTGTCCTGATGGCTGGCCACTGAAGCTAACAACCTTACAGCATACTTCTCTATGAACAAAATGGCAATCCGGTTTAGAGAGAGTAAAGTGCTATTAAACACTTAGAGCCATCAAAACCAAAACATGCAGTTCCTTCACAGACTGACCACAATTTCACTTTCTGAAACTAAAGATTCATGTTCATTCAACTCATGGATTCAACACGCAATGTGTTGAAATAGTGACTTCAGAAAAGCAATTGTGAAATAAACAGATTTTTAAAAAAATGTCAGCCTATTTCCCCTTGAGAGGCAGAAGGTGCATTTCTCTTTGCTTTAAACCGGACACATGTTAAACTAGTTCCTGAAAGAATGAAATATCATTAACAAGATTTACCCAAGAGCTACCCAAATAGAAAAATGATGTGTGCAATGATCTGTTTTGCAGGAACGAGGCTGAATCAAACATCTGTTAGGCCTTGCTTGACTCCTTTTCCCCTCCCCAATGGTTAATGACATCTGAAGCGCTTAAGCTTTGCACATTCCTTCACTAATTAAATTCCTGCAAAGCTGTCTCATGAATCAGGTGCTTTGTGGAGCAGGAACACAGGCCCAGCTTTTGTGTCACTGCTGCCTGCTGAAGTACAAGTAGGAGCTAAATGTACACTTGGCCTGCTCAGGAGTCTTTCAAAAGGTTTTTAAGAGTCTTGTTTTTCCCAGAGATCTTCCTTTGCATTTTACTACCTGTTGTATCCAAACTAGATTGACAAAAATAAAGAAATGAGGAGTTAAGTTGCATAGATAAAGTTTCAAGCACCCAAGTCCTAATTTTTGCAAGGACAGGGATATTCAACCCAAGTGGAAATCAAGGGAAAGGGAACAGCTTTCTCCCAAAAAGAAGTTCTTTTTTTATCCGTTAATAATTTCATTCTTCATTCTTTCATTCATTCATGAAATGAGGATGCATTGAGTTCTCCCTGTATGTTCCTCACTGTGCTGGGCCCTACCTATAAACCTACTAAAAACCAGAGTGAACTGTAGGATCCTTCTATCATCAAGAGGTGATATGGTCATTGAGGCAGCAAAGGGGCTGTGGACAGAAGTTTCCAATGGATGGACAACTTGGTCTAGGATTACAATGTATGGAGACCCTGGGGTCTGGATCTGCCTCAACTGAGAGTGGTTATTAAGTGCATACTACGTATTGTAGAGATAATGCCAAAAGCCACCTCCAGTTAAATGCCTGTTATGCACCCAGCACAGTGCTAAGCACTTTACATGCATACTCTGAATCTTCATAACAACTTTTCAAGATAGCTACATTTCCCTCATTGTGCAGTTGAGGAAAATGATGCTTAGAGAGATTGAATATCCAAGGTCATAGGTCCAGGTCATTCTAAAACCCTTTCTGTTTTTTTTTTTTTTTTTTTTTTTCTCTTTTTCTTCATCACCATGATTGAAGGTAGGGTCATGGACAACGACAGATGCAATACAACACAAAGCAACGCTCTCTATGATGACTGGGCAATACAGGGTAAAAGAGTTCAGAGAAAGGAGAGCTGGTCCCAGCAGCCAAGGAAGTCTTCACAGTGGAGATTCAATAGGAAGGAATCAAAACAAATTCTTGATCAGGTAGACAGGAGCAGGAGGGGAATCGTGAAATCATTTTAATTGGGGAATACTTGATACACAAGGACACAAAGGCATAAATGAGCAGCAGCTGTTTCAAACTTCCTCTGCTCTCCTCAAACCCCATCTCTTCCAGGCTCTCTCTTTCACAGGGAAAACAAACAATATCAACCTACAGATGCAGAAGCTTCTAAACATACACCTCTCCTGGCATCTCCTCCCTCCTCATCCTCTTTCCCTCCTATTACTGTGCAGGTAGTCTCTCTCTATCTCATTAAGGCAAATGCTCTCACCCGTGTCCTGGATCGAGCAAGTATGTGGCAGTCCTCAGATGAGGCCACACATTAATGACTAAAGACTAAATACCTAGATGTAGTGGTAGAGGTAGTCTACCTGCAAGAGAGTAGCTGCTCGATTTCTCAACCTCATTACTAAGCAGAACCACCTTCAAGTCCTTGAATACTCCATATGCCTTCATGCTCCCGGGGTTTTGCCAAAGCTTTTCCCTTCTGCCTCTTGTCCACATTGTCAATTCTAACTAATCTCTCAAAACTTAGCTCAATGAGCACAATATAGGTTAGCATTAAGGAGGCCCAAAAGAATAATAGCTAGGGTATATGAGTTTATTTAGTTAGTTACTTTTATGTAAAAGGGGTCGAGAGGCAGTCTAGAACTGTATAATTGGCACCATGATCATTAGGAACTCAGATTCCTTATATTTTTCTGCTTTGCCATCTTTAGTCCTTGGATCCTATTCTCAAGCTCACCATCCAATATGGCTGCTGGAGCTCCAACTATCACATCCACGTTCCAAGTAGAAAGGAAGAAGAAAGGAAAGGAAAAAGAAAGAGTTCTGTTTCTCCCTGTAAGGAGCCTTCATGGAAAACTCATGAAAATGCCCATTTACCTCTCACTAGTCAAAACGTAGTCATATGTTCATTAGGCTGAGAAATACAATCTCTCAGCTTAGCATATCGCCACCCTGAATAAAAATTGGCATCATGTTAATAAGGAAAAGAGTAAATATTAAATACGCAACTAACAGTCTTTGCCTACCACCTTTTCTTATAAACTTTTCTGGATTGTTTGCATCTCGTCCTTTCAGCGATTAGGCAAACTCCTTCTGTGTTTCTGTTGCATCCCAGGCATACATATTGCTCTGTAGGAATACATACTGCATCATGTTGTCATCATCTGTTTTGCTTGCTTCTCTTCTCCAGTGGCTATAGGTTCTTTGATGCATGTGCCATCTTTATCATTCATGAATTTCCTAAAACAGGGTCTGGGGAATTGGTCCCTAAATAATTGGTCATATTGAATGCATCTCTGAGCATCTCCTGGGTCTGGGTTTTCCATTCATCTCCCTTTTTTGGAACGTTGATATATTTTCAGAGAGAAAACACTAAAAATATTTGGAAGGTTATTCCACAGTACTACAAGTTACCACTGTGCTTGGTGCCAGTTTTAGAGGAAGGAGCACATGGCTTTGAAACCAACCAAAAATAGTATTGAAATGCTGATTTCAATTTCCACTCAAATGGGTCATCTCTTCAGTATCTGTTACTAGGGAACGGCTCAGAATGTGATGGGTGGCAAGGACATTTTGACCAGGTTGCCACAATTTTAAAAGGCCAGATACATGAATTTGAACCAATCTTCTTTTAAAATGCGCTTCCATTTTTGACAAATGCAGAGTATTGGGGGTGGGTGTAGGGAGCGAATGAGATGGCTGCTAAGAAGAAGATGGAAACATGGTCACATAGCTCAATTGAAGTCGCATTTTAATTATACTTATAAGTCTGGCTATGTCTTTTTGTGGGAACAGGAAATAAAGAGAGAACATTTTAAATGAAATATTGAAGGCTAGCATGTAAAAAATCATAATAATGTGACATAAAACCTTTAAGAATTGAGGTAAAGGTGCCATCTAATACCACAGCATCATTGGTGACTTCTTCCCCTTCCTTGTTCTTTATGTCCTTTCTCTCAAGTCTTTTTCTGTCTTAATTTACCATTTTCACTGTCGTCAAGCTCACTCAAGTCCTTAAAACTTTAATTTGGATACAGCAATAACCTCCTACATTATCTGCTACCTTCACCTTTTTCACCCTTCACCTTCACCCCTGTCTGTCCTTCCCATCCACCCCATAATTCCCACTGTCTCGTATCAATCTTTAGCTCCTTATCCCTCTATGAATGAAAGTTTCCTCAATTCGACTGCATTTTATGTTACATCTTATGCTTCTTTGCATTGCCCCTGGGCCTAGTCCAGACCTCTGCTCACCATATGGGCTATTTGCGTCCTGGATGACTCAGGCCTGATGTATCCCTCAAGCACAGCAGACACAGATTTATAGCCCACAACCTTTCTAGGGGCCCATGAAAATGGTTTTATTTTCATTTCTTTTAAAATCAGGAGAAACTATTGAATAGAATAATAGTGAATATATAAGAATAAAACCACCCTGGATTATATTCATCTCTATACCAATGCAGTCATAGAATATAATTTTAAATATTTTTTAATGAAGAATGGGATCCATGAAAGTAAAGGTGCCTAAGGCCCCCAAAAATCATGTTGCCACCCTAGATTAACTTTTCAAAACCTAAGTCAATAAAGGTAAAAGTATGTGCAAAAAAAAAAAAAATGATTTTTTTGGTACTTATTTGTAATGTGTATTTTCCTTGAAAACTCTCCATTTCTCAGCTTTTCATCCTGGCCCAGTGCTGATCACTAGTCCAGAAAGTGCGAAGTCTTCTTCCTGGATTTGATAAATCGATGTAAATGGAATGTGACATGTTACTGTGTTATTTCGTTCACACAATTGCCTCTTTGATGGCTCAGTAAAAGGTGGAAGAGAGAAACTTCTCATGATATCTGTAAAATATACACCACGTTCAGGCTGTTATGTTAAAACACATAAAGTTCCCTTTGCAGTTTCTCAAACTAATTTCTGTGTGTCCCGGCCAAATGGAATGTGTTTTAGTCAGCTCTTGGGTAAACACAGAAACGTAATCTTTCCTCTCTGAAAGCAGAGCCTGCTTCACACACTACATCTGTGTGTGCGATGTTTATTTAAGCATACAAGGATTAGGACTTAAAACTGGTTTGAAAGCACTGGTGAGTGTTTTTCTTAAGATATCTAAGTCTAATTATTTGAGAATTTATAATATTTTAAATCTGCACAGATAATTTTGCCTTCCAGATAATTTACATTAACTTGGGTTTGAAATGAAGGAAATACTAATTGTGCTTTCTTCTCTCTCTCTGTCTCTCTCTTTTAGGTTGGGCACAAGATGTCCTCTAAAGAGCTGACATTATCTTGCAATTAGGATTTTCATTTCTTTTTACCTAAACATAATTATCATTAACCCAAATAAAATTCAGGAGATGAGTTGACCTTTTTCTTTGCACTATAAATTATAATCAATGCCATCAATTGCTGTTTTACTCCATTAGTTAATTTGTTTTTCTGTTAGAATGTCACATGCCCCTTTCTAACATTATAGCCAATTTATGTAATTTTAAGCTATTTATGCAGTTACCTAAGTGGTCAGTTTTCTATCTTCACAAACTCTCTGTGATTTACTTTTCAATCCTTTAAGTTTTCCTTCCCATGATCCTAGAATTACAGTGTGAAAATGATTTTGAAATGTCACCTGACCTAGTCCTGTGCTTCTAGGTGGTAAACGCCCCACAAATACTGATCTGGAATGAAGGGATGACGCTTCTCTTTCTCAAGGCTGGTGGTCCCGATTGGGTTTCTTGGTTTAACTGCCCAGATCATCACGAACTTCTCCCTTATGCTCAGCCAAGAATCTCTTCTGCCCTCCACGGATTTCCTTTCATTTTGTTCTCCACAGATATGGAGAATAACTCCTTAGCATCTTCCTGAAACAAACTCTTCTTGAGTTGGCAGGTCCAAGTGAAGACAAGCTTGAGTGAACTTCCTCTTCCTTGGGCAAACATCTCTTTGTACTAGGACCTGTTTTCTCCCCTTAGAAAATGATTCAGTGGAATATCCACCCAATGGACTTTATTTAGCCATGAAAATAAAAGAAATACTGATACATGCCACAGCATAGATGAACCTCAAAAGTATTATGCTAAGTTAAAGAAGCCAGACACAAAAAACCACATATTGTGTGAGTCTATTTATCTGACCTATGTGGAAGAGGCAAATCCATAGAGACAGAAAGCAGTATAGTGGTTGCCAGAGACTGAGGGAATGGTGAGTTGGGAAGTGACTGCTTAATGGGTATGGGTTTCCTTTTGGGGTTGATGCATATATTCTAGAATTAGATCAGGGTGATGGTTGCATAACATTGTGAATTTACTAAGTGTCCTTGAACTGTAGAGTATAGTGAATTTTATTATGTATATTTTACTATACACACAAATGCTAAAATGGCTCTCTGCAACTCCTCCATTTTTGTATGCAATCCCTTTTAAGGGTGGTGTCTAAGAAAACAAACTTTTAAAGTCCTAATTGGGGAGTACAAATAAAAAGATTACATTTCAGCTGGCCAGAGATAGAGGTCAATGGGTAGAAGACATGACCAAGAGTAAGGCACTGGATTTCATTGTTTCAAATTTTGTTTAGCACCTACTATGTGGTAAGTTCTGTGCTATGGGCTGGAGATGTAGCTGCAAGGGCATTTCAGATATGGCCCCAGTCCCTAGGAAGCTTGAAGTCAGGCTAGTTTTTTTCATGATTTTATGAGAGCAGAGAGTGAATTGATTCTTTCATCTTCATTTGACAAACAAAAGGGGGGATAACAATACCTCATTATATTTACCTTTCTAATCCACAGAGATTGGAAAGACTCAAAGAGAAATGCATATAAACATAATTTGTATTTTATAAAGCAATATACAAAATATTAGGCAGTAATATTATTATAGTTTAATGTTGATTTTTAAAAATAATAGCACTGCATTTTCAATCAGTTCAGAAACTGACATGATTGTCTCTTTATAAAATTTATTGGTGGGGGGGAGCAGGCTTCCTATTACAAATGTCATATGTGTTCACTGGAGAAAATTTAACAAATCCAGAAAAGCATATTTTAATCAAATGTTATCTTTCCCCCAGATATAGCCACTGTTAACATTTTAGTATACGTTCTTCAGCAGTGATCATCATTGGGTTAAGAGCAAGGACACTACTAGAGACAGGTTCTGTCATTTCCTAACTACTTACCTTGGGAAAGACATCTCACAATTTTTTTTTTTTTTTTTTTTTTTTTTTTTTTGAGACGGAGTCTCGCTGTGTCACCCAGGCTGGAGTGCAGTGGCGCGATCTCGGCTCACTGCAAGCTCCGCCTCCCGGGTTTACGCCATTCTCCTGCCTCAGCCTCCGAGTAGCTGGGACTACAGGCGCCCGCCACCACGCCCGGCTAGTTTTTTGTATTTTTAGTAGAGACGGGGTTTCACCATGTTAGCCAGGATGGTCTCGATCTCCTGACTTCGTGATCCACCCGCCTCGGCCTCCCAAAGTACTGGGATTACAGGCTTGAGCCACCGCGCCCGGCCGACATCTCACAATTTTAAGTCTCAACTCCTTATCTGTAAAGTGGAGGAAATAACAATAGCTAACTCCTAATTATGAGGATTAGATAAGGAACTCAATAGATATTACTCAGCAAAGTGCTTACTAACACATACCATCAGTAGTATACATATATTAATTATATGCACAAACACTAATATACATAATGTATACACGCACAGTATATACATAACATATACATATATAATATACATAATATATATGCATGCTAATTAAATACATATATACTATGTACTTAATATATACATACTAGCAGTATATATAACATATACATACATACTGATTAAATATCTACATGCTAATTATATACATACATATACCATAAGTATGTCATACACACACACACACACACATGCACGTGCGTATAAAATTTTGTTTCTTATTAGTGAGGCAGCAATAAACACATCTATCTCAATCAGTGCCTTAGCTCATTAACTACTTAAATGGGCCTCCCAAGTGTATTATAGTGAAACTTAATTGAAATAAAAATGTTCAGCCCCTTCAAAGAGTAGATTTCACAATCTATGTCCAGACGTTTCTGATTTTTGTGCTATTTATCATTCTTCTTTGCCTTGTAGTAGGGTGAAACAACTAATATTAATATTTTGACAGATGGCCCCTGGGTTCCTCTGGGAGAGAACTATTTTTGTGGAATAGAACTCTTTGATACACATAGAAGATGACCTCTTGAGGGTTGCATATGAAAGGACAGTGAAACAAACTGAACAAACCTCACAAAAATAATTAGAGTCGGGGGAGATGAGTAGGGGACAGGCAGAAGGGAGGAGCCAGGAAGAAAAGATAGCAGGGTAGGTAGAAAGAAGGAGAAAGGGGACAGGAATAAAACAGTGTTCTGGGTTCTGATGAGTTTGAGAATGAAAAATTTCCAGAAGCAAGCTCACCAAGTGGCACTTTTTTTTTTTTTTTTTTTTTTTTTTTTTTTTTACTTGTTTTTCTCTTTTTTTGAGACGGTGTCTCACTCACTCTCTAGCCCAGGCTCGAGTGCAGTGGTGTGATCTCGGATCACTGAAACCTCTGCCTCATAAGTTCAAGTGATTCTCATTCCTCAGCCTTCTGAGTAGCTAGGCCTGACCTCAGGTGATCCGCCCACCTCAGCCTCCCGAAGTGCTGGAATTACAGGCATGAGCCACCGTGCCCAGACTATCAAGGGGCACTTAAGAACACAAATTTCTGATCCTCCAAGTTAATGTGTGTGTTGCTGAAGTGTGTGCATCATCCATTTCTCTATAATTTCTATGCTCATAAACAACTTAGTTGAACAGATTTGGGGCACATCAAGGAAAGAGACTGAGTTCTACATCTTGGCTGGTATCTAGCAAAGAAAATAATATATCCATGGAAAATGAGATGTGAGATTAAGATTTTTTAATTTTGTTTTTAATTGATACATAATAATTGTACATATATACGGGAAACAGAGTGATATTTCGGTACATGTATACAAGATACATGTATACAATATGTAATGATCAAGTCAGGGTAATTAGCTCATCCATCACCTCAAACTTTTATCATTTTTTGGTTGGAAACATTCAAAATCCTCTCTTCTACTATTTGAAATATGTAATAAATTACTGTTACCTATAAGTCACTCTTCAGTGCTAGAGAACATTAAAACTTGTTCCTTCTATAAAGCTGTAATTTCGTGTCCATTAATCAACCTTTCCCTATCTCCATTCCACTTTTCCCAGCCTCTAGTCACCACAGTTCTCCTCTTTACTTCTATGAGCTCAACATTTTTAGCTCCTGTATATGAGTAAGAACATGTGATATTTGAGATTAATATTTTATTATGAGCAGAAACTTAGAGTCACAACTAACCATGACACTATGAGCTCTTCCAGTAGCATGAATAATGTCCCTCAAAAATTCATGTCCACCCGGAACCTCAGAATGTGACCTTATTGGGAAACAGGGTCTTTTGTAGGTACAATTAAGGATCTCAAGAAGAAATCATCCTAAATTTAGGATGATGTCCTAAATCTAGCAGCTGTTCTCCTTATAAAAAGAGAAGAAGACAAAGAGATACAGAGAGAAGAAGGCCATGCGAAGATGGAGACAGAAAGTGGAGTTATGCCATTACAAATCAAGTGGCTTGGCCATCGGAAGCTGGAGAGGTAAGGAAAGACTCTCCCCTGGAGCCTTCAGAGGGACCATGGCCCTGCTGACACCTTGAATTCAGACTTTCAGCCTCCAGAACTGTGAGACTATAAATTACTATTGTTTTAAGACATTCCGTTTGTGGAAACTTTGTTACTGCAGCCATAGAAAACTCATACAGCTCCTGAAAAGTTGCCAGAATCTTAGGGTAGGCATCAAACTTTCCATAGGACAGACAACCCAAAGAAGAAGCTGAACTCCTTTAATTTTCAAAGCATAAAATTTCATTCTCTTTAATTTTCATCCTTCAAAGGATGAGGTGACCTCAGCTAGTCACCTCATCTAGGTTACTTTATATAGAGACAGAAGCAGAATCGTCTTTTAATTAAAAACCTGACTATGATCTTTCCAATCATCTTCCCTGATCAAACTGAAATTCTCTGATCAAATAGGCTTCCTTGTTTGTGTCATCCTTTCTTCACCCTTGTTAAAAAGGGTAGGAAAAAACACACATTTTCTCCATACTTACACATTTCTTGAAATATAATAGTCTTTATATGTATAGGTCTATTTAATGGGTCTTTTCTGTTCCATTGATCTATTATCTTTACCACCCATCTTGCTCACTATAGATTTATAGTAAGTCTTGAAGCCAGGAAGCATAAGTACTTTAACTTTATTCTTTTGTTTTTACAAAGTTGTTTTAGTTATTCTAGTATATTTGCATGAATTTTAGAAATAGCTTATCAATTTATACAAAAAGTTCTGTTGTGAATTTTTAGCAGGATTGTTATTGAATCTATAGATAAACTTGGAAAGAATTAATATCTTAACAATATTGATGCTTCCCATTCATGAACATGGTATGTAGCTTTATTTATGTAGGTCTTCTTTGGTTTTTCTCAGAAATGTTTTATAGTTTTCAGTTTATAGACATTGTACATCTTTTGTGAGATTTATCCCTTAGTCATATTTTAATGCTTATATAATTGATAATTTAAAAATTTTAATTTCCCATTGTTCACTGCTAGTATTTACAAACACAATTAATTTTATATACTGACTTTATATCCTGAAACTTATTAGTTCTGGTACCAGTTTTTGTAGACTCTTTCAGATTTTCTTTGAAGATGATCATAGCCATCTGTGAATTAGGACAACTTTAGTTCTTTTTCTCTTCCAATGTATATGTCTTCTATTTCTTTTTCTCACTTGATTGCCCTGGCTAGAACCTTCAGTACAATGTTGAAGAGAAGTGAGAATGAACATCCTTGCCTTGTTCCTAGATGGGGGCAAAACATTCAGTTTTTCACCATTAAGTATGATGTTAGCCACATAATTTCTTTCAGATTTCCTCTATTTCTAGTTTTTATTATGAATGGATGTTGGATTTCATCATATAGTTTTTCTGCATCTATTGAAATGATCATATGACTGTTCTTCTTTAGTCTGTTAATATGCTAAAAATACATTGAATAATTGTCAACTATTAAATCAAATTTGCAGTCCTCATCTAAACTCCACTTGGCCATGATATTTTTGTTTTGTATTGTTGAATTAAAATCGTTAAAATATTATTAAGAATTTTTTCATCTATGTTCATGAGGGATTTGGCCTATAGTTTTGTTTTTTTTTTATTTTCCTTTTTCTTTTTTTTTTTTAGACGGAGTTTCACTCTTGTTGCCCAGGCTGGAGTGCAATGGCACAGTCTCAGCTCACTGCAACCTCTGCCTCCCTAGTTCAAGCAATTTTCCTGCCCCAGCCTCCTGTGTAGCTAGGATTACAGGGGCCTGCCACCACCCCTGGCTAATTTTTTGTATTTATAGTAGAGATGAGGTTTCGCCATGTTGGGCAGGCCGGTCTCGAACTCCTGACCTCAGGTGATCCACCTGCCTCGACCTCCCAAATCGCTGGGATTACAGGTGTGAGCCACCATGCCCGGCCAGTTTTCTTTTTTTAATAATATCTTTGCCTATCTTTTGTATCATAATTCTGGCCTCATAGCGGGAGTAGGAAATTATCCCTCCTCCTTTAGTTTTCTGGAATATTTTATGTGGAATTGGTATTATTTCTTCCTTAAATGTTTGGTAGAATTTGCCAACAAAGCCATCTGGGCTTGAAGTCTTCTTTATGATGATTCAAATTTATTAAAATTGTATTTCTTTAATAGATATAAGGTAATTTTGTTATTTGTGTCTTCTCTCTTATTTTCTGTATTCGTCTAGTTAAACATTTATCAATGTTACTGATATTTTCAAAGAACAAGTTTTTTCCTGTTTGCTCTTTGTTGTTGTTTTTCTGTTTGCTATTTCATTGATTTCTGTTCTGATATTTATAATTTCCTCTCTTCTAATACTTTTTACTTGTTTACTACTTCTACTAGAGACTTTCTTATGCTACTTATATTTTTATCTCCTCTTGTTTTTCCAGTTTCTTAACATGGAAACCAAGGTCACTGATTTGAGAATTTCTTTTCTTTAATATAGGCATTTAGCACTATAAATTTCCCTCTAAATACTGCTTTCACTGCCCCCACAAATTTTGATATGCTGTGTTTTTATCATTCAGTTCAAAATACATTATAATTTTCCTTTTATTTATTCTTTGACCCCTAAGTTTTTTTTAGAGATGTGTTATTTAGTATTTGTACTTTCTGTTATTGATCTCAAATTTAATTTCACTATAGTCAGAGAACATGATTTAAGTCCTTTAAATCTACTGAGATGTATTTTATAATTCAGAATGCCTATCTTACTAAATGTTCTGTGTGTACTTGAAGAGAATGTATATTCTGCTGTTGGTGGCATATTCTATACATATCAATTAAGTCAGGTTGCCTGGGCACAGTGCCTCATACCTATTATCCCAGCATTTTAGGAGGCCAATGCAGGAGGATCACTTGAGCCCAGGAGTTTGAGACTAACCTGGGTAACATAGTGGGAGCCAGTCTTCACAAAAAAATTAAAAGCTAGGTGGGCATGGTGGTGCATGCCTGTAGTCCAGCTGTTGGGAGGCTGAAGTGGGAAAACCACTTGAACCTGAGAAGTTGAAGCTGCAGTGAGCCATGATTGTGTGACTGTACTCTACTCTGGGTAACAAAATGAGACCCTGTCTCAAAAAAAAAAAAAAAAAAAAAAAATTGATCGGGTTGGTTGAGAGTATTGTTCAAGCCTTTTATAACTTTACTAATTTTCTAACTATTCTGTCAATTATTGATAAAGGGGTGTTGAAATCTTCTAGTATAATTGTGATGTATCTGGTTCTGTATGTTTTTGCTTCATATATTTTGCTCTGTTATGGGTGAATAACATTTAGGATTATTATGTCTTCTTGGTGAACTGACTCCTTCATCATTATGAAATGATCTTATTTTTCCCTGGTTATATTTTTGCTCTGAAATCTACTTTATTTATTACTAATAGAGCCACTCCAGCTATCTTTCATTATTGTTAACCTGATACGTCTTCCACATTTTTACTTTTAAACTATTTATGTCTTTATAGAGTATGTTTCTTGTAGGCAGCATATAGTTGAGTCTTACTTTTATATTCAGTTGAAATATCCCTGTTTTTTAATTGGAGTGTTTATTAGTTGTCAATTGCTCTTAAACATAGTATATTAAAACAGCAAATATTTATTCTCTCAAAGTTTCCGTGGGTCAAGAATGCAGGTGCAACTTGGATGGATACCTTGGTCTTGGGGCTTCTGATGTGGAATGAAATTTATAATCCAATCAAGTTTACTAACTGGGAATTGTATTACCTATTATATTTTCGCAATCTTTCTCGTAATGCTCAGTTCTGACTCATTTCTGACTCCACCCAATAATTTCACTAAAAATTGTAGACAGCAGCTCCCAGCAGCAGAAACTCCCTCTTAAATATACAGAATTCTGCACCATAGAACTCACCCTTCCACCATAGCAGGGGAAATGGCAAGATAACTCTAACACCCTTAGAAAGCTGCGATGTGAACATGTAACCTTGACTCAGTCAATTAGATGCACTGGATCTTTTACTTGGGACAGTAAAAATTTCTGTTTTGGCGGAATGGGTAGCAATGATATCCGTTATTCAAAGGCAGCATTGCCATGGGGACAGCAGTGACATCCAGAGTTCAGGGCTGCTGCACCAGTTGGTGAAGATTGGTACCAGCAGTGGCCTCCTCTCCCTGGACTGAGTCTGTGGCATGGTTTTGGCTGTGATTCTTGCTAGCTATCCTCCCATTGTTTCTTACTAACACAGTGAGCTATTGTTTTCTCTATTTTTGTAATGTTCCCTGTCTTTTTCCTTAACATCACATCTGGTTGTAAGTTCTTTCCTAATAAGGATTCTTTGGTTCCAAGCACCAAAATTTATTCTGGTTTATCAAGCAGAAAAGAATATATACATTAAAAAGGTATTAGTAGCATACAAAATTGAAGGAAAGTCTGCAAGCCCAAGCTGGGAAGGGAACAGCATTCAGGGTAGTTCTGGAGAACTAGATAGCAGAAACCAATCTATGGCCCCTAATTAGATACTAACTCATCAGGGTTCCAGCCCTGAAAGGGGTCAGCACCAACTATTTTCTTTTCCTATCAATTAACTCAAAATTGGTCTAGCCTTGCTCACTGGCCTGCCCTTTGACTAGAGGAGAGAAGCATGCCTTGATTAATGGCCCCACCAAGGGCCCACAAAGTGGGGAGACATAATTCACTAAAAGGAAAGCATGGTGCTGCTGTCTAAAAAGGCAGGGGGAGAATAGAGATCTGAGATTTAAAAAAAACACACACACACATTTTAAACCATAACTATACAATAAATGATTAAATGTACAGATACAATGTTTTAAATAAATATATAATCCTTGGTGTCTATTATTTTGTTTTTAATGATCAGACTCTCAGAAACAAGTCAATTTTCATTCTGATTAAGAAAAAAAGTTGTTGAATGACCTTCTTAACAAGATAGATGGACTCTTAAAGGGTGAACCATGAGTCTCTCTATCTATGGCCCAAGAGGGACAAAAGTCAATGCTATGGGTGCCTGGAGTCACTGCAAGACAATAGGCATCTCTGATTGTTTTTTACAAGAGTATGGCACACTCTGAAGTGTGGGTCAGAGAGGATAATGCAGCAGGCAGGTAAGTACCACACATTTATTTTTCTGTTTGTAATCTCAGGTAGGTTAGCAGAAATTAAATTTTGTAGTAACTTACCTAAGGCTATTAAGGGATCATTAGGTTTTCAAGGATTCAGTAAATTTTCTTAAAGCACTTGGGTTCCATTTGGGGGGAAAAAGTAGCATGGGAATATTTTGATCACAGTTCTGGAGCATGAAATCTGATTTAATACCCAAAGGTCACTGTACTGTTTTATTGTAGGGAACATTTCACTCCATGTTAAGAAGAAGTTACAGGGTAAAATGAACTGCAATTGAGGTGGCTCTGTATTGTTGTGGTCTGCTATTTAGACTGTCTGTCCTCCATTACGTTGTTTGTACTGTACTAAAGAGTTCTGGAATGAAACTGCATGACAGCTGTTTCCCCTGAGACAGCTCTGGAAATAAGACATACATCTCATGTGTCTCTCCCAGCAAAAAAGCATTTGAAATAAATAAATATTCCATCTGTTACCATCCATCTGAATTTTCTTATCTCTTCTGCTTTCCCTGTGCTGGTCCCACATTGTGTGCTTGGTGTCAGGTGGTTGAAGGGGTGTCAGAGTGTCCTGGCAGGGCTCTGACATTGTAGACTTTTCAAATCTTTTTTGTTGGATGTTATGGCAATGCATCTTTTTTATGTACTGCTTTGAACAAAGCTGTGAAAGCTGTTGTCTGAAGGAAGTTACCAGTCCAGGATTTCGAGAGAAAGCTTCTGGGGGGAAGTTATGTTTAAGTTGGATATGGGACTAGCAGGTTCTCTGGGAAAAGTAAGGGCAAAGAGGGTAGAAAAGAGGAGGACTCTGTAAATAGGGGTTCAGCTTGTGCTTGGGACTGGCAATGAGAGGCCTCTTGTGAAATCTTCAATGGCCCAGTGTATGTGTGAATGTGTGTGTATTTGAGTGTATGCATCTGTATGAATGTGTGTTAGTGTGCGTGTATGTATGAATGTGTGTCTGCATGAATGTATGCATGTGACTGTGTTTTTGTATGTGTACGTGTGAACGTATATGCATTTGTGTATTGTGTGGTTATGCGTGAATGTATGTATGTGTACATATTAGTGTGTGTGAGCATGTTTGTATGAATGTGTGTAAGTAGTGTGTATGTGAGTGTGTGGATGTAAGTACACGTTTGGGATTGTGTCTAGGGTCATGGAGGCTGACAAAATATGAGGCTAAAAAGGTAGGGTAGACCTTATCTTGATCTTATACGGTGATGTCTGTGGTTTTAGTTCTTTGCCCATAGAATAACACCTTTTCCACCCACCACCACCCCTACCCAGTGGACAAATGAGGCATTGGAACTGGCTTCAAATAGCAACCTTTTTAGGCATCACTTTCAGGCGTATCTTGCCAGTACTTGTTTTAAAATCAGACTTTAAAATCAGGTTGCCTTGTTTTAAAATCAGACCAGCCCACTCACTCATTTTGAAGCTCAAAACTTTGAGCTTCCTTGCTCCTCAGAGCAATAGTTGTGTGCTCCTTCTCTTTGTGACAGTGTGTTCCAGCCCCTGTGGGTCTCACTGAGTGGAATTCTGCTCCTTTGGTTAAAGAACTGACTATACTATGGAACTCTAATAGATTGATTTCTACATGCTCTAATTTATTGAATATTTTTATATTATATATATATATATAATGTGTCTGCTTTTAATTTATGGAATAATCATACATATATACATATCTTAATTTATAGAGCTATTCTATCTATCTATGTCCATCTCCAAGTGACAACAACAAAACTCACAATAAGTTGTCTTGTACTTACACAAAATCTTTGATTAAATTTTTGGCAGGTCAGTGGTCCTTAGAAACAAAAAGATTTTTCCACACCTGCTACAGATGCTATTACTGATTGCCTTGGTCATAAGGAGAGTTATATTCCTTTCCTTTCATTTGCCTTATCAGGTTGCAAGAGCAATCTGCAACATCTTCCTGAAGCAAAAGGGCAAGACTTCAAGGGATGCCTGGAAGTTCTAACTACAGCCTGGTTCCATTTTATGCCCCTGTCTTTGTTTTCCCCTTATGTTCTTCACGTATTTCTAATTTATGGTATCTTGTTATTTTTATGTACCCTTGTCACACCCCTGAAATCCTTTCTCAGACAAGGTAGAGTATAAATTTTAAACAATAAATTGTGTGAAAAAATATGAAATAAACCATGTACCACATATTTAAGAACAACATACTGTTTTTCAGCATTATGAGGTATTTTAGCTGATTTGATAGTTAAGGGCTTGAGGCTGAGAAAGGAGGTACACTACCAGGTCCCCAGGATGCCAGTCCTGTATTTCCATCACAGTCTTCTAGGTAGATGATTTTCCTTTAGAATTAGGAAAACTGTCTGCCAACATCCCAAAGTAAATAGCATAGAAAGAAAAGTCCGCCCTTCACACCATTCCAATTCCTTAGGGAATCAATGCTTTGCAGTCAACTCCAACCCCAGACAAGAAAGGGGGCCAACATGATGCTAAGACCTCCAAGGAGAGCAAGACCCCAGTTCTGTTGTGGTGGGCAGCTGCCAGGCAGTCAATCGACCCCTCAGTCTGGGCTGCTTCTCTGTTTACCACCAGGTGACAGGAGGAAAAAAATCTCCTTGCCCTCCTGTCAGGCAGATTCAGAGAGGAACAGAGAGAGGGGGAGTTTGAGGTCGGCTCTCTGAGCCTGGGACATGAAGCAGTCTCTTACAGGCCTGCAGGGTGGCCAGGGAGCAGCCATTAGGAGATGGGTGTTCATTCAGATTATGAGATAGGGCAGAGCTTAGGGGATGAGGCTGTAATGTAATCATCAAAATATTGCTATTGCGAGACAGGCTGGTTTGAAAAATTACAGGGCAATTAGGAAAAGGGTTCTATTCCTTCCTAAGGATTAAGACCTCTGCTTCTAAATTTAAACACTCTTTTGTTTTTAAAGGCAAAAAATATTATCTTGGAAAGGAAAAACTACATTCCTAGATCTTAGGTTGAAAAACACTGATTTCGATTGTACTTTCTCTAAAAACCAATGTGTGTCCTTGGGAGAGGAGTATGTATATGTCCATGTGTATGTGCGTGTGTGGTGCGGTGTATGAATGTGTGTGGTGTATGTGTGTGTATCTGTGATGTGTGTGTAGTGTGTGTGTGCACGCGCGCATGCTTGTGCATCCTACCACCACAACACAAATTTTTGCCCTTGTTGGCAAAAATTTCTTCTCAATCACAAGTGGCAGTAGCAATGCGTCTCACTCATAGGCTCCACGAAGCCTGTCGCAGAGGATACCCCCGCACGTGCAGATGACCACCCCTTCCAAGCCCTGGTTCCATCCAGAAGTGAGGTGAGCCAGCAAGGAGACAGGAGCATGCGCTGGGCAGGAGTGATAAGCAAGTGGAGGGCTCCAAAGCCAAGAGCAGCCTGTATGTTATTGGAGAAAGAGTTGGCCTTAAAAGAGAAAAGAAAACTGACGTTGGAGCTGCAGAAACACATCTCCTTTTAGGTACAAAGCAAGCAACGCAAAGTCAGTGTGTCTGGGCATTTGGGGAGGCAGGTCTGCCTCTTGGTCAACAGGTGGGAGGACATTTTGGCCTTCACTCTGATGACAGAAATGAGGGGTAGGAATGTAAACTGAGGTGTTTCTGCTCTTTCTGCTCTATTTCTATGTTGCTCTTCTACAAAGTGTGTCCTGGACAATCATGATAAATAGAGCTTTACAAAGTGGAATTTTTATAGGAAATATAAAAGAAAATTAGGTATATCAACATTCCATTCAATGCCATCGCCTGAAGATAAAAACCTGTTCGGAAAAAAAAAGTATTTCCTAAAAAAGTTACATCTAAAAAACATAAAACAGTAGTGTACACTAATGTACTTAGAAACCACCTAGGCATCTTGTCAAGATAACTGATTGGGTAGGTCTGGGCTGGGGCTGGAGAGTCTGCATTGCTAATGAGCTCCCAGCTGATGTCAATGTTGCTGGTCTATGGACCACACACTTTGAAGAGCAAAATTTTAGTATGTTTTCCAGTCTCAGGTTTTTAAAAATCTTTATTCTTCAAATTGATTATCTAGTGGATTCAGAGTACATACCTTCTTCAGAAGTCTTTATCTTTCTCTGTTGTTGTAGAATGTTCTTTATTTTATATTTGCAATTATTAATAATATAATATCCAACATGAATTAAGTGCTTAGCACATGCCAGGGACTGTTTTAAGTACTTTATTTGTATTAGCTAACTTAATCCTCACAACTTTATGAGGAAGCTATTATTATCCCTGTTTTACAGATAGGAAAACTGAGGAAAACAGAAACAGAAAGTATATTTCTTGTTCAGAGCTACAAGTACAGGTTTATTCTATAGGTAAATTGCATGTCACAGGGATTTGGTGTACAGATTATTTCATCACTCAAATAATAAGCATAATACCTGATAGGAAGTTTTTCAATCCTCTCCTTCTTCTCGCTCTCCACCTTCAAGTAGGCCCTGGTGTCTGTTCCCTTCTTTGTGTTTACGTGTTCTCAGTCTTTAGCTCCCACCTATTAGTGAGAATTTGCGGGATTTGATTTTCTGTTCCTGTGTTGTCTTGTTAGGCATAATGTCTAAAAAGGATGTGATTTTGTTCTTGTTATGGCTATATAGTATTCCATGCTGTATGTGTACCACATTTTCTTTATCCAGTCTACTCTTGATGGGCATTTAAGTTGGTTCCATGTCTTTGTTACAGTGAATATTGCTGTGATGAACATACACATGCATATGTCTTTATTTATTTTCCTTTTGGTATATATCCAGTAATGGGATTGCTAGGTCGAATGGTAATTCTGTTTTAAGTTCTTTGAGAAATCACCACACGGCTTTCCACAACAGCTGAACTAATTTACATTCCCACCAGCAGTGTATAAGCATTCCCTTTTCTCTGCAACCTCACCAACATCTGTTATTTTTTGACTTTTTAATAATAGCCATTCTGATTGTTGTGAGATGGTATCTCATTATGGTTTTGATTTGCATTTTTCTAATGATCCATGATGTTGAACATTTTTTCATGTGCTTGTTGGTCACATGTATGTCTTCTTTTGAAAAGCATCTGTTCATGTCCTTTGCCCACTTTTTAATGGGGTTATTTGTTTTTTGCTTGTTACTTTGTTTAAGCTATTTATAAATTCTGGATATTAGAATCTATAAGAATATAGATGCTTAGAATCAGATGCATAGTTTGCAAACATTTTCTCCAATTCTGTGCATTGTCTGTTTACTCTATTGATAGTTTCTTTTGCTGTACAGAAGCTCTTTAGTTTAATTAGGTCCCATTTGTCAATTTTTATTTTTGTTGAAATTGCTTTTGGCATCTTCATACTGAAATGTTTGCCAGGGTCTACGTCCAGAATAGTATTTCCTAGGTTATCTTCCAGAGTCTTTATAGTTTTGAGTTTTACATTTAAGTCCTTAATCCATCATGAGTAGATTTTGTATATAGTGTAAGGAAGGGGTCAATCCTCTGCATATGGGTAGCCAGTTACCCCAGCACCATTTATTGAATAGGTAGTCCTTTCTCCACTGCTTGTTTTTGTCAACTTTGTCAAAGATCAGATGGTTGTAGATGTGTGGCATTATTTCTGCACCATCTAGTCTGTTCCATTGGTCTATGTGCCTGGTTTTGCACCAGTATCACATTGTTTTGGTTACTGTAGTCTTTCATATAGTTTGAAGTCGGGTAACATGATGCCTCCAGCTTTATTCTTTTTGTTTAGGATACCCTTGGCTATTCAGGCTTTTTTGGTTACATATGAATTTTGAAATAGATTTTTCTAATTCTGAAAAGAATGTCATTGGTAGTTTGATATGAATAACATTGAATCTGTAAATTGCATTGGCAGTATGGCTATTTAACAATAACAATATTGAATCTTCCTATCCATGAGCACGGAATGTTTTTCCATGTGTTTGTGTCATCTTTGATTTCTTTAAGCAGTGTTTTGTATTCTCATTGTAAAGCTCTTTCACCTTCCTGGCTAGCTGTTTTCCTAGGTAATTTATTCTTTTTTGTGGCTATTGTGAATGGGATTGTGTTATTGATTTGGCTCTCAGTTTGGATGTTGTTGGTGTATAGGAATGCTACTAATTTTTGTACATTGATTTTGTATCCTGAGACTTTGCTGAAGTTGTTTATCCCATCAATGAGCTTTTGGGTAGAGGCTATAGGATTTTCTAGGTATAGAATTATATCATCTATAAACAGGGATAGTTCCACCTCCTCTCTTCCTATTTTGGATGTCTTTTATTTCTTTCTCTTGTCTTGTTGCTCTGGCTAGGGCTTCCAGTACTATGCTGAATAGGAATGGTAAAAGTGGGAATCCTTGTCTTTTTCCAGTTCTCAAGGGGAATGTTTCCAGCTTTTGCCTGTTCACTATAATACTGGCTGTGAGTCTGTCATTAGATGACTCTTATTATTTTGAAGTATGTTCCTTTCATGTCTAGTTTTTTGATGGTTTTAACATAAAAGGATGTTGAATTTTATTGAAAGCCTTTTCTGCATCTATTGAGATGACTATGGGATTTTTTTGTTTTTAGTTCTGTTTACATGATGAATCACATTTATTGATTTGCATATATTGAACCAACCTTGCATCTCAGGGATAAAGCCTGCCTGATCATGGTGGATTAGCTTTTTGATGTGCTGCTGCATTCAGTTTCCTAGTATTTTGTTGAGAATTTTTGCATCTATGTTCATAAAAGATATTGGTCTGAAGTTTTCTTTTCTTTGTTGTTGTGTCTCTGCCTGATTTTGGCATCAGAATGATGTTGGCCTCATAGAAGGCCCTAGGGAAGAGTCTTTCATCCTCAATATTTTGGAATAGTTTTAGTATGAGTGGCACCAGCTCTTCTTTATATATATGATAGAATTCAGCTCTGAATCTGTTGGGTCCTGGGCTTTTTCTTGTTGGTAGGCTTTTTTATTGCTGATTTAATTTTGGAACTCATTATTGGTATGTTTGGGCATCCATTTTCTTTCTGGTTCAGTCTTGGATGGTTGTATTTTCCCAGAATTTATCCATTTCTTCTGGGTTTTCTAGCTTGTGTGCATAGAGGTGTTTGTAGTTGTCTCTGAGGGGTTTTGTATTGCTGTGGGGTCAGTGGTGACATCCCTTTTGTTATTTCCAAATATGTTTATTTGGATCTTCTCTCTCTCTTTATTAGCCTAGCTGCAGTTTATCTATATATAATACTAATTATTTTCAAAAACCCAATTCCTGGATTCATTGATCTTTTTTTTTTTTTTTTTTTTTTTTTTTGGCATCTCAATTTCCTTGAGTTCAGCTTTGATTTTGGTTATTTCTTGTCTCTTATGAGCTTGGGGTTGGTGTGGTCATGTTTCTCTAGTTCCTTTAGGTGTGCTTTTAGGTTGTTAATTTGAGATCTTTCTAACTTTTTGATGTGGGTGTTTGATGTTATAAACTTCCCTCTTAACACTGCTGTAGCTGTGTCCCAGAGATTCTGGTATGTTGTAACTTTATTCTCATTAGTTAAAAACATTTTTTTCTTGATTTCTGCCTTAATTTCATTGTTTACCCAAAGTTCATTCAAGAGTAGGTTGTTTAATTTCCATGTAATTTTATGGTTTTGAGCAATTTTCTTAGAATTGATTTCTATTTTTATTGTGCTGTGGTCTGACAGTGTTTTTTTTTGAATTTGCTGAAGATTGTTTTATGCCCTACTGTGTAGTCAATTTTAGAGTATGTGCCATGTGCAAATGAGGGAAATGTATATTCTGTTGTTTGGGGGTAGAGAGTTCTGTAAATGTCTGTTAGGTATACCTGGTCAAGCGTCAAGTTCAGGTCTTGAATATCTTTTTTAGATTTCTGCCTCAATAGTCTGTCTAATACTGTCAGTGAGGGTACTGAACTCTACCAGCATTATTGTGTCCCTTCATAAATCCCTTGGATAATACCAGCATTATCCAAGTCCCTTCATAGATGTCAAATAACTTGCTTTATGAATCTGGGTGTGCCTGTGTTAGGGGCATATATATTTAGGATAATTAGGTCTTATTGTTTAATTGAACCCTTTACCATTATCTAATTCCCTTCTTTGTCTTTTTTGATCTTTGTTGATTTAAAGTCTGTTTTGTCTGAAATCAGAATAACAACCCCTACTTTTTTCTCTTTTCCATTTGCTTGGTAGATTTTTCTCCATCTCTTTACTTTGAGGCTATTAGTGTCATTGCATGTGAGCTAGGTCTCTTGAAGACAGCATACCATTAGGTCTTGCTTCTTTATCCAGTTTGACACTCTGTGCCTTTTAAGTGCAGAATTTAACCCATTTACATTCAAGGCTAGTATTGATATGTGTGGATTTGATCCTATCATGATGTTGTTAGCTGCTTATTATGAAGACCTGTTTGTGTGGTTGCTTTATAGTGTCAATGGTTTATGTAGTTATGTTTTTGTAGTGGCTAGTAACAGTCTTTCCTTTCCATATTCAGCATTCCCTTCAGGACCTCTTGTAAGGCAGGTCTGCTGGTAACAAACTCCCTTTGCATTTCTTGTCTGAAAAGGATCTTACTTCTTGTTTGCTTATGAAGCTTAGTTTGGTTGGATATGAGATTCTTGGTTGAAATTTCTTTCCTTTAAGAATGCTGAATGTAGACCCCCAATCTCTCCTGGCTTGTAGGGTTTCTGCTGAAAGGTTTGCTGTTAGCTTGATGGGGTTCCCTTGTAGATGAACTGTTGCTTCTCTCTAACTGCCTTTAACATTTTTTCCTCTGTTTTGACTTTGAATAATCTGATGACTGTGTGTCTTGGAGATGGTCCTCTTGGGCAGTATCTTGCAGGGGTTCTCTACATTTCCTGAATTTGAATGTCAGCCTCTCTAATGAGTTTGGAGGAATTTTGAATGATATCCTGAAATATCTTTTCCAAGTTGCTTGCTTTCTCCCTCTCTCTTTCAGAGATGCCAATGAGTTGTACATTTTGTCTCTTTACATAATCTCATATGTCTTGGAGGCTTTGTTCATTCTTTTTTATTCTTTTATTCTTTATTTTTGTCTTATTGAGTTAGTTCAGAGATCCAGTCTTTGAACTCAGAGGTTCTTTCCTCAGCTTGGTCTATTCTGTCACTAATACTTGTGATTGTATTATGAAATTCTTGTAGTGTTTCTTTCAGCTCTATCAGATCAGTTTGGGTCTCCTTATAATGGTCATTTTGCCTTTTGACTCCTGTATCATTGTATTGTAATCCTCAGATTACTTGGATAGGGTTTCGACTTTCTTCTGAAACTCAGTGATCTTTGTTCCTATCCATAGTCTGAATTATATTTCTGTCATTTCAGCCATTTCAGGCTGGTTAAGAATGCTTGCTGGGGAACTTGTATGGTCCTTTGGAGGAAAGAAGATGCTCTGTTTTTTTGAGTTGCCAGAGTTCTTGCACTGATTCTTTCTCATCTGTGTGGGCTGATGTTCCTTTAACTGTGGAATAATTTGAGAATCATCAGTTGGCTTCTCTCCTGGATGTTTTCAGAGAGCTGCGGCTTTGTGCGGGGTCTTTATTGTAGCTGAATTATTGTCCTTAGTTTCACAGGGGATTATGTTAGCTAAGTATTTTTGGTGTTGAAGTTTGAGCTGTAATGGCACTTATGTGTAATGGCTAATAGGTAGTCTCTTGCCCAGCCACGTGTCTTTTCTGTATTTCCTCACAATTATAGCCACATTTCCTCTCAGTGGTCTGAAAGTGTGAGCTCCTTTCCCACTACAGTGCTGGCTGCAGATATCAACTTGGCAATCCCAGGCTACACATCACTGCCTTGCAGTGAACTCGGGCTTTATGTTGCCTCCCCAGCTTGGAAGCATCAGGGGAAGAGACCTTGGCAGTGGCTATGACAGAGTGTCTTTCACTTGTCTCTTCACCCCAGAGATATGCAGAGCTGCTGCCAATCAGTGTGATATTCCTGGGGGCTGAGGAGGCTGTGTTGTGGGCCCAAGCTGGGGGACCCTGCCTGTTGACAAGCAGAAGATGTGGGAGACTCATGGGGAAGACAGACTGGCCTCTTCTCCCAGGGTGGCTGTGGCTTGCTAGAGGTGTGGGTAAAGCATTTAGGGTCTTTGTTCCTTCCCCAGTTTGAGGGCAGCAAGGGCAGTACCACTGCAGCAGCAGTGGCAGAGGGGCTTTCAGTTGCCTCTGGGAACTCCACCTCAATGGAGAATGATGAATATAGGCCCCTAATCTCTTCTAGCTTGTAGGGTTCCTGCTGAAAGGTTTGCTGTTAGCTTGATGGGGTTCCCTTTGTAGATGAACTGTCCCTTCTCTCTAACTGCCTTTAATATTTCTTTTGTTTTGACTTTGGATAATCTGATGACTGTGTGTCTTGGGGATGGTCTTCTTGTGCAGTGTCTTGCAGGGGTTCTGCTGCTACTGGGAGTATTCAGCCAATGGGTGGGGTGGCTGCACAGCTGGCAGGGGCTGGGGACCCCCTGCTTAATGAAGAGCAGGAGGTCAAGGGCTCACAAGGAGAAGAGATGAAGCTCCTTTCTGTATGGAGACTGTGGTGTGCCGGAAGCACGAGTAAATCCCTCAGGCCCTTTGTTCCCTCCGTAGCCCAAGGGCATTAAGAGTGGTACCACTGCAGCAGCCATGGCAGAGGGGCCGTGGGTTGTCTCTGGGATTTCCTCCCCAAGGAAAGGCAGAGCCACCACCAACTGAAGTATTCAGATGGAGGCAGGGTGGTTGTACTGAGGTCCCAGGTCTAGAGGCACTGCCCAGTGAGGAGTGGTGTGAGTGGGGACCTGTGTGGAAGACACTCTGGCTGCTTTTCTGTGAGGCAGCTGCACTGTGCTGGGGCACATGTTAGTTCCTAATCACTGTGTTCCCTCCCTAGACTGAAGGCAACAGAAGCAAGGGATGAGGGATGCCAAGCAACAAAAGTGGTGGCCTATATGCTCCCTCCGGAGCTCTGTCCCAGGGAAGTACAGAGCAACTATCGGAGAGCCCAGGCTGCGGGTGCCTGGAACCCATGTCATTGGGAGGCCCTGCTCAATGAGGAGTATCGGGGGTGGGAACCCACCTGGAAAATGGTCTGGCCACTTTCCCGCAAGTCTGCTGCCTTCTTCTGCGGGTCCACGTTGTCCCTAATCACTGTGCTCCCTCCCTGGCCCAAGGGAAACATGAGTGAGGGATGCAGAGCAGCAAAAATGGCAGCCTAAATGCTTCCTCCAGGAGCTGCATGCCAGGGAAGTGCAGAGCTACTCCTGGCCCGACAGCCCAGGCAGGGCTGGGGTGGCTGCAGTAGGTTCCCAGGCCAGAGGGCCCCATTGAGCAAGATGCAGCAGAGATGAGGCCCGCAGACCATCTGCTGCTCAGCCCCATGGATTTGGTCCCTGTCCTACAGGCATGCAAGGCACTCTTGTCTCCCCCATTCCTAGAGATGCAGTCACTGGTGCCGGGATGCCTGGGGATCCAAGACTCCCAGGACTCTGCATGTGTCTGAGCAGTGGCTTTGCCCAAACTCCACGGAGCTCTCTGTGTCAGTGCAGTGGAGGCTCTGTGCCACTCCCAGGTGGGCGGTTGTCCTCTCTGGCTCCTCTCCATTCTCTATGGGTTGAGTTGTTTCCTCTATGAATCCCCAAGTGTCCACCTGGATGTTCCAGTTGGAGAGAGTGATGTTTACTTGCCATTCCTTCTTCTCTCCATGAGAGTGGTGCTCCATAAAGTAAGCCTTATTTCAATCTGCATTTACAATTCAAACATGACAAGTAAGTCTATTGATAATCATTTTGAAAATAAAATCTAGGACTTTTCTCCTTCTGAGACAGTCTATTAAGCCATAATTATCTCTGTTTTGGAGGTTAAGTACCAACAACTTTGACTGACTCAACCAGATAATTTAGGAAAAGTATCTAACATTATTTCAGCCCACACATTTATGGGATAAGCCATAAAGTTTCCAAATGATCTCCTGTTGTCACTCTTTCTTGGTAGGGAAAAAGAATGCAGATTCAAGAGATATCTTCCAGCATTAAGCTCACATATCTAGTGTTTATATGTTGGGTGAAACCAGCCCTGCCATTTAGACCACAACAATGAAACTAAAAATTAGTGGATAAACTAAAGTGTACACTCATGAGCTCCACTGAGAGACAACCACCAGCTTGCAAATAGCCTGACCTGGGAAGTTTGTCCAAAGGGTGGTTCTATGTGAGACAAGGTAAAGGATCCCTATCAAGTCTTTTCTTTGGGGACTATAAATACTAACTATGAAGTGAAGTAGGTCTCATAATGCCAGGCAATATTATGTGGTATATCTTTCTATTTTGGAAGGTCTAGGACAAGGAGTATTATGGCTAGCTAAAAAAGATCATATTCCCTTGTATCCTTATCAAGAATCCTCATTACTAAGAGTAACTGAGTCAAACTAATACTCTGTACTAACAGAATTAGATGGGTTATATTCAGTGCCTCTCTTCCTGCTACCCTTTGGACTGAAGTAAGCTAGAATAACATAGTATTCAATTAATATAATTCTGTTTGGAATTGCTTCATGCACTAAATTTCCCCTATATTTGTGCAAAGTAAGTGGGAATTTTCTCCTATTAATGTGCTAAATTTGGTGGAAAATGTAAGGTATTTATAAGGTCACTTAGCCTCTCAGTGATGTAGCCAGCAAAATGTGAAAGACAATGTTTTTAATTGCCCAGAAATACATTCCAGCTCTGGCAACTTAATTCAGGAAAGTCCTCTAATGATGATGAAACAATAGTAAACATTGCAATACATCAGCTTAATAAACACAATACGAAGGAAAGACAATTTATAATTTCCAGATCTTTTCTAATTCAACATCCGCAGGCTTCTAAAAGTCTCTAATAGGGTCTCTATAGGACAAACTATTAAGTGCATTTTTTGTTTGGTTGGTTGTTTTTCTGGTTCCCTGAGGGAAAACACTATCATCCCTTTGTCATCACTAAAGGATGTAAGGTCACTGGGTAGCATCATATTTGCAATAAAATGAAGTTATTATGTTAAATGATTTAAATATAGTAATATAAATCTAGGTTTCATTTTTTAACAACTCAGTCATGACTGTCTTGTTTTTAAGCTGTGACCTCCTTTTCTTTTTGTTCATTCTTCCTGAGTTAAAGGTAGATCTGACTAGGAAGAGTTTGTCATTGCCTAGTTACTAGTCAGCAAGATCACCGAGATGCAGGCTCAAAATTACTTAAAAGACCAACGTTCAAGTGCCTTTATGTAGACTTTCAACATTGACATTGACTATGTCAAGCTCATCAGAAGCTCTGAGAGGCAATTATATAATCTTTGATGACTTTTTAAAGAAACAGGAGGGAAGTCATGAATGTTTACTTAAGTGAAACTTAATAGACAAAAATCTCTTTGAACATGGTATTCAGGAAGGGCAATAATTTTTTAAGGTCTTTGTTGGTAGAAAACAATAAATAAACACCACTGACTGGAAACTACTCAGATAAAGCAAATACAAGTTCTTTTAAAAAATATATTTTAAAAAAGGAAGAAGGAAACTGAGAAGAGAAAAGAAGGCCAGGGAAAGAAAAGCTGAAAAGGAGATAATAATGGAAACAAGCAAAGGATGCGGAGGAAAATTAAAATGTGGGAAGACTATAATAAAATGTGGGAAGGGTCAAGCATGTCACCTTATCTTCCAAATTGCCTTTGTAGAGATGAGTTCTTACTTTGACATCTTTATCTGAAACCTCTTTATAGTTGGGAAGACCTATGTTAACCAGCACAGAATCAAATGCTACTCAATTCTTTATCACTGGATTTTGAAGTCATACTGAAAAGAGTACAACCCTGAACATGTAAAGTCTAACTGGAAACCAGCAAACGTGATAATAATCTTTACCTCAACTGCAGAAAACAAAGGATTCTTGATGCCACACACCCCCGCCTCCCTACCTTGAATTTATGGAATAGCAGAGCAATGTAACTATGCAAAAATCCTTCGATTACTTTAGAAGAACCACAAAGATGGTTTCACATATGGATTATTGGACTTTATAATGCAGTTTGGCTTTGCCAAATTTGGATATGATATTCCTATATAGATGGACCTGTTTTGCTTAGATAATGAAATATCATTTCACCACTCCAAAGCTTTCAAAAACATTTATGTTAGCCTCTCCTCTTCACACATGATCATGATAAAGAAGATAAGTGATCATGTTTAGTGCGTTATAGTCAATGTCTCAAGTTTAGCCAAATAATTGTCATTCATTCATCCATTCATTCAGCAAATATTTATTAAATGCCTGCGATGTGCCAGCTGCCGTCTTAGGAAGCAGTGATTCACTCATCAACAAGACAGACAAGGTCCCTGACTATGAAGTGTTTGCTACACAGAAAACCAATGAGATAATTGTCTTTTTGCTCTGATCCAGAACTAATTGATTTACTCTCACAGTTAACCACAAAGCATTTTCACTTTTTGCAAAGTTTTAAAAACTCTTAAATAGGGAGGACTAGTAGGTGAGGAGAAATCATCATGGGATAGGGCTCAGAAAAATACTGTGATCCTATGGGCCAACTGCAGCTAGGAGCATAATTCCTTTCATGCAAGAATGTATGGCTTTCAACATGGGCACTTCCCTCACTAATCGAAATTTCAAAGAACACAGAAGACCGTTTAATAGGATTATAACTAAACCTGTTATAGATTAAATTCTCTGGCTGTCTGACACTGTAGTAACTAGCCTAGATTTGTATTTACAAAGAAGAGGTGAGAAAAATTCCTTCTTGATAGGAACAAGAGAACAGAATATCCCACCTCTTCCCTTGCCTCAAAAATAAATAAAATAAACTAAACTAAACTAAAAAGGGAGAGGAACATATGCCAGGAAACAGAAACCCCACCTCCAGTTTACTGTTGGTAAAGTTCAAATGCATCAGGGAAGCTCACCAAGCAATGTCCCCCGGTGCCCTCTGAAGCAGAACCCCACTGGCTGTTATTTCCAAAGGCTCACGGCCAAGATCTTAACATTTCTCCCAGAACAGCAGGAACAATACATATCTGTCTCTTGGTGACACAAATGGTTAAGCATTGACGGAATTTGATATAGAAAGTACTAAAAGCCCTCCTCTGGGTTGCAACCACTAATCTTACTGTACCTTTAGAGATTGAGGATGGCAGCTACTGACAATGGCAGCCCACCAGCAGCAAAATTATGTTAAGAGAAAAAATTACAAACTTGTATTTCCACCCTAAAATAGGTGGTATTGGGAGGAGATACAGACTGGCTAAAATGAGAGCAAATAAGCCGTATTCTTTTAAAACATGATGGATAATACCTTTACATAGACATGTGTGCAACCCCAACCTAATTAACGTTCAGATGAGGCTGTCATTCTAACATCAGTACAAGAGACAAAGATGTTCGTAAACAGAAAACTCTGTAAGTAAGGGTTTAAGCAAACAGCTTTTCCTGACGCCTATGAAAAGTGTTAAAACATATTTCTGTATTGACTGTTACCATCTGGGAGGATATTCTGTAGCTAATAAAGCAGTTTTCCAAATGGTTTTCTAATAAGGTCAAGTCCATTTTCAGGGCTTAAGACAGACTGTCTGCTAGAGGGTTGGAGAGAAGAAGTCTTAAGAGTTAATTCACTTTTAGCTAAGATTGCTGATTCATTCCAGATGGTTTATATTTGTACAGGTTCAGTAGCTGATTCTCATTTGCAGCATTTTTGAATTTGATTTAATACTCCTTATTAGGCAGCCCTTCGAAGTTTACTTATTTACTACTAAATTGATTCCATGAGCTAGTGCTGTATAGATTTTTAAATACAGTAGAACTACCATCAAAATGCAAGATGGCAACTTGTGTTTGGCCTCTCTGCGCTAGAGAGAGAGGCGAACTATGCTCTGCCATTGTCACAGGGACATGACTTGACAAGATCTGTCACATCCAAGGGCTTTGTCACAGCTTTGTATGTTGGTGCATACACAGTTTTGCAAACACATCTCCCATTGTACAACAAATATTTACCACGTTTGACATGTACTTTTTATAATAGACATTCACATTTATTATTTATAGAGATGAGATACATGCTCGCACTTATTTAATTTGCCTTTATCATAATTTCAATAGGATAGACACTAAAAGACATTGTTCTGTATTCTAGAAAGTGTTTCTCAAATCCACTGCCCTGCATGTGTCCTAAGAAACTGCTGTTGCTCCTTCCTTCAAACAGTGATTAACAGCACAGGCTCTGATTCACTGAAAAATGCTGGTTCTGTCAGTAACTAACTTCTCTAAGTCTCTATTTCATTATCTGTAAATGAGGATAATCATAGTCTACCTATAGAGTTGTTATAACAATTAAATGAGATAATGCATATAAAGTGCTTTGTATAATGTCTCAGAAAAAAAATAAGGCTTAGTATGTGTTAGGTGTTACTATCACCATATTTTCGTGAAATCTGCCAGTGATTGCAAATGCACCATTATTAAATGTACTGCCACGAAAAGAAAAAACAAACTACTGCCAGCTCAGCTATGCAACGGTGATGTAAGACTTTTGCTTTCTCATTAACTAGAATTTTTATTTTTATATTCATTGAGAAAGCTTTTTAGATGGAAACATAGATTTTTATTATATAGTACTCTTATGCATGTATAAAAATGCAAGTAAAAAATTGGTTAATATATTTCAAAACTTCTTTACATTCAAAGTCTGACTCCCTTAATCGCTTTTTGACTCATAATTGCTGATGGCTGTGTTTTTCCACACAGTATTCTTTAGGCATCAAGAATGCTGGTAATGCGGGCTCATCTTTTAAGCCACTGACACACTTTCTGCAAGTTTTCATGCTGATGCTTCCCAAATCTTACCAAAAGATAAGGAGAGAAGGTTTCCATTTGACATCAGGGAAAGATAGTTCTATTCTCAGATGATCATTGAATCGTTTATTCATTGAAACATCAAGGAAGTACCTTTGTTTGTCACACCATTAATAATGATAATATAGTTGACATATGCACAGCAATGACACCAAAAAGTAGTATATTAGAATTGACTAAATACAGAATTTTCACTCTTACTTTCCCCCTCTCTCACAACAGTAAGACTGTATGTTTCAGTGTCTATAGCCCAAATGAAATAGAAAGTTGGGCACTTTGCTATAGAATCTGTGTGTTGATTCCAACAGTGCCCATGGAAATCCATTTATGTGTTATTCATTTACCATTTATTGAAATGTGTCTATTCTACAGACACATTTTAGACAAAATACAGGAATTTAAAGCGATAAGTTTTGGTCACTGAGACAAAGTAGACGACCCAGCCCTTGGTTAGTGAGGGAAAGCAAACCTGTAAGCAAACACTGAAGACAATGAACTAAGGTGCCATAAGTGATGCATGGGTAAGGTATCCTGGCCACACAAAGGAGATTTCTGTGGATTATTCTTGGGCCTGAGATGGAGAAGTAGATATGAGTGCTTCAGGCAACAAAGGAGGGAAGGGTATTGCAGGCAAAGGGTGCATTTCTCAAAGGAATGCTTTTTGAAAATTGAAAAAAATTCTGGTTTTTTTTCAATTTCATTTTAAACCTCCTACTTGTGTTCCTTGCACTGATAGATTAAAATCAGTCATTTCTCTTTTTTCTTCTTGAAACTACCTATTTATACATTTTGTCTATTTTCTATGGAGTTATATTCACTTGTTGGCTTGTAGGGACTATTTTACTTTATGGATATTAATCCATTATGAATTATGTATTTTATGAACACATTCTTCCATTCTGTCACTTGTCCTTTAATTTTACTAATAGCAACTTTTATATTTCAACAGCTTTAAGTATTTTCCCAGTCAAATCTGTTGATATTTTTCTTTATAGTTTCTGGGTTTTAGATTTACTTATAAAGGCCTTTCCTACCCTAAGATTATCTCCTAAAACTTACTGTATATTTTCTTCTAAGTTTTTTTAATATAATTATTTAGTATTATACCTGTCACCTAATTTTTAAACTTTGTAAATTGATAATTTAGGATTGTATATATTTATGGGAAATAAAGCAATATTATGATTTATTGATATAATGAGGAATAATTAATAAAACTAATTAACATATCCGTCACCTGAAATACTTACCATTTTTTATGAGAACACTTGATATTTACTCTGTTAGAAACTTTGAAATGTACAGTTACTATATTCACCAAATCATGCAATAGATCTCAAAAAAAAAAAAACTACCCCATTTATTTTTCCTGTCTGATGCTTTATACCCTTTGACCAGCATCTCTCCAATCCCTCTGGCCCCCCAGCCCTGGCAACCACCATTCTACTCTGCTTCTATGAGTTTGTTTTAGGTTCCACATATATGTGAAAACATGCGGTATTTGTCTTTCTGCCTGGCTTATTTCACTTAGCATAATGTTCCCCAATTCCACCCATGTTGTCACAAATGACAGAATTCCCTTCTTTTGTTAAGGCTGAATAGTATTCTATTGTATGTATATGCACTGTAATCTTTCTCTGTTCATCTGCTGATGGACACAAGTTGATTCCATAACTTGGCTATTGTAAATAGTTCTGCAATGAACATGGGGGTGCAGATTGATTTTAAACTGATTTCAGATCTTTGGGGGAAATACCCAGAAGTGGGATTGCTAGATTATATGGTAATTCTACTTTTGGCTTTTTAAGAAGCCTTCATACTATTTTCCATAATGGCTGTACTAATTTATATTCCTATCAACAGTGTACAAACGTTCCCATTTCTCCTCATCTGTGTGAACACATATTTTTCATCTTTTTAATAATAGCCCTTCTGGCAGGAGTGAAATAAAATCTCATTGTGATTTTAATTTTCATTTCCCTAATGATTAGTGATGTTGAGCAGTTTTTTTCATGTATCTGTTGGCTATTTCTAGGTCTTCTTTTGAAAAATATTTGTTCAGCCTGATATGATTTGGCTTTGTGTCCCCACCCAAATCTGAATTATAAATTATTGAATTGTAATCCCTACATGTTGAGGGAGGTGCCTGGTGGGTGCTGATTGAATGATAAATCAGACTTACTCCTTGCTGTTCTTGTGACAGTGAGTGAGTTCTCATGAGATCTGGTTGTTTGAAAGCATGTGGCACTTCCCCCTTCTCTCTCACTCTCTCTCTCCTGCTCTGCCAAACTAAGATGTGCTTGCTTCCTTTTTGCCTTCCGCCATGATTGTAAGTGTCCTGAGGCCTCGCAGTTACACTTCCTGTTAAGCCTGCTGAACTGTAACTCAATCAAACCTCTTTTCTTCATAAACTACCCAGTCTCAGGTAGTTCTTTATAGCAGTGTGAAACGAACTAATACAGAAAATTGGTACTTGGAGTGGAGCACTGTTAAAAAGATACCTGAAAATGTGGAAGCAACTTTAGAACTGGGTAATAGGCAGAGGTTGGAACAGTTTGCAGGGCTTAGAAGACAAGAAGATGAGGGAAAGTTTGGAACCATATAGAAAGTTGTTAAATGGTTTTGACCAATATGCTGATAGTGATATGGATAATGAAGTCCAGGCTGAGGTGGTCTCAGATGGAAATGAGAAACTTACTGGGAACTGGAGTAAAGATCACTCTTGCTATGCTTTAGCAAAGAGACTGTTGGCATTTTGCCCCTGCCCTAGAGATCTGTAGAACTTTGAACTTGAGAGAGATGATTTAGGGTATCTGGCAGAAAGAAGTCATAAGTAGCAAAGTGTTCAAGAAGTAACTTGGCTGCTGCTAACAGCATACAGTCATATACATTCACAAAGAGATTGTCTGAAATTGGAACTTACATTTAAAAGGAAAGCAGAGCATCAAAGTTTTGAAAATTTGCAGCCTGGCTGACCACGCAGTAAGAAAAACCCAATTTCTGGGAAAAAAAATCAAACCAGCTGCAGAAATTTGCATAAGTAACAAGGAAGTGAATGTTAATAGCCAAAACAATGGGGAAAATGTCTCTGGGGCATTTCAGAGATCTTCAAGGCAGCCCCTCTCATCACAGGCCTAAAGGCCTAGAAGAAAAAAATGGTGGCCTAGGGCCCTGCTGCTTTGTGCAGATTTGGGATGTGGCACCCTGCGTACCAGCCACTCCAGCTCCAGCCATGGCTGAAAGGGGCCAAGGTACAGCTCAAGTCATGGCTTCAGAGGTGCAAGCCCCAAGCCTTGGTGGCTTCCACATGATGTTGGGTCTGTGGATGTTTAGAAGGCAAGAATTGAGGTTTTGGAACCTCTACCTAGATTTCAAAGGATGTATGAAAATGCCTGGATGTCCAGGCAGAAGTTTGCTGGAAGGGTGGAGCCCTCATGGAGAAGCCCCTACTAGGGCAGTATGGATGGGGAAATGTGGTTTTGGAGCTCCCACACAGAGTCCCCACTGGGGCACTGCCTAGTGGAACTATGAGAAGAGGGCCACCATCCTCCAAACCCCAGAATAGTAGATGCATCCACAGCCGCAGGCACTCAACACCAGTCTATAAAAGCAGTTGCAGGGGCTGTATCCTGCAGAGCCACAGGTCATGGGAACCACCCCTTGCATCAGCATGCCCTGGATGTGAGACATGGAGTCAAGGGAGATTATTTTGAAACTTTTAAGATTTAATGACTGCCTCGCTGGGTTTGGACTTGCATGGGGCCTGTAGGTTATTTGTTTTGGCCAATTTATCCCTTTTTGGAATGGGAGCATTTACCCAATGCCTGTACTCCCGTTGTATCTTGTAACTAGCTTGTTTTTTATTTTACAGGCTCATAGGCAGAAGGAACTTACCTTGTCTCAGATGGGACTTTAAACTGTGGACTTTTGAGTTAATGCTGGAATGAGTTAAGACTTTCAGAGACTGTCTGGGGACTGTTAGGAAGGCATGATTAATTTTGAAATATGAGAAGAACTTGAGATTTGGGAGGGGACAGGGGCAGAATAATATAGTTTAGCCATGTGTCTCCACCCAAATCTCATCGCAAATTGTAATCCACACATGTTGTGGGAGGGGCCTGGTGGAAGGTGACTGAATCATGGGGTGGACTTCCCTTTTGCTGTTCTCATGATAGTGAGTAAATTCTCTCGATATCTGGTTGTCTGAAAGTGTGTGGCACTTCCCCCTTCACTCTTTATCTCTCTTGCTCTGCCATGGTAAGATATGCTTGCCTCCCCTTCACCTTCCGCCATGATTGTAAGTTTCCTGAGGCCTCGCAGTCATGCTTCCTGTTAAGCCTGTGGAATTGTGAGTCAATTAAACCTCTTTATAAAGTACCCACTCTCAGGTAGTTCTTCATAACAGTATGAAAACAAACCAATGCACGGCTTCCTCACCCATTTCTTAATTGGGTTTTTGTTTACTTGCAGTTGAGTTGTCTCTGCGTTCCTTATATATTTTGGATATTAACCCCTTATCAGATGTGTGGCTTGCAAATATTTTCTCCTAACCATAGGTTGTTGCTTCACACTGTTAATTATTTGCTTTGCTGTGTAGAAGCTTCTTAGTTTGATGAAATCTCATATGTCTATTTTTGGCTTTTGCTGCCTGTACTTTTAAGGTCAAATCCAAAAAAAATCATTGACCAGACCAATATTGTGACATTTTCCCCCTATATTTTCTTCTATTTGTTTCATAATTTCTAGTCTGAAGTGCACGTTAATTCATTTTGAGTTGATTTTTGTATATGGTGTGAGGCAAGGGTCCAATTTCATTTTTCTGCATGTGGATATCCAGTTTTTTCAACACCACTTATTGAAAAGACTATTCTTTCCCATTGTGTATTTATGCCACCTTTGTCAAAAATCAATTGATTTCAGCCTGTGTAAGCATATGAAAATTTTTCTAGAAAATCAATTGACTGTACATGCATGGGTTCATTTCTGGGATCTCTATTCTGTTCCATTAGTCAATGTGTTTATTTTATGCCTGTACCATACTACTTTATTTACTATAGCTTTGTAGTCTAGTTTAAAATATGGTAGTGTGATGCTTTCAGCTTATTCTTCTTGCTCACGATTGCCTTGACTATTCATGGATTTTTGTAGTTTCATATGAATTTTAGAATTGCTTTTTCTATTTCTATGAAAAATGACATTGGAATTTTGATAGGGATTGCATTGAATCTGTAGATTGCTTTAGGTAGTGTGGATGTTTTAACAATATTTATTCTTCCAATCCATGAACACAGGATATCTTTCCATTTGTTTACAACTTCGTCAATTTCTTTCATCAATTTTTATTCAGTATCCAAGTCTTTCACTTCCTTGGTTAAATTTATTCTTAAGTATTTTATTGTTTTTTGTAGCCATTGTAAATGGAATTAAATACTTTTTTTACATTACAGTCTGTAGTCAAAATTTATTTTTGGATACTAGGTGAGGTTGATATGATTTTCCCTCTAAATGCAAATTGAATTTAGATTTTCTGTCAGCTTTTACCAGATTGTTATTAACTTAGACAAGTATAAGCAAGCAAATTTCAATGATCTGTGCCAACAAAGAAAAGTAGTGTCACATATAAAATCAGACTATTTTTTTGTTTTAAGTGTCAGAAACCTGCACCTAAATAACTTTGGTAAAACAAGAATTTTTTTGGCTCCCATACAGGGCAAAAGGGGAGAGATGAATCCATGTTTGGGAATAGGTGGATTTGGGGATGTGAAAGTCATAAAGACCAGGTCTTTCACTTGTTTCTGCTTCTCTTTTTATGTCTTTTTTTTTCCTCCAACTGAAGACAAATTTTGTTTCTCTCATATGGTAAGAGAAATGGGCTCAGAGCATTCCAGGCATACATCCTCCCAGTTTAGTAACCAGGGAGGAAAACATGTTCCCCATCTCATCTAATACAAAGAAAATCTCAGGAAAGGAGTGTAATTATACTGCCCTTTGGTCATTCGTTCATTCTCAGGCAATAATCCACCCATTTCTGGACTGATCTCTGTGGTCAGGAAGATAGAGTTTCTATGACTGACCAAGCTGGTTCATCTTCTCAGCCCAGTCACCAAAGAAGCAGGGTCTGGTAGCAGAAGAAATCAGATGATCACAGACATAACTGCCAAGAGAATGACTAAGAGACAATCAATCTTTCCAATTTGTGATTTGCTACAATCAATAATCATAAAAGCAATATAAACATTTACATTTCCCTATTGACCACATTTGATTTTTAGACATAAAAGTTGTCTTTCTCATTTTTTATTATTTTAAGCACATATTAAAATAATTTTCATAACCTCAATAATAATTGCTTCAAAACCTGGGTTTTAGCCATATGAGCTAAGACAAGTTGTTTAACTTCTTGTTTATGATTTTTCATCTGTAAAATGAAGCGCTTTGATTGTATGATCTAAGGAACTGGAAAGAAGACAATCCAAAAACAGAGAAAAAGAAGGCTGGAATTCAATGTTTGCCATAAATGACTTTTAAATCTGCAAGTGGATAGTAGGGGTAGACTGTGCTCATAGCATCATTCCCCTGTCTCCTGCATGTTCTTCCTAATCCACCATGTTACTTAAGAAAAAGACAAAGCCCAGAACCAGAATTCTCTCTTTATAAGTCAGGAGCTCTTTCAGGATCAAGTAACAGAAATCCAAGTCAGATTGCGTTAATGGGGAAAAAGGAATTTACCAGTTCCTGTAACTGTAAAGGGGTGCACACTGCACTAGAGGAAAAGCTTCAGGAGCCAGGATCTCAGAAGCTCTAACTGGGGACTCAGAGCTACAGAGAACTATGTCTATTTTGTTCACTGCTATCTCAGCTTCTCTTTGCTGTTTTGGTCTCAGGATTTTATAACAAGGAGTGTGGCTGCCACAAACCTCAGGTTAGAAACCACAGCCCAAAGGGCATATTTCCACCCCAAGAAATGACTCTGGCCCTGGTTGGGTTGTATGTTCATGATGTGGACCAGTCTCCATTAGAATGAGAATTGGTTACATATTTAGTCCTATGGCCGGGAGATGGTATCTGTTAGCCAAAAAAAAAAAAAAAAAAAAAAAAAAAGGAAGTAGATGAGGAATAGGGTTGCCAGACTTAACAAAAAAAAATACATCGTACGTTTAAACTGGCAACCCTAGGTAGAAGAGCTTTCTACACAGGCAAACTTAATAACCACCACAGTTTCTACATTGTTTCTGCAAGAATTTGCCTGTGGGTTATTCACCATTTTGCTCATATAGTGGGCAGATTCATAAGCAGACAGGCAATGGCTGTCATCATGGGAATTTGGCTTAGCATTAAAGGTGGGGAGTATTTACTATGTCTTTTTTAATCCTCCTTGAAAAATTCCTTCTTAGCTTTTCTTAAAGCTACATGCCTCTTCCGTAGGCTTATGGGATTTGAGAGTTTGAAGCATCTTGGTGGCTGTGAGGTTTGGATTCTATTAGTCACAGAATCAGAAGTTGGAAGGAGACCTGGAGGTCCTGTCCAATCTTCTCATGTAATTTGTAACTTTGTGGTGCAAGGGGTAAACTGCCCAGGAATTTTATGCATGGCCATTTCTAGGTGACGGTCCTTAAGGAAAATAAGTGTTACTGGAACATAAGGCGAGAGGGAGGAGAGGAAAGAAATAAGGTTGGGGAGAGCAGTACCAAAGAGCTTTGACTAGTGGGGAGCTAGCAGAGGTCTTCAGTGGAGGAGTAAACATGATGAGGCTGTTTTACACAAATCACTGTGGTGGTAATTTGGGAGGAGAAACCATGAGAAATGGGACTAGAGGGAAGGAATTTGATGGGGAAGTAGTAGTATTGGTCCCATTGAAGGGCGTTGAGGGCTTCAGTTGGAATAGTGGAGGTAGGCAGGAAGGAATGGAGGGGAAAAAAGATTCATTTCAATAGTCAGAGTGATAAGTCAGCAAGAATTGGTGACTCATACTATCCATGTTTAACTTCACTCCTGCTTTTAGCTTTAACCAGTGATATATTATCAGTTTCTCCCACTTTTCAAGGACCTAGAGACAGCATACACATCAATTTTTGAAAGGCCATATTCAAGTATTTGCTGAAGATATTGCAAGATTGGCAAGTTCATCATGTTCTCACCATTTTAATGATATTTTCCAGTGAAAGTATTTCTCATACATCTGTCCTCTTGATGTTTATTTTTACTGTGGGAGTTATGTGTGCAAGGATCATTCTACCATGATGTCAGTTTAAGTGATTTTTAAAAACAATGAAACTATCCAAATTCATTACTTTAGGTTATATGATTCCCGCTTTCACTGTATCTCCAGCATGATGAGATGGGGAAAGTACTGGATCAAATGTTAGCTGACATGTGCCTGGCTTGCATCTCGTTTCCAAGGGCCAGCTGAATGACCACAGACATGGGACAGAACCTCAGATTCCCCACCTGCAAAATGAAGGAGCATGCGCCACCTGATCTTTCAGGACCCTTCCAAATCTATTCTCATCAGATTCCTTGGCCGGGAAAATTATAATTGAGATCATGAAAAGATGGTGACCTTTCACTGAATGTGACCTCTTGTGAAGTAAGCAGCAATCTCAAATGCAGGTTAAATCACAGGCTTTGGAATCCAGCAGACTTGAATTTGAATCCTGGTCCTGCCATTTTGCATCTTCCTCCCTAAGCTTCGGTCTTCACATTTTTGAAACAGAAAAGAAATACCTACTTCATAGTGTCATTGTGAAGTAGGTGTTTCCCCATGCATGGGGAGCATTCTACCCAGGGCTGAGCAGCTAATAAATACTCCACACATGGGAGCTTGACCTGCTGTTGGGAGCATGGAAGCATAGCAAACATGCTGCATCATAAACTGGGTCAATGCAGAACTAAAAAATCCTAATCATTCATTCCTTTGTATATTCATTCAATACAAACTACATTTGCCCAATAAATATTTGCGTGGGCATACAAATAAGCATGGCCTCTGGCTACAGACTTCCATCAGGCATTTTCTCACTTTCTGGCTTCCCCTAAAGTGCTGGGGTTGCAAGAATGAGAGACATTTCGGAATGGTTATCATCATGCTATCTTTAAAAGTTAACAAGCTCCTGGTTTTAATTAATTTCAGTCCCTGACTTTTGCATGAAAAGAAAAGTCAGTGAGCTCATGCTGTGGTGTCTCTCTCCAGAGCTGATGTGGTTAGTCGTTCTCGTGTGAAACTGCCAAAGGCAGACTGGGTTACTGTCCTATGGAACATCTGCACAGTGTTTATCATTTTGGCATTTGAGAACTATGTAAATACGTGCAGACCCATGACAACCTCAGGATTTTGTTTCCAAATGTGCCATCAATGAATAATGGCACAAATGAGCAAAATCATCTGGGCAACAATTTGGGTGGAGAGTAAGGCTGGGAATTGCAATGTGCTTCCAAGTGCTCTGGGGGTGAAAATCCGTTCCTATCATTGCATAACAATAAAATCTTTGGGAGCACAATAATGTGTAGAATGGCTTTAGAATCAAACAACTTGCATTTGTTTTGGAAGCACATATTTAAATCTGGCCTAGGATCATTACTGGCAGAAGCAACTTTCTTGATTAAGTCAGTCCCATGAAGGAACATACATCTTTATTAGAGAGAGCACCTTCTCCTACTAATTTCCACCTTAGCAGCAAAGGCTAAGTTCCCTCAGCTGAGCCACAGCTCTCAACTCAAAACTCAGTGCCTCCATCTCAGCCGCTGGTAATTGAAGATAAATTCAACTCATGCTGCCTCTGTTAGTGCCCGAGTGGTTCTGTCTCTTTTCAAATAACTCAATCTTTTGTCTTCAACTGGTATCTTAGAGATGTGCAAAGACACTAAGGCGATTATTTTTGACTGTCTCCTAGAACTTAAGAAACTCCTTTGTAGAAGGTTGAAACCATGCCTGGTCATTTAGTCTGACTAGACTTAAAAAGGCATCAAATACAAATAAATTCTGGGAAATAAATCAACTTTAGGCCTTTTACTGTTGAAGGCTTAAAATTATTCCCAAAAAGGCTAATTACGTCTTTCTTTGCTCAGTAGTTGGGCTTAATAATAAGCACCAAACATATGGCAGAGATTGGGCTGCAGAATCCATCATGGCCTTCTGTTCAGTAGCAAGGGAAGGTCTTAAAGGAAATTATATACAGAATCATCGTAGTACCCATTACTGCTGGAAACAATAACCGCTAACCTGGCTTCTAAAAATTTCTTTCAATTCACTAGTAATCAAAGAAGTGTAATGTGAAATATAAGTTGAGCATCCCTAATCTGAAAATCCAAAATTTGATATGCTGAAAAATCGCAAGGTTTTTGAGTGCCAGTAGGACACCACACGTGGAAAATTTCACATCTGACCTCATGTGGTGGGTCCCAGTGAAAATGGAGTCAAAACTTCGTTTCATGCACAAAATTATTTAAAATATTGTACAAAATTATGCTCAGGCTCTGCGTACATGGTGTATATGAAACAGAAATGAATTTCATATTTAGACTTGAGTTCCATCCCCAAGATATCTCATTATGTATATGTAAATATTCCAAAATCCTAAACAATCCCAAATCCGGAATGTTTCCGGTCCCAAGCATTTCAGATAAAAGATACTCAACCTGTACACTAATAATCTATTTTTCTTTTTTGTTATTTTGTTGTGTTTTTTGAGACAGGATCTTGCTCTTTTGTTCAGGCTGGAGTGCAGTGGTGTGATCATAGCTCACTGCAGCCTTGAATTCTTGGGCTTAAGCGAGTGCCCCACCTCAGCCTCCCATGTAGCTGGGACTACAGGCACACACCACCATGCCCAGCTAACAATAATAATAATAATAATAATAATAAAACTTTTGTAAAAATGAGGTCTCCCTGTGTTGCTATGTTGCCCAGGCTGTTTTGAACTCCTGGCCTCAAGTGATCCTCCTGACTTGGTCTCCCAAAAGTCAGGGATTATAGGCAGGACTGACCTCTGAACCCAGGCACTAAGACTCCCAAGCACACCCACCCATTCCTAGCCTCTATTTTTCAATTATCAGATTAATAGTGATTTTTAAATAATGATAATATTGGGGAAAATTTGATAAAATAAGTACATTTATACCTTATGTTGAGAGTCTAAATTTGGACAATCTTTCTGAACAGCAATTTTAAAACAAAAGGTAAAAAGGCCACAAAAATACTCAGATGTTTTGATCCAGTCACTTTATTCCTAGAAATCTGTCTGAAGGAAATAGTATAAACCATAGACAGAATGTTAACTGTAACATTATTTATAACACCAAAATATGCAATAAGAGAGTGATTTTTCAAACTATATGCATCTACCATATTCTATGGTATACAGCCATTAAAAATTATGTTGACAAATGTTTTCAAAGGCAGAGGGGAAGTGAAAATAAGATACAGAACAATGGATATACCATGACCTTGACTGCTTAAAATAATATATCACACATACTGGAGATAAAAAGATGTTACTTTTAAAACTGCAGCAGTCAGTCAGGTGTGGTGGCTCACGCCCGTAATACCAGCACTTTGGAAGGCCAAGGCAGGAGAATTGCTTGAGCCCAGGAATTTGAGACCAACCTGGGCAACACAGCAAGACCCCTTTTCTACAAAAAAGTTTAAAAATTAGCCAAGTGTGGGAGCATGTGCCTGTGGTCACAGCTACTTGGGAGGCTGAGATGGGAGGTTGTTTGAGCCCAGAAGTTCAAGGTGCAGTGAGTTGTGTTCATACCAATGCACTCCAGCCTAGGTGACAGAGTGAGACCTTGTCTCAAACACACACACACACACACACACACACACACACACCAGCAGCAGTTTCTGTATTCCAGGGAAAAAGTGGAAAGTTGTGTGTCTTAGAGGTTTGGGGGAGGAGAAAATGCCAAGGGAGCTGGCGCGCGCACACACACACACACACACACACACGCACACACACACCAGCAGCAGTTTCTGTATTCCAGGGAAAAAGTGGAAACTTGTGTGTCTTAGAGGTTTGGGGGAGGAGAAAATGCCAAGGGAGCTGGCGCGCGCACACACACACACACACACACACACACACCAGCAGCAGTTTCTGTATTCCAGGGAAAAAGTGGAAACTTGTGTGTCTTAGGGGCTTGGGGAAGGACAAAATGCCTAGGCAGCTGGCCTTGGGGAAGCTTTGAAGTAGCAGATTAATCAAAAACCAATTGTCAAAAGTATTCTGTTGAATATTACTAAAGTCAACCTGTATTGTGGGCAGTGTCAACCTCTGCAAGCTCCTCCATGCATTCACATCACAGTATTTATGGAGCCCTCATTATGGGCCAAAGCACTGAACCAGGAGAAGGGAGACTGTAACAAGCAACATAGACACAATTCCTGCCTTCACAGAGCTTACAGTCTGACTCGGTTGTCATCATCATGCTGTCTACTGTCCTTGGTAGTAGCAACCAGTCAAGATTTCAGAAAAGAGATGTCCAGTAAGAGATATACGGCTGATAAATGCCAGACACAGCAATGTCAGACACCCTCATACTCTGTATAGTTGTAGTTTCCTTTCCCACACTGAAAGTTTCCCTTCACACACTGAAATTTCCTCATGTGACCCTCAAGACATTTAAAGCCTGTTAAACAGGGCTGGGCACAGTAGCTCACACCTGCAGTCCCAGCACTTTGGAAGGCTGAGGAGGGAGAATTGCTTGAGCCCAGGAGTTTGAGACCAGTCTAGGCAACATAGTGAGACCCTGTCTCTAAAAAAATTAAAAAATTAGCCGGGCATGGTGGCTTGCACCTGCGTTCTCAGCTACTTGGGAAGCTGAGGTGGGAGGATCACTTGAGCCCAGGAGTTTGAGGTTACAATGAGCTATGATCTTCCACTGCACTCCAGCCTGGGTGACAGAATGAGAACCTGTCTCTAAAGTAAAATAAAATAAGTCTATTAAACAGGACTGCCTGTGCTGGCTGGGCTATGGGGAACAACAGGAGGGCTATGGGGAATAACAGGAGGGAATAACAAGAATAACTTGTTATTCCTCATAGCCCAGCCAGGGTACACACTCTTCAGCAGAGCAGGTGTAAGCAAACAGCAGGACCCTGTAGAAGACCTGCAAGAGGCGCTGAGTGAGAAGACAGGGCAGTCCAGAGCAAGGGGCGAGGACAGGAGCCAGGATGGGCTGGTGCAGTGTGCAGCCTTACCCCAAGGACTCTCAGAAATAGATAAGGGACTGGCCCTCCTTCATTCACCATGAGTGGAGTACATGTCATTATTGTTGTAATATTAAAGGAAAGGCTGGAAAACACATGAAGGATCTCTAGAGCACACAGAAAGGGAAAGAGATAGCTATAAAATCATGGAAAGAAATATACCAAATATGCCCAGGGGTAAGTGGGTCCTAGATGGATTCATTCTTTCATCATTTTACATATACTATTATCACATTCACGAAATCTCATTTCAAAAGCACCTGCTCTCATCACACTCATGTCACACATGGATTTTTCTCCTACTCTGTATCTTCCTTCTTCTTTCTCACTGTTTCTTCTTTTTCTTCCCTTCCTTCCTTTCCTCCTTTCCCTGCTTGCTCTCATCTCGGGTCTTGTCATTCAGCTGCAGATATAGCAGCCTCTTTCTGTCATGACCTATCTTTGGGGTTAAAATAATAACATTGATCTTGCACTGTTCTAAGCATTTCATGTGTATCAACTCCTTGAATTTACACAACAACCCTACTTGGTAGTAAGGTCGCTATTCCCATTTAGCAGATTAAGAAACTGAAATCCAGAGATGTTAACTAACCTGCCCGGACACACTGGTAAAAAGCAGGACTACGCTCTGAACCTGGACACTGAGGCTCCCAAGTACACCCACCCAAGCCACCTCGCTGCACAGCTCTGGGAAAGCATGAAGTCCACCGATACAAGTCCTGCCCCAAGACTGCTCAGCATCTCAGCTTTTATATGAAATTGAGGGCACAATGGCTGGGGTCCTGAGCCCAGTTATTTCTCAAGTGGTGCAACACAAATACAGCTTAGTGCCTTAGAGTCCTATCAGGTAGCCACCACACCACACCCTCACAGAAAGAAACGCAGGTCATAGGATTTCACTACTTAGTCCTGTGATCATGGATATGTTCCTAAAACTTTCTGAGCCTTGTTTTTCAATCTACAAAATGGGTATCCAATTGCTACCTCATTAGACAGTATTTGTATATTCTTAACTACAATACCTAGCACATAATAAGTTCTTAATAGTGGTAGCTATTTTTCCCACCAACCATTGGCAAACTGCTTGTTAGAGGATTCATTTGTCCTTATGTAGCTTATACTCTAAATGGTACCCACTAGGGGCTCAGCAAACTACAGTCCCCACGTTAAATTTGGTTGACCGTTTTTGTAAATAAAGTTTTATTGAAACACAAACATACATATTTGTTTACATATTTATTATCTTTTCATGTTATAATAGCAGAATTGACTAGTTACAACAGAAACCATTTTCTTTAGGTCTGCAAAGCTTAAAATATGTATTCTTTGGTTCTTTACTGAAAAAGTTGGTCAACTCCTGCTATAGACAGACATACTTACTAGATGAAGTATCAAAACAAATACACAATCCAGTAGTTTGTCAGATTTTAGATAGATACTTGTTTGCTATTTTATTTTATTGCTACCTAATGTGGGAAGGTTTATTTTCTAGGCAAACACAGTAAACACCTAACATAGAAATTAAAAAGTCGTAATCTTTTATAAAATCACAAATACACAAAGTCATTTGGCAAGATGTAAAATAGTTTTCAAGTTCCCCACATAATTTGTCCTTTCACATGTCATTTCAGCTCTGCTACTGAAGGCTTCTTTCCTAGGCACTGATACTCTTTTTAGGAAGGCAATAATATATGGTTCAACTCTTTTGTTCATATGTTTAGGGTATCATCTGCCTTGCCCTGAGATGAATCAAAATGAAACATTATAGGGGCTAGAATGGTGGAAGTTATGGCTTCCGGAATAAAACAGCAGCCTGGTGATCTATAGAGTGTCTCCAAAGGATATTAAATTAATCAGCCAAGGATTATTGTGTATTTTCCGGAACATCTGTGGGCTCTTTCTTTAGGGTGTTTTGAATGGGGTTTCTATTATGAGATTGTGGCAGGGAGAGCACTGTTATTGTCATACAGATGGCATGTGGAGAGAGACTCGGGATGGGCAACAGGGACTCAGCATTAAGAAATACAGTGGATCCTCTGGGAATATGAATACATGCTGGCTCAGAGAAGGGCTCTATGCTTTGTTTAGAGAAGGCTTAAGTTGGTAGGAATGGAAAATTTGTTTTCTCTATTGTGCTCTCTCAGAATCAAATAGCAGCCAAAAATCCCAGAAGGAAAAAATGAGACTTCTCTTCAGAAAGAGAATTGACGAGGAGGAGGGGTAGACCAGAAATTGATGGCAATTCTACATAGTTACCAAGAAAGTGAGGGATTCCTCCCAAATTAAAGTTCACATGAGACAACAAAGATCACAGATCCTAACCAACCAGGGACTCTGGGGAGAGCAGTTTGGAGGCAAAGAAATGACTATGAAGAAGTGGAAACAATTTAGTTTAATGTAAAAAACTGTCATGTCTCTAGTATCCATCAAATTAGTTGTGACAAAAATTACTTTTCAAGGAGGGTACTTAACTAGAAGGGCATAATATCAGGATTTGATTCGACAATACTGTGCATAGAAACAGCAGTGAATGCTATCACTGGAGTTGGAGAAAGAGCAGAGACTTTGGATAGAGACGGACCTGAATGTGTGCTCAGATCTGCCACTCACCATTATAGAAGCTCAAACAAATTGGCCGTGTGTGGTGGCTCACGCCTGTAATCCCAGCACTTTGGGAGGCCAAGTCAGGCAGATTATGAGGTCAGGAGATCGAGACCATCCTGGCCAACACAGTGAAACCTTGTCTCTACTAAAAATACAAAAAATTAGCCGGGCATGGTGGTGGGCGCCTGTAGTCCCAGCTACTCGGGAGGCTGAGGCAGGAGAATGGCGTGAACCCGGGAGGTGGAGCTTGCAGTGAGCTGAGATCGTGCCAAGTGCCACTGCACTCCAGCCTGGGCAACAGAGCGAGACTCCGTCTCATTAAAAAAAAAAGAAAGAAAGAAAAAAATTACTTCCCCCCCCCCCCAAAAAACCTCCCTCTCCTCACTGTCTGCATCAGCCAGGCCTTATAGTCTACTCTTTTGAGAAAACGGTAACCCTCAGATGTGACCTCATGCTGTCTGTGTCTCCCCCCAGCTTCAAGTTTATCTATGTCCACACCTTTGCCTGCCTGTGTTGGAGTGCCCCTCCTCTTGCTCTCTTCAAGGCCACCTGTGTTCCTTGACCTTCTTTCCTGCTGCCTCCTCTAGAATTCCTGGCTCTCCAATCTCTTCCTCCCTACCCCACTCTCCATTAACGTTGAACAAATATTCCCTATCTCTCCCTTAAAATTCCCTGACCCTCCATTTACCTCCTAATTCTAGAGAAACTTTTCTGAATATTCTCTAGATGTTGTCTTAATTTCAATAATCTATTATTTTAAATACATTTCCAGGTTATTCACTGTATTTTTGTATTTATGCTATAAAGTCTTAAAAAATAGTGAGTAGTGTGTCCAGTTCCCAGTTCTACCACTTACTGGCTGGGTAAACATTAACACCTACTTTTCCTCCTGCGTCTGTTGGTTTCCTTGTCTGTACATTTGAGATAATAGTACCTACTTGGACTTCAGGACCAATGAGAAAATACAGATCGGTGAATAGACACTATAAACTCAAGCAATATATTGCACACACACACACAAAAGAGAGAGATAGAGAAAGAAAACTATTTATGGTGTATGTATTTGTGTAGGAAGATACTTTTTGGAGATTGCATTTATAAAATACAATAAACTTTCTCCCTTTGTTGATGTGATTTGGCTTTTTCCTTGTGAATTCATTCTCTCCCTTCGTCTCCTCTTGAAACCACTACTCCTTGGATAATGGCATATTTTTAATAAAGCTAGTTCTCCACCAGCGTAAGGAAAGGAGGTAGGTTGGGCTGTTAGAATGATCTGAGGTCTTGCACTCTCAATTTCACTACCAGAAGTTCTAAGGTATGACACGGTGGCTCATGTCTCTAATCTTGGCAGTTTGGGAGGCCTAGTTGGGAGGATCACTAGTGGCCAGGTGCTTGAGACCAGCCTGGCAATATAGCAAGACTCCAAGTCTATAAAAAATAAAAAGTTTTAAATTTTAAATTAAAAAGAAAAGAAATTCTAATTCAGTAAATTCAGAGTGAGCCCTGAGGAATTTGTGATTTGAAAAGATTATTTAGGTGATTCAAATATTTACTTTTTTCATGTCACTCTGACTCCCAAATGAAAATCTGTACTTGAACGTAGGCAGGTACTTCAGGCCAGGTCTGGAATCATTCACAAGACTCTTGGCATCACAGTCACAGGCCTCTTCGCTTGTGTTAGCTGTGTGCCTCTGGGAAACTAGATGCATCAATGGCAGCCTGACTCTATCAGGCGCCTTCTAGTCTTTCTAAGGAGTCAACACAACTGTTTTTGGCTGGGTCGGGTGTGAAATTGGAAGCATTCTTTGAGAGATCCTGTTCAGATTTTTATATTAATTCAGTGTTTTCATGTCTAATTTCCCACTCTGATGCAATTATATGTATGTAATCCATGTTGGCAGGTTCTGGCCCTCAGATTCCAGCAAAATCTCCATCATGTATTTCTGGGAGTTCTCAGAGAGGACTCATTATGATTCTGATATTTTAGTTCTCTCTACCTGCCCCATCTTCCCTCCCCTGGGTGCTGCCATGTTCACCAAACTCTCCTGAACCTGTTGGGCCTGCTGAGGTTTCCCCAGGACCCTCTTGTCTCTATCCCCTCTGCTGGGTGCCTAAGCTGAACAACACAACCACTTTGGCCATACCACCAGCCCAACAGGCTTTGCTGTCCCCACTGCTTGCCCCTAACCTAGCAAATCTCAGGCTTCCAGTGTTGATTCAAGGGGACCCTGACCCCAAGGCTGCTGTTGGGAAGTGGGAGAAAATGTCTCTCTCCCTTTTTTAGTGTGAGACTCTCTTATAGGAACTGATCAATGTGACCTTGTTAAGCCACATACAAGATATTAGAAATAATTTCTCAGTAGTGAAATTAGTGGTATTCAATATGTGTGCTTGGCTAGATTTTGATGAGGATATTTGAAATACTTTCTCAGCCATTTCTGGAGTATGGATCGAAGATTAGGGAATTTCAAATGTTAATCAACTAATATACTACACTGTAAATACAGATAAAATTAACTTAAATACATATATATCACATTGTTCATTCTGAACTGTTTCAAAGTAAAATCCCACATAGATGATATAGCAAGCTCAGACATAATTCTAGTAGAGACCTGGATGAGAAGATAAATTCAATAGATAAACACTCAGATATAACCAGAATTGCCCTTTGCATCCATATTTAAGAATTAGTAACTTGGTATGGTGGTTCGTGCCTGTAATCCCAGCACTTTGGGAGGCCAACGGAGGTGGATAACTTGAGGCCAGGAGTTTGAGACCAGCCTGCAAAACATGGTGAAACCCCATCTCTACTAAAAATACAAAAATTTGCCAGGCGTGGTGGCACGTCCCTATAACCTCAGCTACTCAGGAGGCTGAGGCACAAGAATGGCTTACACTTGGGAGGCAGAGGTTGCTGTGAGCCAAGATCACGCCACTGCACTCCAGCCTGGGCAACAGAGTGAGACTCTGTCTCAATAATAATAATAATAATTATTATTATATATAATAATAAATATTATATATAATAAATATATATTATATAATAATAATAATAAATATTATTATTATTAAGTTGGTCTGGAGTATAGAGCCTGACTCTTTCTTCTAAAATGAATTTGTTTTCTCTCAGGAATGTCCTTAGACTTATTTAACAGGACTCTGAGTGGGCCATTCAACATCTTCCCAGATAGACCCAGGCCCAGCATTCCATCTACGTGTAGACCTTGAAATGTTGCTAATGCACTACTGCTTTCTTTTCAGTCAGATTTCTTTTCACTCAATAATTGGACTGACCCCTTCTCTTTCTCTTTTAAAGAGTTGTTGATCACATTTGGAGTTCAATGACACTACTGTTTTGCTTTACTGTTGGAAGTTGGGAAAGAGTAATTACTCATTCCTCCTTATTTATCAGTTCCAACCAATTTATAAATAGACTCAAGGAGTCAAGTTAGGAACAAAGTAGAGTACTGGCAAAGTTGATTTGGGTAGTGTGCGGAGATACTCTACCTCTTACTCCAGGTTGAACTTACCCACCAGTGAGATTAAAAAGCTGGAAAAATGTAGACTTTCTCAGCAGTTGAAAATCCAAGGCAACTTATAAAATATCAGGCTGTACAGAGCCATTCCATTTGAAGTCAAGCAAGTCCAAGATAAGAAAAACAAGCGAGGCATTTAGCACATTTAGCACGAGCCATTGGCACATTAGACCCATCCAGTAGTGACCCAATGAACATCTGCTTCTCACTAATATCCTACTTCAGAGTGTTGAGATATGACCAAGGGGATAGGAGGAGTAGGATCCCCATTGCCATGAACTCTAGATCAAATACTCTGGGGCATGTTCAGGACCTCCCTTTCTTCCATGCCCACTGTCCTTGGCTCAAGGACAACATTGAGTTTTCAAGAAGACCTAAGGGGACTTCTGTTCTAAAGGAATGGAAATTTCAGGAGCAGCAATATGGAGTTAAACTCCTTCTTTTTGGTTCTCTCCATTTTTCTCTCTTCCTAAGCAGCTGGAGGGTATTTGGGGTTAAGTGAGGGGCTACTGTTTGAGAAGTTCTCTTTTCTTGAAGGTCTAATAGACAATGGGGTGGGGCCCAGGAGAAAGAGGGCCTGGAGCTAGACTTCAGGTCTTCTCATCTGGACCTTAAGTTAATGGGCGTAAACAGAGTCTGTAAATTTTCCATGTCTGCCCACTCCACCAGGATTAGAAATTAAAGAGACTTGGACCTAAAACATAAGTGAATATTTAAAAGTTAGCATTTGCCAGTAATAATAACTTAGACTGACATGTCTACAGAACCACGTGGAAGCATCCCAGGTAGCCATTCAGAGAATGAGGAGCCCAGTCATCAACCTGCTTTCCTTGGAGACCAGCATTTGACCACAGATGAGCCTTGTCTAAAGCCCATGTTTAAGTTTCTAAATATATCCGGCGTTAGCATTAACCCCAACTGTATTATCATAGGATGATGACTTGTTCTTCAGCCAAGATTGTGTGTCATTTTCATCTCTGCACACTTAGTAAAAACAATGGGGTTTGACACGTGCTTGACTGCTCCCAATACAAGTACTAGCCACTATTTTGGAAACCTGACAGTTGCTTTTCAGATTCTTTTCTAGTGGCCTAATGTTATAGTCTTAGAGAAACTTATTAAGGAATGATTACCTCATTTGAGTCTTTAATAGTCTTCAACCTCTTTTTATAGATATTAACTTGCAACTCCCTCATAGAACTATCATAATATGATTATGTTCCTTAAGTCCAACAGCTGTCCTTTACCATCGAGAAAACTGACGCCTAGAATGTTGGTGCATTACCTTCTTAAAGATCTCAATTGACTTATCTGATTTATTTCAAATTTCCTCAAGCTATAAAGTTTTGTTCTATTGTGACATTGTTATCTTTGAGTCTACACAAATTTTCATTTTCGTTGTGTGAAATTCTGCCTATTAGTCACTTCTTTTGAAAGGTGGAGAGTAGAAAGAAAGGGAGAAGCAGCAAATTACTGCTCATTATAAATTGAGTCCTGCTTAATAAAATCCATATTCTGGCTTGATAAACTTTCTACTAAAAGTCCTAATTAGTAGCAGATGGTTTTGAGGTTCAGGAGACAAATTTACTTTCCAAATTCCCGTTAGAAATTAATTGGAATCCTTGATTTTTATCTTTTTATTTTGCTTATTTGAATTTTTAACTTTTCCATAGAGAACATGAATTACATGAATGACTTAAACTGTTGTATAAAAGCTACTAATACTGTGAACAAGTTCAAACATATGAAAATGTTAACCCCATAAGAGGACTGTCTGTATAGAAGAGATACCCCGCACTGAATCTGAACACAGCCTTAGAATTCACTTTTAAAGTTCTATCATTTGTAGAACTATCATACTGCGGTTATATGCTAGATACATATAGCATTAAAGCTAGGTCTGTTGGGCTAATATGGCAGTGTGAATTCATTTTTGAAAACTCACTCTGCTCCAAACAAACGCAACGGTACAATAATGGATAAAATACAGAAACATACAAAAAGAGTACCAAGAAATTCAACTGGCCTGAAAGGTGATATTAGTATCTTACTGACCTAGTCATGGAAGAATTTTTGTTTTACTATCTGTATTTTTTAAATTAATTGTTTTAATTTGAGATAATTATAAATTTACATGCAATTGTAATAAATAATACAGAGAGATCTTGAGTAGTCCTTATCCAATTTCCCACAATATAACACCTTGCGTAACTATAGTGCAATGTTACAACCAGGCAATTGGCGTTGATACAATCCACCGATCTTATTCATATTTCATGAGTTTTACATGCACTGATCTGTGTGTGTATTTAATTCTGTGCAATTTTATATTGCATGTATAGGTTCACAGAGTCACCACTACCTCAAGCTACAGAAAAGATCCATCCCCTTAAGGATCCCCTGTGCTGCTGTTCTTTTATTACCATAACTCCTGCCTGCCTCCCCTATCCCTATTCTCTGGCAACCACCGATCTGTTCTCCATCTCTAAAATTTGGTCACTTCAAGACTGTTAAAAAAAATGAAGAATCATATAGTATGTAAACTTCTGGGGTTAGCACTTGAGATCCATCCAAGTTGCCTGGATCAATTTATCTTTATTGCTGAGTAGTATTTCATGGTGTGGATATACCACAGTGTATTCACTCACTCACTAAAGAATATTTGAGTTGCTTCTAGTGTTTGGCTATTACTAATAAGCTGCTATGAACATCTGTGTACATGTTTTGTGTGGATGTAAGTTTTATTTCCCTGGGATAAATGCCCAAGTGTTTTTTAATCTCCAAAAATAAAAGCATAATAAGATGAAATCATGTACGTCATACGGTTTTCACATCTGGCCTGTGAGTCTGGCTCAAACAAATGTGCTCACGCTAGAGATGAAGAAACTAGAATTGTCAAAATGATTTTCCAGAGTTATTCTGAAGGTAAACTTAAAGTTGGAATTCTTTCTCAGTGAAAGCCTTGTTTATTCTTTAAGCCAGCCCTTTTAGAAGGGAGAGTCACTTTATACCTTGAAACATATTTTCTGCTACCTCTGAGGTCTACCCAGATGTTTGGCATCCAGGATTTATCATGTTAGTGTAGGTACTTATGTCTAAAATAGCCAAATTCTGCACACGTTTAGATGTCTATGATTCTGAAAATGGATCCCTATGTCTATTTTCTTAATGAAGAGAGCAGTCTGGTGACCGCAGACAATCAGGAATGCATTAGTGCCAACTGAGGAAGAGCAGGAAGTCTGCAACCCTCTCAGCTGAAGCTAAGTAGCAGCCAGAAATTCTTTCTCCCCATAAGCTGGAAAACAGCTGTCCCAGAAAATTGTTCCTCCAAAGGAGGAATTACTTACACTCTTTTTTTAATAGAAAAGATCATGGCCTGGCCAAATGCAAGGCCATGTCAAGTGTCTGTTCATTCACAAAGGGGGAACTGAATATCCTCAACATCCAACTGGCAATAGCTTGAAAAAACAAAACCAGAAACCAAGGACCAATAAACCCTGCGCTTCATTATAGCCTTTTTTGACTTTCATTTTATTCAAACAGCTCACTGACTGTTTATATTTTATCAATGTTTATCCATGGAAGAGGAGATGAAAAGACTTAACGACTTAAACCTAGGACAGACAAAACTTAAAACCCAAAAAACTCTAAATCCATCAACCCTAAAATGTGTATTTCAAAAGATAGGGAACCAGCCTAATTTAACAATATGCTAAACAGGTAAAATATTTCATCTTAGAATTTAACTCCTCAGCACTGAAACATGGAGCTTCTCCACTCTGTCTGGAAAAGACAAAAAATGCTTTGGTTCTATTGTGAGTGCTATGAATTCAGCCAGGGCGGGCAGGGCTCCAAATGACCTGAATATGCCACTTCCTACGACTAATTCAGAGGAAATGAATCTTCTACCTTTCCTGGATACTGGGCAGACTTTACATATGAATAGAATTGATCAAGGCCAATGAGATGGGATTTCACATAGGTAATAAAAACAGTAATGACAATAACAACTAACATTTATTGAGCGCAGCATTTATAAACACCAGCAGTGGACTAGATGTTTCATGGAGATCATTTCCATGGCTCTTCATGATAATCCTATAAGGTGGGTGTTATTATACCTACTATTTTGTAGATAAGAAAACTGAGTCTTAGTGAGGAGAAGTATAATAACTTGCCTTAGATTTTGTAGCTGTTAAGTGATGGATCCAGGACTCTAATTGTAAAGTCCAAGTTCTAAACTATATGCTCAGCCTTCACTCAGAAATTTCACCTTTAGAAAGCCATTTCTCCAGCCTAGGCAACACAGTGAAACTCCATCTCTACAAAAAATAGAAAAAATAGCGAGGCATGGTGGCACATGCCTGTGGTCCCAGCTACTCAGGGCTCTGAGGTGGAATGATCCACAAAGAATGCCATTTTTTGGAATAAGACATTGTCCCTTGTTAAATGCCATCCTCCTTTGGAAGGGATTACATGGTATCATGTTCTCAGTTATCAACTCCAGTGTCAATGAGTTCTTCAGGCCCTTTATCACTTGATAACAAACTGAGAGGAAGTGTTTCCAGGAATCAGAGGAGACTGCACGTGGGAAGTCTAAAAGGAGCAGTGAGGTTGTAGAGAAGCTAAAAGAAGGCTATAACCAGAGTCCCTATGACTGCTGACATGCCCACCTCAAGAGATTTAGAGCAAGTCCACTTTTATCCTTCCATCTGTAGAAGGCATTCTCTCTCCTTTAGGACTGGCCCTACTCACTGACCCATTTTTTAATGTGGTAATTAACTTCACTGCTACTTATGGAGACAAGAATGTACATCCCCCGTAGGTCCCATGTGCTTTGGTCTACTTTTGTGGGTCTCACACTCCACATAGATCCAGCCTTCTTGTCTCTTTCTATATCCAGTAACTCTTGATGAGGAAGAAGCCCATTTACAAATTTTTTTCTGAGACAGGGTCTTGCTCTGTTGCCCAGGCTGAAGCGCAGTAGCATGATCGCAGCTCACTGCAACCTCAACCTCCCAGGCCAAAAGGACTTATAAATGAAAAGGATGGATGGAGTGGAGATGAACACAAGCTGAGGCACTTTGAGCACCAGACTCTGGGCCAGGGCTTGATATCCATGACGGTCTCATTAAATATTCACAGCAGCTCTCCCAGGGAGATGTGATATCCCCATTTTACAGGAGAGTAGACCAGCATCCAGTACCTCCTCACAGTTTCAAAGCTTAGTAAGAGACCAATCCAGGATTCAAACACATGTTCCAATCTCCATTTCCTAGCCCTAAAAGACAGAGTAAATGGGCTACAAAATAAATATTTTAGAACAGAACCTCTTATTGAAATTAAAACAATATTTAAAGGGGAGCAAAAAGGGAGCTGATGCTTCTTATGTATCTTAGCCATCAAATGTAAAAGAAGGTTGAGTTGGTCTTCAAGAGGGGGAAAAAGTAGTGAAAGTGATGGGCCACAGAAATCAGTCAACTAAATTCCTTTACAGCCCCTCACTTATTTGTGAATGGCACATGCTGCTCACGATAAACAGAAAAATGCCTTGAATTTCTCATCCTCAAATTCTTACCTGAGAGATGGTAACATTCTACATAAAGGTACATTTCTTATTACAACCTGGATTTGAGCCCCAAAGCCCAACATAATCTCCTGGTGAGGTGGCGTGTGCCATTGTGAGCCCTGGTTCCCATGTGACTTCTAAGAGCCTCCAAGCAGGAGATAGTTCTGGGCCTTCTCATCACCCTGATACTCCTGAAGCACTCTCAGTCTCTGCTGAGAGTAAGAGCTTTTAGCTTTTGCATCTCCTAGAGGAGCTTTTGCTCCAGTCCCTAGTATTATTTCCTAGAAAAGGAATGTGGCCAAGTTGTGTCCTTAGCATTCATAGCCAAGTACATTTCCCTTGGCCTAAGGAAGAAAGCCTTGAGCTCCTCTTGTGATAGGTGCTTTGATCATGTCCTATTCACCCCCATTGGTGAAGGAGGTATTTCATCCTTAGGGTTGTAGGAACACCAAACACATGATAAGAAGGGTTATTGGCTAGGGAACCTTTTTCACTCTAGCAGAATAGGGAGGGGAACTTGTGTTAGGCCATCTGAGGCCTGTCCGGTTTTCTTCAGATGTCAAAGCAAGCATGCTATGGGACCTTAGTTCTAGTCCTTGTACCATTGTAGTACATGTCACTAAAGGATCAAACCAAAATAGAGAAGGAACTCTACAAGTTTTGATTTGTATATGCCCCGCTCCTCCTTCAATGTACATGTTTTAGAGGTAAAGAAGCATGCGAGTCCCTCCGCTTTTATGTTCCTTCATGAAGTCGTGGATAATACCGAGTCCTTTTTGATGGAATACAATAACCAGTGACTTAATAAATGTTATTGTTTGAGGAAGCCAATCTTTGTTTGAGTAGCTATTGCCAGCCAAATTCTTTATTAATTTATCAAATATTTATAGAAAATCTAAACAGACCATTTGTATAGGAGCTGTATCTGTCAGAGTTCTTTGGCTGTAGGCCATAGAAACTGAGTCTGGTTGACTTTAACAAAAAAGGGAACTTATTGTACTGGATTTCAGTAGCTCAGAAAACTGGATAAAAAAAGGATCTTGGCCAGGCGCGGTGGCTCACACCTGTAATCCCAGCACTTTGGGAGGCCGAGGCAGGCGGATCACGAGGTCAGGAGATCGAGACCATCCTGGCTAACACGGTGAAACCCCGTCTCTGCTAAAAATAAAAAAAAAATTAGCCGGGCATGATGATGGGTGCCTGTAATCCCAGTTACTCAGGAGGCTGAGGCAGGAGAATGGTGTGAACCCGGGAGGCGGAGGTTGCAGTGAGCCGAGATCGCGCCACTGCATTCCAGCCTGGGCGACAGAGCGAGACTACGTCTCAAAAAAAAAAAAAAGATCTTAAAGAGCCCAGGTTCAGAAAGGACAATAATCAGGACAGCTCTGATTAGGATCTTGGTGGCAGAAGCTGACGAATACTCTATTGAGGGCAGCATGGAAGAAATGAATTAACTCTAATCCTTCCGTTAGTTGGCCTAGCATTCAAACTGCAGGAGGAGACTCTGACTGGTATGGCTGGAGTCTTGGCTCAGGGAAGGAGGACATGTTGATCGAAAATACAACCAAATCCGCAATAGACAGCAGATGGTGGCTCAAAGGAAAACCAAATGACTATTTACCCAAAGAAAGAGGAAGGGATTCTAGGCAGGCAAAAACAAAAACAAACAAAGGCATACATTTCTGGAGCTATGTCATTATCTTATATGAATTAGAAAATCAATGATTATTAAACAAAACAAGTAAATCATATTTTAACCCACTCACTTGGTTGTGCTTTCTACCATGTGTAATTGTATTTGTGTACTTTTTTACTTGTTTCATTAAAATAAAACATTGCCTCAATACCTGGTTGTAAGGTAGATTTGTTGTGGATTTAACCTTCAGACAGGCCCATCTGCCTTTAAGCCTTATCTCTTACTCCAACCCTATATCTTACAAAAATAGGTCTTTTTTCACAAAGAAGAAGTAGAGATATGAATGGATCAGCAAAAAATATTTTAAGTGATTTTAAAATTATTTAATGAAAGCATATTATGTAGGCACTGCACTGCCAGACTCATGGGCAGCAAAAAGATAGATGCACACCACAAAAAGTATAACTTCCCACACCTAAGTTTATAATGAACATGTGCACATGCAAGCAATTAAATGACAGTTCAATAAGAAATACGTAACCCAGATGTCAGTGGAAACTCTACATTCGTTTCCTTCCCAATATTTATGTTCTGAAGAGTCCCAGAAGTTCCCATACTCATTGAATCTTAGTTCTGTTATCCCTGAAATCTTATTTTCACTTTTATTTTTGCCCCACAATTGTTGCCTTTTCTCTGTTCCATACCAAACCAGAAATACCCACATTAAAAAAGGGGGTGTGTTGAGTACAGCAAACTCCACTCAAACATTGGTAAGAAGAAGGGGACCCACATCAAAGAAGAGCTAACAGGTAAAAGTGTTTGATTTCTATATTTTTAAAAGTCTTTTAACTATTTCCAACAATTCAGGCCACAGCATCCTCTCATGTATTTCAGCCCTCTCCTTTTTTCACTGCTGATCAGTAACTTGTCCCATGTTACTATGCAAAGCAATCTAGGTTTCCTCAATGCAGCTGCAGCCCTCCCTTGGTAGAACTGAACACTCACTAGCTGTTGGACAATGGATCACCTACTTCCTCATCAGTCTCTACAAAAGAACTGGATCAGAATATTTTTTCTCAGGGATATTAATCCCGTCACCCATCCTTAGGGGCTTCAAGTGGGGCAGAAATGGCTATAGTTAACCTACATTTTAAATAACAGTTTGTCCTCTGTCACGACTGCTCTGAGTGGGCCCATGAGGGAGGGAAGGTTGTGGGTCTCAATGGTGTGGAAGAGTTTTTAGGGAAGGACTCTAACTTGGACTCATGACTGTGACTTAAAAATGCAGGGATCAAATCTAAACTGGAAACTTCAGACTAAAATTTTGTAACCAAATATATACATATTGGTATATATACATCTATTTCTCTCACTTTCTTTTCCAAATCCCATCAAAACATCATAAGTAATACCAAATAAGAAAAAACCTATTGCACTACTGAAAACCAAGAGGGCATCTTCAGGCAAGTAAAAAATTTCTGGAGTATATAAAGCAAATGGCATATCTCCCTGAAGCTGAAAAACCTGCAACCCACGTAGTTGAACAAGAACAGAAAAAGAAGAAAAAAAAAAGAGAGAGAGAAAATTAAAGATTAAAAGGAAAAAAGAAGCAAGGAAGAAAGTTTTCCAGAAGAACTTTGAAATCCTAAAACCAACAATATTTGGAATTAAAAGAAGGAGCTGGAAATGGGTTGACAGACTGGGTGAATAATTAAAGACCTATGGAACAGCTGCACGAGTTCCCTGCTCTCAGAATTGCTGGTTCTGTTGTTTGCCTGCAGGATACAGTTTTCCATTTGCGAAATAATTTTTAAACCCTGATACAGAGTATTCCCAGGATGGTTGTTGGGACCAGAAAAGCAGGGCACTCCCTAGGTAATATATGGTCACTACAAGATTCGTAATGAAAAAACAGGTGACTCAGATAACTATTGGTTCTACATCTTTCTCTCTGCTTCCTTTATCAACTGTCAAAAGAAAGCTTGCTATATTCGAAACCTGTCACTGCCAGAGAAGCAGAGAGTTTTCACTTGGGCTGAGGAAATGGACCCTAGCTACCAATCCAGGTCAATACAGACCATTGATAAACGTGAATATACAACAAACAATCACCAGTCATCTAAAGAAAATGAATAGCATAAAAGAGAGGGAACAAACCAAAAGAGTAGAAGAACTAATTCCTGAAGAAACAGAATTAGTAGAAAAAAACAAAAGAGAATTAAGAGCATGCCACATCCTAAAGAAAAGCAGATGTGTGTGAAAAAGAATCTATCAGGACCTTGGAAATTAAAAACATGATCACCAAAATAAATAACAGATGGCTCAAATAACAGAATTTACATAACAGAAAGTAGAGTTAGTAAATTAAAATATGTGGCCAAGGAAATCTCCTAGGATATAGTAAAAAATAATGAGATGAAAATAAGTACAAAGTTGAGAGGTAGGAAAGACAGATGCAGGAGATCCAACATTCATCTAATTGGAGTTCTAAAAAGGGAGAACATCAGGAGGAAATTATCAAATAAGTAATTATGTAGGCATAAGAAAAAGTGTTCAGCATCACTAATCATTAGGGAAATGCAAATCAAAATCACAATGAGAAAAAAATCACCATTTTATATACATTAGGATGGTTATTACAAAAAAGAAAAAAGAAAAACCCAAAACAGAAAATAACAAGTGCTGACAAGGATGTGGAGAATTTGGAACACTTGGGCATTGTTAGTGGGAATGTGAAATAATGCAGCCACTGTGGAACACAGTATGGTGGTTCCTCAAATAATTGAATGTAGAATTATCATATGACCCAGCGATTCTAACTCTAGCTGTACACCAAAAAGAATTAAAGCAAGGACTCAAACAGATGTTTGTATACTAATATTCATAGCAGCATTATTCACAGTAGCCAAAAGGTGGAAACACCCAATGTCTATGAATGGATGAATGGATAAACAAAATGTGGTATAACCATAGAATGGAATATTATTCAGCATTAAAAATGAAAGAAATTCTCATACATGCTATAACATGGATGAACTTTGGAAACATGCTTAAATGAAATAATCCAGATATGACAGGACAAATATCATAAGATTCCACTTATATGAGGTACTTAGAGTAGTCAAATTCATAAAGACAGAAAGTAGAACAGTGGTTATCAGGAGCTCAGGGAAATGAGGAGTTATCATTTAATGGTTTGTGAATTTCAGCTTGAGTTGAAAAATTTCTGAAGATGAATGGTGATAATGGTTATGTCATAATGTGAACATACTTAATGTCACTGGGTTATATACTTAAAAATAGTTAAATGGTAAATTTTATGTTTATATATTTTACCATAATCAAAAACCCTTAAAGCAAAGCAAAACATATTACAATACTGCTTTTACATTTAAATAAATTAGACATTTTTATAAAGAAATAACTATGGAAAGTTTCACTGAGCTGGAGTCTTCACATGGAAAGAACTCATTGAGAGATGAGCAGAAATAATTGTAAAAGAAATAAGCCTAGACACATCATGATGAATTTTCTGAACTCTAAAATTAAAGAGAGAATCCTAAAAACCACAGGCCAGAAAGAGATTACCTATTGCTATGGACTAAATATTTGTGTACCCCCAAAATTTATATGTTGAAATCCTAACCCCCAAGGTGATGGTAATAGGAGATGGGGCCTTTGGGTGGCAATTAGGTCATGAGGGCTGAGCCCACTTGAATGGGATTAGTGCTTTTATTTAAGAAATCCCAGAGAGCTCCCTTACCCCTTCTGCCATGTTAGGACACGGCAAGAACCAGAAAGCATCAGACCCTGATATGGTTTGGCTGTGTCCCCACCCAAATCTCATCTTGAATTACCATGTGTTGTGAGAGGGACCTGGTGGGAGGTAATTGAATCATGGAGGCAAGTCTTTCCTGTGCTGTTCTCATGACAGTGAATAAGTCTCACCAGATCTGATAGTTTTAAAATGAGAAGCTCCCCTGCACACCGTTGCCTGCTACCATCCATGTAAGATGTGACTTGCTGCTCCTTGCTTTCCCCCATGATTGTGAGGCTTCCCCAGTCACGTGGAACTGTAAGTCCAATTAAACCTCTTTTTTTTTTTTTTTGTAAATTGCCCAGTCTTGGGTATGTCTTTATCAGCAGCATGAAAACTAACTAATACAGTAAATTGGTACTAGTAGAGTGGGGTACCTGAAAATGTGGAAGCAACTTTGGAACTGGGTAAAAAACAGAGGTTGGAACAGTTTGTAAGGCTCAGAAGAAGATAGGAAAATGTGGGAAAGTTTGAATCTCCCTAGATATGTGTTGAATGGCTTTGACCAAAATGTTGATAATGATATGGACAATGAAATCCAGGCTGACGTGGTCTTAGATGGAGATGAGGAACTTGTTGGGAACTGGAGCAAAGGTGACTCTTATGTTTTAGCAAAGAGACTGGTGGCATTTTGCCCCTGCCCTAGAGATTTGCGGAACTTTGAACTTCAGAGACATGATTTAGGGTATCTGGTGGAAGAAATTTCTACACAGCAAAGCATTCAAGAGGTGACTTGGGTGCTGGTAAAGGCATTCATTTTTGAAAGGAAAACACAGCATAAAAGTTTGGAAAATTTGCAGCCTGACAATGTAGTAGAAAAGAAAATCCCATTTTCTGAGGAGAAATTCAAGTTGGCTGCAGAAATTTGCATAGGTAATAAGGAAGCAAATGTTAATCCCCAAGACAATGGGGAAAGTGTCTCCAGGGCATGCCAGAGGTCTTCACAGCAGCCCCCACCATCACAGGCTCAAAGGCCTAGGAGGAAAAAGTGGTTTCGTGGGCCAGGTCCAAGATTCCCGTGTTATTTGCAGCCTAGGGACTTGGTACCTGCATCGCAGCCGTTCCAGCTGTGACCAAAAGGGGCCAAGGTACAGCTCAGGCCATGGCTTCAGAGGGTGCAATCCCCTATCCTTGGCAGCTTCCATGTGGTGTTGAGCCTGCAAGTGCACAGAAGTTAAGAACTGAGGTTTGGAAACCTCTGCCTGGATTTCAGAGGATGTACGGAAACACCTGGATGTTCAGGCAAAAGTTGGCTTCAGGGGCAGGGCCCTCTTGGAGAACCTCTGCTAGGGCAGTGCAGAAGGGAAATGTGGGGTTGGAGCCCCACACAGAGTCCCTACTGGGGCACTGCCTAGTGGAGCTGTGTACAGAGGGCCACCGTCCTCCAGACCCCAGAATGGTACGTCCACCAACAGCTTGCACCATGTGCCTGGAAAAGCTGCAGGCACTCAACACCAGCCCATGAAAGCAGCTCAGAGGGAGGCTGTACTCTGCAAAGCCATAGGGGCAGAGCTGCCCAAGACCATGGGAACTCACCTCTTGCATCAGTGTGACCTGGATGTAAGACAGGGAGTCAAAGGAGACCATTTTGGAGCTTTAAGATTTGACTTCCCCACTGGATTTTGGACTTGTGTGGGGCCTGTAGCCCCTTTGTTTTGGCTAATTTCTCCCATTTGGAATGGGTGTATTTACCCAATGCCTGTACCCCTACTGTTTCTAGAAAGTGACTAACCTGCTTTTGATTTTACAGGCTCATAGGTGGAAGGGACTTATCTCAGATGAGACTTTGGGGACTGTGGACTTTTGAGTTAATGTTAAAATGAGTTAAGACTTTGGAGGACTGTTGGGAAGGCACGATTGGTTTTGAAATGTGAGGACATGAGATTCGGGAGGGGCCAGGGGCGGAATGATATGGTTTGGCTATGTCCCCACTCAAATCTCATCTTGAATTATCACATGTTGTAAGGGGGACCTGGTGGGAGGTAGCTGAATCACAGGGGCAAGTCTTTGCCATGCTATTCTCCTGATAGTGAATAAGTCTCACCAGATCTGATGGTTTTAAAAAGAGGAGTTCTGGCTGGGTGCAGTGGCTCATGCCTGTAATCCCAGCACTTTGGGAGGCTGAGGTGGGTAGATTACAAGGTCAGGAGATGGAGACCAGCCTGGCTAACATGGTGAAACCCCATCTTTACCAAAAACACAAAAAATTAGCCAGGCATGGTGGCACATGCCTGTAGTCCCAGCTACTCAGGAGGCTGAGGCAGGAGAATTGCTTAAACCTGGGAGGCAGAGGTTGCAGTGAGCCAAGATCACACCACTGCACTCCAGACTGGGCAACAGAGCAAGGCTCTAAAAATCAAAACAAAAAAAAACAAAAAAAAAAACAAGAAAAAAGAGGAGTTCCCCTGCACAAGCTCTCTCTCTTTGCCTGCTGCCATCCATGTAAGATGTGACTTGCTTCTCCTTGCCTTCCACCATGATTGTGAGGCTTCCCCAGCCACGTGGAACCATAAGTCCAATTAAACCTCTTTGTTTTGTAAATTGCCCAGTCTTGGGTAAGTCTTATCTGTAGCATGAAAACAAACTAATACAGCCCCCAAATTTACTGGAACCTTGATGTTGGACTTCCACCCTCCAGAAAAGTGAGAAATAAATTTCTATTGTTCATAAGCACCCAGTCTACAGCATTTGTTATAGCAGTACAAAATAACTAAGATATCTACCAAAGAGAAAAAAAATCATATTGGCATCTTATTTATAATATACAACACTAGAAAAAAATGGAGTGATGTCTTCTAAATTCTCAAGGAAATTATTTTGAGCCTAGAATTCCTGCTTCAGCAAAACTGGTATTCACACGTGTCATGGGGGAAGGCAAGTTTTGAACACAGAAGATTTCAGTTTACGACTTATGAATTATTTCTAAATCAATTATTGAAAGCTATAGTAAACTAAGAAATTGGTTTTTAAAAAGAAGTGTAATTCAAGGAAAAAAATAGATACTAATAGGAATTTTAATTAAAATTAAATAATTATTGATAGTATGGCTATATGACTCTATAATTTTTAAAAAAGATAAGTGTACCACAAAATATTTCATAATAATTAGAACTTAAAATTCAAAGCAATTTCAATGAAACTGGGAAAAGAGAGAAAGAGAAGTAATTGAGAGGATTTGCCCTTATTCTGGGGCAAGTGAGATTTTAAATACAGATTAAATATCAATACTGAGAAAAATGTAAGTTTAAATATATTTATTAAATATATAAATTTAATAAATATACCTAACAATAGGTATATTTAATAAATGTACCTAACAATAACTACTGGAACAGTAAAAATAAGATTTGTAACTTTCAAATACCAGGTGAAAAAAGAAAACCTTATCATCAAAAGAGAAAAACAACTACCCAAAACAACACAAAATAGAAAACAAGCAAAACCAAACCAAGACAAAAAAGCCTTACAAACAGAAAACACAAAATGATAAAGCAAAAATAAGATTGATTGATATAACAAATACAGCACTTTCAAGTCCTAGGGACTGTTCAAAGTGCTTTACAAATATTAGCTGACTCAATCAAACATACAATTACCTCAATAAATGTGAATAGGTTAAATTCCTCAATTAAAAAAACCAGATTCTGATGTCTTAAGTTGTGTTAAAACAAGACAAGAGAGAAAGCAGGAGAAATAATACCTTTAAACAAAGTGACTAAAGTTTGTTAAAACAAAGAGCCAGGAAAATTACTTACCAAAATAAAACAAGACAAAGTAAGCAGGGATGGCAATATTACTATTGAACAAACTAAAATTCAAATTGAACAGGATTAAATGGAATGTTAAAAAATTACATATATGTAAATATATGTCCTTATAATATATATTTATTATATTTCATATTTTTAAAATATAAAAATTTATAATATTTTAATTTTTTAATACAAAATATGATGAAAAATCTGTAAATTTATAAAAAGCTTTAAGAGTACTAGCTTATGAGCCTCAGGATAATATCAAACATGTTAATTCAAAACTATTAGAAATGTCAGGATTTGAATTGATTCATGGGGTTGCAAAGGGAAGGAGACATTTTTGGCAAAAAGAAATTACCCTACCTGGTCAGCGAGGCCACTGGTGAGGCCACTTTGACTAAAACTGAGGGTCTGTGGAGGAGGCTAAGGAAGAAATAAGATTAGAAAGGTGGAACAGGTCTAGATTTTACCTCCAGGAAAGGTGATGAGGAGCAAGAGAGAGATGTGATTACAGGTGTCCTTTAGAAAGGTAAATCAGGGCCGGGCACGGTGGCTCACACCTGTAATCCCAGCACTTTGGGAGGCTGAGGCGGGTGGACCTTGAGGTCAGGAGTTCAAGATCAGTCTGACCAAGATGGTGAAACCCCGTCTCTATTAAAAATACAAAAATTAGCCTGGCATGGGGGTGGGTGCCTGTAATCCCAGCTACTCAGAAAGCTGAGGCAGAGAATTGCTTGAAACCAGGAAGCGGAGGTTGCAGTGAGCTAAGATCGTGCCACTGCACTCCAGCCGGGGTGACAAAGCGAGACTTCATCTCAAAAAAAAAAAAAAAAAGAAAAGAAAAGAAAGACAAATCAGGCAGCAGCATGCAAAGCTGGCTGGAGAAGAAATGGAGTATTGGCAACACAGGCAGAAGTACATATTCACTATTAGTAAATCAGTAGCACATTTCCACATTACCCTTATGCTCTTAGTCTATCAGAAATAAGTATTTGGAAGTTGAGTTCAATAATATGAAAGTCTTCTGAAAACTGAGGTGCTATAAATATGTAATATTAATATTAATTATTCTCATTCATTCTATAGTATTATATTTAAATACTTAGAGTCTCTAAATCATGATTGTAAATTGGTATCTATAATCCTTATCCTGTAGGTAACTGAAAGCTTTGAAGAACTTGATCAAAGTGAATTCTTTCACCAAAGATCTAAGAATAGCCAGAAGATGTTCAATTACAGAGGCAGTCCAGGCATATCTGCTTTTCCTCCCCTTTCTCTCTTTGCACTGTATCCTGCTCTACCTTATACAGAGAGTTAGGATATGGAAATTTTGGAAGGGTCCTATTAGCTACAAGGACATAGCCTCCTATGGGAGAATCTGTCTTTTTCAGGATATTAAATCAGTTTTATAATTTTTAAGAAAATTTTTGATACCTACATTTTTAAGGAAATGTAATTCTTGATTCTGCCTAGGCTATGCAGAGGAGCAGGCCCATGGAGAATGGATTTTCCTGGTTTTAGGAACTGTTGTTAGTGATGCAGTCTCCCAATCACCTGCATCAATGAAGGGGAGCCAAAATGGAGATAATCCCAATGGTAGATCATCCAAAAACACATGGCTCTTTAGTTTGGGAGTACATTCAATTACTTTCTTTTCTTGCAGCTAGGTCTTTTAAAATCTGTATTCCCTAAGTTAATGCTAAAGTAATTTGCTATCCCTGACTACACACTAATTTATAATGGGAAGAATAGCCCAGGTGGGCTGGTTGGCAATGGTGCATCAGCCTGAGATTAACTATTTGCCACAAATAGTTACAAATGAGTAATTCAGAGCCAGATAATTGAGAATTCTTATATAGTATATATTTTGTCTTAGGAGGCCAACTGTAAAATTCCTTTGATTTCTATGATTCTACGTGCATGTGTGTGTGTAAGAGAGAGAAAGAGAGAAATTAAGAAGAATTTATGATAATTTTATGGTAATCCTTTAGCACTAAAAGAGAATTACTAAGGCCCTGCTTTTAGGAATTGAAGTAACTATCTTTAGCTGCATTCTAACTTTGAAAATGTGAGGATTTTGATTTTTTTTTTAATTCAACCATAATCTTTAAGTAAATGACTTTAATGTCACATAACAGAAAGGGAACATATAAAGATGAGGCTTTTCATTTCTCAACTAGTTTCACCAAGAATTATAATTTTCAATGGGTAAACTTTGAGAGAAAATATACTATTAATCATTACACTTAAGAGTTTTATCAAAGCCTCAAACATTATCACTGGCAACAAAAGACTGAATATAAACATAGTTAATTATCTCTCTGGTTTTACCAAATACCATTCTGAGGTACTGAAGACACCTATTAAGATAGACATAATTAATATTGAAGGATGTGATTTATTTATATATTTTCCATAATACCTATAAAATAAATAAGTTAGAGGAAATCATAATCAAAATGTGTATTAAAATAACATTGTCAATCGCTATTGATATTTGGCAATAGCAGTCAATAAATTAAATAATTACAAGCTTGACAAAACTTTGTATTGGAGATGATTGTCCTTTACCCAACTATCATTTCCTTGATGCCCACGCCCCTTCTTAGAGAGCATACCTGGCACTGCCTGGAAAGAGCACTAGAACACTGTGTCCTTGCCTATCTGAGAGTGTGAGCCCATCACACTGAAGCTGAGTCCATCACATTCTCTCTCCTGGTTTTGGATGTGCAGGCTAGAAATACCATTTGTAATCAGAGGTGGGAACTGCTGTTTTAGGAACACTGGTAATGGGTATTTTTCCAAAGACAAAAGTATGAAACAGGTGCAGCAGAGACAAGGAACCAGGGGCCAGAGGAACAGGAAGAAGAAGAAAGTGAGAGTAAAAGAATTTTACTGATAATCTTCTGGTTCTATAAAATTCTTTAGTTCTTGCTAAAACTGGACACCTTGAGATGCTGTATCCTTACAATAAACTTCTCTGTAATTAGCCCAGCTTAAGTGGATTTCTTCTGGCAACTATGCATATGAAACTGCTCAACAGCTATGTTAATTTTCAAGACTTCTAAAGATGGCAACAACTTACATTTCCCTGCCAGAATTTTGGAGAGAGGCAAGCAAATCTGACATCAGAAATGTAGTTGTCTCACTTTTGGTTTAAATCCTGAATCAGTTTAGGGAAGCAGTGGGTGAAGATTATTTTTAAACAGCCCACAGTCAACTTATCCTACTCAAAAGTATGACCAAAACACTGAGGAGGCAGAACAGATAAAGAATTTTTATTTTCTGGTAAGTAGTGGTTATTTTGACATAAAATAATTATTAAATGAAAGTCCTTTGAACCATTGTGACTTGCATTGACAATTAGAGAAAGAGAGAGAGCGAGAGAGAGAATAGAGTGAGTGTACATGTGGCCTACAGCATGAAAGGTAAATCAGCAGATTCTTGAATCAACCGTCTATTCTATTTCTATGATTATGTATTGGTTTAAAAAAGACTCCTTCTTAGAAAAGGCAAGTGTTGACTAAGCTATGTGTGTCACAATAAAAGTCATAAACCTTCTTTTTGGCCTGTTAAAACAAGATTTAAGGAAAATGAGGAATAGTTCAAGCCAAGAACATCTGAGCAAATAATCAAATAAGAAAAGCCATTAAAAGCTTGGGATGATATTAACAAACTGAGAAAAAACCACTGAGATAAGAATCTTGGGGGAAATAGAAAGCACAGTAAAAAAAAAAAAAAAAAAAAAAAAAAAAAAAATACCTGGGGAGAGAGTTAAGATGTGAAAAGACTCAGAAGACCTTCATTCTTACAGTAACATCAGAAAAGTCATAATATAAAATTATACTTACCTATGAGACAATAGAAAAGTGGTAGACAAAAGAAAACCTTGACAAACTAATTTTTAACAGAGCAAAACTTTTCATGGGTGAGCAGAAAGTGACAACATCCTCTAGGGTAAGTACTGTGTCTAGATACAGGCAGGCAGATGAGAATACATACCATAAACTTGATAACTTTATGATAAGTTTATCAGGTAAAAAGAGGCCAGCAGATCTATTGGCAATGGTAAAGGAAGGCAGGATGGACTGAGGTATGGAAGACCCCTTAAATGCAGCATATGTTTTCTTGGCATAATAATTCTCCCCATTCTCTTTTTCTACAATTTGTTGAGAAAAGCTGGGCATGCTGTATTAGGTAATAAGAACTGGGGTAAATAGTTTGTAAATTTTAGAATTTATGGTAATCTAGCCAGAAATTAGACTTTTTAATGTTTGCTGTAACTATAGATGCCAGAAGCTTCAAATTCCTCTGGCATCTTTGTTTTTGTCTCCCTTCTTAACTTTTGGCTTCCCTAGGTATTCCTCCTCAAAAAGAGTTGTGTTGTACAGCTCTTTCAGCTATAATCCCCTGTTATAATACCGGAGCCCTGCTGATGTGATGGTAAGCCATGGCAGATAAGGAGCATTCTATACTCTTCTAATTAAATCTCTATGTTTTATTGGTCCTGTGTCTTTTACAGTTTTTCTCCAGTGGTAAAGACATTTTTTCCCTCTCTTGCCTCCACTCATATCCCTGACTGCCCCAATCCCAATCTATTTTCTTAAAGCCTTGACCCTTGTTGACTATGTCTTTCCTCCTTACATGAGACAGGAAGACTGGAGGGAGCCTCAGTGGGAAGAATGTCCTTCCCCCAGTTGGGACAAAGTTCTGAAAGATTTTTGGAGCATAGGCCAAAATGGAGCATAGGCCATTGTTAGGGAGAGGTCTCTGGGTATATTTCCCATTGGGATATTTCTGGGTATATTTCTCACTCTTCCTCTTCTCTTCCAGAGATACCAAGGGATCTTCCTTCACTCTTCACCGTGAGAAACTGCTGAGGTCCCTGAAAACACAGTCTGTGAAAGTGTAGGGGCCACCTAAGACTGTGATTCCCAGGAGTTGCTCATTCGAGTCCATATTCAGCCTCCAACAATTTATCAAAATCACTGTGTAAAGGTTCCTTCTACTTTATGGCTTGAGTGCCTTCTGCTTCAGGTAAGAAGCTCTTGGCTATGTTTCTCTGGATGAACCTGTCTCCCCAGATTTTGGGGAGAAGGATTGCCCTATAATCTCAGTTCTCTGACGTGTCCAAGAAGAGTCATTGATTTTCAGTTTTCCAGCTTCTTCTTCTTGTAAGGATGAGGGTGATGACTCAGGCTGTTAACATGTCAGAATGAAAACTGGAAATCACATTTATATATTTTCATCCAACAACTACAAGATACACTTTCATTTCTAGTACACATGGAAGATAGACCATGGCAGTACATTTAAAGGATTGAAATAATACAGCGTATTTTCTACGATCAAAATAGAATTAAGTTAGAAATCAATAATAAAATTGATACATGAAAAATCTACAAGTATTTGGAAACTAACATTAACTTCTGAATAACCCATAAATCAAAGGAGAATCAAAGGGAAATTAGAAAACGTTCAAACTAAATTAAAAGGACACTACAACATATCAAAATGCGTGGAATAAAATAAAAGTACGGCAAAGGGAGTGTATTAGTTAACTATTATTGTATAATAACTTTGCCAAAAATACAGTTATTTAAAACAATATATAGTTATTATCTCACAGTTTCTGTGGGTCAGCAGTCTGGGCATGACATAGCTGGCCTCTGCTCCAGGGTGTCACAAGGCAGCAATTAAGGTGTTAGCCATGGCTGCTGTCTCAGCAAAATACTTGACTGGAGAGGAATTTACTTCCAAACTCATGCAGTTTTTAGCAGGATTCAGGTCCTTCCCATAAAGAAAACTAAAGGCCCAGATGGTTTGCCTGGTAAATTATATCTTTAAAGGGGAAATAATGCCAATCTTACATAAGTTCTTTCAGAAAATGGATGAGAAAACAATACTTCCCAACTTTGTTGTGAAGCCAGAATAACCCCAAAACCAGAATTGGCAAGTACATTACAAGAGAAGAAATAACAGACCATTTTCCCTAATTACTACAGATGGAGAAGTAAGTTTTAGCAAAATGTTAACAATATAACTCTAGCAATGTGCACACAGGGTAATACAGCACAACCTAGTGGAGTTTATCCGAGGGATTCAAGGTCACTTTAATGTAAAAGTATAACTTGTCGCGAGGTGTGGTGGCTCACACCTGTAATCCCAGCACTTTGGGAGGCTGAGGCAGGAGGGTTGCTTGAGCCCAGGAGTTTGAGATCAGCCAGGGCAACATAGGGAGACCTCATTTCTACAAATAATTTAAAAATTAGTTGAGCATGGTGGCACACACCTGTAGTCTCAGCTACTCAGGAGGGTGAGGCAGGAGGAACACTTGAGCCCAGGAGTTCAAGGCTGCAGTGAGCCATGATCTCACTATTGCACTCCAGCCTGGGTGACAGACCAAGACTCTGTCTTGAAAAAAAAAAAAATAGTTCATCACATTAACAGAATAAAGGAGAATTATCATGTAAACTTCTTCATAGATATAGAACAATAATTTAACAAAATTCAACTCCTTTGTAGTAAAATCTCTCAGGAAATATAAATAGAAGGAAACTTTAATAATCTGACATGAAAACTCTATGGCTACAAAAGACTTAATAGCGAAATTTTGGATACTATCTTTCTAAGTTCAGAAACAACAAAAAACAATTTGTTCTTATCACTCGCATTCAGCATCGCACTGAAAGTCTCAGCCAATACTACAACATGGCAAGAGAATAAAATAAAATGGATAAATATTGGGAAAGAATAAGTAAAACTCTTTATTCACAAATGATATGATTATGTACATAGAAAATGCAAAAGAATCTACAAACCTCTGCTAGCTCTCACAAGTGAAGTCAACAACACACAATTGGAAGGTAACATTTTTAAAATGCTGAATAGTAGCATCAAGAAACATAAAGTACCTAGGAATAAATTTAATGATAGATATACATGTTTGCTAGACTGACAACTATAAAACATTGATGAGAGAAAGAAAATCTAAATAAATGGAGAGCCATACCATTTTCACAGATTGAAAGATTCAATATTGTGAATATATCAATTATCCCTTGTATTCATTTCTTAAGGTTGTTTAACAATTTACCAAAAGTTTAGTCAGTTGAAATAATACAAACTCCTTATTTTATAGCTCTGTAGATCAAAGGGTCAGATGTGGGTCTCACTAGGCTAACATAAAGGTGTCAAGACTCTATTCCTTCTGGAGACTCTGGGGAAGAATCCATTTCCTTGTCATTTCTATCTTCTAGAGGCCACCCACTATCCTTGGCTCATGACCTCTTCCTCCATTTTGAAATGTCAACAACAGCATGTCAAGTTTTTTTTGTGTTGCATCTTTCTGACCTCCTTTTCTGCACCCCTTTTCCATAGTTAAGGACTGCTGTGATCACACTGGCCCCATCCAGATTAAGCCGGGATAGCTTCCCTATTTTAAGGTTAATTGGGTGGCAAACTTTAACTACATCTGCAACCTTAATTTCCCTTTGCCACATAGCCTAACGTATTTACAAGTTCCAAGGATTAGAATATGAACGTCTTTGGCAGGCGATGAGGGGAAGGGAAAAAATTATTCTGCCTGCCATTTTCCTCAAGTGATCTGTAAATTCAATACAATTCCAACAAAATACTGACATGCCCTTTTGTAGACGTTGACATGCTGATACTCAAATGTATAATGAATACTAAACAACTTAGAACACTTGACCCTTGTGCAACATGAGGGTTAGGGGCACCAACTCCCACGCACTTAAAAATTTGTATATAACTTTTGACTCTCCAAAAATTTAACTACTAACTGGAAGCCTTACTGATAACAGTCAATTAACACTTATTTTGTTTGTTGTATGTACTATAACAAACTGTATTCTTAAAATAAAGTAAGCTAGAGAAAAAATGCTATTAAGAAAATCATAAGGAAGAGGTAATACATTTACAGTGCACATGGTATTTATTGATACTGTAAGTTTGCATTTTCTGTTTACAAGATCGATTGTCTGTCTGAAATAGTGGGTGACCATAGCTGCAGACCTCAATCTATGGTATATATCAAGCAGTTTGGCTTTTTCTTGTAGTGTCATAATTTTTCTCTGCTTCTTGGGAGTGCTTCCAGCATCACTAGTGGCACTTTGTATGATGTTACTCAAGGTCTACGCTGTTGCACTAAACTCACTGAAAAATATGCAAGAACTGAGAGAAATCACTTTCCACTGCAATATGCAATACACTAAAGAGACAAACTGCTCATGTGGGAATGATTAGCATCACGTGACATTTTAAGCGGATACTTGCAACATTTGAGCTCATGGAAACAGCAACAGGCAGTAGCTATGAAATCATGACAGTAGTACAATATGTACAACAGTGAATTTTATGTAGTTGTGATTCAATGCTGCATCTTTACATTTGTATACATTTCTCTGGACTGTGAGTGGCACCATCTATGGTCTATAAATGCTTATATGCACAAGTTTTAATAAATTCTAACTTTCTATAAAATATCTATATATATTTTATGGTAGTAAAGGACAAAACAGCTTAGTATCTACATATGTTTTATGCATTCATGACATATCTAACTTTTTCTTAATTTTGGGGGCATTTCTAGGCTACGCAGTTCTTCTGTAAGTTTTTTCAAATTGTTGCAAATCACCAAAAAAAATTTCAATATATTTATTGAAAACGAATTCATGTTTAGGTGTACCTGTGCAGTTTAAATCCATGTTGTTCAAGCATCAAAGGTCCTAAACAATCTTGAGAAGGATAACCAAATCTGGCAGGCATACACTACCTGATTGCAATATTGTCAATAAAGCCACAGTGATTAAGAGAATGTAGTACTGGTATCAGAATAGACTAATGGATCAATAACAAATGGTGCTGGAACATTTGGATATCCATATGGGAAAAAGAAGGACCGTGATGAATACTTCACATTCCCAAAAATTAACTCAATATGGATTGCACACTTAAATTTAAAAGCTACATTATAAAGTCCCTAGAAGAAGACACAGGAAAATCTCTTTGTGACCTTGTGATAGGCAAAGTTGTTGTAAAATATGAAAAGACCTAATTCTAAAGGAAAAAATTTGATAAGCTAATAAACTGGAAAAAATTTTTAAATTCTGCTTATCGAAAGACACTATAAAGAAAATGAAATCTGAATAAACTTGGGGAAAATATTTGCAATACATGTATCTAACCATCGCGAGTGCATGTTGCATCTCCAAGACCCCTCTCTACGACTACAGGATTATGCAATGAACTGCTTAGAAAATTGTTGGCTGACAGCTCTCAGTTGACAACCCTCTTCAAGAATTGCCTAGGTTGAAGATGTCACACCTCCTTTTGGGGGTAGTCCACCTCTAATGTCTTATTGACTCAGGATTGTAAATGTTTGGTCCTACACTGCAACTTAGGAAAATTGTGAAGGCCCACCAGGTTCAGAATTTCCTATGTTGTGACTACACAGGTGGCCAGTTTCTCCCTTTAAAAATCTTCCTTATTCCTACAGATGTTGATCCCAAGAGCACTCCCTAATACTTCTCATACATTTCCCTCTCCATCTGCTTCCTGAGAAACCCATTCTGACAAGCATTGACAAAAGACTTGTGTCCCTGATAGACAAATTACTCCTACAAATCAATAATTTTAAAATAAAACAACCAAAGTTTTAAAAATGGGCAAAATACTTAAATAAATACTTCACAATAAGGGATATACAAATGGTTAATAAACTCATGAAAAGATTGTCAATATTATTAATCACCAAGGAAACGCAAATCAAAACTACAATGAGAATACCCAAACATCCATTAGAATAACTGAAAAATAAAAGTGTTAACAATACCAAGTGTGGGAGATAACATGGAGCAACTGGATCTTTCATACATGGCTAATCGAATTGTGAATTGATGCAATCACTTTGGAAAGCTACTTGAATGTTTTACAATCTTCACAATATAGCTACCTCATAATCCAGCAATTCCACACTTAGATATTTACCTACAAGAAATGAAAACATATATCCACAAAAAGATTTAAACAAGGATGTTCATTACTGCTTCATTCATTAATTTAAAAATAACCAAATTAACCATCAACAAAAGGATAGATAAAGTAGTTGTGGCATTTTCATACAATGGAATACCACATAGCAATAAAAAGAAGGAACTACTAGTAGATGCAACAACATGAATGAATCTCAAAAACACTCTGTTGAGTGAAAGACGCTATACCCCCCAATATGACATACTGTGTGTTCAATAATAGGCAAAATTAACATGTGAAGGTAGAAATCAGAGCAGTGATTGTCTGAGGAGGAGGGGCTATAGACCTTGAAGAGAACTTTCCAGGGTAAGAATTTTCTAGGGTGATGGCAACGTTCTATAACTTGGTTGGAATATTGATTTACAGGATCATATATTTGTCAAAATTCATCAAACTGTACACTTGAGATCTGTGCACTTTACTATCAGAGGGAAGATATTATTTGACAAAAGAATGTAAACAGAAAACTGCTAATAAAACATCAGTAAAACAGGAGAATACTGATGGGAGACATTCAGAGAAATATGCTCTGTTTCTTGGCCAGTTCCAAGGCTGGCTCCTAACATATCTGCTTTCCCTGGAGAGCCTGATAATAGATACTTGCTATGAAATTCAAGCACACATGAAAATTCAGAATATGTTCATCTTTATCAACAGTAATAGTTTTGAGGGCAAAACATGCAGTAAAGTGTAGCACTGCACTTAGAAGTGCCATACCCAGCCGCAAAATGCAGGGTTAAAGCCCAGCTCTGCCTCCGTTTATGAGATCTAGACAAGTTAGTTATCCTCTCAGCTGTAAAATGGGGATAATGATAATAATTGCATCCACTTAGTGGGGCCACCTTGAGGATTAAATGACTTAACACATGCAAACTTCCTAAAAAGTGTTTGCCGTAGAATAAGTGCTTGATAACTATTAATATCGTATGAATTCTAAAGTGCATCCTCATGCATGGATTCACTATTGTGCAAGTTTAAAGATATCCAAGCAGAAAAGGATACATAGATCTTTGAAAACTTGAATCTGTTTGTATATTCCTCTGAAAATGTCACTGGTACCGTTGTGGCAACCCAGCAGTGATGGTTTCTATTCAGGGAAGAGGCAGTTCTGAATTCAATAAGGTTTTTTGCAGGGAATCAAGAGGCTGTGGGTTCTGGTCAAGGTTTCACTGTAGTGTCTACCAAAGTGGGGTAGTAAAGGATCTATTGTGGCTAAAATCATTTCTTCCCACACCAGTGATTACAAAGTTAATAGTTACAGTTAATCGGCTGTAGCTGCAACCGTGGCTGCTTGTTTTCTTCAAATTATATAAACTACAACCAGCCAGAATACTAGTGAAATATTGAATAGTACATTTGCTTTTATTGGTTTATCCTTTATTCAATCAAAGTCTGTGAACATCTTCATTCCACTTTAGATTTTAGCAAAGATATCCATGAATTAGACCTCAAAATAACTACATTTCTACAAACTAAATTGAGTTAGCCAGCTTATATTACCAGCAAGTTTTTTTAGTCTGAAATAAATATATGGTACCATCCCAAAAATCTGATGTAGCTCTCTTGAAAAAATTTGAATTTCCTAGTAGTATACAGCAATCCAGAGATGTTACTTACTGAAATAGATGCTGCTGTGTAATGTATCTTATTGAATCAGAATTATTTCCTAGTTGATTATCGGATGCATAAATCCAACCAAAATTATCACCTATCAACCTGAAAACATTAAACTTACAAAGCCAAATGGATCAGCTGGCAAATCATAAATATGGCCATGGCATCCGAGTACACATCAGCACTCTGTTGTCTTGAGTCTGGACTTGGGGGAAACGTTAACTCTTTCAGGTGCCCAGTAGAGTAGGGCAGCTGCATTCTCCTAGACACAACTCCATATAATTAGGTTTAGGAAGCCAAACTGCCCTTCACATCTGAAAAGGCACCCTTCCAAGCAGTACATGGCAAAAAGTCTCCTTCAGTTTTCCTGTCGTCTCTCCCCAGGAGCCAGTGACCTCCAGAACTGTAGACAAAGCAGCTTTTGGTGCATTTAAAACAAACAAATAGCACAGGAAGGTGACCCAGTGTGATCAAGAGAATATTAGGCAGTTCTCACTGATCATAAGAATGTAAAGTTGAAACCTCATTAATATGCTGTTCCTGCTTTCCTCCTGAGAGAAAGTTGAATTTGGGGTTACCAGAAGGCAGAGCCATTTCAGGGTGAAGCAAAGTGGGCTTTTGCTTCATTTTGTTTTTGTTTTAGTTTTAGAGTGGCTTGTCGAGTCCTCTATCATTCCTCGCCTCTTTATGCCCTATTGTGATTTTCTTTGTCCTGTAAATAACACTTACAGAGAGAGTAATGAAACATCTTACATATTTCTAGACACTTCTTTCAAATATGTTATTTTCCTCATAAGCATTCTCATATCTATCAGATCATGTTTCCTACTTTTTAATTTGAAAACCAAGGTCACCAAGATGCCCATGATGAAAACACTGCCCCATTCTATACTGAGTGTCTGTCTCCATTCCCTTATCATTAAGCGTAGCAGACATTTTGCTACGTTGGTATTCTCTGCCATTGTCTGCATGTTAGTTAACATTCTTTTGGTTCCAAGTGTTAGAAACAGTCTCTGGCTAAGTTAAGTTAAAAAGGTAACTTACTGAAAGGACGCTGAGGCAGCTCCCAATCTGAGGATGAGGGGAACAGCCAAGTCTGCTGGCTGAAACCTCAGCAGCAGGAATCTGTGGACTTTCTCTCTAGCGTGCTGCCTTTGACGTGCATCAGCCCTGAGTAATCCCATCTTTGTGAGTTTTGGTTCAAAATTCCAAATTGGAGATTCCAGAGAGAATCTGATTTGCTCAGTTCAGATCAGGTGTTCACTGCTGTGTCAATCAGCTAGTGACAGAGGTGAAAGCCCCTCAATAAGACATGGCTGCTGTGGATCTCTCCTTTGCCTATCTGGGGCAGGTCCCCTTCAAGGAAAGTGACATCAACAGGCATTTAAGGTCAGGAACCCCTCTTTGTATATTGCTTTGAACAGAACCATGCCTGCGAAGCATTTCTTTAATACTTTGCCATAATACTTCCAACAATGGTTAGGGGTATCGTCTCTTCATTCCAAAAGAAAGGCACGTTTTTAAGTCTAAATGTTTCCATGGCTTTGAAAACATCATTTGGCTCATCTTAACATGGTCAAGATGAGAGTGCTGGGCTAACAATGGGTTACAATAGACCTACTGAGCATGCCTGACCAAGTTTTGAAAAAGAAAACTTCTATAATCAAGTAAGATACATCCACCTACCAAAAGACATAATTTAGGGTGGAAGAAAGAAGGGGTCTTTTAAAATGCCAACCAGTTAGTTTATGACCTCTATCAGTGCTGCAGTGATGGAAAAGGAAGGTGTCAAAAAAGTAAAATAGCTGATTTACTATCTACAAAAGATTAACAGCTTTGCTAGGCCTGGGTGATTATGGAAGTAGAGGCGAGTGAAATGTTCCCGTTGGAGACACACCGATGAAAGGGGGCTGGGTGAGCAGATTGCCCAGCTCATTTTTATTGTGAGGAAAAAGTTGCCATCCATCATGATTGAACTCATCATTCTAGGGAAGTGTTTGGAAATCCAGATTGTTTAAGGTTCATTTTCACAAACTGAGATAAACAAATTATTCTAGGACTAAATAATAAACAAATTTCTACTTTCTGCCTAAGTGAAGGATATCACTGACCATCAGTCTCCTTTGAGGATTTATTCAAGTCACCCTTTTTGGAGCAGGTGACACCAACATGCCCAGGAGGCTATAGTTTGATAAAGGCAAGCCTCAGTAGAGTTGATATGGCCAAACTGTGGGTCAAACCCAGGAAACAAGATGTTGACCAGGACTGGAGGCAAGCCAGTTTCAGAGCCAGAGTTACCTTTTCTGGGCTATCTGTCTGAACCCTGGGAGAGGCCATCTGGGAGTCGCAGCTTCTTCTGGTTGGAAGCAAGAGGTTGAGAATCGGCATCTGGGACAAGACCACCATTCAACCCTCCCAACCAAGCCTAAGCCCAGAGCCAGAGCGTGAGGCACTGAGCATAGGACAGTGTCTTCATACGTTCAGAACCCAAGGCCATTGACTGGAATAATCTGAGGAAGTCATAAATATGTAGCTAAATTTTAGCACATGTCAAAATAAAAACTAATAAGCAATGTTTTTCTACAGTCAAGAAAAAGAAAATCACATTCTTTATTAGTGAGCTGTCAAAACCTGTCAGTCTCATCTGGTTTCTAAGCATATAAGATACAGAATCTATTTTCCAACATCGAATCCATCTTTCTTTTACCAATGACCCAGAGCATGACTTCAGGTAATGGATTAGCCTTGCTCATGTTTACCCTGTACTCCTCAGGCCTCTGAAAAATATTCTATCCTGATAAGCTTGTATTAGGGTAGTGCTTCTAAACCCTATCAGACCTTTTTAGAACACATATTATATAATACCTTCTTTATTATCTTGAGATTAAAATCACAGATGGTATATCTTACCTTCAAACATAATGTTTTAAAAATCAATATAATGCCATAATTGTAATTTAAATAAGAAATAAAAGGAACATAATGTATAATAAAACAACATATATCAATATGGAGAAGCTCAGACATGACTTCATTAGAAGATAGAAAGAAGAAGTCAGATGTTTGTGCCTATATGTAGAATTACTATGATTGCAACAGCTAAAAATGCCAACAGACAGAGGTGCAGTGTTGGCAGCTCAAGTGCCCCAAGCAATATCGTTGCCAGTGATACAGTTTTCTGAAGTGGCTAACAACTCTTGGTTAAGTTCCCAACAAAGCCAAGTATAATCTTCCCTCCACTCACATGGTAGTTGCACTCGTGGAAAATTCAGTATACATTTAAACTGTACCCAAAATAGTCGGTGTTTATACGAAAATCGAGTTAGGCTTTAAGCTTAAATAACTGCAAACAGGTTTTTCACCTACACTGCTGTCTTCTGGGACATTTAAAAGTCATGGCAATCATGCATCAATTATTCACTGTGCAAGATCACCCCGCACATTGCAGTTCATAGAGAATCCTTGACACTTACCTAACTAATGGCAATTACAGCCCTCAAACACTGTGAGAATCAAAATGTCTCCCCCATATTTCCAAATGACCCTTGGGGAAGGTGTATCCCTGAGAGCCACTGTATTAGGGCATCTTACTACAACTCAAAATACAAGGATCATATAATTAGCCCTTTTTGCAGTATGAAGATACCATATTGTTGAAAACCAAAGTCATGCACCAACCTATACAGGCCAGGCCTACCAGGTTTTAATCAAAAGCTCAGGATGGAAAGTGTTCACACCTTTTAGGTTACCTCATCCACTGGAGAGATTACAAAGATGGTATCAAATCCTAATCTGCCCTATATCTGTGACCTTCTAGAATACTATGTGTCTGCAGAATAGACATTTAATATTAACTATCTGTGACTTATATATAATCTAAGTGTTAAGCCCTTTTCTAATGTATCTTACATTTTCTCACAGGAATTCATATAAGACAATGGACTGGTGAACTACTCTCAGGCAGTAGAACCATATCCTAATCAAGAACATTTGCTGCCTCCAGGCACGGGGTCTTGGCAACACATGCCTAGTTAAATTTCAGAATTGCTATGACCCAGTGACTTCTCTTTGCCTCCTCTCTATAAATGAGAGTGTTGGTTTGGCTCATCCTTTCCCTGTATCGCATTGAAGGAAGGTATTTATAAGCGGGGAGAGGGGATGGCGATAGCTTGTCTTTTTTGTTTATAGGTTTCCAGATCAAGAGGTGTTGCACTTGAAGAGTGAAACCTCATCTGCAGTTGGACCTGATTTGGAGAATAAAATCATGGCCATCAAGTCTGCTGCCATAATAAGATGAGATTTTTTATGGACCTGAAAAGACTGTAGTAGATTTGCAAGGGAAAAGAAAAGAAAAGCCACAATTTCTTTGAATTTCCTCCCATTGCTATTTGGTCCTGTGACCTGCATTTGTCAATTGGACATTAGCAAATGTGATGCAAAGAGACATTTGAAAAACATGCACATTGGGGTTCAGAATTGTTGCTTAGAAACTATGTAAGCAAGCTTGAACTAGCCTTTTAGAGGAAAAGAAGATGTGGAAGCAGGCCACGGCCACCCATCCCACCCACAGGCGGATTGCAACCACATGAGTAAGCCTGGGTCAGACCAGCAGAACTGCCCAAAGGGCCAACTTACAGAATCATGAGCCAATCAATGATTGTTTTAATCAGTACGTTTTGGGGATTGGTTTATTTTATACATCCAACATTCACACATAAAGTTTTCAATCTTGCTAAGTTATCGGTTTCTGAAACTGCTTGAGAAAAAAGTAACTGCATGGTCCAGTACACCTACCTGACATTTTTAGGCAGTTTCTCTCACTTTAATTTTACCTTTGGCTTATGAAATCTTATATAATGGATCAGTTGGCTCCATAAAAGCCTTGGAATTTTATCAAATTGCATGTTGTTAGTTGACCCCTGCGCATCTCTCTCCATTATCCTGGCCCACTGCGAGGTACGTGCGATTAAATGTCATTAACCAACCAGAACTAAAGAAGCTTCATAAATAGACGTGCTAACCTTTGACCAAATGCAGTTCATAAACTCTTTCAGGAAATAAATGCTGGAGATTTCTTATGGCATTTCTGTTTCTGAGTTAAATGGGACTATGTGGAGTGGAAAGGGTACTAAACTGGAGTTAAAAGGCCTAGCTTCTTGTTTAGATCCTTCCTTCTCCTTACTGGGAGATCTTGGAGTTCTTTAACCTCACTAAGCCTTCGTTTTCTCATCTGCTAATGGAAATGATGAAGCCTTCCCTGCCTACCCTCACAGGGTAGATGTGATGAATACATAAAGTAAATCCTTTGTTTACACATGTCAGCATCAGGTACTGTCTGGCCCATAGAGACCTTGCTTTTAAATATTTTTAATGATACTATTTCAGCTATACACAGTACTGTAGGAGGAAAGTCGTAGTGGCAGTGCTTACTGGAGAGAAGAGAACCCAGTCTGAAATGCTGTCAATGCAAAGCCATCCAGGTCTTGGTGCTGACTGTTAAGAAGGGGCCTGGACCCTCCTGATGGCTGGCCTCTGACCATGCTGTGGAAAGCCTTTCTAGCATGCGTGGCATTGACTCTTTAGATCAGGACTGAAATCCCCATTGCTATGCCTGCAAGATGCACCTCTGCCAGAACGATCCCTGTGCTCCTTACCTACACACCCCTAATAGTTGTGGGAGCCAGAGGACAAATGAAAATCCATATGCCTGATATCTAAATATTTAAAAGGATCAAGGAATCTAACAGAGCACTTAAATAAAATATATTATATTTTCATATCTTGACAAATACACTTCACGCTGACCTTGAAGGCTAGTTTTGAATTTAGAACTCCTCAGACTTCTCAGAGTCCCTTTCCAGTATATGGCAGGCCTTTCTTTTCCATCCCACAGTATGAGGGCATCAAGATCTTATGTGTGGACACCCCTGTCTCTGTGTCCAAGCTCCATCCACACTCCCCACAAATGTCTGTTGTTTTGGCCACCGATCAGGTTGAGGAGTACATTGGGGGAGCCTGGTCCACACTCAGAAGGACAGACCTGTGCAGAGGCTCATGCAAGAACTGAAAATTGGCTCAGGACCATTTGGGCAGAGACTTCCAGGGTCTTGGCTACTGGGGCATGGTCTGGAAGGGGAGGCATCCAGTGGCCAGTTTCCCTAGGTCCTGCAGATTCCTCAGCTGTTACTGGAAACCCTGAGGCCTCTAGTTTTCAGGTCCACTACTCCTCTCTGTCCAACTTCAAAAGCAAGCCATGACCCGAGAAGAGAATGGACTGGCAACCAAGGGTGACATTAAAAGATATTTTTAACTAGCATTGCATGAGTACCATCCAATCATCCAACCATTCTACCAGCAAAAATAGACACAGATGATGAGAAATTGCTATGGCCATAGTTCTACTTAGAACTGGCATTGCTCTACATCTGACATTTATCCTTGGCCTTCTCCCTCTCCCTGCTACCTTGGCAAAGTCCACACAACTGATATTCTGCCTCGGTTGACTTCCTGGGCTGGAACCCTTTCCTGATCCTTAGTGTCTTTGACTGGGGCAGGCTCTGATACTCTTCCAAGTTCTTCCCATCTCCTTTCCCCAGGGTGCTAAATCAGGAAGATGATCTTGATGCATAATGTCATTACCTGCCTATGATAAAACTGCTGCCTGGATCCCACTGCTACCCCCTACCCACTAGCAGGGGAATCATGGAATGCTGGGGTTATTCCTCCCCTTTATCCTATGGGCACTGGACAGCTGTTGAGCCATATAGATTGAGTTTGACAAGATGCAAACACAGAGCAATAAGGAACAAGGGTGTGACAAGCAGGATCCTGTACTTCTGGTATCTGCGCTATTTCCAGCCTTGCTGATCCCTGGCTTCAGGTTCTGTGACCAGAGGCTCTTCTTCATCCCATGCCTCCAGCATGGAATTTCTGCATCTGGCGTCTCCTGCTCCACTCTCTTTACAGCCCAGTTGTCTCACCTGATTTGCTCTTTCCACTCCTCACTTCTAGCAGAAGCTGTTTCCAGACTTCCTTTTGGTCTGTGCTCCAGCACTGTCTCTCTCAGAGTACCTGGCTAGTCATCTCCCCCCGCAAGCTCAGTTGGCATTCCTGACACCCTCCATGGGGCAAACAGGCCCTTTTGTCCCAGGAAGTGTCACATAGACACCTTGGCCCTGGGTAGAAGTTCAAACAGAGGCCCACATACCATACGTCTAAATATTTTAAAGTTATACATTAAGCCAACCAACTGTTAAATAAAACATGTCCTATTCTCCTACTTTGACAAATATACCTTCACAATGTCCTTGAGATCCAGATGGAAATTTTAATTTCTGGTACTCCTCAGAGTTTTATGCCAGAACACAGAGCCAGTGAGAACCAGCCCCTAGTCTTTGGCCCCACCTTGCTGCACAACCCCCTTTTCTTTCTGACCTGGCCTTGCCCCACATGGTGAGGGCTTTGCAAGGACAAGTGTGCACTTCCCAGCCTTCACAGCCAAACTCCACCCACATTCCCTGAAGAGAGCTGATCCTGGCCACCCTGTCCTCAGAGTGACCAGACCTGGAAGTGGGCCTGAGGCTACCAGGACAGGGAATTCTGGGGTCTTGGGTACCTGGAATGTGGTCTCAAAAGGAGGATGTTGGCTTTGCGGTGGGGATGCTCCCTCAAGCTTCAGGCCCAGGGCAGGAGCTCCTCTTCCCTTGGCCTAAGGGCTATTCTGAGAGAGAAGAAGAAATTTGGGTTTAGATGAGTCCAGTTGGAGGAGCTGGTGAGAAATCCATGTTGAGATGTCCTGCAGGCCTTGGGAAATGTCCATGTAAAGTTTGACCAAAGAACTACACACAGTAGAAACCTGAACATCATTGAGCTGGAGAAATTGGATTGCATGGGCTTTCCCATGCCAGCTGATAATGGTATAGAAGCAGCACAGCTTCTCAGTGCCTGAAATCACTGCTCCTCACAATGCAAAAGTTGTTGCCTCTCCCTGTTTTGGTAAGGATGTTTTAGTGAGATGTGGCTTTCCAGGGGTCATTAGGGACATGTGGAGGTGCCTAAGGTAGAGGTTGTATATAAGATAGATTAGGGTTGACAGTGAGTGCCAAAAGATATGACTTATAGTGGCAGTTCAGGCTGCAATTATTATGCTACAATCTCTAAGGATCCAGGCTCCCTGTATCTGAATAATAGTATTTTCCATCTATTCTGAATAATAGTTTCCACCTCACTGTTCAAGGTAGTTGCTCAAGCTCCAGTCATCACTTCCACATTCCAGCCAGCAGGAAAGAAGAACGAAGTATACACCTCTCCCTTGTTAAAAGAAAAACTTTAGTCAAATTAAATTTAAAAGAATTTAATTGAGCAAAGAACAATTTCTGAATTTGGCAGACTCCTGAGCCGGAGTAGGCTCAGAGACTCCACTGCAGTGCAGCCACATGGTAGGAGAAGACTTATGGACAGAAAAAGGAAAGTGATATACAGAAAACAGAAGTACAGAAACAGCCAGATTGGTTACCACTCAGAGTTTGCCTTATTTGAACATGGTTTGAACAGCTGGCCACCTTTGATTGACCAAAACTTGGTGATTGGCACAAGAGTAGGTTACATTCTGTTTACAACTTTGTTTAGATTACAGTTCACGATGTACAGAGAAACTTTTAGGCTGAACTTAAAATATGTAAGGAGGTACCTTTAGGCTAACCTTGATTTAATACCTCTTAAGGCTATTTCTCAGAAATTTTACATGGCAGTTCTACTTTCATCTCATTGTCTAGAACTTAGATACATGACCACATCCAACCAGAAGAGGCTGAGAAATATAGAGTTTATTTCAGCCAACCAGAATCCGCCCCCCACATTGCCAGCTAAAAATTAGGGTTTCTATTACTAAAGAAGTAGATAATGGGAACTTAGGGACAGTTATCTGACTTTGCCACAGGTTGGAAGAGCAGAGATGACAGAAAGAATTGCCTTAGCAACATGCTGTTTTGCTTCTGATGCTCTGAAGTCCTTGGTGGTATGGTCATCTTTAGGTCCTGGTCCTTCCACTGCTATTAGGAGAGTGTGGTCAAAGCCTCCCAGCTCCCCTAGAACCATTTCTTTTTGGGTAAAGCCTGGAACATCAGGATACTATCTAGATGCTGGGTGAGAGTCACGTCTTAATTTGTCCTTGCACAGCTCATCAAAGGCTATTTCTCTCTTTGAATAAGCTGTAGCTGTAGCCGTTATTATGCCCGGAAAGGCTGTGAAGTTTCCACGGATCAGCAGTTTTGGTAGTTGACTCTGCCTGATCAGATGTAGAGCAAATCATAAACTATTCAACATGTAAACACTGGAGGATGTGCTCTGCATGGGTAATGTACATGAAGTTTGGTTTGGCTCAGTGGCTCCTGTGAGGGCTTTAACCCAGCTGGGTGGAAGTATGGTTCTAAAGCCTCCCAGCCCAATATGGCAAAGTTGGGGAGGGAGAGGATGTTGAATTGATGGGGGAAAGCAGACAAATAAGGAGAAAGGGGTCTGTTTTTCATAGAGGAGTCTTCCCTATGAGATTCTGTTCTCTTCCTTCCTGAAGCCCCTCAAACTCAAGGACTTCTGTGGAGCCCACTGAGGAAAGTCTTTGGAATGCTATCACACAACAGTCTAGGGAAGAAAAGATGGTATTACAAATCCCTTGAAGAGGCAGCAAAGGCACCTGTTACCACTCACTGGAGGCCCAGGAAGGGAGAACACCATTCTGGCAAATGCATAGGATTTGGAGTCAGGTAGATCCAGGCTAAAATTCTGCATCTGCTATTTACTAGTTATGTAGTTTTAAACATATTAACTTTCTGAGCCTCAATTTGCCTACCTGTAAAATTAAAGAGGGGAGAAAACTACCTCACAGGATTGCTGTGAGGCTTAAGTAAGATCATATGCATAAAATCCTAGTTCAACTCCGGCCCTTCAGGTACACAAGCTATAATTTCCTTCCATCTCCTCTGCTGGGAACACTGAATCACAAGTAGGACCTCCCATTAAAACCTTATATCTAAGAATCCTTGCCCACCCCGAGTCCCATTCTCTACTTTCCCTTCTCTTGCTATTCCTGACTCTCTTGGTAGAACCCTACCCTTATCCAATTCTGTTCTCAGAAGTTATAGGATGTCCTTTAACAGCCGCTTGACCGTCGTCAATTTCTCCCTTCCCCAGAGAGACTTATGGAGGAAGTCTTCAATTTCTCCTACCACAAAAAACTGCTTGCTAGCTAAATGATACCTCAGCCCAGACGACCTGGGCTTGGCCAGTCCAGGGTGTCAGTCCATCCACAGTTGTAGATACATGCCATCCTCAAGCCTCATTGTCCTCTGAGCCCGAGGGCCCTCTGGACCACTCCGTGAAAGTCTAAACGACTGAATTGAAAATGACCAAAATCTTCTCCTGGATCAGAACACGATGGGGGAGTTAAATGGAGAGACCTGAACTTTCCTTCTTGGCTGTGGCTTCTGTTTACAGCTCAAACCCTCTCATTCCCTTCTCATCAGTCTCTTGGTCAATAACATCAGCAGGGACAGAGCAACCTGGCCGTGCTGAGTTCAGTTAACATTGAAGCCTGGCAGTGGCAGAAAGAAATCTTGCTTCCTCAGTAAGACAAATGTGGTAAGACCTACATTTGCCTATCTTCTTCTTCCTCCCACCAGAGCAGGAGGTGCCCCCAAAGGCAACCTCTGCTTGGGCTCAAGTCTCAGTCCTTCATGCTGTCTCCCTAGTTATACCTTCTCCTTTTTCATTTTCAGTGCTTCCCTCTGGACTGAATCATTCCCAACATCAAATGCAAACATACTTTATTAGTTCCCATTTAGGAAAACAGCAAAACAGAAATAAAGACCCTCTCCTGACCCCACAGTGCCCTCCAACCACTATCCCATTTCTCAAGGCCTCTTAGAAGGATTGTGAGCACACTGTCTCCACCTTCTCACTCCTGTTCACTCCACAGCACAATCCAAACCAGCTTCCATTCCCTTTGCTCTGCTGAAATTGTTGTAGTCAAGACCTCCAACCATCTCCATACTGACAATCCAGGGAATTCTTTCTGTCTTCATAGTGCTTGACATGGCACTGGCTGTCAGTGAAACTGGCCACCCTTTCCTTCTTTCAACCTTTCCCTCTCATAGCTTCCATGGCTTAACTGTCTCCTGGTTTTCTTCCCACTCACTATCACCCTCTCTCCAGCTCCTTTGACAGTAGACCCACTTCTATCCAGCGCCTAAAAACTGGAGCTGCTCACTGTTTAGCTCAGAGCCTTATTTTCTTCTTTTTGCACTCAATCAGGGGCCAGATATGTCTCATCCATTCTCATGGGTTTAGAAATCTTAGAACATTATGTATATGTTGATCATTTCTCAATTCATAAGTAATCCTCAAACTCCTCTTCTGAGATTCAGACTCATCTGCCACTAGAATTCTCCGCTGGATGGCTCACAGGTATTTTCAAATAGCCAAAATGGAACTTTTGATGTCCTTGAGCCATGTTTCTTCCTCACTCTTCCTCATCCAAGGAAAAGGCATTCCAATTCTACCCAGTTAGTTGCTTAAACCAATAATCCCTAATGAATGCAAGTGCCACCGGGAAGAGATCTTTGTTAGTATTCACTGTTGATACATCCCCAACAACTGGAACAGTGACTAACACGTAGTAGGCACTCAATATTTATTTGTTGAACAGAAGATTCCCTTAATTTTCTTCAAGTCCCACATCTGTTCCATCAGCGAGTCTGATTATACACTGCCAGCTACCCACGCTCTTCATCTTCATGGCTGTCATGCTGGTCACCTCACTTGAATGTCTGAAATAGCCTTTCTTTTTGTCTTGTTGCTTCCACTCTTGCTCCTTGCCAACCAGTTCTGTTACAGCATCGTTTTAAGCAAACCAATGACATAATCTGATGTCTTTAGTCTTCTTTAGTCTTTAGTTTTCCCATCAGGCTTAAAAGGACATCCAAACTCCATTTCTTGCCCTTTAGAGCCTTTACTGGCCATGGTCTAACCCTTAAACCTCATCTCATGACCCTTCCCAACCTTCTCATGAAGTTTTAGTCATTGGTCTTCCATGGATTCCAGAGATTTTCCAGTCTCTTTCTGCCTCAGGGCCTTTGTGCCTGCTACAGCTTCTGCCCGGAGTGTTTTTCCCTTTGCTTGCTGTGTGGAGGATTCTTCCTAAGTCTTTAGGCCTTAAAAGTCACTTCCTCAGGAGACCTCACTGACTTCCCTACCTAAAATGACCCACCTTGGTATTTTTCATTATATCATCCAATTTTTAATATTGCATAAAATCTATCATTATTTAAATGATTAAATGTATTTAAATGTTTATCATCTCTCCCCACTTTTCTCCCTACTCCCCCCTCACTAATGTAAACTCCATGAAGTCAGGGACGGTGGCCGTCTTGTTTGCCATCATATCTTGCTAAGTCTGGTATGTAGAAGTGGCTCTATACTTACTGAATAATGAATGAATGGCTCATATGCTCTCCACATATGAAGCAGTATGTGGATTCTTGAGACGTCTGGGCCTACCTTCACAGTCATTTGAATGTTAAGTAACTCAGATACCAGCAGAGGTACCCATTCTTTGATATTTACATATAGTTGAGAAGAACTCCCTTTCCTGAAAAAGTACAATGCCCTCCTCAGGATGTTTGTGAATTCCTGGGGTCTTAAATTCTCAAGAGCACTTGTGGTTTTAATTTGCTGCCCCTGTAAATTCTCTATCTCATTCACATCTCGTCTCATGCAGCTGTTCTTAGTTTTCTGCTCCAACATGACCCAGATGAGTCTTTCTCTTTTTTATTGGCCCCAGATATCACCGATCAGACATTTGAGTATAGACCAGTCTTTCTTCAAGTGTTGGAGCACTGGTGGGGACTAAGAGGCAGCCAGGGGCCATAGTGTCTATACCACAACTCTAGGTAATAAACACCTTTAAATTTTAATATTAAATATCTTAACAGTCCTTTTGTGCTGGGCCCAGTGGCTCACAGCTGTAATCCCAACCCTTTGGGAGGCCAAGGCAGGGAGATCACTTGAGGCTGGAATTTGAAACCAGCCTGGGCAACAAAGTGAGACCCCATCTCTACAAAAAATTTTTTAAGAAATGAACTGGGCATGGTGTCACGCACCTGTAGTCCCAGCTACTTGGAAGGCTGAAGCAGGAGGTTCTCTGGAGCCCAGGAGTTTGAGGCTGCAGTGAGCTATAATCACAACACTGCACTCCAGCCTGTGTGACAGTGTGAGACCCTGTCTCAAAAAAAAAAAAAAAAAAAAAAAAATTCCTTTAGTTACCACCCCCACTGCCCTCCCACTGGTGACATTTCTCAGCCCCTCTTCTTCTTTTCACTTGCTCTTCATTATTTCTTTTGGAGAGCAGTTTAATTCTCTCTTCCTGTTCTTTCAAGTGAGAGGGGTGATGAGATGGGAACAGGGAATAAGAGAAGAAAAGGAATATTTGCCTTTCCAATAACAGAAGGCAATCTACTCCTAGAGAAATAGTCCAGTCCCTTAGAAACAGAGCAGTTTCAGCCTGCTGTGATTTTAAAGAGGACTTTTTTAAACTCCACTTTAACAACACATTCTAGGTCCCAAGTGAGAGAAGTATATTTATTGCTATATATTGCTATATGTTCCTACATTAACAGTCACACACACATACACACACACAGACACACAATCATGTGTTGCTTAATGATGGGGATATGATCTGAGAAATGCATTGGTAGGCGATTTTGTCATTGTGTGGACATCATAGAGTGTACTTATGCAAACCTAGATGATATAGCCTACTACACACCTGGGCTATATGGGACAATAGCGTATTGCTCCTAAGCCACACACCTGTACAGCATGTTACTGTACTGAATACTGTAGGCAGTTGTAGCACAATGGTGAGTATTTGTGTATCTAAACCTATCTAAACAGAAAAGGTACATTAAAACAGTATTAGAATCCCATGCGACCACCATCATATCTGTGGTCCATCTGAAATAACTGAAAAGTCATTATGCAGCACACGACTGTGTGTATGTATGTGTGTGTGTATTTGTATGTGTCTGCTGTGTGTATGTGTGTGTCTATGTGTGTGTGTAATTTTGGTTGTTTTCCAAAAAAGCTCCTGCATAGGCCAGAACCTAGTGAACCCAATTCTCAGTCAGTCATACCTTCAGAGTCTGAGTAAAAATTATTGATTGGGTCTGCCAGCCTCCCCACCCTCACCTCTTCGTGCTGAGACCTGTTACACTTTGACTCAGGTAGACCACATAAAAAGCCTAGTAGGGTGAGCTGGGGAAAGGATTTAACGACACCAACATGGGTTCCAGTTAAGATCAGCCACAGAAGGTAAGAACATTTTTGTTTGGATTTAATGTATGCAAGACCAATAAGAATGGTCTGATTTGATTTCCAAAGAACAACTTTGAGCACCTAGGAAACCTCATACATCTTAGAAACAATAAAGACAATAATAAAAGGACTATGCTACTCTGGTGAAAGAGATTGAAACCACTCTCTCTAGATAAAAACATTTGGGAAAGTCATGTTTAGATTACCCAAGGGCCATAATAGCTGACTCCCCAGGGCTCAGAGCAAAGTATACACTCGGACTCCAAGATTCTCTTTTGCTCTAAGTACAAGTTGATATATTCTAGACCTTTCAGGCCAAAAAACCTTGGTCTCTGAATACAGATGAATTTATGCTTTAGAGAGAGCTCTGACCCATGCCAGCTTGCTTGAATTATGTAGAACAGTATAAATGGAAGCACCTAGCAGTTCCCAGCACCTAGCTTAATGCCTGTTGTTAACAAACACTACAAAATAAATGAATAAATGAATTTAATATATACTGGCTGGCTATACTCTTTCTTTTCTGGTCCAAAGAAGTAGGTATAAGTAAATTAAGAAGATAGCAAGGATTAATAGCAAATTTGGGCTCTGCACATGCAAACTCAGCCATTCAGATGCATAATCCTAAGGAAACAGAGTTGAAAATATAGCTGTGTTCTCAAAAGATCATCTTTGATCACACCCTGGACCCAGAGATATCAGGGATCTAAGGATATAGATGTATTCTTACCACATTTAAGTACATCTAGAATCATTTGGTGGAGTACAAGGAGTTCTCAACTTTGGTGCTACTGAAATTTTGGGCTAAATTATTTTTTTGTTGTGAGAGACTGTCATGTGCATTGTAGAATGTTTAACAGCCTGTCTGGCCTCTTCCTACTAACTGCCAGTAGCACCCCTCCCCCTGCTGTAAACAATCAAAAATGTCTCCAGAAATTGCCAAATTTCCCCTGGAGGCGAAATAGTCCCAGTTGAGAACCACTGGTCCATGTTCAGATGGATCGTATGATCTGAAAAGTCTTAGGTGCCACAAAAGAAAGAAAGAAGAAAACTACATTGGTAATAGATTGCTTTATATTCCTGGCATGAGGACTAGCACAAAGTATTCAAAGGCCAGAATGTGTAATCAATCTAGCTTTAGCTTCAGAAATAGACAAAAGATCTACAGGATGAAGCCTGAAGCTCACTAGAGATTTCCAAAAGAAGAAGGAGGTGAATTAAATATGATTAGATAAAATAATTCGTGCAACAGTGACAGGATTTAATTATGGGTGACTGCAGTCTATGAATGTGAATCAAAAAAGTGCCAAAGGCACATCGTGCAATGATGACTGAAATGATGCTCATCATAAATGACTGGCTCGTAAACTAGGACTTGCTGGATGGAGCATGTGGACCAAGCTGCATCTGGTAGCAGCCTTAATCAATAGGCAAGTCTAGGTAAGCAGTTCAGGAGTTGCTAAACTGATGGTATCATTGGCCCATGGCACTGGGATGAGAGTGCTTTATAAATCATCTTGACACCCATCCAAGCACTAGAAAACCAAAACTGAGGTTTCGGATCTTAGGTTTAGAAGAATGTAGCAAGTGCTTAGATAAATGGAGTAAAGAGAAATGACAGGGATGAGACAGAAGTGGAACGTGCTCTGCCCATGTGAAATAAACTCCAACATTGTATTGCCAACATGCAAATTTAGACACAGTGAAGGAGTCAAAACAGTTAAGGAAATCAGCCTAGAAGGAATTTGGAGTGGAAAAATGATTACAATACAGAGCCCTCCCAAGGAAAACAGGAAACACACTGCACTGGGGAAATAGCACAAAACCTTTCTCAGACAATTTTACATGCAAGTGGAAACTTGAAAGGAGACACAGAGCCACACACTCTCACACAAACACTCGGTAACCACATAACAGCTGTCTGATGCAGAGCAGGGTCTGTGAATATGTCTTTGAAATGATCAGCAACAGCTGAAGAAGACAGACGCTGCGAAGGCTTCTTCTCTGTTAAGAGAGACTTTTAGAAAAGATCTGGGAGACCACGGACCTCATGATTTCAACAGCAGGCGGAAAGTGTTTTGAAGCTCTAAGCCACAGCTTGAATGTAAGAATCCTTAAGGAAGTTATGTTTAATGACAAAGAAATCAGCATAAATTTTCAGTGGTGAAACTGTCCTGCAAACCTGTGAGGTTAAACTGCGAAAGAAAACATTAATGGATGAAGCAGCGTATCCAAATAATTTAAACACCCTTCCGGAAAGCATTTGACATCATTTTTCATAAAAAACCTAATCTGCAAAAATATATTCTGGCATTTACAAGGCAAGCTATTTTAACCACAATGAGAAAAAGAATCCCCCAAACCAATTTTGAGATAGGCTATCGTATTACAGTCAATACTGTGGCCTGGCAGGAAGAACACTGAAGCTCATTTGAAATACTGTGTGCAGCTTTGATAAGGACATAAATATGGAGAAGGTGGAGCAGAGAGCAACCAAGTGATAAAGAGACTCAAAGGAGACATACTTTACATTAGCACATATCTTGCAAAATCAGCAACTGCACAGCACTTGGTCAGCAAAGAAGGGGATTTATGAGAGGATTTCATTGAGATGTTAAGAAAAAATCTGAAGGGATTACAAATGATAAAGCAACAGGGCTGCTTGACTTTGAATGTAAAATCAGGGTCTGCAAATTCAGGTGAATTGAAAAAAGGTGTTTAATGTTTTTTGTTTGTTTGTTGAGGAAGAGCTTGGAGTTGTTGACATGGGGAAAGGAGGATTGAGCAGTGTTGAATGGGAAAGAGGGACAGCGGAATAATTGTCAGAACTGTGGAAAGGTTAAAGGAAGAAGAAAATAAATGTTACAGCATCTTTGACATGGCAGCATAGAATCGTCCCACCTTAGACTGGAGAAATAGATGCTTTCCTTCCCAGATTCACCTCTGAGTTTTATAGAGAGAGATGTTGCCCTTCTTGGGTCCAGCTCTTACTGGTTTAGTGTAATTCTGATCTATGATGCAGAAAGTAACTTGTTTCATTGTGATGGAAAATCTAGATCCCATAGATCAACTTCTTAATGCTCTTTCTGGCTTTTCTCTTCTATTATTTCAAGTCCAAGCCAGCATTCAAGGTTCAGTTCAAATTCCATCTCTTCTGTGACATCTTTGCTGGTCTCCCCAGTGGAAGTGAACTCTTTCAGCATGTACACCTTTCATATTCATTTGGCACTTTTTAACTGCCAGGGAGGGGCCCCCAACTAGATTATAAGAAATTTAAGGGCAGGGACAATATCTTATTTGTTTGTATGTTTTCCCTTCATACTTCTCACTGCACTTTTTGGTAAGAGGCTCAAAACTGAGTTAGGGTTTGGTTAGTAAAGGACATAGAAGCATCTTATTACTTATTAATGAGCATGCGTATTACTTATTAGCTCATTACACCTTATTATCCTAGGTCTTGGTTTTCAAAGACAGCCAGGCAGTGAGGATCAGTGTGATAATAATGGCTACCATTTATTGTGCACCTACTGTGTACCTAGCATCAGTTATATCGAGAGAGAGAGAAAAAAACAAGAATTGCAGGGAAAACATGCCCTTTTGAGTGGTGAAAAGAAGCAAGAATAGAGAGCTGAGATCCAATCTAAGATGTGAAAATGGAAGAAATCGGTTTTCTTAGAAAAGAGAAAAATATTTTAAAGTGCTAATGTATAGTTACATTTATTTTAAATTATTTCATTATGTTTGTATTATGTGATCATACTCTACCATGTGTGTGTGTATATATGTGTGTGTGTGTATATGTATGTGTGTGTGTATACATATATAGATATCCATGTAAATGTATTTTTTAAAATTCTAGAGGGACAGACATCTGCTGATAGCTGTGGTTTCCTCCAGGGAGTGGAGTAACTAAATGATAGATACTCAGAGGAGACATAACTTACATGATCATGTTCAGTGTGCAGTGGGAAGAGGTGGTGATATTATTGAGGACTTCCTATTGGCCTCTATTTATGTATTATTTTTATAAATGTATATTCATGTGTATACCAGTAAGAAGAAATAAACAACTTCGATTATTTTACCAATAAGAATTGGAATTCAATATAAAGAATTTTTAGCTAGGAATTAAATAATTGACAAGGCAAAAAAGGGGCCACTGAAATATAACAGAAATAATAACTGCAGAAACTAGTCACCACTTCAGGCTGGGGAACAAAGGGAGAAGGTTGGGCTTGTTAGGATCTCAGAGGGCAGATTCAGATCTCTGATAAGAGGGTGTCCGCAGAAGCTGGGAAAACTGCACACTGGAATCAACTGCCTTTGCTGGGGTGAAGGCCTATGGCTGGGAAACCCTAACAGGCAGGAACAGGAAGCAACTAGTTCTTTCTCTTCCTTCCACCATGCTGTCTCCCTTTGGCGCCCTCTAATGGAGACAAATGGCTGAGCTTCCTTCTAAGTCCCATGGGCAGGTGTGTGGCTTATTGATGAACCTCCCAATTAAGCTGTGCTGCAAACTCTACCGATCTAGGTGGATGACATTAACAATTCAGCTCTATCATAGTCATAGGAGTCAGAAGTAGCCCTGAAGAAGTTAGAAATGAGCCCGGCGCTTATGTATAACTAGGTACATTGGTTTGGTAGAGAATACACACAAGACCCCCAATTTTTTTATTCTATTTGTGGCCCTCTCCACTAATTAACTGGACAATTCTATAGAAATCACATGTCTTTCAAAATAAGCATAGTAAGAATTAATTCCACTTAACGATGTGCCAGGCACTAAGTATTTTATATATGTCAACTAACTTAATCCTTGTGACAACTCTACGAGGAGCAGGACTGTTAAGTAACTCATCCAAGGTCACTAATAGTAAGGGGCAATCCAGGAAGTGGGCCCAGCCATCTGATATAGAGATTGTCTCTTTGTTACCAAGCTTTGCTGCCTCTCACTTACATTGGGCTTATCACATGCCAGGTATGGCTCTACTCCCTTAAAATATAGAACAACCCTCTAAGGTAAGAACCATCACCCCCATTTTACAGATGAGGAAAACAAAGCCCAAAGGGCTATGAAACCCTCTGGCTCCACTTCTCTGGCTGTCAAGTGAGGAGACCGGACCAGCAGAAGTAAAAAGCTGCTTCTGTAAGACACTAGGAAAGAGTCCAAGTGTCCTGGCTCAAACACAACCAGAAAGAAAGACTCCCTTTATGTCTTTATAGACCCCCTGACCTTACAGGATTGATAATAAAACAGTCTTGTATATGAGTACTAAAATTGCCAACTCAACAGAGGTTTTTATTCCCCACTGTCTATTCTCCTGCCAGGAATTAGATGGGAAATAAAAGAAAGGGAATTAACAGCTTTAAAAAATCATTTAGGAAAATCTGTTTCTTGCTGTTGGCAAGTAGCTCTCTGGTCATATCCACATCTGAGTATATTCAGACTCCCTTAATATTAAACGAGGGTGTGGGGGTGAGGGATACCACACCCTTTTTATTGCTTTGCTTTTTCCCATTTTTATTTTCTGTTTGACTTTAATAGTTTCAGTCTAACACAAGTCTGTGAAATGGGTTAGTATTGTCACAGAGGAAAGGCCCAGAGCCCAGGGAAGCTCAAGACCTTGCCTGAGGACACCCACCTGGTGAGAACTGAGCTGGGATTTGAACTTGTGATGAGTTTTACCTAAAGTGACAGTAGCAGGACTGCCAGATTAAAATTGATCTTGTGTTAGACATTCTGTTTTTTAAATAAAAACTTTCCTATCACTGTGTAACCTTATAACTCTTGATAAGTCAAGGACAGGGACATTGTTAAACTGCAGCCCCTCAGTCAAGTGACCTAACATCATTGCATCCCTGATAGACTCATCGTAGCAAGTCACAGGCCATCCACGCACCATGTTGATGCCATTTGAGGTCCATGGGTGTTTAACATCCCCCAGGACCTACACACCATGTGAGGGAATGGGCACGTGGAATAAGGCAGTACCTGCAAGAGCCACAGGAATGGAGTGATTGTATAAAGATGGACACCTGTTTTCTTCGAAATATTCCTATGCAGGGGGGAAAAGAGTGCTCCTGGGCAAAAGCAAGTCCTCTCTGTTCTCCACCAACAGATACCAGCACTTTTATAGTGCCATTTTGGGCTTATAAAAATGTTCCTAATATAATCTGCTGGGAAATTGATGGCTTATGGTAATGACAAGAAGCCTGCCTCAGAGAATGATCTTAATTCATCATTTTGAACATCTGTAGAACCCCCTAAAGTAGCCTGGAGAGGAATGAAAGTGAAGGGAGGAGAGCAAATCTTCCCAGGGAATGGGACTGGTATGACGCAGATTCCTGCTAATTTACTCTAAGAGTTGTTAAGCAGAAACAGGGGGGAGAGCTGCTCCTGTTTCAACCCTTCCCTTCTTCAGATAAGCCAGAAGGCCTTAGAGAATTCTACACTCCTCTACAACACAGCTACCAAAGGTATTATTCAATACCCCTTCAAACTTGAATATGAATTATTTTAATCAACAAAATCAACAGTTAATTGAATCCAACACTGTTAAAGGGAGATTGGAAGGTGATGGGGTTACTTAGATCAGGGTTCCAATTCCACAGTCCTCACTGGATATGCAAATCTTTGCAGGTATTAGACATTTTGTCTGGGTTTCTTCATTGAACAAATGGGAGTAATAACGCCCATCTTATTGGCTGATGAAACTATTAGCCATGACGCTTGGCAGTGTGCAATTTACAACATCTGGATAAAATTTTAGTGTGTTCAGAATTATGTTGACTGACTAAATTTTAGTGCATCCAGGACACATGGCTATTGGTTTCCTATGGATGTCTTAACAAAGTACTACAAACATAAAACAACAAAAGTTCCTTGAAGCAACAGGAACTTTTTCTCTCATAGTTCTGGAGGCTGGAAGTCTGAAATCAAAGTATCAGCATGGCCATGTTCCCCCTAAAGGATCTAAGGAAGAATCCTTCTTTGTCTGTTAAAAGGAGGCTCCAGGCACTCCTTGGCTTATGGGTGCTTAACTCCAATCTCTGCCTCTGTCTTCACATGGTCTTCTCTCTGTGTCTCTGTGCTCTCTCCTCTTCTTAAAACATCACAAATCATTGGATTTAGGACCCACCCTACTCCATGATGATTTCTTCTTGATCCTTAAGTAATTACTTCTGCAAAGGCCCAAATAAGGTCAAATTCTGAGGTTCCAGGTGAACATGAATCTTGACAGACACCATCAACCCACAAGAGCTGATTAAGGGGGTTAAATGAGAAGGTACAGTTGAAGCGCCACACATATTACCTGCACATTAGGGGTTTTTAATAAATAAATGGAGTGACTATTGTTTTGTTATTATTGCTGCTGCAGGGATCATGATTGTTTTTCCAGGGAATGGAAGGAAAAGGTTGGATTTGGGGGTGGAAAGGCAGGCCTGAGGAGTAGATGAGGAGGGAGCAGCATAAAGACCGAATGGAGAGAAAGGAGCCTGAGAAAGGGGGGAAGAAATGGCTAAGGGGACAGTCCTTGCCTGGGTTTGCCCGGCTCCTGTACCCTCAGATGCCATGGCCTGGATAAGCAAGTAGGGTTGATCAGGAAACCTGGACACCTCACCCTGGCACAGTCTGGCACAGTCTGGTCCTGTCCCCATAGTGTGGTCCCACTTCCCTAAGAGAAAAGAAATAGGAATATGCAGAAAGAAACTACGTGTAAATTTCCACTTCTTCCTCTCTGTCTATAGGTATTTCAGAGTTTTTCTTAAGGGAGTGGGAGAAGAGTACCAGAATGCTAGGACTTCTTGCTGAAAAGCAATGAATCTCAGTGCTGAGCCTGGACAGAAACTCCTTTGCTTTCAGAAGATTCCCGAGCCCTGGAAGTCAATCAAGCATAACAAAAATATAAAAGCAGCTGGAAACACTGGGCCTCTCCTTCCCAAGGCAGGATGACAGGCGTCCTGGATGTGCTAAAATTTAGTCAGTCAACATAATTCTGAATACACCAAAATTCTATCCTCATGTTGTAAATTGCACACTGCCAAGCATCCTAATAGCTTTTCAAAATTGTTTATTTTTTTATTTCAGTAGGTTTGGCGGAAATAGGTAGCATTTGGTTCCATGAATAAGTTCTTTAGTGGTGATTTCTGAGATTTTGGTGCACCCATCACTCCAGCAGTGTAGACTGTATCCAATGTGCAGTCTTTTATCCCTCACCATCCCTCATCCTTTCCCCAGAGGCCCCAAAGTCTAAGGTATCATTCTTATGCCTTTGAGTCCTCATAGCTTAGCTCCCACATATGAGTGAGAACATACGATGTTTGGTTTTCCATTCCTGAGTTACTTTACTTAGCATAATAGTCTCCAATTCCATCCAGGTTGCTGAAAATGCCATTATTTCATTCATTTTTATGGCTGAGCAGTATTCCATCATATATATATTTACTCATTGATTCATGGGCATTTGGGTTGGTTCCATATTTTGCGATTGCAAATTGTACTGCTGCAAACGTGTGTGCAAGTATCTTTTTATATGATGACTTATTTTCCTCTGGGTAGATACCTAGTAGTGGGATTGCTGGATTAAATGGTAGATCAACTTTTAGTTCTTTACAGAATCTCCGCACTGTTTTCCATGGTGGTTGTACTAGTTTACAATCCCACAAACAGTGTAAAACTGTTCCCTTTTCACCACATCCACGCCAACATCTATTATTTTTTTACTATGACTGTTCTTGCAGAAGTAAAGTGGTATCGCATTGTAGTTTCGACTTACATTTCCCTGATAATTAGTGATGTTGAGCATTTTTCCATAAGCTTGACGGCCATTTGTATATCTTCTTTTGAGAATTGTCTATTTATGTCCTTATCCCACTTTTTGATGGGCTTGTTTGGGTTTTTTTCTTGCTGATTTGTTTGAATTATTTGTAGATTCTGAATACTAGTACTTTCTCAGATATATAGATTGTGAATATTTTCTCCAACTCTATGGGTTTTCTGTGAACTCTGCTGATTATTTTTTTTTTGCTGTGCAGAAGTTTTTTTGCTTAATTAAGTTCCATTTATCTTTGTTTTTGTTACATTTGCTTTTGGGCTCTTGATCATGAAGTCTTTGCCTAAGCCAAAGTCTATGAGGGGTTGATAGTTTTGATATAAGTGTGTGACATGTTTATATGTTTATGTCACTGGAAAAGATGAAAGGGCAAGAATTGAGTCATGACTAAAATTATTGAGCACAAAGATTCCCTTTAAGACTGACTTCTTTTCTCCAGAAACTATCCTATTGGCCTCTGAGGCAAGTGTTAATTTCTTTTTCTTTTCTTTTTTTTTTTTTTTTTTTTGTACCAGGAGCCCTTTTGCCAGTTTGGGAAATCCATGGGTTCCTTCTCAAAATAACGTCTGAAACTTAATAAAACTAAATACATAAGATTACAAGGCAAACCAATGATATCAAAAGATAGGTATTAAAATAGCAACAACAAAACAACAAATTTGTGATATAATTCTGTATGTGCTTTTTTATTAATACATTAAATGACAAGATCCAGCAGTAATCCTATAGCTACTGTAATTTTGAAGTCATAAGATGTAAATGGTATTTCAAGATATCTGCAACAACCGTAGTGGAATCTGTAAATATCTATAATTTGTTCCCTATATTCATAATTGAAGAAAATGCTAAATTTCAATTGGAGCTTAGTGAAAATAAACATAGCATTTTTTCCCATCCAAGTTCACAGAATTTTATCCACCGAGATTTGTGTGCACCAAATTTAGAATCCCTGCTCTAAGCAAACTTTTCAAAGGCAACCAATTTTTGGTGGGGCTCTACCAGCTAGCCTGAGCACCAACTCAGTTATGTTTGCAAAGGACGCTCCCTGCAGGCCAAAACGCTTGGGCTATTCACCAGAAAATTCATTTAATTTGCCGTGTTAGAAAACAATAGGTCAGGCAATTAATTCATTAATTCACTGACTCACATCAAGAAATGGAGAAAGGAAGACTACTTGTCAGTGAGGCCCAGGGGCATCTAATCAGCATTGATTAAAAAACCCCTTTTGGCTTAACGGGAAAGTGCTGATGACTTGTGCTGTTGGTTATTAGCACAGGAGAATCAGATTGCTAACCTGGCAGGCTATTGCTAAGAGGGCTACTTTCCCTGCTTCTGGTCAACAGCAAGGCAGCTCTGCAGATTGCTGAAAGGTTAGATTTCCCAATACGCTTGTCTGACCAAGGTCTTCAGGATCTGCTTTCAGTGCTTGGAGCTTGGAGCCAAGTGGAAAGGGAGGAGAGGGGAAATGAATTCAGAACTTACTATGTGCCAGAAACCGGCTATTTTCGCTTAGGCTATTGCACTGAGGTCCTAAGGCAACTTTATATGGAATTTATTATTATTGTTGCTACTATTTACAGAGGTAACTGAGGCTCAGAGAGGAAAGTCATCACTTGCCCATGGTCACTCTGAATAAACAACTGTGTGGGTTTGAGTGGGTAGGGAGCCCATTTGCTGTCCAGTCTCTGCCACCAGGGGCATGGCAGTGAGAATCCCACAGCACTGCCCACTCCTGTTATCATAGAGTTCTGGAGCCTGGTTTGAATTCCGGACTTCCCTACTTACTAATGGTGTGAACTTAAGCAAGTAATCATGTGCCTCTGTTTCCCTATCTGTAAAATGATAATAATAATAAAGACTAAATGTTTACTATTACTTTACTAAAGTTACTATTACTTTATTCAATAGTAAAGCCTAAATGTTAAGCCTGTAGAACAGTGCTCAATACCTGTAGGCATTCAACAAATGATAGCTATTACTACTCTAAGACAATGTTGTCTCCTGACAACCAAAGCAGCTACACAGCAGCTAACAGCCTAAACCAGTACTTCTCAACCACATGCAATTTTGTCTCCCAGGGAAATTTGACAGTATCTGGAGACATTTTGGTTGTCACCACTAAAAAGGCATCTAATGAATAGAGGCCAGATATATTGTTAAACACCCTATAATGCACACAATAGCCCCCTACAATGAAGGTTAGTGTGGTCCCAAATGTCAGTAATCCAAGACAGAGAAAGCCTGCCCCAAACTGAATGCCAGTGAAGTACAGACTATTTTGCCAGACATAAGGAGGTGCTAAATTGAAACTCTAATTGGGGAGAAGGTGCAGACAATAAAAAATAAAAAATGAACTATTAGATGATAATAAATTCTGCAGTATAAATAAAACAGGGTGGCAGGAGAGAGAGTAATGGATGTGGTTGCTTTGGATGGAACGGTCAGGAAAGTCTTCTTAGAGGAGGTGACATTTAAACTATAACCTGACTGCCAGAAAGTGATCAGCCATTGAAGATCTGAGCAAAGAGCACAGCTGGCAGAGGGAGCAGTTCCTGCAAAAGTGTCAAGGGAAGGGCAACTTTGATATGACTGAGGAACAGAAAGAATGGGAAATTAGAATAGTGGGAGGGAGGGAGAGAGTCAAATAAAATTCCAATAAGGCCTCAAAGAATGGCTTCCTTTGGACGAGGCTACTTCTTGGTGTACTCCCTTAGGGGGGAAAAATGTCTCAAAGTAATTGACTATAACGAAAATATGTGATTTTTCTTAATGTGGTATAATTTTACATTGGTTTTAAAGTCGTCTACTTTTTGTTTTTGTTTTGCTTTAAGAAGTAATAACAAGAAGTCTCTTTCCTAGCACTGAGTTAGTTAATATGGTCAATTATTGATTTGCTTACTTCTGGTTTGAGATAAAACCACATTGTGTCTTCGTTTTCTCTGGAGTATAGGGGATTATTCAGATGTGGTATCTTAAGAAAGGAGACAGAGCAGTTTCATTTTGCACTGTTGAAGCATTTCAGCTGCCCTGAGTCAGACGTAAGATTGCAACGCACATTTTGAAAACCAATAATGCCAGGATGGGGCTGGTGGGAGGGGCAGGCAGGGTGTTCTCTTAAACCCATACACTTTGTCCATAGCTACTCTGTACTTAAAAAGTCAGAGACTAGGGTATGAGTCATAAAAGAAAATGACCATCTAAGTCTTGCTCTGGTCTTGGTGAATTTCTTTACATGAAGGTAAAAAAGTATCACAGGATTCTTTGCCTACATCTAATCTAAGACAGTACTAGTGAGAAAGCAGAATAGTAGTCACAGGATAACCATGCCTACATCTCACATAAAAGTGAGCCAGAGTTGCAATTTATTAAGCAAGTAAATTTTGATAGAATGTCCAATAAACTGATTGGTTTATAATATGGAAGGAAGTGGGGAGGAGGTTACTTTTGAAGATGGGACAAACTGTATCCAGGGTCCTCTAGGCAGGAACCTGTGTGTGGTGTAAACAACACGATGTGAGGGTCAGGGATCAGGACCTATCATTTGGAGCAACCCTTCAATGGCTCTAAAATCAAAAAATTTTCTCTGGATGCTCTACTTCATTTAAGTTTTTTAAATTAGCTGGGAACAGACACATAGATCAGTGAAACAGAATAGAGAACCCAGAAGTACGTCCACACATCTACAGTGAACTCATTTCTTGACAAAGGTGCCACAAACATACATTGAAGAAATGACAATTTCTTCAATAAATGGTGCTGGGAAAGCAGATACCCATATGCAAAAGAGTGAAACCAGACCCCTATCTCTCGCCACATACAAAAATCAAATCAAAATCGACTAAAGACTTAAACCCAAGACCTCAAACTATGAAACTACTACAATAACCCATTGGGGAAGCTCTCCAGGATATTGGTCTGGGCAAAGATTTCTTATGTAATACCCCACAGGCATAGGCAACCAAAGCAAACATGGACAAATGGGATCACACCAAGTTGAAAAACTTCTGCACAGCAAAGGATACAATCAACAAAGCAAAGAACAACCCACAGAATGGGAGAAAATGTTTGCAATCTTCCTATCTAACAAGGAATTAATAACCAGAATATATTATATAAGGAGCCCAAACAACTCTATAGGAAAACAAACAAACAAACTAATAATCTGATTAAAAATGGACAAAAAACCTGAATAGACATTTCTCAAAAGAAGACAAATGAATGGCCAACACGCATATGAAAAGGTGCTCAACATCATTAATCATCAGAGAAATGCAAATCAAAACTACAATTAGATACCATCTCACCCCAGTTAAAATGGCATTTATCCAAAAGTCAGGCAATAACAAATGCTAGCAAGGATGTGGAGAAAAGAGAACACTTATACACTGTTGGTGGGACTGTATATTAGTATAACCACTATGGAGAACAGTTTGGAAGTTTTTCAAAAAACTAAAAATCCTACCGTAGGATCCAGCAATCCCACCCATAGGTATATACCCAAAAGAAAGGAAATCAGTATATCAAAGAGATATCTGCACTCCCATATTTATTGCAGCACTATTCACAATAGCCAAGATTTGGAAGCAACCTGTATCTACCAGCAGCTGAATAGATAAAGAAAATGTGGTACATATACACAATGGAGTACTATTCAGCCATAAAAAAGAAAGAGATCCTGTCATTTGCAACAATATGGGTGGAACTAGAGATCATTATGTTAAGTGAAATAAGCCAGGCACAGAGAGGTAAGTTTTTGCATGTTCTCACTTATTTGTGGAAGCAAAAAATTAAAATAATTGAACTCATCGAGAAAAAGAGTAGAAGGATGGTTACCAGAGTCTATGAAGGGGGGTGATAGGAAACTGGGGATGTGATAGGAAAGTGGGGATGGTTAGTGGGTACAAAAAAAAAATAGAAAGAATGAATAAGATCTAGCATTTGCTAGCATAACAAAATGACTATAGTCAAAAATAATTTAATTGTACATTTTGAAATAACTATAAGAGTATAATTGGATTATTTGTAACACAAAGGATAAATGCTTGAGATGATTGATACCTCATTTACCCTGATGTAATTATTATGCATTGCATGCCTGTGTCAAAATGTCTCATGTAATCCATATATACACCTGCTATGTACCCCAAAAAATTAAAAATAAATTAAAAACTGTATTTAAGAATTAGCTTGGCAAGGCCAGGCATGTTGGCTCACACCTGGAATCCTAGCATTTTGGGAGGCCAAGGTGGGCGGATTGCTTCAGTTCAGGAGTTAACGATTAGCCTGGGCAAAATGGTGAAATCCCATCTCTACAAAACAAACAAACAAACAAAAATGCAAAAATTAGCATGGTGGTGTGTGCCTATAGTCCCAGCTACTCAGGAGACTGAGGTGGGAGGATCACCTGAGCCTGGGAGATCGAGGTTGAAGTGAGCTGTGATTGCACCACTGTACTACAGCCTGGGTGACACAGTGAGACCCTACCTGAAAGAAAAGAAAAATAGCTAGACAATATTTAGGACTATTTTCAGACTGCAGTTAGAAGCCACTATGGTTTCTCGGTGAAGCTGGGGAAAGCAAGTCTGTCAACTCTTTGGCATTTGGCAGGGTCTGTGTGGCTTCATGACTCAAGTAACCCAATTAGGGCAAATTGCTAGAGGCCTACAGCCAATATTCATTCTCCTCCTCCTCCTCCTCAGTTTTAGGACCTCTGCTTTTATTTGAGGCAACAAAATGTACCCAGCTAAAAGACTATTCCTCAGCCTTACCTTCCCAATTACATGTGACATATGACTAATTCCTGGCTGATGAAATTAAGTGGAATTTTTTTTTGTGCCTTCTGGGAAAGCATCTTAAAAGCCAGCTGATGTATATACTCTTTGCCTGTTCTTTTCTTTCCTCCATTCTGCTCTATGGAATATGGATATGAGAGCTGCAGCTCTATCAGCCATTTTTTAATATAAGGACACATATCATGCCCTAAAGAAGACAGTTGTGACTAGAAGGAGCCTAGATTCCTGAGGACTTTGTGGAGCTGGCATACAAGCCCCAAAGTACCATATCTCTGAATCTCTGTTAGTGTAAGAGGAATCAACTACTTCTATATTATTTAAGCCATAATATTTAAAAGTTTTTGTTTCCTGCAATTATTTAATAGAAGTAATTCTAAACAATATGCCAATCATTTGCATAATCTGCCCACATTGTGAAATTAAAATGGTCAATATCAAGTACTCTTATAAGGTCTTATTTTATGTAAGTTTCTTAAAATTTATTTTGAGATGATGAACAATTTATAATAATATTGACATTATATAAGGTCTTAGGTGACCAATTTTGTTGTTGTTTTAGAAACAAGGTCTCACTATGTTGCCCAGACTACTGCTAACCTCAAACTCCCACACTCAAGCAATCCTCCTGCCTCAGCCTTCGGAGTAGCTGGGATTACAGGCGTAAGCCACTGCTTCCTCCTAGGTGACCCCATTAATCTAAGGAGTGTGTTAGTGCACCTTGGCAGATCTCATCAAATGGAGATAATGGAATTCAAGGGCTCTGTAGCCTTTCTCACTTAAACTGGTTTAGACATCTGCAATCACTGTTATACTAAATGAGTGATTCTCATCTTCAGACCCCCATAGCAGAATAGTCAATAATGCTCAGTTAATAATATATAACTAAAATACCTGGAAAGTCTCTCTCTTGGTCTCTGTGATGTAATACTGTGTGCTTTTTCTGTATGTGGTAATCATTATTGCATCTCACCAAATACTTCTTACCCTCTGCCTTCCAGCAACATGGCAGAATTGTACTTCCTGGGTCCCTATGGTTGAGTGAGACTATGTTCTGGCAAAAATAATTGTATCACTTCCAAGTTCATCCTTCAGAATTGTCTTTTCCATTTGCTATCATAGCCAGTAGTGGCTTCCTATCAGCCCATGTCTAGGGACGAAGATGAGCTGGCACTGAACAGAGTCCCCAGGTGTCTCTTACTGAACATACAGTATGAACAAGAAATAAACCTTTTTTGTTTTGTTTTGTTTCAATCCACTGAGATTGAGAAGCTGTTTGTTAATGCAGAATAATCTACATTGTCCTGGCTGATACACCACACCATTCAGGAAAAATATCTTCCCTGGATGGGCGTAATTACAGAGGTACCGATGATGTAATCTGTGGTTCTAGCAGGGATACGGGTAAAATTTTCCTCCAATTTGACCCATGCACTTAATCACTTTTACATCAACAAATTATAGTCATAAAATATTTTTTGTGGAGCAATTTCCTAAAACATATCTATCTAGAAAAATCCGTCAATAAGCAAAGCAATCTTCCCCTTCCTTAGTGGCTTCATACCCTATCAAACTTACAGCCAATTCTGGCATTTAGATTCTACATACGGTTAGCTCCACCGTGTGGAACTTGAAAAGAATGACATTTGTTACAGGACCATGAAAGTGAGTTCAAATATCCAATAATACCATATACTCCTTGAGAGGGGTACTGTACATGATTTTAAAAATCACATCCAGCTTGCTAGGGCATCAAATCAAAAGCAAGAGGGAAAAAGTTCCTGCCATGTGAACTAGGAAGTTCAATAGAAGTGAGGCTCACTCTTATTTATCCAGTCAACTAATATTTACTGAGCTCCACTTTGTATGAGATATTGTTTCAGGGCCTGGGGATTCAGTAGTGAACAAGATAGGTAAAGTTCTTGCCTTAGTCCCAAAGACAATGGGAGAAATAAACAAACACATCCTACAATGTCTGATTGTGATACGTGCTATAAGCCAAAATAAATCAGGGTTAGGGCATATAGAGAGTGATGGGGAAAGAATTATTTTAGGCCGGGCGCGGTGGCTCACGCCTGTAATCCCAGCACTTTGGGAGGCCGAGGCGGGGAGATCACAAGGTCAGGAGATCGAGACCACGGTGAAAGCCTGTCTCTACTAAAAATACAAAAAATGAGCTGGGCGCGGTGGCGGGCGCCTGTAGTACCAGCTACTTGGGAGGCTGGGGCAGGAGAATGGCATGAACCCAGGAGGCGGAGCTTGCAGTGAGCCAGGACTGCGCCACTGCACTCCAGCTTGGGCGACAGAGCGAGACTCCGTCTCAAAAAAAAAAAAAAGAATTATTTTAAATAAGGTTGACAGAAATAAAGGCATACAATCCACATTTAGCTTTCCCAAAGTTATTTTAGATAAATGATCCAAAATCTCAAACAGATATAAACATGTATAAACATTCTCTTACAGACATAAAATGAGAAAACACCTCAAAATGCTCAAATCTTGGTTTTCAAATTCATTGCCCTGGGGAAAAAAAAAGACTCCTTGGAGAAATGGCTGATTCTAGGTCTGAGGCAGGAAATGGACAAGAAGATCCTGAAATGTATTGTTACATTGGAAAACACAGGAGCACTCAAAGGCTAACAACAGTCATGCTCATCTTTAGTCTGTCACGCAGATAGATTACAAGGACTCCTGCTAGCAAAACTAGGGCATATTTAGGCATCAACAAGAATAATAACTGTAATTGATATTACATTGGATGAATAAAAATCCATGAGTTTAGGCTGGGTGTGGTGGCTCATATCTGTAATCCCAGCACTTTGGAAGGCTGAGGTGGGAAGATCATTTGAATACAGGGGTTCAAAGCTGCAGTGCGTATGATCCTGCCACTGCACTCCAGCCTGGGTGACAGAATGAGACCTCATCTAAAAAATGAAAGAATTCATGAGTTTCTGGTGATATTTAAGAAAAATGAAGGGCTAGGGTTCTGTTTTATTGAAGAATGCCAATAGCAGGTATTATAGAATTAAAGAATAATCCTTTGGCAAACTATGAGGTAGTACTGATTCATATAAGGATCATCTTCTATATTAATTTCTTGTTGCTTATGTAACAAACTACCACATTGTAGTGGCTTAAAACAACATAGATTTATTATTTGGCAGTTCTGGAGATCAAATGTCTAAAATGAGCCAGCGTGGCTGCGTTCCTTCTAGAGGCTCTGGGGAGAATGTTTCTTACCATTTCTAGCCTGTAAATGCTGTCCACATTCTGTGGCTGTCATGGCCCCGCATAGTTCTAACCTCTGCTTCCATCACTACGTGTTCTTCTCTCTGACTCCAACCCGCCTGCCTCCCTCTTATAAGGACATTTGTGATAACATTGGATCCACCCACATAATCCAGCATAACCTCCTCATCACAAAATCCTGAATTTAATCATACCTGCAAAGTCCTATTTTGCCAACCCCTGGAACACGTGAAGATGTGTTCCAGGCCCTAGAACACGTGAAGATGTGTTCCAGGGGTTAGTACGTGGGCATCTTGTGAGCAGAGTATTTACCAGGTATCAAAGTATCATCTCACAGATTACTTATTAATTATAAAGAGAAAAAAATGACTTTTACAACTAAGGGTTCTCATAATCACCACTCTAAACAATGGGACAATGAGAAATTAGGTACTGCCTGATATTATATAATATGAGGTCCAAAATCACTGATATATTCTTGCCAAAAATGTTTCACCTGAATCTAATCAACCCTTTCGCCCTAACTTCCAGTTTACAGAAATGATGCCATAGAAAAACAAGCACATGCAAGATACGGGACATGCTGTATGTCCACCATTCTAGACTTCTCCAAATTGCACTGCCATAAACGAGGATGGGGGATATTCTAAATTTTGAAAAAAGGACTAAAGAGACTTAACCAAATGCAACGGGTAAACCTTGACTGGATCTTGAATTAAAAAGTCACTTTAAAGACAATTGGTGAAATTTTAAATTGAAATATTAGCTGATATTATGGAATTATTGCTAACGTACATGTGGTTATATAGGATAGTGTCCTTATCCTTTGGAAATACATGTTGGAATATTTAGGGTTGAAATATTAATACATGATGTCTGAAACTTACTTTCAAATGCTTTCGATAAAAACATTTGGTCAAACACTATTCTAGATGTTTCTGTGAAAGTTTTTGATGAGATTAACATTTAAACCACTATACGAATGTTAAATCTCTCTATATAACATATGTCTCCATATCTATGTTTCTCTCTCTCTCCATAGATATGAAATAGATAAATAATAAGTTTTGTTTCTCTGGGGAACTCTAATACAATACCCTTCTTTCAATTTTTCAGTATGTTTGAAATTTTTTCTAATGAAAAGTTAGGGAAAAAATTAAATTCAGATAATTTTTTAAAAACATTCAGGAGTTTTTAAAAACATTTTCCTGATCTAGTCAATGCTGACATTCAGGAGTTAAGTGCATTATTTTGTAGCTCATGGCTGTTCTCCTAGGAGAGAAAATTAGTCTTTATGGAAAATAGACTAGCCAACAAAAAATAAGCATCACCTGTCAGTTTGCAAATATTTTTGAGAATTTATTGTCTTAGTGGTTAATGCTCAGTCCTGGGAAAAGAATGGGAAGCCACCCAGAAGTAGTCCTTGCTAACTTCTTCCTGTGTCACTGTGTGTCCCATACTTGGCAAGCCAAGTTCATTTGGGTCAAAGTAGAACACAACTAACTAGTTCTTGATTTTAAGAGAATCTACAGGTTTTCTGATCAGGGAGCCTGTATTGATGATATAGCCACTTCAGTGAAAGCCAACAGTGACAGCTTCATATTTCAAAAGTCAGACAACTCCAGTGAACATGATACAAACTCTTTTCTTCCTCTGTAACCAACACAGAACACATTTAGAAAGCTTATTTAAAAACATGTCAAGTTCTCAGAGAGAATAGAAGAATGGTTACCAGAGGCTGGGAAGGGAAATGGAGGTGGGGTGGGGGAGTGGGGGTGGGGATGGTTAATGAGTATAAAAAATAGTTGGAAAGAATTAATAAGACTTACTATTTGATAGCACAACAGGGTGACTATAGTCAATAATAACTGTACATTTTAAATAACAAAAAGCATATAATTGGATTGTTTGTAACACAAAGAATAAGTGCTTGAGGGGATGGGTACCCCATTCTCCATGATGTGATTATTACACATTGCATACTTGTTTCAAAACATCCCATGTACGTGTACCCCATAAATATATAAACCTACAATGTACCCACAAAAATTAAAAATAAAAAAATTTTAAAATAAGAAAATAAGTCAGGTTCTGCTTTGGCCATAATAAACATTTATCCTGATGCCTTAAACATTAGACAACTCAACAGATTACATGAAACTACTGTGCTCAAACATTGGACAGTAGGAAGCATAGTATTTTTATCTATGGAAGAAGAGAAACAAACAAGGCAGATCCTATGATAACCCAAATTTCTGTGTGGGGCACTTTCTAGACCACCCAGCTGGGGAAAAAAGTCCCCAGCAGAACATGGTAAACTTGATGAACTGAGGAGATGGACATGGAAGGCCATGGAGTCTGAAGAGGCCCGAGGTGTAAGGCAAATGTTCAGACAGGAGCAAGCTATGCAGAACAGAACTTCAGAAGTTTGTATAGTAATTTCCTTGAGTTTTTAGTGAACACTAAGCTATGAACACAAAGGGTGAGACTCTATAAAGTCAAGCAAAGAGTGACTAGAAGCTGTGAAGTGAACAGTTCCCAGACAGCCTGTAGTGCTGGGAATACATTTTGAGTTCCCTAAGCCAGCATGGAGAGTGCTGTCCTGTTTGATCACTCAGGGCATCCAGTAGAGACCCCATAAATTACTCCATACAAATGGGCTACACTCTCAGTAGAGTAAAAATTACTCTAGATAAACCCTGACAAAGCTTAACAATAGCCTCAAAAAAATCAACCTGAACCACAAATGACCTAATTGGCTATCTAAAAGAACACAGTTCAACATTCTTCTCAAGGGAAATAATACCCAATGATACCCAGATATTCAATGGCAGAAAATTCATAAATTCAGTGTCCAATCAAATATTACTAGACCAGGCCAGGCCTGGTGGCTCACACCTGTAATCCCAGCACTTTGGAGGCCGAGGCAGGAGGACTGCTCAAGTTCAAGAGTTCAAGACCAGTCTGGGCAAAATAGTGAGACCTCATCCCTATTTATTTTATTTTTTGAAAATTACTAGACCAGCCAAAAGCAGGAAAACGTGGCCCATAACCAAAAGAAAAATCAGTTACTAGAAAGAGATTTTAAAGAGAGAGAAATAGTAAGATTCATGAAAGACAACTTTAAAACAACTGTTAGGCCAGGCAGAGTGACTCACACCTGTAATCCCAGCACTTTGGGAGGCAGAGGCAGGCAGATCACTTTAGCTAGGAGTTTGAGGCCAGCCTGGGCAATATAACGAGACCCCATCTCTACAAAACCTACAACAATTAGCTGGACATGGTGGCATGCACCTCAGTCCCAGCTACTTGGGAGGCTGAGGTAGGAGGATCACTTGAGGCTGGAAAGCAGAGGTTGCAGTGAGCCAAGATCACACAACTGCAATCCAGCCTAGGCAACAGAATGAAACCCTATCTCAGGACAAACAAACAAAAAGTTGTTATAACTATGCCCAGGAAGTTAAAGGAAAACATGAACATAGAGAAGCTATGAGAAAGAGTCAAATGGAACATGTAGACATGAAAACACACACATCAGAAATAAAGCTGACATAATTCCACTCCCACCTTTCACTAACACAACACACTCTTCCTCAAAAATCCCTGTAAGATCAATGGTTTGCTCTGCTTGACAAGACTCCTCCCTTACTTAGGTAAGAAATCAATTCAAATTTGGGGTTTTATACTGATTTTGAGTGGTGGTTTCATATTTTGACAATTATGAGGTTCCACCAAGGTTATTTTGATGACTCTAACTTAAAAATAAATAAAGGTGTGCTCACCAGGTCCCTTTGGGTCCAGATTTCATTTATCCTTTGGATTTGTTCCAAGTATTTTTGTCTCAATATTGATCTGTACTCTGACTCTCAGTGAGCATGTATTGTTGAGTTTATTTTGTTAAATGAGGATTCCTATCAAAATAGTTCTTTGTAGATGGCATTGTCAATATTTTGGCCATTAATTTCATTATTCTTCAAGTGTGTGCTTGTTTTGCTTTAGTGCATCTATTAGTACAAGGTCTTGGCTCAGGACTTTTTTTTTTTTCTGTTGCTTTGTCTTTCATAGTCATTTTATTTTTTGGATATATAAGGTGGTTCTACATAGGGAATAAACAAAGGAATAAGTCCATTCAGTTTCCAATTCAATCCATGTTGAGTCCAAGGACTATGAATTAGAGGTCCAGTAGACAGTGAAAAATTCATGATCAAACTTTGTCTTTTGTCCCCTAAACACCTTCATAGGGATACTTCCTCTTTTACTAATTAATGAAAGGCCATTTTGTTTAGTTCACATGCCAGGGTAAAAAATTGTCATGCCATTCATTGTATAGTCCCTTCTTAGCCCCAGTTGGTCAGGTAACCCAAGATGCTATTCTTTAGCATATATTTTTATTTGACTAGAATGGCTTCTTTCTTGTTTGTCATGAATGTTTCTAAATTAAAGTCATAACTTCTTACTGGCAGAACTACTTTTTATATGAATTCTCACTAAAATACTAACTCACGTGCTCACCCTAGTACAGCAAAAATATTTTTAACTCAAAGTAGCAATGACTACCTTGGGGGACATTCTGATAGTCAAAATTAATACATTTAAGTAGAGCTCTAGAAAAATGAGGAAAACTAGTAATATTCACAATTCATTAGTCAACTTCTTTGGTGTGTCGAGACCTCAAAACAAACAATTGATGAGAAGATGGTCTCTTTCAAAGACTCTCTAATTTCCTATCATTCAAGCCTCCTGAAACTATGCTCCGTATATAGATGATATAAAATTCTCATTACTCAGTCATATTCTTTCAATTCCATCTACTCCTGGCCTCCTAAATATGATACCCTTTCCTCAGGACTTTTCTCAGAAAAGGCCATTGTATAGTATCTCCTAAGACTGTCTAGAAGAGAAAGTAGGATCAATAGAAGCTGAATTTAAACCTTGGTCTAGAGCATCAGTAAGACTAACACAAATTTGCTGCAGAATTTGGCATTTTGTTAGAGACACATAATTTTGGACTATTTAATTTATATAGCTTGCTTAATTGCTAGTTTCTCAAAAGGGAAAAACGGTTAAAAGCAGCAGGATGGGAAATACCAGGAGGAGATTCTCATCACTTAGCTGTGTATAAGTGAAGAAAGTGGCTTTGAGAGGGAAAACAGATGTATATATAGTACACTATATAGGGACATGCAGTTTTTCCTTTATGGATATGAACAGATTCAACATTGTAAGCAAAGTGAACATGAATTAATACAGGGCTTTAAAGATGGATTTCAGGAAAGTTTCAGTTTGTGTAGACAGACAGAATAGCCCCAATATGTGAAATGAAGGGAACCTTATCTGTCATTATAATGGGCTCAGACTCAAAACAGGGGTCTTAAACAGCAATTATACAATGGAATGGAAAATTGCCGGTTTAGGAGAGTTCCAATATGTAACTGAATATTTTCAAAGAGCTTTAAAAAGGAAACTAGCTGAAAATTAAACCAAGCTTATCACCCTTCAGATAAAGTAACTGGCTCTAAGTTAAAAATAATACCGAAAGTCCTCTGTTCTTTAAGAATAAAGAGCCTATGGCTAGGAACACCTGTAGATGTTGTAAGCAGAAAAGCCAGTGAAGGAAACAATGAGCGATATTTTGAACAAAATATGAACGAAACAAAAAGACAGTTATCCTAGATCTGTCCAATTATGCTGCTCTAAGAGAAAACTCAGCACCCAGCAATTTTCTGTCATTCCTCTAAAGTCCCAAGGGGAATTGCCTATTAATACAGATGGACAACAATGCAGCTTTTATGTTACTAAACGTGCCGCGTATCTATCATTAATTCTACCTCTGTAGAATATCAGATTGCTTAGAAAAACATTTTAAAGTTGAAGAGCCAGAGGAAAGATGAATTGACTTGTAATACAAGTTCAGAAGAGGGGAAAGGGAGAGTTTTGTCTTGAAGTGAAAATGTCTGGTTGTGAAATGTGAAAGAAAACAGTAACAAGCAAACTTGAGGGTGTATATAAATTTTAGAAGCCTTGATGAAAAGTGGACTTTACTTGCCTTGTTTTACTAAAGCAATTCAGAAGTGAGAATTTCTATCAATCCTAAATCTTTTCACCAGACCCAATATTTAAATGTTACTTTGGGACTACTATGAGAACATTCCTTTCTTCTTTGTGACAAAAGTCCTATCTTACATGGAATTTCCAGATAAAATTAAAGCAGAAGGGTTATTTTTAAGGGTCCCTATAATTTCCCTCATATACACACTTACTAACTGGTCTATGAATTGGAAAACTTTCACTATGTATAATTCAAGAAATAACTGCAGAATTCTCTATGGTCCACAGATGTGGTCAGAATATTTGCAATAAAGGCCATAAGAAGCCATTGACTCTTTCAAGGTTATCATAAAAGTTCAGTTATATAGGTGTGTGAAAAGATAAAGCTCTTCTCCTTTAGGGGCCATAACTCAACAGCATGAAACATGTCAAAGAGCCATTGCGTGTTCTCCTTGTTTCAAAGATATTGTGGTCTCAGCTAATTTTGTTAAAACCTTTTCAGATCATCTTTCCCAATCTGTGAATTGCCTTCTAATTATCCTACTGATGTCTTTCAAAAAGTTTTAATTTTAATAAATTCCAAGTTATAAATTTTTTTCTTTCATGGTTCATGCGTTCTATATCCTAAGAAAATCTTTGCTAATCCCAAGATAGCAAATGTCTCCTATGTTTTTTTTCTAGAATTTCTAGGTTTAGCTTTTGTTTAGGTCTATCATCCATTTTAAATCTAAATTCTGCACTAAAATTATGTATGTGATGTAAAAGTTGAGGTTCATTTCTCATATGAATATATACTTATTCCATTTGTTGAAAAGATGCTTTCCCTCTTTGAATTGCTTTGGTGCCTTTTTGTTTTGTTTTCTTTTTAGACAGGGTCTCACTCTTCTGCCCAGACTGGAGTGCAATCACAGTTCACTGCAGCCTCAACCTCCCCAGGCTCAGGTGATCCTCCCATCTCAGTCTCCCAAGTACGTGTGACTACAGGCACACACCACCACACACAGCTAATTGTGCATTTGTCAAAAATCAATTGTCCATATACGCATGAGTCCATTTTTGAACTCTATTCTGTCCACTGGTCCTTAACATTGCTTATAAAACATGTCACTGGCAATAAATTCTCTCATCTTTTCTCTGAGTCTTTTCACTTTTTGAAGATTTTTGCTGAATATCGAATTCTAGGTAAACATGTTATTTTTTCAGCACTTTTAAGATGGCATGCCAAGGTCTCTAACTTGCTGTTTAAGAAAAATAGGTAGTTATTCTTATCTTGGCTTCTCTGCATGAATATACTTTTTTTTTCTCCAGTTGCTTTTACAACTTTCTCTGGTTTTCAACAATTTCATTATGATGTACCTTGATCAGATTTTTTCTGTTACCTTGTTTGTTGAATTTCTAGTGATCTGTGGGCTTATAGTTTTCATCAACTAGGACACTTTTCAGCCATTATTTCTTAACATACTATTTTTGTTTCCACTACTCCAACTTCTAGGACACAAAATACAAGTATATTAGATTAGTTGATATTATCCCATAGGTGGCTAAGACACTGTCCTATTTTTTTTCTCTTTGTATTTTAGCATGCTTTTAAATTCACTAATTTTCAGTTCTGTAGAGACTGATCTGCTATAATTTCATCTATTCCTTCTTACCTAGCTAGTGACCAAAGAAGTCAAATAGCAGCAGTGATTTAAAAATAAATCTTACACATACTTAAAATAAAGGTATAAGGCCAGGCATGGTGGCTCATGCCTGTAATCCCAGCATTTTGGGAGGCCGAGACGGGCAGATTGTCTGAGGTCAGGAGTTCTAGACCAGCCTGGCTAACATGATGAAACCCTGTCTCTATTAAAAATACAAAAAAATTAGCTGGGCATGGTGGTGCATACCTGTTGTCCCAGCTACTTGGGAGGCTGAGGCAGGAGAATCGCTTCAACCCGGGAAGTGGAGGTTGTAGTGAACTGAGATCACACCACTGTACTCCAGCCTGGGCAACAGAGGGAGACTCCATCCAAAAAAAAAAAAAAAAAAAAAGGTATAAATGTATTGGCCACAAATAAAATATGTAAGGACTATTAATTTAGAACTGTATAAGTAGGCTGGGTGCAGTGGCTCATGCCTATAATCCTAGTTCATTGGGAGGCCGAGGGCAGAACCACTTGAGGCCAGAAGTTCAGGACCAGCTGGGCAACACAGCAAAATCTCTATAAAAATTTTTAAAAATTCGCCAGCCATGCTGGTGGATGCCTGTAGTCCCAGCTACTCTGAAGGCTGAGGCAGGGGGATTGCTCAAGCCCAGGAGCTCAAGGTTACCGTGAACTATTATCATGCCACTGGACTGCATCCAGGGAGACACAGCAAGACCCTGTTTCTCAAACAATTTAAAAAATAAAGAAATGTGTAAGTAGTTTTTTCAATACCTTCTTTATTATGTCTATAAAATTATATGGAGCACTGGAAATATTATTGAATATGACACCAATGACATGATATTGTATTTTTTTTAATTTTGACTTCTTTTAAAGAAGGTGATAACAATCTGTGGAAAATGCTTTTACTGTATCATGCCAATATACTGCAAGGAGTATTTCAAAATAATATAAAAGTAATTCACAGACTTAGATTAAATGAAGATCAAATGATCCAAAAATTTTTCTTCCTTAGTTTTTCACAGCAACTGCTAAAGTCCATAAGCTGATTTTTCCAAGAAAATTATTCTAATAATTTTGAGTGTTCAATCCGTGCAATGGTCCAGTCAGGCTTTACTCCTTGTGTGAACTCCCTCTGAAACCTAGGAAAGATATTGCAAATAATGTAAATCTTACATCAGTCCAAGTATGTCTTAGATAACTATGTAATTTGCAAGTGTATATTTAGAAGAATTTTTGGCAACAAGCTAATGGTTAATATTAAATCAAAATCAAAACAAATAAAAAGTTTAACCTACCCATTCAATCACAATAAATATACCCACAAAATTGAAGTATATTCTCAAGTAGTGTGAGTATTTTTAAGGGACTAATCTATATTCAACATCTGCCAGCCCCTAAGAGAAACTTGGATATTATTCTGTTTAAATACTAGCTATAACACTTGCCGAATATGAGGAGAAATAAACTGGACTCTGGTGATGCAAACAGCACTTTAAATACATAACCTAGGATACAGGAAAAAAGCTGTTTTTCAAATTGCACTGTTACCAATTTAGGAATAAATAGTGGAATTTAGTTTACATACATTAAATCAATCTTGAAAATAACAATGTTTATGAGGTACCCACAGTCTTAGTAAGAAACATCAGAAAAGATAAAGTTTAGTATTGATGACAGTGCTCTTTAAAAATGATTTCTTAACAGACAATTCAGTAGATTTAAATTAAGTATTTAAATATATAGAATATTTTGGGTAATTACAAATAAAGCAAAATTTAAAAAACACATTTCTTCCAAGAAAAGCAAAAAAAAAAAAAAAAAGAGGATATGATTCTCTTTTACCTTAGTAAAACAGAATACATTTTATTTCTTAGGTCATTTTGGGGGTTTGTTATTTTGTTATTTTAAAGCAGATTTGTGTAACTCTGGCAACATAATCATTTTTTAAAAAATAAATGTCAAATTATATCTTCATTGACATGCTCCAGCAGTTTACTGTTGTAGACTTTATCCACATAAAAATACAATATAATGTCTCTTTTACATAACCTGCTAACTTCCTACTATACAGTATGTCCTTAAGGGCAGTATCCCTTCAACTTTGTATCTGAACCTCTACCAGAGCATGTGGGCACACAGATGATCAACAGATGTCTAGTGAATAAATCGTTCATGTACCAATTATGGCAGATTTTATTTTCCAAAAATGGCCACAACCATATCTCCCCTCCTATGTGCTCTTCTGCTATGTGACCTTGCTGTTTTTTGCCCCAAAAAGCGGGGGACTCTTCTTTTTTTTTTTTTTTTTTTTTTTTTTTTTTGAGATGGAGTCTCGCTCTGCTTCCCAGGCTGGAGTGCAGTGGCCGGATCTCAGCTCACTGCAAGCTCCGCCTCCCGGGTTCACGCCATTCTCCTGCCTCAGCCTCCCGAGTAGCTGGGACTACAGGCGCCCGCCACTTCGCCCGGCTAGTTTTCTGTATTTTTTAGTAGAGACGGGGTTTCACCGTGTTAGCCAGGATGGTCTCGATCTCCTGACCTCGTGATCCGCCCGTCTCGGCCTCCCAAAGTGCTGGGATTACAGGCTTGAGCCACCGCGCCCGGCCGCGGGGGACTCTTTCTATACCCTTTGAACTATACAGATCCTTTGACTGCTTTGACAAGGAGACTATGGCAGAACTGATGTTCTAATTCTGGGCACAGACCTTTACTGGTTTAGCAGCTTCCATTTTCTGCCTCCTGGAATTCAACCACTCTGTGAAAGATATGACTAGTCTGAAACTACCACAAGTCCAAGCCACAAAGAGAGGCCCTGGAGAATGCAGAGTCATGGAGAAGCCAAGGAGTATCAAGGTGCCACACATGTGAGTTAAGAAGTCACTGTGGAAATGAATCCTCCAGCTCCTGCCACCCATGTTGATGCCAGGTGAAGCAGATAAAACCCCCTAACTGAGCCTATCCAAAATTTCTGAGCGTGAAATAGCAGGCAAAATCAATGGCTGTTTGAAGCCAATGAATTTGGGAGGAGTTTGTTAAGCAGCAACAGATAGTTAAAACATCATTTAATTAAATTTAGCAACATTACCTCTTTCTAATTTCTTAACTCTCCTGTTTCATATCCAGTGTGTCTTTCTGACCTTTTCTCTTCATAAATAACTTGTCAAATTTCAATTCTTTTCTTCCTAAAGATCTCTTAATTTTCATACCTTCAAACTACCTTCCATCTTCTGGAGAAAGGAAGCAATGAAATCTGATTAAACTTACTCATAGCTTGCACTAAGAAGTTGTTTAGTTTCCACATTCTGATTCCCCAACTTAACCTGGAATACACTGGCTCCTCTTAAAGTTTCACTGGGGATGTTGGCACTGGTTAGATACCAAAAGCACATCAGGATGTTAACAAACTTCCTTCCTTAGAGAAAAAACATATACACACACATACAAATACAAATCAAAATAATCTATCATCCATATATACAAAATGAAATCAGAAATTGGCAGTAGTCATACAGTTGTTACAGGTCAAATTCTGTGCTTATTCTGATGTGACTTAAAATATTTGTATTGATACTGTTTTATTTTTAGTAAATTGTCTTAGGGTTTATGGCATACTTGCTCTCTTCTCTGTATCTCAGTAAAAAGCTACTACTTAACTGAGCACATACTTTACTAAGTATACTATATGGATTATTTTCAATTAGTGGCATTTTCTTTTTCTTTCTCTTTTTTTGACACAGTGTCTCACTCTGTCACCAGGGCTGGGGTGCAGTGGCACAGTATCGGCTCACTGCAACCTTCGCTTCCCAAGCTTAAGCAATCCTCCCACCTCAGCCTCCTGAGTAGCTGTGACCATAGGCACCCACCACCATGCCCGGCTATTTTTTCATATTTTCAGTAGAGCCTGGGTCTTGCCATGTTGCCCAGGCTGGTCTTGAACTTTTGAGCTCAAGTGATCTGCCTGCCTTAGCCTCCCAAAGTGCTGGGATTACAAGTGTGAGCCACTGCATCTGGCCAGGCATTTTCTAAGATTATAATAATCTCATGACAGATATGTATTGTCAAACCAAAAACGAGGAGAAAAATAATATCTTTTGCTGCTCAGTAACTATCTTAACTTCAACTGCCAGAAAGAGTAAAGGCTTTCTGTTCTACCCTAATTCACCCTGCTGTGCCTGGTGATTCTGACAACCTCCTGATGCAAAAGTTAGTTAGTGACCATGGTGCTGAGATGCAATTTGAAATATTAGGGAAGAAGAAAATATTTATCACTAAAAATATCTTTACAAATGTTTCAAAATAATGTGTGCATGAAAAATTTTATCATCAAGAGTCTCTTTCTTCTACCTTAGGAAGTGTTTAAGCAGAGTCTACATTTCCTGTGTGGCTGGCACATAATACATATGCAAATAGAGTCATCCCTTGAAATCCTTGGAGGATTAGTTCTAGGACCCTCCTGTGGATACCAAAATCCACAGATGCTCAAGTCCTTTATATAAAATGGTGTAGTATTTGCATAACACACATCCTCCAGTATACTTTAAATCATCTCTAGATTATTTATAATACCTAACATAATGTAAATGCTAATGTAAATAGTTGTTATACTGTATTATTGAGAGAATAATGACAAGAAAAAACTACATGTTCAAGTATAGATGCAACTTTTTTTTAAATATTTTCTATCCGAGATTGGTTAAATCTATGGATGTGAAACCCCCAGACACAGAGGGACAACTTTGTATGTATCAGGAACAAACAGTGAATTATCAGGAATGCTATAGGGAAAATGTATGCCTCAGACAAGAAGAACCAGATAACCACTAAACTTCCTCCCAACTTTTTTCATTATTCTCAACTAGATCCAATTTGGGAGTTCTGCAGTTAATCTTTTGAAATCATCTTTAGTTGACAATATCTAATTTGATTTTCTTTTACCCCTCATTCCTTCCGTATAAGGTGCAGTTTTAAAATACTCAATTGTTTCCTTCAAGTTACTATTGTATTGAATAAAAATAAAATAAATAAATAAATAGTAGCAGAAAAAAGTTCTAGATAGAAAGGCTTAAGAAATGATGACCATGTCTCAACTCTTTCAGAAGTAGGTCTTTAAAGAATGGATATAACATTTTCTTGGAAGTTCTATTAATTTCTACTTGTCCTGACAAAACTCTATTTTGTGATTATCCACTACTTTAGCTTATCTGGACAATTATGGATCATTTCAAGTTGACTATGCTCTGGCATTACCTTTCTCATCATAGTAAATGGAGATGTCTCCTGTTGATGTAAATACAATTTCATCTATGTTAGCAGCAAGGGCATTTTTATGGTTGTCAGGTAGTGAAGTAACCTTTTCTTTCAATACATGTAGCACCTAAGTTTGAAAAAAGCAAGCCATTAGTTCACCAATACCATTTTTGAAACCTTTCAAAAAGTGATCTTTATCATGGAATACATTTTTCCAAACCTATTTTTAAATTTACTACCGTATTTACTCATCCTCAAAAGCAAGGCTGAAATGTATCTCATTATTCAACTAGGTAATTCCTAACAGAACATTCTATATAAGAGCAATTGAAAGACATCATAATTACTTACTTATGCCTTAAGTAGCAGGAGTTATTCCATGCTTTTATATGACCCGAAGTACCCATAAGAACAGATACACAGACTCTACTTTGGATGCTGGCACACATGCTATTTTTAAGCATAAATAAGGAAAATGTGCATCATTCTATTGCAAGAGAATAGCATTTATTTTTAAAGCAAAATGTACAATATACTTTACCTCTTTGGCCACAAGTTCTTCCAACAGATCAAATTTACACTGTGACAGCAACTTGGATACATGAGCAAAAGCCTTGAAAAAAATATTAAGGGAAGTGTGGGGATTATTATTTCAAAATGCCATACCATGTTCATATTTAAATGGCTAAGTGTAATACAGACTATTTTATGGTAATGGTGATAAACAACATCAAATATTAATTTATCAAGGCATGACTCCTTCAAGGTTGGTTGACTTTTTGTATATGGCCTTGCCACATATATAGCAGTAAGTGACTTGACTTTTAATTCTGGATCCACCTTCAGGACCTGGGAAATGACAGCGTGTTGTGTACAATCTAGATATCTCAATAAAAATCCTCCTTTATATTTCTTTTTAAAATGATGACGTAAACAATCATTTGACAGCTGTATGACCCACCTCTTAATCATGCATAGATAGCAGTTGGAAAGGAGAACAGTCTACATTGCACTGGGAGTCTGGAAATCTGGGCTGAAGTCTGAATCTCAGTATGGGAGATAATGTAGGTTTGAGAAAGTGGGAGAAAAGGTCATTAGTTTATATGGTCTAAAACAGTAGATCCTAGCTTTGAAGTGTGAAATTCCATTTTCAAGGAGGGAAAATCCCAACTGCAATTCTCACTGCTAGCAATGAGAAATCAAACTGTGAATTAACATCCTACCTGTCTTCAGGGAACTTTCAGTCCACTTGGGAAAAAGACAAGTAAACTGACAAGTTTAGGAATTTTGACAGGGATAAGAACAGGATGACTTGGGAGCATACAGAAGAGCCTTCTAACCCAATCTGAGAAGATCAGAGAGGGCTTCCTAAGGGAAGAAACATCTAAACTGAAATCTGAAATAAGCTGAAATCTAGGCTGCCAGAGGATGCACAGGCATGTCAGATATGGCATATCAGAGAATACTACCTAACTGTTATAGGATGAATTGTGCTCTCCTTCCCCCAAAATTTATGTTGAAGCTCTAACCCCCAGAACCTTGGAATGTGACTATATTTGGAGATAAGGCCTTAAAGAGGTGATTAAGTTAAATGAGACCATCAGGATGGGCCAAAATCTAATCTGACTGGCATCCTTAGAAGAGGAGCAAATGTGGAGTAAGAACCACCAGGAGCGCACATGCACAGGGAGGACCATGCAAGGACACAGCAGGAAGACGGCCATCCGTAAGCTGAGAGAGGCCTCAGGAAAAAAACCCCTCCGACACCTTGATACTGAAATTTTGGTTGTTTGCTTTATATAAGCAACACTGCATACAGACTGGCTGATGAATGGGGTGGAAATACTACTGAATAGCAAGGAAGGAGGTGAAAATAGCTAACAGCTGGAGAACCACTAGGACTGGAGTGACTCCAAAAATGCTGCAGGCTCCTCTGTGTGTTCAGAGGAAACAAGTACTGAGGCCTGATTCCTGCCAATGGTGGGGCGATGATTTCCAATCCTTACTGAAACATAAATGAACTGGTACCATCATATGTGTTATGAGGTGGACAAGCTCATATATCATCGGTGGGCACTGTAAAGAACAGGAGGATCAATACAACTTACCACTGCATGGACAAAAGATTTTAAGAACTGACAAGAGCAGAGGTTTATCCCTTAATTATGATGCTGAGTTAACCATCTTAATCAAGCTTGTTCTTTGACTTTTTTTTATGTAAATATATATAGTAGTCAAGAGTTGACTCAGAGAAGCAGGCAGCAGGAGTTAATACTGACACTTATTACATAAAGTTGAAAACATTTATTTACAACTGATAGGTCTCATAAATACAAATGGCCATGATTATGGAAAGAATCTGAAATAAATTTGGAGTAAAAATATCAATACCAGTATACAACCAATATTGTAAAATGATTACACCAATGGTATGGTTTTAAGGCATATGAAGGTATGAAGCAGGAAATATACTTTATGAATTCCATTGTGGTTTTTGTTTTTGTTTTTTGAGACAGAGTCTCGCTCTGTCGCCCAGGCTGGAATGCAGTGGTGCCATCTCAGCTCACTGCAACCTCCACCTCCCAGGTTCATGCGATTCTCCTGCCTCAGCCTCCAGAGTAGCTGGGACTACAGGGGCGCGCCACGGCTAATTTTTGTATTTTTAGAAGAGACGGGGTTTCACCATATTGGCCAGGCTGGTCTCGAACTCCTGACCTGTGATCCACCTGCCTCGGCCTCCCAAAGTGCTGGGATAACAGGCGTGAGCCACCATGCCTGGCCGACTTCTATTGTTATCAATAGTTTTGCAATGTTTGGGAACGATACAATCTGTAAAGGAGTCAAAAAAAGAAAAAAAAAAAGGTATACATGGCCCTTAATCCTAGAAAAAAAGCATGTACCCACAAACTCTACAAATAACCTCAGGGCCCAAGTGACCACTGTCATAAGGGTAAGGCAAGGTATAATCAGCCATTCAGAAACAGGTACGTAACTAACGAAGTCAGGGATAAGAATCTCTAAAGGCTAAATATTTTCTGTGTGTAGGGTGCTGCGCACTTAGCCACCAGGCAGTCTCAGCAAACCCTTTAAAAGGGTAAAACTGCTCATCTCCAGTTTAATCTTTAAGGAGTATGGGGTGGTGTGTTGGTGGACTCTGTCAAATAAACGGCAGAAAGTTCTGCTCTTCTACCCAAGGTGACATTACAGCACTTTGGAAATGTTATCTCATTTATTCTTCAAACTGACCCATTTATTAATGTATTCAACAAACATTCATGGAGGGCCTACTATGTGCCAGGGATTGTCTTGCCCACTTTGTAGATTTGAAAATTACGTTCAGACAATATGAGACCATATAGCTTTTTCCTTTATTTTTTGAGACAGGGCTTGGCTCTGTCTCCCAGGCTGGAGTGCAATGGCACCATCACAGCACTACGTCCAACTCCTGGGTTCAAGCAATCCTCCCCTTCAGCCTTCTAAGTAGCTGAGACTACAGGCGTGTACCCCCATGCCTGGCCAGAAGCTTACTTTAAGTCAAGCAATGGCTGGAAAGCTCTATGTCTGGGCCACTAATCACTTTGGATCACTTGTATCCCAGTGAAGAAACTAAGCACTTCTGCGAATAATAGTTGAACTCATTAGAGACAGACAAGTCAACCAGGAAAATAAACAAACCTGCTTCGCTCCCTCAGAGAACTCTGCGATGCTGAACTCTTTGTCGAAATAGGCCCAGATAAGGAAGGCCTTAATTCGAGTCCTAACCCAGTTGATAGGGTTGGAGAATCCCAGGACGATCATCTTGGTTTTCTGGTGCTGCTGGGGCTTCTCCTCCGTGCTGTAGCTGCGCTGAAGGCAGGCAGGGAAAGAAGCGAAGGCTGTGGGGAGTCCCGGGCGGCTGAGCACTGGCCGCCGGGAGCCCTGGGCAGGTAGCGCCGAGGCCGCCAAGGCCCAAGCGCTTCGGGGAAATGACGCCGCTCCCGAGCCGAGGCGACAGCGGCAGAGGTAGCAAAGTCTGGCCGACGGCAGCCTCACCTCGGCCGCAGCGGGAGTCCGGAGTCGGACGGCCCCGCAGGGCAGCGACCCAGAGTGCCGCAACTGGGGTAGGAGACCAGCGGCCAGCGCCATTTTTATATGACCCTTCACCCCGGTGCCTGCTGGTGCTGTATGGAAAGGAAGTCGGTGGGAAACCACCTCAGCGGTGTCGGAGAAAGAGACTGGAGAGCAAAGTGGACTTGTTGCTGCAGCCTCTGATGAGTCGGCCCCGTCCCCGCTCTCCAGCACGCAGCCCAGGCCGAGGCCCTTCGGCAACCCGCCCCGCGCTCCGACCCAGCCTCTCTGAAGTCCGCCGGCCTCGCGGACCTTTTCTCTGTCGCTCGTGTTTCCGGGCGGATGGCGCTGAGGAACGCTTTAGAGCCGAAGTTGCGAGGACCTGTAAGAGGGCAGGCGTGAGCAGCCATGGCCGGACAGCACTTCCCGGTAACCCGGCTGGAGGGCGTTTCTCGGGAGCAGTTCATGCAGCACCTCTACCCACAGGTGAGTCTCTTGCGCGGGGCAGAACCCCGGGAAACCAGCGGGAGACGCGTCTTCACCATTTGGACGACGGGGAACTGGTTTTTAGAGACCCAGGGTGTGGAAAAGAGGCGCAGGACGGCAGCAGATGACTGGTTGGCCCTTAGGCCAAGGGAAAGGTGCACGTGGGACGCCGACTGGCTCCTCTATTGAAATTTCCGGAGAAAGCCCCATGTTTCTAGAGAGCAAGATGATGGCGGAGAGCTGAGTGCGAGAGGTATTTTGCCTAAACTCTACTCCGCATCTGTCAGTCTATTCCGAATTAATGGGTTTGAAGGCACAACTTTTCACTCCACTGAGCCAAAAAGGAAAGCAATGGGATTCCCCCGGGAAATTCCTACTTGTCTTGAATTCTAACTTACTTAGGTTCTAGTTCTGACATTGGAGTCTTTTATACCTGTAATTAGAACCTTAGGTCTTTAAAACTCAGAGAAATATTAGGGGAACAAAAAGTGCTTTTACTTGCAGTGCTTTACAAGGGAGTCCAGACCTAAGAAAAACAGAAGGTGTTAAAAGGAAAAAATCTACAGGATTACAGTCAGTTTATGGTAGGAAAAATACTCAGCAAGCCGGGCGCAGTGGCTCAAGCCTGTAATCCCAGCACTTTGAGAGGCCGAGACGGGCGGATCATGAGGTCAGGAGATCGAGACCATCCTGGCTAACCCGGTGAAACCCCGTCTCTACTAAAAAATACAAAAAACTAGCCGGGCGAGGTGGCGGGCGCCTGTAGTCCCAGCTGCTAGGGAGACTGAGGCAGGAGAATGGCATAAACCTGGGAGGCGGAGTTTGCAGTGAGCTGAGATCCGGCCACTGCACTCCAGCCTGGGCAACAGAGTGAGACTCCGTCTCACTAAAAACAACAACAACAACAAAAAAAAAACAGCAATTTTCTTACCTGATATTTACACTTCTAAGGGTGGACATAGAACTACAGTTCTGGGGCCGGGCACGATGGCTCATGCCTGTAATCCCAGCACTTTGGGAGGCCGAGGTGGGCGGATCACCTGAGGTCAGGAGTTAGAGTCCAGCCAGTAGAAATCCCGTGTCTACTAAAAATACAGAATTAGCCGGGCATGGTGGTGGCACATACCTGTAATCTCAGCTACTCAGGAGGCTGAGGCAGGAGCATCGCCTGGGGAACCCGGGAAGCGGAGGTTGCAGTGAGCCGAGATCGCGCCACTGCATTTCAGCCTGGGCAGCAAGAGCGAAACTCAGTCTCAAAAAAAATAAACACTACAGTTCTGAGTGTTACAAAAATCAGGGATGGACAAGGCACGGTGGCTAATGCCTGTAATCCTAACATTTTGGGAGGCCCAGGTCGGTGGATCACTTGAGGTCAGGAGTTCAAGACCAGCCTGGCCAATATGGTGAAACCCCATCTGTACAAAAAATACAAAAATTAGCCGGGCGTGGTGGCACACGCCTGTATTCCCAGCTACTCTGGAGGCTGAGGTCGGAGGATCTGTTTGACCCCAGGAGGTCGAGGCTGCAGAGATCCATGATCCTGCCACTGCACTCCAGCATGGGCGAGAGGGTGAGACCCTAGTTTAAAAAAAAAAAAAGGGGGTTTGGGGGACGTGGGAGGAATAAAGTTTTTCTTTTGATAGCAACCTACGGGAGGGGATTCAAGCCTTTATTAGTTGGGAGACTTGTACTAGATGGGATGTTCTTTTTCTTCCTGTCCCTAGACCCCCCCATCTCAGAATGTGCTAGACATTAGTTGCCTTAAGGGCAGTGTTGTGAAGATTAATGTATGTGGAAGTGCTTTGTAAGATGCATAGTAAAAGGTATTTTGTAATTTAATCTCTTCAGACAAGACATATCACAAAGCATCATTACATTTTAAAGAGTTGAAAATTACAAACAACTTTCTTTGGCCATAGGGCAGTAAAACTAGAAATTCATAACAAAATTGGAAAAAAAGACCTTTCTATCTGGAAACACTAAAAAGTATGAGGGAGCATAGTGCTATGAGTTTTTGTTAAATATTTTCTAATAACTCCATAATTAACACTGTACATTGTACAGGTACATGAATAGATAGACCAAGGGACTAGAATAGAAAGTGCAGGAAATATCTATTTCTATGGAAATTTAGTGTATAATAAACATGACATTTCAAAAATCAATAGGGCAAAAAATGACTTTTTAAAAAATAGACTGTTTTTTAGAGCCTTTTTAGGTTCACAGCACAATAGACCACAGGTACAGAGATTTCTCATATCCTTCCTGCGCTGACACATGGATAGCCTCCTCCATGATACATCCCCTCATTAGAGTGGTGTATTTGTTGCAATTGATAAACCTACATTGGCACATCATTTTCTTTTTCTTTCTTCTTTTCTTTTTTTGAAATGGAGTTTTGCTCTTATCGCCCAGACTGGAGTACAGTGGCACAATCTCAGCTCACTGTAACCTCCGCCTTCAGGGTTGAAGCGATTCTCCTGCCTCAGCCTCCTGAGTAGCCAGAACTACAGGCACCCACCACCACGGCCGGCTAATTTTTGTATTTTTTAGTAGAGACGGGGTTTTGCCTTGTTGGCCAGGCTGGTCTCGAACTCCTGAGCTCAGGTGATGCGCCCATCTCAGCCTCCCAAAGTGCTGGGATTACAGGCGAGAGCCACCGCACCCGGCCTGGCACATCATTTTCACCCAAAATTCATAGTTTATATTAAGGCATACTATTGATATTGTACATTTTATGGGTTTGGGCAAATTTATAATGAAATGAATCCACCATTATGGTGTTATACAGAGGAGTTTCACTTAGAAAATGATAAAATTCAGTTTATATCTCACACTGTACACAAGAATAAACTCCAAGTGGATCAGAAAAATGTAAAGAAATGAAACTACACAAGTTGTGAGTATACTTGGCAATACAATAAAAAGGAAGCTACACAAGTGCTAGAAGAAAATAAGGGTAAATTCCTCTATAATCTAGGTGTATGGACGGCATTTCTAGCTATGACTCAAAATTCAGGTATAATATTAGATTAAAATTTGACTACATGAAACATTTGTTTGCCAGAAACACTATAAGCAAATTTGAAAGACAAATACAAAGTGGGAGAAAATATTTGCAACATTTATCTCATATAAAGGACAGTAAAAACCCTTGTATGGAAAGAACTTTCAAAAGGGGGTAAAAGGCTGAAAATCTGGTAGAAAAATGAGCAAATAATAGAGGGGGAAAAAACAACATTAAAATGGCCTTTAAACTAGGATGTTTAAGTTTACTCTTAAGAGAAATAAAGCTACACTGAGATACAACTTCTCTCGTATCATATTGGCAAAAATTTGAAAAGCTCTGGTAATACTCTTGGTGAGGCCGTGAAGAAACTGACACAGTCAAATTTTATATCAAATGGTACAACTCTTTTGGCATGTCTAACTGTGTTTACTTTATGACCCAGTAATTCCTCATTTAGGAATTTATTCTGGAGATATAGCTCCAAAAATGTGTAAATATTTACATAGTGTTACTGCACTTGCAAATTATTGGAAATAACCTAAATGCCTATGCAGGCAAGAATAGTTGAATAAATTATGGCCCATTTACACTGAGGTATACTAAGATGTAAAAAAGAATAAAGGCGATATCTGAACTGATAGTGGTGATTTCTAGGATATATTTATGAAGTTTTTAAAAAGCACATAACGAAAGAAAATATATAGTAAGCTACTATCTATGTAAAAAAGGGAAGAGATAATGAAATACATGTTTTTAATCACTTTGCAAAAAAGAAAGAAAGGAATGATAAGCCAAAAATTAATGAGATGGTTATGCATAGGGGATGTGTGAGTATGAGATGGAAGAATGTGGATGGGGTGACTTTTATATAGTTTTGATTTGGGTAATCACGTTAATGTTTTACATTCTAAAGTCATAATAATAAAATCAACAAGGATGGAAAAGTTATTTTTTAAAACACCCTAATATAGAATATAAAAAGTAACACATGAACCTATTTAAGTGGGAGAGGGAGAAGTTACCCAAGTCACTTTTTTTAAACACAATACTTTAATTATATGTCCTCAATCTAAGACAGAAAGAACTGAAAACAAACTGAATTCTAGTTAGTACAGTAAAGTCCTCATTTAACGTTCTCAGTAGGTTCTTGGAAGCTGCAGCTTTAAGGGAAATGACCTATAATGAAACCAGTTTTACCACAGGCTAATTGATAGAAACAAGATATAAGTTCCAGTGGCATATTTCTGGTCACAAAAACATCACCAAACTTGTAAATAAAGACCCAAAACATTTCTAATCTTAAACATTGAAGTAAATGTGAGCTACATGAACATTTAAGAAGGATTAATAAAAATAAATAATTACTCAATTTTTGGTGAATTGTTATGTGACAGTGGTCATAGTAGTGGTGGGTTAAATCAAGGAATAAATGTTTACAAATGGAAAATTGTAAGGAGCACCTCCTACCACTGAACAGTTCAAAACAAGTATGGCAGGTTCACTGAGTGCTTTCATATTGACTTGTTTATTGTGCACTTGAATGATTATCATATGCTTTACAAATTTTTGTTTTACATACTTTGTATTCACTTCTTCCTTCATTTTCCAACCTGCTTATTCCAGTTCAGGGTCACAGGTGGCCAGAGTTTATCCTGGCAGCTCAGGGCACAAGGTAGGAACCAACCCTGGACAAGATACCATGTCATCTCAGGGCACACACACACATACACGTGCGCACACACACACACACGTGCACTCATTCATGCTGGGACTATTTAGACATGCCAGTGAACCTAATGTGCACATCTTTGGGTTGTGGGAGGAAACCAGAGTACCCAGGGAAGACCCACAGAGGTGTGAGGACAATGCAAAAACTCTACTCAGACAGGGGCCCTGGCTAGGAATTGATTTTCTTTTTTTCCTTGTCTGTGTTATAACTTTACTTGAGGACCTGTTGTAGACATGTTTTTTACAGTGGTGTGACCTAACAGTGGCAAAAGCAAATTCTGTGAATTCTTTACTTCCTGTGAATTCTGGGATTTTGCAAGTCATTAAACATTGAGGATAATGGGAACTAGGTTTCCCACGGCTGAAAATCGGAGTTACAAATTCAGTAGATTATAATGAACCTTGAAATGTTTATGGCTCATACGTACACCTGTTAGGTAAATGTGTGTGTGCATGTATTATATATATGGACATATATGGAGAGAGAGCTGAACAGAATAGGTATATGCATATATGGGGTATACGTGTAGATATATTTGTGGGATATACATAGACCCTCACATATATCCTAGCTCTGTCCACTCAGAAGAAACCAGAGCTACTTTAAGAAATGACTGATCACAAGGCTGAGCAGAGAAAGTATCAAAGATGTTGGGTCATGTTGTTTTGCCATAATGTAAGGAAGTGCCCCGGTTAAAAAGTCACAAGAAGCATCTTGAAGGGGCTTACTGGCCAAATCTGGGATAATTTGGGTGTCAAAATTATACCACTAGATTATTACCCAGTGAATAAAATAATTCAGTGGAGAAGTTAGAGCTCATTTCGATATTAGTATGCCAACTAATAAATGTAGAAGAAATGATGGAGTTTAGAAAAATCACTGTTTTTTGTACTCATCGTAGCAAAACATCGTGTGCTACCTGATGTGGCATGCTGAGAAGGCTACACCATTCCTTTTGTGGCACATTCCTTTTCCAAAATGTGTAACTTGAGTCTAATTACGAAGAAACTTGAGATAAACCCAAATTGAAGGGTTTTCTAAAAATAGCTGGCCTATACTCTTCCAAAATGTCAAGGTCATAGAAGATAAAGAGGCTGACGATTAAACATTTCAGATTAAAAGAGACATAGCAACTGAATGCAGTGTGACATCTCAGATTGAATTCTGGGTTAGGAAAAAACGCTAAAGGAAATCATTGGGACAATTAGCAAAATTTGAATATGGACTGTAGATTAGATAATAGTATTATGTCAGTGTTTTGTTTTTTGTTTTTTTGTGTGTGACGGAGTTTCACTCTGTTGCCCAGGCTGGAGTGCAATGGCACGATCTCAGCTCACTGCAACCTCCGTCTCCTAGGTTCAAGCAATTCTTCCACATCAGCCTCCCGAGTAGCTGGGATTACAGACATGCACCACACTTCAATTTTTTTTTTTTTTTAAATTTTTATTTTTAGTAGAGATGGGATTTCACCATGTTGCCCAGGCTGGTCTCAAACTCCTGACCTCAAGCAATCCACCCTCGGCCTCCCAAAGTGTTGGGATTATAGGCGTGAGCTACTGCGCCCAGCCTACGTCAATGTTAAATATAATTTTGGTAATTATTCTGTGGTTATATAAGAGAATGTCTTTGTTCTCAGAAAATATACTTAAATTTTTAGAGATAAGGACCATGGTGTCAGCAATTTAACCTTGAAATGGTTCCAGAAAAATTAAATTATGCTTAATTTAATTTCAATTAATGATAATATGTCCTTTTATTGACAGTAAGAACAAATCATAAAGCAAATGTGCAAAATGTTAACAGTTGGTGAATTGGGGTAAAGCGTTTACGGAACTTCTTTGTAGTGTTCTTAAAACTTTTTTATAAGTTTGAAATGACATCGAAATTAAAAGTTACAAAAATATTTGACTATAAAGTACAAATTTTAGTCATTATATATTGATGGTCTTGCAGTTTTGTTTTGTTTTTCTAATCTTAAAATTTTGTTCTAGATATTTCACATGGCCCCTCTTCTTGTTTTAGTGACAACATGAACTGTCAAAAGCTTTGAGGTCGAGCATCTTGGGAGCAAGAGTCAGATCTTACTTGTTTTTTGTCTTCCTGTTGCCAAATACAGCTCTTGATGTGTCGTTGGTTTTCATGAATTTTGTTGTTGTACTTCTTTCCCCACTTACAGAGAAAACCTCTTGTGTTGGAAGGGATTGATTTGGGGCCATGTACAAGCAAATGGACAGTGGATTACCTAAGCCAAGTTGGAGGGAAGAAAGAAGTAAAGATTCATGTTGCTGCAGTTGCACAGATGGACTTCATTAGTAAGAACTTTGTATATAGGTATTTTCTTCTGAGGTTTACTCTGGGGATACAAATAACTTTTTTAAAACTTTTAAAATATTTTTGCATTATTATACAAAGACCATATGGCATTTCATCTTTTGGCTGGTTTGATGTAATCATGGAATAGCTTACTGATTTTTAAAGAGTGGTTTTTAAAAGACAAGAATTCTGAGTTTACATAATTATACAATGACAATTTTTTATTTTATTTTTTATTTTTTTTTGAGACAGAGTTTTACTGGGCCACCCAGGCTGGAGTGCAGGTGCGTGATTTCGGCTCACTGCAACCTCTGCCTCTTGGGTTCAAGTGATACTCCTGCCTCAGCCTCCCGAGTAGCTGGGATTACAGGCACGTGCCACTATGCCCAGCTGACTTTTGTATTTTTAGTAGAGACAGGGTTTCACCATGTTGGCTGGGCTGGTCTCAAACTCTTGGCCTCAAGGCATCCACCTGCCTCAGCCTCCCAAAGTGCTGGGATTACAGGCATGAGCCACCATGCCTGGCCAACAATTTTTTAAATAGGGTATATACCCAATACCTTCTGGAGTCATGGAAGGAAGAGAAAATTTCTGTAACTAGGGTTAGATTTCATACGAAGTTGGATGTGCCGTACTCATTCAATGCTTGATTAATTAGTTGATCCTATCACATTAGTAACTGTTATATAGAATAGGAAATTCTAAAAGGCTCGTGTTTTCTTTTTCTGTCCTCTCCAGACAACCAGGACAAGCTATGTTTGGTATAATATTTCATCATCTTAGATAACTTTTAAAAATCATACTTAATTTTCCCTTTTGATAAAATAGTCTTAAGTACCTTTAATTTCTCCCATGATTGTCATTTTATGCTGTGGAATTTCTTAAAAGTAAATAAGAAATAGTCAAAAGCTGCTGATTGTCTAAAGATGAAAGTTTTAAATGCTGTCATCTTACAGATTTCATTTGCTATTTATTCCCATGAGTTTCATTTAAATTGTTAAATTAAAAACAAACAGCTTTCAAACTCTGAGCATGTGAAGTTCCCAGCAAATTCAGTCTATTGAAAAACCATGTAGTTCACAAGACTTCAATTTAGAGATGAGTTAAACAGAGCTTCTAATGTCCACAGCCATTCCTTTCTCATTAGTTTTCCAAGTTCATATAGCAGCTGCCAAAGCATTGCTCAGTTTTTAATCCTTTGAATAGTCACCATAATGGTTTTAGTTATTAATAGTCCATGAATTGAATTTAATTGCCTTAAGTTTTTCCAAGTGTAGGAACTTTTCATTTTTTATCAAATTAAAAATGCCAGAACGATGAGTGTTTTTCAGCCAGCAGTTAATGATGTTTATTTTCCAGGGAGTCCAATGCCATAACAAATGAGTACTGAAACTTCATCTTGAATTGCCTTGATGTTTTGTCATGTCTTTTTAAACTTTTCAAAACTTGTTTTTGAAGCACATACATTATGTAATAGTTCCTATCGCAGCTTCCGCCAAGCCTTTCACTAGAGCTACTAAAAAGTTGCAAGATTATTTTTTTAGTGCAACAAAAAAAATAGGTTTAGTCATTTTTAGCATTTACCAGGCAGTAGGAAAGAAGGAATGCAACCAGGCCAAAGAGAGACTAGAAAGTAAGAAACCCTGCACACACATATATATTATTATTATCACTTGAAATTGAGGTTGCTTTTATGCTTTATCAAACTTTGGAAGAGTGATACATTAACAAGTATGAACTTTTACTTCTTTCTTCTTGGTAGCGCTCATTGTTCAGAGTCAGGAGAGTATGGACAAAAGAACCTTGTGTGGTCAAAGGATATTGTTGGCATTCTTCTGATCATAGATTTTTTTTAAAAAAAGTCTCATCATGTAAGGTTTGCCACATCTTCCTGTCACATCCTGTAATTCCTGTCATCATCTTGCTCTTGTTTATTGTACTCTCATCAGTTCTGATCTTGATTTTATAAAGCAGCCTTTTCCAAACGGGGAACAAGACAGTGAAGGGCTTTTTTCTTCTTTTTTAAAGTGTTGATGACTACTTGCATGCTGCAGAAGGGTACGTTGTCATTGTTGTTAACCCCACCATCTGTCCTTTGCTGAGCACTTATTATATTCCAGGTACTGTGCCAAGCCATCTAGGTTATATTACTCATTTCAACTGCAGAACAATCTGTGAGGCAGATATTTTTAATAATAATTTCACAGATGAGGAAAGAGAGGTTAAAAATATTAAGTAACTTCTCCAGGATCACATAGCTTGAAGTGACAGAACCCAAGGTGTTTAATTTCCCTGACTCCATGGAGCCCATGATTAAGCCTTCTTTGACATTACCTTCCTTACTGGTGCCAGTCCAGACAAATGGCACTTTAATAACCAATGCCCTTCTTTTTGAAGCATGGATAGGATAGATTTTTAAAAAGCCAAAGAACTTCCCAATTTACATACCTAATTTCTCCCCCATCTGGGCTTAGTAGAAGCTATGACAGGTACCATTACCTAGGAGAGAAGGTTGCTGGTGGCATCCCAGTTCTGCTTCTCTGGGCTGAGCTACTCTGTCTGCTCTTTCAGGGTCACTATTCTGCTCTGTTTTTCTAAAAGTCTTGAAACACTTTTTTGTTCTCCCTAGTAAGAAAGCTAAGCCTGGGTAAATGCAGCAATTATAGTAGTAGCTATGGTCCAGATAAACTTCCCCACTGGCCCAGACAAAGATGCTTTGAAGAATGAAAGCAAGAAAGAATGAAGGGTATATGGTGAGGTCAGAGATGGGAATCATTGAGTAGGAGAATGCCAAGTAAATTTGTTGATATTAGTCAGACACTATATATAGTCAAAGAAATAGTACTCTGCATTGGTCTAAGTAGATGGCAGATCCCTCTTTTCTCTCCTGCAGTGCTCACTCTACATAATTACCAGCAGTGGCCTCAAGTTCAGATTGACATACAGAGCATCCACCAATCCATAACCTGGCTTCAGATTCCCTTACCTTTCTGCAGGAGGATATAAGGCAGGAAACGGCATTCTAGCAGGATAGTATCAGTGGAGTCTTTATACAAATCCAGGGACTGTTTTTTGACTCATCAAGTTACAGCTTAGTTGTAAGGGAATGAGACAATGGAGGTAGTATAGAAACAGCTGAGCTTAGGTAAAACATACGGTCCATAGAAACCAGTAGCTTGAAACACCCCATGAACTTAGCTTCTGCTTTCCTCCAAGGACCATACTCAGGAGAGTTGCACTACACATAGGAAAACCAAATCATCTGCTTCTGAACAAGTATTTGTAGTCCATTTTTAGGCCACCTAGTGCAAACATAATTCATCTATCGGATTATTTTTACAATAAACAGTGTTACCCGATATGACAACTGACATTCTACATTTATCTTTAATTTTTTTGTATTCAGCGTAATTCATGGGTTCACACCGTGTTTGTGTTTACCCAGTATGTTTCTGGGAAAACAGTGCAAGGAGAAAGTAAGCTGGCCCAAGGTCATCTTCTCATAGAGAAGGAGAAAGTATTCAACCTTTTCTTTCAACTTTCTCAGTACAGAGTTCAAGTGGGAAGATATTTAGTAGTAAGACTGAAAAGATTACAGCTTTTAATCACAAGTTTGGAGGCAGGAGTGTAGTGGGGGTAGCAGAGGAGAGGCTTTTGAGGACTCATTGTCTTGTTACCTATACCATATCATCTTCATTTACAGGGCAATACTTTTGATTCTAGAGAGTAAAGGGATAGATGCAATCTAGAGTAAGAATATCCTTCTGGCTCAAGAGTGTGATGTAAAGGAAACAAATTTTGGTTCCACAGTGTTCAGCCCTGTTCATCAGGATGGAAGGAGACAGGCATTTGGGCAGAAATTTTGAAGAATAAAAATTGGTCACTTCACTGGAATTCTCATTGAACTATTCCTCAGAAGCCTTAAAATGATAGAGGGTGGTGCAGCAGGATGAGAGCAGTGTTACTGGCTTCTGAGTTCTGTGATATGCCAAAAGGCAGGAATATGGGGGGGGGTTATCTTCATGGGACCATTTGTGTACTGTCTCTTCCAAAGTAACACTAGTAGTTTGCCCCACTTTTCACAAGATTTGTTTTGCCATGACACTTAAAAATAAGTAGCAATCAGAACCTGAAAGTCTGTATATTTACAAAGGTCATCAGATACCATAGAAACATTTTTCTGTCATAACTTGGAATAGAATATTGACCTATGGAAGGATCCATCTGTACCATAGATTTTGAAATCTTTAATTCCAAAATTTCAGACAACTTAGGTCAAGTAAACATACTGCTCAATAAGTTTTGAAAAGTTAGAATTTCATGTAATAAGTTATAATAAAAATTACAGATATTATAAAACAGGAAATTATATCCAACTCCAACAAGCCTTTATGTATAGTCATTAGATTCTTACTAGTTGATCTGTTATTATTAAGTCCAAGAATTCTTTTGTGTTTATTTCAGAACTTTACCTTTTGACCAGTTGGTCCAGAGGGCAGCTGAAGAGAAGCATAAAGAATTCTTCGTTTCAGAGGTAATTGCTTTTAACATTTTTAAAATTAGGCATTAATATCGATATACTAAATGGATTTCCTTATGAAGGAATAGTATACAAGAGCTATAGCCTTCTCTGATAGACATTCGTAAGATTTGGTTGGATGCATCATAGACTGTAGCTCTGCTATTTATTAGCTCTCAAACTTTGGCCAAATTATTTTTCTGTACTTCAGTATACTCATCTGTGAAATGGGGGAAATAATAGTACCTATTTTATAAAGTGTTTGTGAGGATTAACTAAATAAAATCAGTAAAATACTTAGCAGTGCCTGATGTGTAGAAATTACTCATTAAATGTTAGCTATTAATGTTACATCCTTTTAAAATGCTTTGGTCTGATATGTCAACTTCAAATGCTAATGGAAAACTTCATTTTCATATCTATTGACTATTAGACTGTTTCTGTATTCTTATTATCAATGTGATTTCTTTTGTGTATATTTGCTATAATATTTGTTCAGGATTAAATGCGGAAGAATTCTACTTAATTATAGTCTAGCTTTAAATAATTCAATTTAAATACCTTGAGATACGGCATCAAGGCCTTGTATATAAATATGTTTTTAAAAATTTCCTGTGTTGGCCAGGCACAGTGGCTCACGCCTGTAATCCTAGCACTTTGGGAGACCAAGGCGGGTGGATCACCTGAGATCAGGAGTTCGAGACCAGCCTGACAAACGTGGAGAAACCCCGTCTCTACTAAAAATACAAAATTAGCTGGGCGTGATGGTGCATGCCTGTAATCCCAGCTACTTGGGAGACTGAGGCAGGTGAATCGCTTGAACCCGGGTGGCAGAGGTTGTGGTGAGCTAGATCGCGCCATTGCACTCCAGCCTGGGCAACAAGAGCGTTAATTGTCTCACACACACAAAAAAAATTCACTGTGTTATTCAAAAGCACATTTTAAAAACAAATTGCTTTTGAAGCTTTGAATAAACCTGTTTTCTGCATTTGAGCCAGCTGGGCTGGGCAGTTTGGTTCCAAAAGGTGTTGCATTTTTACAGTCCTCTTGTCAGGTAATAGTTACACCAGATTACCGCTGCAATCCCCACAAACTCTGTAGGTCTGTGATTCTGTAGTATAACCAAAATGTCTTTTTAAATTGATTCCATTAGCTACACCTGAGAACTGTTTTATAACTTTATAGCCATGCTTTGAACATGTATATTCAGTTGCCCTTTGGTACTTTCCTGTCTAAGGGTAATCAGTGGTATAGATTTAAATAGCCATGAAATGTGAAGTAAAAGAAATAGACACATGGTAAAAGATTAAAGTCTAAAAATCATGGAAAGTATGTAAACAAGATCAACATGAACTGTCAGTTTGGTCCTCTAGGACGCAGATGCTGAGATGGAATTAGGAGTGCAAAAGGCTTTTTAAATAGGAGAAATACCTGTGAAAGGAAATGGGAGGAAGCAGGATTGGATAAGGGGAAGCCATGAGCTGTAGATACAGATCTGACAGTCTCTGACGGCTCATTGGAACTCCTGAGCAGACTGCCTGTGTGGCAGTCCTGCATTGGGTGGCAGTGTCTAGGTCTTTTAACAGCTTAAGTCACTGGTTGGGACTACCCCAAGAAGAGCATGACCTAGGTTCCAATCCTGAAGTGGACCTGAAGAAGTTAACAGCTGGTAGCTCTAAGCTAATCACACTCCTTGCAGTTAAGCAGTGAGTTCTTTCCTGAAGGAATTTCTGAGCAATGCACTTCTGTGTCTGCTGCATTAATTTTATTTTTTAAATCTTGAAATGTTAGAACTAGTAGAAAACCCTTAGAATTTTGAAGAACATATTTTGAAACCTATTAGCCAGTAATTTATAGAATCTATGTGATGTAGTGCTAGCTAAAAATAGAAAACACTGAGAGTTCAATTAAAACCTCAATCGTCAATTTATGTCTTAAGATAAATATGAAGCTCTTTTGAAGTTTATAATGCTCAGTGTTGGGTGAAAGAGGCAGAATTCTGAGTTTAGATTGTCCAAGTGCTTGACTTGGTATATCTCACTTCTCTTAACAGTGAATGTTTTATAATTCAAACAGTTCCCTATTTAGGTACTTGGTGAAGGATAAATAATAATTTTTGGCCACGCACAGTGGCGCATGCTTATAATCCCAGCACTCTGGGAGGCCAAGGAAGGAGGATCACTTGAGTCTAGGAGTTCGAGATCAACCTGGACAACATAGCGAGTCTCCTTCTCTACAAATAGTAAAAATAATTAGCTGAACGTCCCAGCTACTTGGGAGGCTGAGGCAGGAGGATTGCCTGAGCCCAGGAGGTTGAGGCTGCAGTGGGTGTGATCGCATCACCGCACTCCAGCCTGGGTGACAGAATGAGACCCTGTCTCAAAACAATTAATTAATTAAAAAAAATTAAATCATGATTTTTTTAAACGATCAGTTTAAGTTTACTGCAATAAAATTATATTTTTCTAATTCATACAAGAGCTGAATCTTAAGCATTTGGCTTGAGAATTGATAGGCAGGGATAGGCTTAGCTTGATAAAATGCAGCGTTCTCAAGTTTAAAAAAATATATTATTAAAAGCATAAGGTATCTGTTACTGTACAGTTGTATTATATTTACTAAGTATTAAGACACTATTAAAATAAGAGTCTAAATAATTTGGAATGTAAAGACTAAATCATTGTAGCTTTAGAGATGGTATGTATATGTTGCCTTTGGAATTTATTCTCCTTATTGTTTTTTGGATCCAGTCACTATCATGAGCAACATATTAAAGACATTTCTTCATATGGCCACCAGAGAGCATTAGTAGAAAGGGTAAGAAAATTGAAGTTTTTTTTTTTTTCTTTTTTGAAACAAGGTCTTGCTCTGTCAGCCAAGCTGGAGTGTAGTATCATGATCATAGCTCACTGCAGCCTCAGCCTCCCAAGTAGCTGGGACTACAGGCACGCACCACCATGCCCAGCTAATTTTTTGTATTTTTTTGTAGGTGGTGTCTCACTCCAATGTCCAATCTGGTCTTGAGCTCTTGGACTTAAGCTATCTTCCTGCCCTGGCCTCCCAGAGTGCTAGGATTACGGTTGTGACCCCTCGCGCCCAGCGATAATTGAATTTTTTAGAAAACTACTTAACTGGGTCAGATTTTAAGACTTGTTTCCTTCTTTACTTCCTAATATTTTTGAAGTGAAGGTGTTTTATTTTTTTTCATAGTTCTCAGTACATAATTATTTTTTTACTTTTAATTATTATGAATACATGATAGCTGTACGTATCCTAGTATTTTTACATTTAAAAAGGTAAAATATTGCTGATGTTATTTTTCTTTGGGATGTTTAAGGATGAGAAATACTACTTACGGTCACTTGGAGAAGACCCTAGAAAGGTAAGAATTCTAAATGTAAAACAGTTCCCTAAAATCTAAATGGTCGTATATATGTTAACTGGCAACACTGTAATTTTTATACTTACTGCCTGACATATTCCCTGTTCTGTCCTTTTCCATTCTTTTCCCAGTGTTTTGTGCCCCTGAATAAGAAGTAAGATGATTAAAAATTGATTACTTAGTATTCAGGTAGGCCTGTAGAATCTTAGTGTTTATAGTCATCTAATCTCTATATAATAAGAAATCTCTTCTACTGTATATTTTATGTGTGGCGACTCAGTTAATAAAATATTAATTTGAAATAATTATTAGAATCCTCTATAAGTTTTAACATGTATTCAGAGTCAAATTAGTATGGCTGCCATATTAAGGAGTAGTCCCTAAAATGATCAAATAAGATTATTTTTTCCATTTATGTCACCATTTAGTTGTTTACCCTCTCTTTTAGTCCCCTCCCTCAGTAGAATTCACAGGTTTTGTGTAGGTGATGACTAGTAATGTTAGTTCAAGGTGTTGACTCCCGAATATTAGAGTGAATGACAATTGTGTAATTCTTGCTTAAAGTAGAAAGAACCTTTCTATTATTGAAGCATATTGAGCTTAACAGTAGTGATACTATTAAATCTGCAATCTTGTTACACAGCCTTGTATTTTTTCATTTGAAAGATCATATATCGGCCAGGCAAGGCGGCCTCATGCCTGTAAACCCAGCCCTTTGGGAGGCTGAGGCGGGTGGATCACCTGGGGTCAGGAGTTCGAAACCAGCCTGGCCAACATGGGAAATCCTGTTTCCACTAAAAATACAAAAATTAGCTGGGTGTGGTAGGAGGTGCCTATAATCTCATCTACTTGTGGGGGAGAGAGAGAGAGAGAGAGAGATCCTGTATTGGCACATGGTCACATCATAGTATTTTAAAGCAGTGAACAAAGTTTGCTTGCCCCAGTCTGCCTTAATATCATAGGGTCTAATGTGATGTTTTCTTTTTATGTTTCTGTAAATGCAGGATGTTGCAGATATCAGAAAGCAGTTTCCTTTGTTGAAAGAAGATATTAAGTTTCCAGAATTCTTCAAAGAGGAACAATTCTTTTCCAGTGTTTTTCGAATTAGTTCACCAGGATTACAACTATGGACTCATTATGATGTATGCTACATAAATGAGAAATTTAAAGCTACAATAGATCTTTTGCATTATAGATTTAACAGTCAGTTTCAACTTCCTATAGGTTATCCTAAAGATCTGTGTAATTCACTGAAACATGACTTTTGAAAATAGGTGCTGTGCATAGCAGTGATAGAGGAATGAATTATTTTGCTAATGGCAAAATAATTGGTTCCTCACATTTGTATTTCCCTGTGGTCCTATTCTTGATTCATCATCATATATATACCAAGTTTTATGAAGTGATTTTTTTTTCCATGTGAAAAATGGCCACCAGATAATGGGGGAAACTATTGGAAAAAGCGGTAAGCTTGTAATATGAGGAGGTATAAATGATACACATGACTCTGGCCACCCAGAGATCCATAACTCTCTGGGTCATCCAGAGTTATGTTATTCAGGAAAAAGGCTGGAGCTTGTTGAGTCATTACCAATTGTAAGAATTTGGGGATGTCTGAAGATCTTAGGATATATATATAATAAAACACCTTCACTTCAAAAATATTAGGAAGTAAAGAAGGAAACAAGTCTTAACAAGTCTTATATATATATGCCTTGAGAATATCAAATATCTGCTGTATTTGTAGGGCAGCAAAAATGTGTACAATATTGATATTGATCAGCCGGGTGCGGTGGCTCATGCCTGTAATTCCATCACTTTGGGAGACCAAGGCGGGCAGATTACGAGGTCAGATCGAGACCATCCTGCTAACACGGTGAAACCCCGTCTCTACTAAAAATTTTAAAAATTAGCTGGGCGTCGTGGCGGGCATCTGTGGTCCCACTTACTCCGGGGGCTGAGGCAGGAGAATGGCGTGAATCCAGGAGGTGGAGCTTGCAGTGAGCCGATGGCGCCATTGCACTCCAGCCTGGGCGACAGAGTGAGATTCTGTCTCCAAAAAAAAAATTTTGATCTTGATTATTTGTGGTGTTATTTTGTTTGCTTAAGTTTATATACACATCTATAAGCATTTTAAAAACATTAAAAATACTAGTATGGTATATAGTTTGGTGTTGGGAAGTAGAGAAACTTAAGGAAGGTAAAGGAATATCTAACAAGTTTCCAAAGAAAAAAAAATTTTAAGTTATAAATCACACTATAACATTTTATACATGTGTTTTATAATTAAGTTGAGACCCTCTTGGGAGGATTTTACCACAGTCAGTAAATCTGTAATTAAATGAAATAGACATAAACTCTTAGCATATTTTGCAGTTTTATATGAATAATATGAGAAAATCATGTGGTAATACATTTTAACTATATTCTATGATGATGATGATGCTGATGATGATGATGATTGTTGTTTTTTGAGACAGAGTCTTGCTCTTTCACCCAGGCTGGAGCGCAGTGGCACGATCCCAGCTCACTGCAACCAGTCCCTTGCAGGTTCAAGCCATTCTCATATCTCAGCTACCTGGATAGCTAGGATTACAGGCATGCACAACCACACCCGTCTAATTTTATTTATTTTTAGTATAGATGGGGTTTTGCGATGTTGGCCAGGCTGGTCTCGAACTCCTGACTTCAAGTTATCCGCCCACTTCGACCTCCCAAAGTACTAGGATTACAGGCGTGAGCCACCACACCCAGCCTCTATGATTATGTTTTAAATTTTGAGTAGTATCCTTTTACATAAATTATAGTAGAATATAATATATAAAGGTTTTATTATAAAATTAAGTCAGAGGAACGCTAAGTAAAGGGTTAGTACTAAAAGGAAGAATGCTTAGGTAGAAGTAAAAAATCATGAATATATCTTGCTTAGTGTTTATCTTAAATCCTTAGCTGAGAATTATGTGGCTCTGCCTTTAACATTTTTTCACAATCTGTACCAAGAAAGTATACCATTACATTCATGGGAAAAGATTGCTCCAATAATAAATATATTAAGAAAATCTGTCATAAATCATACTGTTTGCAGAAAAGAAAAAAAAGAAAATCTGTGAGATTATATTCCTATAGAAATAATTTGAAAATCAAGATACCTGTAATGAAATTATGGATGAACATATGTAAAGAGTGTAGCAGTGGTTGCAGCAGTACCTTGTATTTTCCTAGCATCTGATTTTTCTAAGTGCTTTTACTCTGTTGTCTAATTTTGGGCTGATAGCATTGCTTAACAGATAGTAAATATTCACCAAGGGGAGCCTTAAATAGGCTTAACTATGCTGTCAGTTAATAGTGAGGCAAAGGCAAATCGTTTTCTGACTCCACATTTTCTAATTTGCCAAGTCTTCCCATTTTAGGGCAGTACTCCAGAAATGTCTTTAAGGCCCAGTTGTTTATAGAATACAAATGTTTTTATTGTTAGGTAACTGTAAGAGTTAAGTAAAATAAGTCAAGTCTCATTAAAGGATCGGGTTTGCAGTTAAAGTTTAGAATGCCATTGGTTCTATTTATTTGAATTTTAGATAATGATTACCCATAAGCTTTTATTGGTCTTCAGGTAATGGATAATTTGTTAATACAAGTGACAGGAAAAAAGCGTGTTGTACTCTTCAGTCCTCGAGATGCCCAGTATTTATATTTAAAAGGTATGGGATTTTTCTTTAAGTTTATATTTCTGAAGTCTGTTCAGTTACTCTTTTTGAGAAATCTCTTGATTCTTATAGGAAAAGAACACTTTAGGACTTAATTGTAATTGTATTTGTGTATATATGTAATAACAGGTTCAAATTTGACATTATCTTAATTATATTACATGGGTATCGTCATCAGAATTAAAGAGTGAGTCATTGAAAATTGTCTTAGGTGTCAGTAGCATAGTAATTCTCACAGTGTGGGTACAGTAAGTAACTGGATAGAAAAGAATAAATTTTCAAATTTATATTTGTGATTACTTTTTTTAAAATGCTAACTTTGCTGAATCTATATTATCCCTTTTTGGAATTTTTTAGGTACTAAATCAGAAGTACTGAATATAGATAACCCAGACTTGGCTAAATATCCACTTTTTTCCAAGGCTAGAAGATATGAATGTTCCCTTGAAGCTGGTGATGTATTATTCATTCCTGGTAAGATTTCTAGACCTCACTAATGTGCTATTTATAAAATGTGTACTCTGTCACTCATCCTTCATGTGATTTTTTTTTTTTTTTTTTTTTTTTTTAGTACAAACATATATTTGTTATATGTATCTGGTCCTATACGAGATGATTTTTTGACAAAACTCTGTGTGTGTGTGTGTGTGTGTGTGTGTTTAAAGCAGGCCTAGGCAAACTTATAAAACAGTCCTTGCACTTTTGGCCTATAAATTAACAGGTCTTGCACTTTTGGCCTCAAGCAATCCTCCCACCCTGAACTTTGGGAGGCTAAGGTGGGAGGATTGCTTGAGGCCAAAAGTGCAAGACCAGCATGGGCAACATAGCGAGACCCTGTCTCTACAAATATAAATAAATAAATTTAGTCAGGCATGGTGGTGTGCATCTGTAAGTCCCAGCTGCTCAGGAGGCTGAGGCAGAAGGATCTCTTGGGCCCAGGAGGTTGAGGTTGAGGAGGTTGATGCCATGGCATCATGGAATCACTATACTCCACCCTGAGCAACAGAACAAGACCCTGTGTCTAAATAAACTAAATTAACAGTCTTGCTTTCAAGGGCAACCTATAAAAATAATACTATACTCTAAACTATTTTACTAAGTGACATCAAGTAAGACACTTTTTTTATGGCTTTTTTTTATTATTATTATTATTTTCCAGGTAAGACACTTTATATCTGGGAAAACATTATACTGGTTGGTTTAAAAAAAATTTTTTTAAAATAATATTATACTCTATTTTATTAAATGACATCAAGTAAGACACTTTATATCTGGGAAAAGCTTATACTGATTGGTTTTGTAAATTATTTTATTTTTAAAATATTTCTGTATTTTAGAACTTTGTCACTTAAATATTTACAAAAAAAAAGATAAATATCTTTCAAGGCCAAAACAGATGAAAGATTTCATTAAATATTAAAATGTTATAATCTCAACACCTGTAGTATCATTTGTGTACATTATTTTTCTATACAGTCTGGATTTGTGTCACTTAATTTCCTTGTTCAATTAATAGGCATTAGTTTGAAAGTCCATAAAGTTCAACACAACAAGGTAATTAACATCTGTAATTAGTACTTAAAAGTGAACTCTTGAAGATTATAAAAGTCGTAATTAAAATTAAAGGGATATGTTAACAAATTCTATTTATAATTATAGTTCCATATTTAAATTAATATATTAAGAATCATTAATACTTCTTTTCATTGATAAAAATATTATTAATAAAGATAGATATTTGATTATTTCATTTGAGACTAGATAAATTCCTTGAAGACAAAGAACTATGTTTTGTTCATCTTTGTCTTCCCCAAAATGGCCTGATATAATATAATGGTTTTCATATAATCATTTATAAAAATTTGATTGACTTTTTATTCTTATTTTCATTGAAAGCAACCCATGTATTAGTCTTCAAATCCATTGCCATCTTTTAAATTTACATTTTTGGTTTTTGTATCTCGGGAGCATGATTAAGGTCTATGTAGTTTTCCCTTATTCTTCATACAATTGTTTTAAGAAAAAAAAAAATAGAAATACTGAACATTTGCATATATTTTTAAACAAAAGCAAAATTCCTATCTTTGGGTTTAAATTCAACTGAATGGTTAGCATTTTCTTCCTATTATATTGAATAAGGGAAAAAAAAATTCTGAAAGAAAGTGTAGTTAAGATTAAAACCATGTTTGAAAATTAGTTTTCCAAATAAAATATGTTAAGCTTTTGTTTTTCCTTAAACACTCTTAGAATAAGTTTCTAAAATTTAAATCTCCCTTTCACAGGATTAAAAGGGTTTTTTCGTGATTAGTGTTCCATCTTTGTTATATTGTGGTATTGCTTTAGTATTCCTCCAGCACCTATATTCTGAAAATGTTTAGATTCACTTGAAAATAAAGTAGTAAACTTCCCAGTAAAAGGAAAAAAATTAATTAGGTATATAATAAAGTTTACTCATCATTTCCACCACCAAAATATTTGCTATAGTGTTGTATACTATTTATAAAGGAGCTGAAGGAAATATAAGACGATTATAATTGCATTCAAAATATAAAACGAGGAGGCTATAATGAATACGAATGTAAGCAAGTTAGAAAACCAAATTGCAGCTTGAACAGGAAGTCTTTAGGGACAAAAGTATTATAATGAATCAGAAAAGGTCAAAGATACTCCTCAAGTAATTGAAATGTTCTGTGTACCAAAAAATAAACACTTTGATGTGGTTCCATGACTCAGGAAGTATAAACAAGTAAAACACAGCCCTAGATTAGAGAACTGCAAAACAAATATATCTTTATTATGTCTTTCAAGTTTAAAGGAAAAATTGCTATTTCTAAAGGTTTTAAAAGTAAGGGTTGTGCTATTGACACTTTAAATTTGTTGGCAATTCATAAAAGTTAAAATGATTCTGTTAAAAGCCTGGAGTGTGCTAACGAAGGGATCTGGTTACAAGAATTATTTCTTACATTGGCTATATGCAATTCGTGATATTTCACTGACATTTTGGGTTTTTTTTAAACTGTAGGTTTTATTTTTAACTTGTTTTTTAAACTTTCTCCAGCTTTATGGTTCCATAATGTAATTTCTGAAGAGTTTGGAGTGGGAGTGAATATCTTTTGGAAGCACCTTCCATCTGAATGCTATGATAAGACAGATACCTATGGAAACAAAGATCCTACAGCAGCATCAAGAGCTGCACAAATTTTGGACAGAGCCTTGAAAACACTGGCCGAATTACCAGAGGAATATAGGGACTTCTATGCACGACGAATGGTCCTACACATTCAAGACAAAGCCTACAGCAAGAACTCTGAGTAAATAATGAAGTGAATGCAATGTACATCAACACTTTAGTAAGGTATAACGATATAAATTATTTTGTTAAAATAGGAAAGATACATCAGATTTACAGATTATGTAAGTATGAAGGGGTATTTGTGTGCATTCTACTTGATACAGATTGTTATAATTAAAGAATGCTATGCTCGGACCACTATTTAACATTCAGATGCTGACCACTAAAAGTCCAACTTAAAATGACTTAAAAACAGTAAGAAAATATATTGAATCACAATACATGAAATCTATTGACAGAATGGGCTGCAGTGTTTCTGATCCAGTGATTCAGTAATGTCATCAAGAACCTTGGGAGCCCGTCTCCACACCCCACCCCCTTTTCAACCACAACATTGGCATCATCCTAAGGCTGGCTACCCTCGTGGTCATGGGATGATTGCCAGTAGCAGTTGGAGCCTTGTGCATCTTCATTTACATGCAGCGGAAGAGTCAGGCTGGATTCCAGGGGCCCCGTCCTAATATGAGAAAGCTTTCCCAGAATTCATTTTCCATATCCTTAGGTCTCATTGCTCTAAAGTAACTTAGACCTGTCCATCCCTAAGCCAGTCACTGGCAAAGAGTCTGGAATAACCTTTACGGCAGTCAGGTCCACTGGAGCTGAGAGTAGAAGTGGAGACCACATGAGGGATATATGGGGGCAGAAAGGATAGTTTTTTAAAAAATCTTGGTTCTGATAGGAAAAACATGAGCAACCAACAATATTTATTACATTTGCCTAGAAGCAGAATTTTTTGAGGAACTTTAAAAAATGTACAGATACCTAGGTCCCAACTTTGTAGACGGATTCGTGTTTGGGATTTGGTATAGGAACTTAGTAGACCTCATAGGGTGTTTTGATGCATAATCAGAGCTGAGATCGACTGAACTTGATGATAGTGACTTGGATTATTAGTTTTGTGATTAGTCCAAAACAAATGTTTAATCTGATCTTGACTTTTCTTGCCACCCAGTATGTCAGGTCTGTCTTTTTTTTGGTTTTCAAGTGTTAGAAAATAAATGTTTTAATTTATACTTATGTCTAAACCTTAGCCTAATTAAAGATTTCCCAACTTTTTTCTCCACTTATCCCTTTTTTAAAAGAAAAAATTACTTAAAGAATGAATAAATGAGATCCTAAAAGTGTTGTCATTGAAGACAGTGAGCCATTGTGTGTGGATCTCTGCTTTTTTTTGTACCTAGTAATTATATTGCAGTGTCATTGAAGACCAGATAATCTTCGCTGAACATAAATGTGTTCATCTAAAGCAATCTCTTAGTACATCAATTTGGTGCATTTTAATTAGAGAAAATCATTTTCTCTATTGAAGAGAATCCATCCACTCATGTCCTATAAATTATAGTAAATAAGAAAGGAAAAGCATATAAAACATTCTGAATTTCCTAGGTGTCTTTGGAAACAGGTCAAGTTACTCAGGTGAATAAAAGTGAAAAAAGTCTTGTCAGAAAAGGAGTGATTATATTAGGCAAATTTAATTACCACATTTTGATCTTCATTAAGCAAAGCAAAGAACTTCTTTAATGATTCCTTGTCCTTCAGTAAGGAAAAAGACAAAACTCTCCTTAGTTTACACAGTATTTATGGTTTTTAATAAATCTTGTTTTTATCTTAACCAGCAAGATAATTGATACAAAGTATAAATCCAGTCATGTAGAAAACTTGGAAGTATCAATAAAACAGTCTGTGCACTGAATATTCATCTTAATTGATTGTTTAATGGAGAAGCAAACTGTATGACCTGAGACAAAATAACATTTATCTATGAACCTTATTTTCCTCATCTTTAAAACAGAACTACAAAAATGCAGATAGATAGTTCAAGGGCAGGCACATAGTTGATGACTGGTGCTAGTTCTTCTATTTAATTATATTCTTTCTTTGCTGAGAGATTTGAGGTAGCTCTTGTTGCAGTATTAATTTTTATTTAGAAAGTTAGAGAACTTTCCTTTGGGATGTTTTAAAATTATTTCCCTGGTCATAATTTTTAATATTAGGGTCTGTTTATTTCAAATACAAAATAATCTTTTTTTCCTACTGGGTTAACCAAATGAGATGTTTGTTTTTAACGTATAAAATATTATACAGTGTATGTTAGCGCAACTTCTCAGGATTTCTGAATCTTAGAACTTTTTTATTGAAAGAGATCTTAGAAGCCATCTAACCAACCCAGATTGCTTAATGATTGTCTGGGCTCACATAGCTATGGGTGATAGAAACTGGGATTAGTTGTGAGCAGTAACTCTCCATTCTTTCTCCCTAATGTGCAGCACCTCTCCAGTACTTCTGAATAGATTACACAGCTTTTCTTTGACTAGTCTGGGGACTTGACCTGATGCAAAATGGAATTTTTTTCCTCTGCCAACAAAATTTCTCACAGCACTGCTTGCTACACAGACAAGATTCAAAATAAAAGTAATGATGGGTCAGGTGCGGTGGCTCATGCCTGTGTAATCCCAGCACTTTGGGAGGCCAAGGCCGGCAGATCACGAGGTCAGGAGATCAAGACCATCCTGGCCAACATGGTGAAACTCCATCTCTAATAATAATACAAGAATTAAATATGTTACATGAAAAACATATTTGAAACTGTACTGTCATTTGTGTAAAACAAGGTACGTGGTGTGTGAACACCTTATTTGCATATGCATATAATTATCTCTAAGGATGCACAAGAAACCAGTGATAGTTACGCCTCTAAGAAGAGGTTCAACTAGGTGGGCCGATTGGAATCTGCAGTTTTGTATTATTTGGACTTTTGTTTACATTATCCTTTCAAAATACGTTGTAAAAACACTATATGCATTGAGGTGGGCGCATCATCTGAACTCGAGTTCGAGACCAGCCTGGGCAATGTGGCGAATCTTTGTCTCTACTAAAAATACAAAAAATTAGCCGGGTGTGGTTGTGTGCGCCTGTAGTCCCAGCTACTCAGGAGGCTAAGATAGGAGGATCACTTGAGCGTGGGAGGTGCAGGTTGCAGTGAGCTGGAATTGTGCTACTGCACTCCAGCGTGGGTGACAGAGTAAGACCCTGTCTCAAAAAAAAAAAAAAAGAAGACTATATGCAGAGCTGGGAGTGGTGGTCCACACCTGTAGTCCCAGCAACTTGGGAGGCTGAGGCAGGAGGAGCACTTGAAACCAGGAGTTCAAGTTCTTCTGTCTCAAAACAAAACTTAGCAGAGTATAATTATTAGCATTTCCATAATATTATTTGTCTTGGTATTTGAATACATTAGAATTCTATTTGTTCTGTAATTAATTTCTAACTCACTTTGATGAAATACCAAGTCAAAGGAAACAAAGTCAACAAAACTTACTTTGTATCCTTCATCCTTTTGAACAGCAGCTATGTGAACATTTGGAAAGAACCTTAGTAAGGCGGCTTTTCTATCACCTATAAAAAGTTGCCAACAGACATCAAAGGAGTTGACAAAAAAAAAAAAAAATGCAGGAAGCTGGAAGGCAGGCCTGGATGGAATTGGAACTGTGCTGCTGTGACTCCTTTCCCCAGTGCTAAAAAATAGATGTAGTCAGGAGGAACTAACATAGATTGGCAGTCACCCATGCATCTCTGGTGTTACCTTAGTCTTGTTTCAAGCATACAAGCCACAAGTTTTTGGGTGTCTTAAACATACCTAAGTTGTAGTCCTCTCTTTTTTTTTAACTATAACTTCTAGGGTACATGTGCACAACATGCAGGTTTGTTACATATGTATACATGTGCCATTTTGGTGTGCTGTACCCGTTAACTTGTCATTTACATTAGGTGTATCTCCTAATGCTATCCCTACCCCCTCTGCCCACCCCACGACAGGCCCCAGTGTGTGATGTAGTCTTTTTAAGTTCCATTAAACAGGATACTAAAATGACCTTTTTTGGTGACTCTGCCTGGCTCTACCACTAACTGGCTTAAAAGCTGCTGGGTCTCTGCCTTTGTAAAGAGCACATGAGTTTACAGATGAGGTCTGTCTATATCTCCTCTTATGTTTGTTTCTCTTAAAGACCTTCAAGTGAAATAAAACAAAATAGCTCTTTTATGAATACTACCTTTTGTTTTGTATTTTACCTCATAAGCTTTAATGTATTAAAAACATTTCTATACCAACATGCTGGGACTTTGTATTGTCTGTCCTATATCCTTATTGCCTACCCTCCTTGACCTTGGTGGTTACTTAGATTACATGAATGAAATGAAAAATAGATTACACCATACCCTAACCAAGTCTTGTAAGAAGCTAAAGGACTACAGAACTACAGATCACTGAGATGATTAGCACCAAAAGGAGAAAAGGATGAACTTGTTAGAGGTTTTGTTCTCTATGAAATCCAATAAAAGAAGTGGATATAGTGCAAATTTTTATGGTGCAATTTTAAAGGGAGAAGATATGTATTTGTACAAAAAAGGTTCAAAGTTGCTCATTTGAAAAGACATGGAGGATAATGAAAAGACATAGGAGTAAGTCCTCACTTAATGTGCACAAGTTCTTAAGAAACTGTGACTTTAAACAAAAGGACAAACAGCAGGTCCTCAACATTTTGTTCATTGTCATCTAGTTAAAACAATGAGAAAAAAAATTAGTTTTGTTATATTGCTTCAAGTCCCAGTTTCCAAGAACCTACTGATATGTTAAGTGAGGACTTACTATATACAAACCCAACCTAGCAGGGTAGACAGAAATGGCTTCCTTTTAAATAATCTGAAGTTTTAACAATGCTAATAATATAAAGCACATCCAAACAAACTTCTGTGGATGATCAATTTTAATACAATTATACATTCATGCTGTGGTGGTAACAACTTTCACATTATTTGTAGGACTACTTTTCTCAACTCATGACAAAGGCACAAACCAAAAGTATAAATTAACATTACAATAAGTTTTACATGTGGACAAAGGACCAATCTGAAATATTAAATAGAAAATATCTGAATATGGATCAATTTGAACATATTTTCATTCCAGAAAATATTTTTTCTTTTCAATATTGTCTCATTTTGCTATGATGGCAGTTTTGGGTGCCTGGTGAGTTACTCTTAATATCCATTCAACATGTAACATTTATAATTAAGCATTCACATACTGGATAGACAAAGAACCCAGATTTTTAAATATGTCTGATTTTTTAAAAATTATTTTATTTTTAAATGAATTCTGCTAAATGTCTTACTTTTCCATTTCAGTTAATCATGTGAAAATAAATGCTTTTTCTTCCCCTTATAGAATTCAGTAACTCAGCTACTTTACTTTAGATACATGTGAATTTAACCAAGGATTATTAAACAAATAGAAAAAAAGCCATCCAATCATAGTGCTTAAAGGCAATGTAATATGTAAAATGTTAAAATCAGGCTGATTTATTTCCTTCATGGGAATTTTTGGTCTCAAAAGAAACAGGAGGTATTTAAAGAAACTGAAGCAACATACTACTACTTTGTCTTTAAAAAAAAAAAAAACCATTTAGCGATGCTGTTCTGCAGTTTATAAAATTAAGTGTTAAAACACCAAAAAAATGTTATTTTTAAGCATTTGTTAAGAATCCTTTCTCATGAGTCTCTGAATATTTGGAATGTATTTATAGAGTTATTAAAATATAATTCTGGGAAGAAACCAAGAAATTAACATTTTTATTCTATATGGCTTTATAAATCTAGGTCTTCTGGGTCATTAAGGTATTAAGCTTCAGTGTCTTTTTTTTTTTTTTTAGTCCTAAAGCAGCATGTTACTTCCCTGCTATTTCATGACCTGCAAAAGCTAATTATTAATAAACAACAAACTGCTCACCTTTTATTGTAATCACCCAATTACAATGTCAATGTTGGTTGACATTCATTAGATCTGGGTTTCTCAAAGTGTATTTATCTAGGTCAAGAAAAACGGGCAGAAGGAAACTTCACCCAAATTATGTAGCAGTGTTAAGCAAATTCAGTTTTTGAGCCAAAATTAAATCATTTGTGTCTTCAAACTTTCCCTTGTAACTTTTCTTATAGCAGTGTAATTTTGCATTTTGGCCAAAGAGAGCTATTTTCTTTTGGCAGACAAAATCATGCTTCTGGAGAAACACTGACTTAGATCTATGGAATCTGTTTCCTTTTTAATAGAGCTCTAACAAATAGAGCTTTATATATTTATTTTATCCAAGTTGATCCTTTCAAAAAGACTGATTAATGAAAAATTTGAAATTTGCTCTGTAGTACATTTTTATCCAATATACATAAATATGCTCAATTTAAAGCAATTTTCCAAAACAACTGGTTTTTGGCCAAGATTCAAGAAACCCCGAATGTCTTATCCAAAATAATAAAAAACTGACAATTAAAAATTAAACAATAGTGCTTAAGTGTAATTTTGTTTCATTTTGTTTTACAGATGAAGTCTCACTATGTTGCCCAGGTTGAAGTGCAATATCTAGTCTCAAACACAATCATGGTGAACCACAGCCTGGGCTCAAGCAATCCTCCTGCCTTAGCCTCCTGAGTAGCTGGAACTAAAGGCACACACCACCACAACTGGCTATGTTTTTAAAAACCACCTTTACACTACTGTACACTTTTGGACATCTGGAAACAAATATATGTTGACTCTCATGAGAAAAGTACTTGGTGACACATTAAAGAATGAGTCAAGGAGTTTACAAAAACACAAGAGGCAGAGTACAGTTATTCCAAAATGAGAGAAAACAGCATCGTACCTTTGCTTTTGTTTGAAGAGAAATGAAAATATTTCCACTTAAAATAGCTAGTTACTGTTAAAATGTCACCAAATTAGTTTAAAACATTACTCAGGAAAGCAGTTATTTCCAACAGTAACAATTTTAGTTACCTTTTATAAGAACTACATTGTAACTTCCATTTTTAAGGGTCTTATATCTCCTCAGGATTATTACAAACCACCTTGTTAGATTTCAAATTAACTAATTCTAACTCAATCCAAATTAATAACTGCTCACATTCACAAGCAAAAAATACTATTGCACATTACACTCACATTTTAGGAATGTGTGCTTCCCCCCATACCCCAAAACTGACAATGCAGGTATGAATTACATCCCATAATCTGAATTTATAGCACTCAAAGTGCTTATGTTCTTCCAGTGAACAAGTTCATTAATATACCTGTAATCTCAAAATACTTCATGAACCCTGAAGTGATTCTCTATGGAAGGAGCTTCCTTTGTAAAATGAATTTGGCTAGTCACCTGCATACCAAAATCCCCAAGTATCTGAACAAATTTCTTGTGCTCCTTTCCAATCCAAGATCTCATTGGATCACGTACTTGGTAAGGTGTTACATGAGTGTGAACGATAATCCCTGTTTGTGCAAATTCTTTCAAGACTTCTGGATAAGTAACCCAAGTATTGCTTCCTCCAGAATGACCACCATCCAGCCAATACATTGTTCTTATGCTTTTGATAAAAGCATCTATGTTCTTGTCTTTCTTGGCTTCTTTCAATTCAAAAAGCAACTGATTCAAAACAACACAACCTTTACTGAATCCAATCAAAGTAAAAGATGCATCATTTAGTGATGGTGGATAAAAACTCATGGCAGATTCATCAGACTTTTCACAGGTCCTCACTTTTTCTCCCTGGCAACCATTCGTAGTATGAGAAGAACTGGATCTACAGTTAGATGCTATGGAGTCCTTATTCCAAACATTCAAACTTTTCTTTGATAAACTATTCTGACTTAAATTAAAAGCATTAACTAATAACATATAAAGGTGCTTAAAAGCTCCAAAGTCAGTATTGTGTTCTGGGGCACCAAACATGTTACTTTTCACAAAATTGTCATAGCAGCTGAATTTGTGCAAATGCATTCGGGAACATTTTATCACCCAAATGTAACTATTGGGGAACCGGTGGGCTAAAATGGTAGCAACATTTTCTAGACTCCAGTTTTCCCATTGATAATTCTCAGGATGACGAGTCATAATTTCATGGTAATTCTGAAAGGTAAGAAAGATGAAATAAGTATTAAATACATATTTACATAAAATGATTTCCACAAAACAGTTTCCATTTTTATTGTGGAGAAAGGATGTTACAATGACCTATGGTTAATATACACTAGAAATGAAAACTATAAATTTGTCATTACTTTCTAGTAATAAGATTTTTGAACCAATTACTTCTTCAGTTTACGCCTGAAATCTATCAAGAGACAAGGAAATAAGATATACCTACATGGAACAGTAAAAAGTTTTTAAAAATTTAATTTTGAAGAGTTATAGATAATGTTTAACAAATTTTATTTTAGTATATACATATAATCAATTTTCCTAACACATCAACTGAAAATATAAATTTGGTTCACTAGATAGACTTTCTGACCAACACAGAATCTTAAAATATTTCCCTAAGTTGCCATTCTATACCCCTCCCTCTTTGGATTTCTCTAGCAACCTGAACAGTACATTCAATTTCAAATTTAGTATTATACACAAAGCTGCAATAAACATTATAGAAAACTCTTTGTACACATCTGTGATTATATCCTTAAATTCCTAGATATGGAAAAACTAGGTCAAAGAATATTTGTAATTTAAGTCTGGATTTCTATTCTTGCCTATTTATATCCTTTGCCCCTCATTCCCCACTTTTTGTGTGAGACAGGATCTCGCTCTGTCATCCAGGCTGGAGTGCAGTGGCATTGATTATGGCTCACTGCAGCCTTGACCTACCGGGCTCAAGCAATCCTCCCTCCTCAGCCTCCCGAGTAGCTGGGACCACAGGTGCATATCATCACATGTAGCTAACGTTTTTATTCTTTGTAGAGAGAAGATCTCACTTTGTTGCACAGGCTAGTCTCAAACTCCTGGACTAAACCATCCTCCTACCTCATTCTCCCAAAGTATTGGTATTATAGGCATGAGCCACCATACCCAGCCTCCTTTGTCCTTTTGTATTTACACCTTATTTATAAGCATTCTATATATACTAACCATAACTTTTTGTTTAGGTCCTAGGATGTACATATAAACTTTTAATTTTATTCATACTGACTTTTTTTTGGGGGGGAGATTCATTCAAATTTACTCATTTGTTCTATAAAATTTACTGGATACCTACCAGTTGGGCAGGGAACAAAAAAGACTAAACCCTTGTTCACATGGAGCTCACATTCTACTGCAGAGATACACACAACAAACAACTCCACAAGTAAATAGAGCAGCACTGTCCAACAGAAATAAAACATGAGCCACATTTAAAATTTTCAAGCGCCAGATTTTAAAAAGTAAAAAGTTAACAGGTGAAACTAATTTTAATTTCTTTCTTGAGCTAAATATATACAAAATATCACAATCTCAACATGTTACCAATATTAAAAATTACTGGAGGATCTTAACATTCTTTTTTCCTTCCTAAGTGCTTGAAATCCAGTGTGTATTCATACTTATAGTACATCTCAATTTGGATGCTAAATTTTCATCAGAAATACTTGATCTGAATTTGAATCTCATAAAATTTACAGCTGAAAAAGTAAACTCACATACCCAACTTGTTCCAAATATACTTAAAAGTTTTCCATGAACTGAACTGGGTATCCGTTTTTTAATATACATTTAAATTAACTGAAATTAAATACAGTTAAAAATTTCGTTCCTCTATTAAATTTAGTTCCTCAAGTGGACTAACAACATTTTAAGTAGTCAACAGCCACAAGTGATTAGTGGCTACCATATTGGACAGTTCAAAACATATTAGACTTATAGCTTGGAAACATTTCAAAAATATATATATATATATTAGATGGTAGTAAGTACAACGGAACATAATAAGTAAAGCAGGAGAAAAGGAAGACAAGGTTTTGGAGAAGGTAGAAAATTATTAGTTAACACAGAATGGTCAGGAAAGGCTTCTCCATAAAGTGATAGTTTGAAAGGACCTGAAGGAACTCAGAGAGTGAACCACGTGGGTATTTCAGGCAGAAGGAACTACAACTGCAAAAGGCCCTGAGGTGGGAGCTTGCTGAACATAACCCAGACACAGCAATGAGGTCAGTGTGGCTCCAGAGGAGTCAACAGTATCAAACGTGATCACAAAGGAGGGCAGAGAGATTGTTTAGGGAAGAGGAGAGGTGCTGACCAGGCTTTATAAGACACCACAAAGATTTTGCCTTTTGCTCTGAAAGGATCTGGAGCCAAGGGCTGATATAATACATGCTTTGAAAAGATTACTCTGGCTCCTAATAATGAAGGGGCAATAGCTGATGCAAGGAGACCGTTAAAAGGTTACTGAAATAAAATCCTGATAAGAGAAGGCAGCTTGAACCAGAGTAGTAGAAGTGGTCAGGTCCTGAATTTATTTTGGAGGTAGTGTCAACAGGATTTGCAGATGGACTGGATATAGAGGGTGAGAGAAAAATAAGATAAATGATGTGAGTTTTCCTAATTTCTAATGGTCATACACAGTATCTATCAGTTTTAAATACACTCTCCTTTTGACCTAGTAATTCGAGAAATTTATCTCATTGATATACTTACATATATGCATAAATAAATATGTATAAGGATATTTATCTCTGCTTCAAAAGAATGAGGCAGCTCTAGGAGTACTCCTACTCCTATGGGTTGTAAAATAAGGGCTAAAAAATCCAGTACACTATGCAACCATTTGTATTTTTAAAAAAAGCCTGAGGCTGGGGGCGGTGGTTCAAGCCTATAATACCAGCACTTTGGGAGGCAGAAGCAGGCAAACTGCTTGAGTTTGAGACCAGCGTGAGCAACATGTGAAATCCTGTCTCTATTACAAAAAAAAAAAAAAAATACAAAAATTGGCAGGGTGTGGTGGTGTGCCCCTGTAGTCCCATATATATATATATATGTGTGTGTGTATATATAGCTAACAGTAGCAGCCTTGGAGGGAAATGGGCAACTGGAGGGAATGGGGTGAAAGAATTACTTTTCAATGTAAAACCTTAAATAATCTGAACTTTTAGCAATATGCACATTTTCTCTATTTAAAAATTAAAACTAGTAAATACTACAAAAATTCAGTCTATATACAAAGGTATAGGTAAGATAGAAAAATCATCCATATAACCACCAATTAAAAATAATCATTATTAAAATTCTGATGTCTAGCAGTCCAGTTTTCTCTAGCATACACATATTCAAGTACGTATACAAGGGAGCATTCTTCTCCCCCACCAAGCAATAAGCTTATACATAGTTTTCACTTAAAAATATATTACAGGCATGGTTCCATATCAATATAGACTGGCATCATAATTTTTAAACATCTAAGGTTAATACTAATTTACACTTTCACTGGAATCATAAGAGTGCTTATTTTCCCACATCTTTACCCATCCTTAATGCTAATGGCTATTAGCATCAATTTTTAAAAATCCTTGCTACTATGATAAAATGATTTAATTTGCATGTTTTGATTTAATTTGCATGTTTTGATTTACTTTTGATTTAATTTGCATGTTTTGATTCCCAATCAGGTTAAACATTGTTAACTGGCAGTTTTCATTTTTCTTTTGTTAATTTTCTGTTCATGTCCTATGATAATTTTCCCACTATGATGTTCAATTCCTTCCTAAGTTATATTTCACTAATATTAGTAGTTTGAGCCATATATGTTAAAAATACTAATTCCCAGGCCAGGTGCAGTGGCTCATGCCTGTAATCCCAGCACTCTGGGAGGCCAAGGCGGGCGGATCACGAGGTCAGGAGATGGAGACCATCCTAGCCAACATGGTGAAACCCTATCTCTACTAAAAATACAAAAATTAACCAGGCATGGTGGCACGTGCCTGTAGTCACAGCTACTCGGCAGGCTGAGGCAGAAGAATCACTTGAACCCGGGAGGTGGAGGTTGCAATGAGCCAAGACTGCGCCATTGTACTCCATCCTGGGTGACAGAGCAAGACTCCGTCTGAAAAAAAAAAAAATGCGAATTCCTAGAAGGCCATCATTTGACCTTTTATGGATTCTGCTATTGCTTTCTGCACAATTATTTTATAATTAATGATACATACAATTATCATGAAATTATAGGCAGTTACATCTGGAAGGGCTCATTTAAATCCTTTTTATAGTTAAGGAACCTGAGGTCCTAGAAACTACAGTTATTTATATATTTATTTAGTTAATGAGCCAAAACGAACCTAGATTTTATGACTCTCAGTTTTGTCCCTACCACATAGAAGGTGCTCTAAATCTAGAAACGTGATATTTTCCTTGCTCAGCCCCGGGTTCCACAGTTAGAGGAAGTAGAATGCTTATTCTAAGGAACTGTATGCAGTAAAATGTAAAGATGGAATCATTACTGTGTGTCAAAGCCCAGATCTGAGAACAATGGAAACACACTTTTATATTCTAAAAAGAGGCACCAGACACCCCTATACAAGTTACAAAAAGGTAGCCCAAACTGGTTCTGCAACCAAGGCTGTTACCCATGGCCAATCTACAGAAAAGGTTAAAGACTAAGGAAAGAGAGAGATTTCTTTCAAGAGAGTTTTTATCCTAGTTGGGAATGCAATGCACTATCCCCATAAGAGGTAAGGGGTGAAAGGCCATGCTTCTCATCCCCAGTGAGGCAGGCCACAAGAGAATCTCTTGAGAGTTTAAAGAATGCTTACTACTCCACAGTTAGATGCTTGCTGACCTGCAAAAAATCAGAGAGCCACTCCAAACTGTTATTGAAGTAAGGAACAAAGGATTTTTAGGAAATCTTGACATGTGTCTCCAAGAGTTTTTAGACAAATCATAGATTCAAACTAAGTGTTCTGCCCTTAGAGCAGAGCAAACTTCTGCTATGGTTTGAATGTGTCCACCAAAGTTCATGTTTTGGAAACTTAATCCCCAAAGCAACTATGATTAGAGGTGGGACCTTTAAGAGGTGATTAGGTCACAAGGGCTCTACTCTCATGAACGGATTAATGGTTCTTGATAAAAGGATGAATTTGGCCTCTCCTTCCCCTCCCCCACTCCCTAGTGCTCTCTTGCCCTTCTGCCTTCCACCATGAGATGACAGGGCAAGAAGGCCCTCACCAGATGCAGGCCCCTCCCAACCTCCAGAATCATGAGCTAAATAAATTTCTGTTTATTATAAACATAAAGGGCACATCTGAGGTAAGCAGGCTAGAATGACCAGAACAGGGTCCAGCCTAAGAGAGCTGCCTGATAAAGTACAGGAAGCTCCAAGGTACATGACCAGGACATACTACTTAGGGCATGATCATCTATATATTCTAACCTTTAGGAAAGCAAAATTTTTAAAGAGTTAAAACTGGAATTGACTCAAATGTTTATGAACTGCTGAATGGATAAACAAATTATATATCCATACATAGAATACTACTCTGTAAATAAAAGGAACAGACTACTGGCTGGGCACAATGGCTCATGCCTGCAATCCCAGCACTTTGGGAGGCCAAGGCAGGAGGATCACTTAACCCCTGGAGTTTGAGACCAGCCTAGGCAACATAATGAGATCCTCGTTTCTACAAAAAATTTTATAAATTAGCCAGGTGTGATGGTGCATGCCTGTAGTCCCAGCTACTTGGGAGGCTAAGGTAGGACGATCGCTTGAGCCTGGGAGGTTGAGGCTGCAGTGAGCCATGATCACGCCACTGCATTTCAGCCTAGGTGACAGAGCGAGACCCTGTCTCAAAAAAACAAAAAAAAGAAAAATGAAAAAAACTATGGATACAGGTAACGAGATGGATGAATTTCAAAAGTATTAAACAGTGACACAAGTCACACACAAAAGACTACATACCATATGACAAATTAACAAAATTCTAGAAAAAACAAAAACTATAGTGAAAGAAAGCAGATTAGTGGTTGGGAAAAGAAAACTGACCATAACAAAATTCTAGAAAAAGCACAAACTATAGTGAAAGAAAGCAGGTTAGTGGTTGGAAAAAGAAAACTGACCATAAAGGAGCACAGAGGTACTTTTTAGGAGAATGGAGATACTCTACAACATGAGTATGGTGGTTATATAATTCTAACACTTGTCAAAATTCACAAAATTGTACTCTTACTTAAAATACAAGGGCTGGGTGCAGTGGCTCATACCCGTAATCCCAGCACTTTGGGAGGCCCAGGTGGGCAGATCACTTGAGGTCAGGAGTTTGAGACCAGCCTGACCAACATGGTGATATCCCATCTCTACTAAAAATACAAAAATTAATCAGGCATGGTGGCACATGCCTGTAATCCCAGCTACTCAGGTGGCTGAGGCACAAGAATTGCTTGAACCTGGGAGATGGAGGTTGCAGTGAACCGAGACTACACCACTGCACTTCAGCCTGGGCAACAGAGCAAGACTCCGTCTGAAAATATAATGATAATAAATAAATAAAAATAAAATAAAGGGGATACATATAATTATATACCCAAGGCTTTAAAAAGATAACTCAAAATGGAAAGCACCTACTTTAAAAAAATCTTGATCTCCCTTCAGAATCATTATTGCCAGATGAGAAAAACATAGATACCTAGAGAAATACAAAATACTATGGATATGAGGTTTGGTTGTGTCCCCACCAAAATCTCATCTTGAATTGTAGTTCCCATAATCCCCACATGGGAGGGACCCAAAGGAAGATAATTGAATCATGGGGGCAGTTACCCTCATGCTGTTCTGGTGACAGTGAGTTCTTACGAGATGGTTTTATAAGGGGCTCATCCCTCTCTTTGCTCTCATTCTCTTTCCTACCACCATATGAAGAAGGGCATGTTTGCTTCCCCTTCCACCATGACTGTACGTTTTCAGAGGCATCCCCAGCCCTGTGGAACTGTGAGACAATTAAACCTCTGCTTTATAAATTACATAGTCTTGGGTATGTCTTTATCAGCAGCATGAGAATAGACTAATATAGTAAATTGGTACTGCAGATAGTGGGGTGCTGCTATAAGAATACCTGAAAATGTGGAAGCGACTTTGGAGCTGGGTAACAGGCAGAGGATGGAAGTCTGTAGGGCTCAGAAGAGAACAGGAAAATGTGGGAAAGTTTGGAACTTCCTAGAGACTTGTTGAATGGCTTTTGACCAAAATGCTGATAGTGATTTGTCTAGGCTGAAGTGCTCTCAGACAGAGATAATAAACTTCTAGGAACTGAAGCCAAGGTCACTCTTGTTATGGTTTAGCAAAGAGACTGGCAGCATTCTGCCCCTGCCCCAGAGATCTGTGGAACTTTGACCTTGGGAGGGATGGTTTGAAATTGGAACTTATATTTAAAAGGGAAGCAGCACATAAAAGTTTGGAAAATTTGCTGCCTGACGATGCTATAAAAAAGAAAAATCCATTTTCTGAGGAGAATTTCAAGCAGACTGCAGACACTTGCATAAGTAACGAGGAGCCAAATGTTCATCACCAAGACAAGGGGAAAAATGTCTCCAGGGCACGTCACAGATCTTCAGGGCAGCTCCTCCCATCACAGGCCCAGAGGCCTAAGAGAAAAAAATGGTTTCGTAGGCTGAGCCCAGGCCCTTGCTGCTTTGTGCAGTCTTGAAACTTCATGCCCTGTGTCCCAGTCGTGGCTAAAAGGGGCCAACATATAGCTCAGGCTGTTGCTTCAGAGTGTGCAAGCTCAAGTCTTGGTGGCTTACATGTGATGTTGGCCCTGTGGGTGCACAAAAGTCAGGAACTGAGGTTGGGGAACCTCTGCTTAGATTTCAGAGGATGTATGAAAACACCTGGATGTCCAGGCAGAAGTCTGCTGCTAGGGCAGTATGGAAAAGAAATGTGGGGCTCTACATTTCCTCACTGGGGCACTGCCTAGTGGAGCTGAGAAAAGGGCCACCGTCATCCAGACCCCAGAATAGTAGATAAACCAACAGCTCGCACTGTGTGCCTGGAAAAGCTGCAGACACTCAATACCAGCCATGAAGGCAGCCTGGAGGGGGGCTGTACCCTGCAAAGCCACAGCGGTGGAGCTGCCCATGGCCATGGGAGCCCAGCTCTTACATCAGTGTGACCTAGATATGAGACATGGAGTTAAAGGAGATCATTTTGAGACTTTAAGGTTTAATGACTGTTCAATTGGATTTCGGACTTGCATGGGGCCTGTAGCCCCTTTGTTTTGGTCCATTTCTCCCATCTGGAATGGCTGTATTTACCCAATGCCTGTATCCCCATTGTATCTAGGAAGTAACTAACTTGCTTTTGATTTTATGGGCTCATAGGTGGAAGCGACTTGCCTTGTCTCAGATGAAACTTTGGACTTAGACTTTTGAGTTATGCTAGAATGAGTTAAGACTTTGGGGAACTGTTGGAAGGGCATGGTTATGTTTTGAAATGTAAGGACATGAAATTTGTGAGGGGCTAGGAGTGGAATGATATGGTTTGGCTGTGTCCCCATCCAAATCTCATCTTAATAGTAGTTCCCATAATCCCCATGTGTTGTGAGAGGGACCCAGTGAGAGGTAACTGAATCACGGAGGAGGTTACCCTCATGCTGTTCTCATAATACTGAGAGAGTTCTCATGAGATAGTTTTATAAGGGGCTTCCCCCACTTTGGTCTCATTCTTCTCCTTCCTCCTGCCATGTGAAGAAGGACTCATTTGCTTCCCCTTCTGCCATGATTGTAAGTTTCCTGAGGCCTCCCAGCCCTGTGGAACTGATTCAATTAAACCTCTTTCCTTTATAAATTACCCAGCTTCAGGTATGTCTTTATTAGCAGCATGAGAATGGACTAATATATATGGCCTTAGCTTTCTTGTAATTCAAATGATAAAGGACAAGTATAGAATTTTAAAAAAGGACATACAACAAAACATGACTGCAAAAGGAACATGAAGAAGTTAATAGGAATTAGGAGGACTTAAAATCATATGAAAAACCAGTTCCAATTAACACCAAATAATGAAACAGTATCAAGACAGGCGAAGCTTCAGGCCAGGTGTGGTGGCTCACGCCTATGATCCCAGCACTTTGGGAGGCTGAGATGGGAGGATCACCTGAGGTCAGGAGTTTGAGACCAGCCTGGTCAACATGGTAAAACCCCATCTCTACTAAAAATAAAAAAATTAAAAATTAAAAAAAATTAGCCAGGCATGGTGGCACGCACCTGTAGTCCCAGCTACTCAGGAGGCTAAGGCAGGAGAATCACTTGAGCCTGGGAGGTGGAGGATGCAGTAAGCCAAGATCATGCCATTGCACTCCAGCCTGGGCAACAGAGCAAGACTCCATCTCAAGGAAAAAAAAAAAAAAGATAGGGAAAGCTTCTAATACTATCTTATAAAATTCTGTTTATCCCTAATCTGTTCAATATTTATTCAAATTAAGAATAAAGCTATAACAAGAATGCTCAGCCAGGTGTGGTGGCTCATGCTTGTAATCCCGACACTTTAAAAGGCTGAGGCGGGAGGATCACTTGAACACAGGAGTGGGCAACACAGTGAGACCCTGTCTCTGTAAAAAATAGTAATAAAAGAAAATAAATAAATAAAATAGAATGTCTATAGGCATTCTAAAAGGATCAACACAATAAAAAGATGGGCTGTATTTAACAGCGAAAATTTCATCAGGATAAATATTAGGCTCAAAAGAATCAAGTACAAAAATACAGATGAGGAAATCAGCCTAATAGCATTTTATATAATAGCCAACACATTTCAAGTACTTCATGCATTGTTCAAAGCAACTCACAAATACTCATTTATACAACATGTCATCTACTGCACACCTACTACATGCCGCTGTTAAGCATCACAGATTATATCAGTGAACAGACATGAGCTTATTTATATTTTAGTGGCAGAAGGCAAACAAAACTCAAAACGAAAAGTAACTAGTATAGTAAATGCAATGGGTAAAAATAAAGAAGAAAAGTTTATAGGAAGCCTATATATACTATGATTATTACACAGAATGGTCAGAAAAGGTCTCAGAGAGGCAGAGTCTTGAGCAGACCCAGAAGAGGTGAGGTAATAAACCTACAAGTCATCTACTTGGAAGGCTACTGCAGGCAGTATGCACAACGCTTTTTAGGTATAGTGTGCCTGACATGTTTGAGCAACACCAAGAAAGCCAGAGAGGCTGGAGAAAAGTAAACAGAAAAAGGAGACCAAGTCAGATAGGTAACAGGGTGGGAAAAGATAGAGATAATGAAAAGCCTTGCAGGACAGGACATTAACAGGAAGGACTCTGGCTTTTACTCTGAGTGACATGGGAAGTGATTGCAGTTTTAAGCAGATGTGGAATGATTTGACTTACATTTTTCAATCGTTATTCTGATTAGATACACTGAAAAGGTGAAGCCATTAGATTTGATGATATGAGGTATGAAAGACTTCTAATGGATGACTTCAAGATTTCTATCTTGAGCAACTGAGAAGGTAAAGTTTCCATTAATGACATGAGGAAGACTGCACAGGGGTGAAGATCCAGAGATTTTAGGTTTAGGATATCTATTAAATATCCAAAAGGAAATAATCTTGCATATAACTGGTTGGCCTAAAGTTTGGGGAGTATGTGTAGGCTAGATACACAAACATTGAGGGGTGTCAGTGTACAGGTAGTGAGTAAAGCCATGAGACTGAAGGGAGTGAACACAGACAGAGGAAACGTGGAGGAACAGACGACTAGGATATTCCAATACTTTTTAAAGTCACCAGAGAGACGAGAAGGGACCAGAACTCATTGAGTATTCACATATTTAATCTCCATTGACACCTTATAAATTATTATTCTTATTTTATACTTGAAGTACCTGAAATACAGAGAGATGTAACAATTGTCCAAGGACTTTATACCTAAATATAAAGTTCTAAATCAGGGTTCAAACCCAGGCAATCTGGCCTCAAACTGCATGTAAGACTTTTTAGACCTCCTCTGAAGTCTTGTACTATACATCTTGGCTGGCACACTTTAAAACACTTTAGGAGGTGCTCAATAAATGTTATCATTATCATCATCATTATTTTAGGAATGCATGCAGTAATTGTTCCACAAAATTATTCTGATAGTCAGAAATGTCACATGCTATTTTCCCAATCTGAGCCACAAGGGCACCAAGTCAGTAAGTGACTTTTTTTTCTCTTAAATCTAAGTACTAGTTGTTTTTTTTCTTTATTCTCTCTCTTTTTTTTTTCCAGTTTTTATTAGCAGTCAACTAAACCAGTCAGTTATTTTGAGGGCAAAAGAAAATACTATATATATGTGTGTGTGTGTGTGTGTGTGTGTGTGTGTATGTGTGTGTACATATATATCTTAATCATTATTTGACTCAGAGCACAAAGTTTCTAAGTATGTCATTTTAAGGCATCAATTTTGAAAATAAACGATTGTAATTTCATAGTATAAGAAACACATCTAGGCCGGGCGCAGTGGCACAAGGTGGCAGATCACCTGAAGCCGGAAGTTTGAGACCAGCCTGGCACATGGGTGACAACCCCATCTTACTAAAAATATAAAAATTAGCCCCAGTGTGTGGTGGCACCTACGCCTCCTGTAATCCCAGCACTTTGGAAGGCCAAGGTGGGCAGATCACCTGAAGCCGGAAGTTTGAGACCAGCCTGGCCAACATGGTGAAACCCCATCTCTACTAAAAATATAAAAATTAGCCCAGTGTGGTGGCACACGCCTGTAATCCCACCTACTTGGGAGGCTGAGGCACGAGAATCACTTGAGCCGGGGAGGCGGAGGTTGCAGTGAGTCGAGACTGCACCATTGCACTCCAGCCTGGGCAACAGAGCGAGACTCCGTCTCAAAAAAACAAAAAAGAGAAATTACACCTAGCTATATTCTAGCTTTACCTGTCTAGAACTTTCTATGATGTTGGATTATTTTCTATGATAATGCTATATATCTGTGCTGTCCAATACAGTACACACAAGCCATCTGTAGCTACTGAGCACTTGAAATGCAGCTAACATGACTAACTGGATTTTTAGTTTTATTTAATTTTAATTAATTCAGATAGCTATATATATACGGCTAATGGCTACCATATTAAATAATGCAACTTTAGATTAAGACCCAGTTTTCAGGGCAACATAACCACGGATATTTGCCTGCAGCTATAAAATAATAAACATAACATGCAAATGTACAAAATGAGGTGAGCATCAAAACATTGACACGCTTAATAATCATTATCCCTTTTCTGCCATCCCCACTCTTTTTTAGGGTTACTGGGTGTCGTACCTTCATAATGTTTGATTTTTAATTACTGCCACCGTTTTCTAAACACTACGTGCTAACTTAATTTGAAAGCCATCTCTGTCCCCTACCCAACACACACACACACACACACACACACACACACACAGGGTCCTCTGAAAAACCAAATTATAGAATGAATATACAAGATGCGTCTCATTCCCTGTCTCAAATTCCGCCTCCTGGAAGCCTGGACCGACAGCTGGCTCTTTCGAAATCGTAGCCCTCGTCCGACACCTTCCCCATGGGGTTCTATGGACAAAGGGGGCCAGGGGCGTGGAAGCCACGGTTTTGGATTTCGTGGAGTAAGGGAAGAGCCACCCTCAGTGAATGTGTGGGTGTGTTCAGGCAAGGAAAGGAACCAGGCAGCAGCTACGAGGGAAGAATCCAGTGACCGCGTCCGTATACACGAGAGGAGGGAACAGATACCCAAGCAGGCCCCGAGTTACCTGCACATCCCCAGGGAAATAGAGGACGTGATGCTGGCGCGGCGGCTGCGGCTCCTCCTTCGCCGGGTCCCCGGGGAGGTCCTGGCTCTCCAGTCCCTCCCCGCCCGCCGCCAACAGGAGCAATTCGTTGCTGCGCTGCGGATCGGCTCCAGGCACGGTGGACAGCTGCAGGCACTGCCGGCGGCGCACCTCGGCCGAGAGGGAGCATCGCGCGCCGCTGCTGCCGCCCGGGTTCATGGTTCTGGCCTGAGAGCACGACGAGGCGTTTCCGATTCCGAGCTGCGGCAGCAGAAGCAGCAGCGGCGGCGGCGACCGCAGGAGCCTGAACCCCCACATGGGTCGCCGCTGCGAGAGCGGTTCGGAGGTGGAGGGTGGCGGGGGGGTTCCTGAGGGAGGGACTTCAGCAAGCGGCCCAACGGTCGACGGCCGCGGCCCGGCCGGGAGCCGGCGCTGAGGCGACGACGTCAGAGGCCCACGACCGCGCGCAGCGTGCGTAAGGAAAGGAAGGGAGGGGTGTGCGCGAAATCGGACTTGGGATCCCGGAGAAGACGGTGGGCGTGGCTTGAGGAAGGGCGTTTGTGATTGGTGGGTTTTGCCGTGGCCGGGAAGTTCGAACAGAAGTCTGGGGACGAGTCGGCGAAGAGCAGAGTTGAACTGAGTACTCCCGGCTAGAGCGAGCGGCAGTTGCAGCGCATGCGCAGCAGCAAGGGCGGCCGCAGGTCGCCCTTCAATAATACGAAACGTATAGACTTTTGAGTATACCAAGCTCCCTGTTTCTGTGGGTTCATCTGAGATTTATCTGGTCTTTCGGGCCTTAAAAGGGAGACAGTCCCAAAGATGTGAGTAATTCTCACCTATCGAGGATTCCGTGGGAAGTCTACATGCCCTGAAGGAAGGGAATCTCTTTCCTCATACCCTGAGTTTCCTGAGTACAATTATTATAGATATACGAAGATCTCTATGCTCATGGGGAATTTGCGGTTAGATATGAAGCTAATTCATCTCTGCTTGGTAGCGGGGAACAGGGCACATGGTCTAGGACAGGAAAAAACGGGGCGAGGCACTACGCATTACTTGGTGTTTGCAACCTATGAGATTTGCTACTTGGAGGTTTTCAAAAACTAAACAGTGTAGGAAAGTCATGTGTGTCCAGCAACTATCTGTGTCCAGTTGAGTAGGAATAAGATTTGGGGAAATGTATGCTCAGGCCTGTAATCCCAGCGCTGTGGGAGGCCAGGCGGAGGATCACTTGAGTCCAGCAGTTTGAAACCAGGCTGGGCAACATAGGGAGGCCTTGTCTCTACTAAATTTTTTTTTTTTTTTTTAATTAGCCGGGCGTGGTGGTGCATGCCTATAGTCCAAACTACTGGGAGGGCTGAGGTGGGAGATTGGATCGCTTGAGCCCAGGAGTTGTATGCTGCGATGAGTTGTGATCTCACCACTGCACTCCAGCCTGGGCAACAGAAGCAGACCCTGTCTCAAAAAATAAACCAAAAACAAACAAAACAGGGAAATGTGTGCATGCGAGGATGAGATGCAAGTACTTGTGAGGCAAAGCACTGTAAAGAGAATATTAATGAAAATTACAAAAACTACAGCCAACATTTGTTGAAGGTTTACTATAGGCCAGAAATCTAAGCACTTTGTATATAATTGTTCGGAGTTTATATATGTGTATTTAAGCACACATACTGTTTTCTTTGGTCTACATATGCAAATATTAACAAATGGCTTGGAGTAGACATAAATGAGCAAATGATAAAATATGTTTTTTTATATATATAGACTTAGTGATATTTATACAGATTTATATATATTTATATAGATATATAGATATATATAGATTTAGTATGCTAACCTACTCTGGTCTAAATAATTGCATTCCATCTGACATCAAAATATTGTTATCAATCAAAAATTAATTACTAAGGAGATCTGCTGCTTTCTAAAATAACTGGTTAAAAACAAGTAGAGGTTAATTATACAATAATTAGTATATAATGACATTTAGGCAACCTGACTTCACTCTGTTTTGCCAATTGCATACATGTTACTTTCCATTGTTAGATAGAGAATTGCTGAAATGTTATCTAAAAGTCCAAACATGTACATGAATTGCAAAAGCAGCTTTTGATTTGTGGTCTTGTTTTTAGCTTGACCTTTTAATGAAATCTATTTTTATTTTTATTTTTATTTTTTTGAGTCACGGTCTTGCTTTGTCGCCCAGGCTGCAGTGCAGTGGCACAATCTCGGCTCACTGCAATCTCCACCCTGCAGATTCAAGTGATTCTCCTGCCTCAGCCTCCCTCGCAGCTGAGATCACAGGCGTGTGCCACCACACCCAGCTAATTTGTGTATTTTTTTAGTAGAGACAGGGTTTCTCCACATTGACCATGCTGGTCGCAAACTCCTGACTTCAGGTGATCTACCCACCTTGGCCTCCCAAAGTACTGGGATTACAGGCAGGAGCCACCATGCCCTGCCTTAATGAAATCTATTCTTATTGAAGAGGATGGAGAATGTGTTTTAGAAGGAAAATTGTAGCAAATATTAAATACTACAGAGTTGTCTCAGTATTGCTAAAATAATTAAGGTCTTTAAGAAATACCAGTAAGGATTTAAAGAGTAAAGAAACAGACTAAAGTTAGCACAAATGTTTCCCTACAGTCAAGGGATTTGTACAGCCCTATAGGAGACACCTCCAGAGAAAGTAACAGCTCTCAATTGATTCACTGAGGTATGTATGTCATTTATGGCAAGTCATTGCCACTGCAATTCCTTCTCACAGATCCCCTTGATATTACTGTAATATCTATTTTCTGTCTCCATCCCTTCTGTCTTCTTCTAGGAGACCAATTTTGTAAATCACTGCTTTTCTAACAACACTGGCACAGATGGCCCAGCATTCTCCCTTTTCTCAGAGCTGGTTTTCCATCCCAGAAAGAGGTCCCAGAAAGTTACTCTAATCAGTTGTGTGAGTTTTCTCTTCTCTAACTGGTAAGGGTTCTGCACAGGGATTAGATTAATGCTAATAGTGTCCAAAAGGCTATAGCTCGCCTCTGGACTCTTGAGAGTTCTCAAGGGATCCTGCTGAGCTCTCCCTTTTTAATGCTATTCAATATAATAGAAAAGTTGCAAAATTAGAAGGAATCTGAGAAAGACTAATTTACAATGGAAAGGACAGCATTAAAAGGCACAAACTCCAATATCTACAGGGGCCAGGTCTATATTATAAATAGTAAAATTGGCCACAAGTAAACAATGGGGAATGTAAACCCTGGCAAACTAGAGAGATGTCATATTTGAAGAAGGCAGTCACTGTTCACTGCTAGCCAGTTGTAAAATGAAGGCAACATTTTGCTAAACCTTCAAACTTGTTAAGAGATTTCTCGACACAAATCAGATACAGATTTTTATGTTTCATTTGCCAACTTGTAAATGTTGACAACTAATTAAATTTGCTTGCAAAACACTGTATTAAATGCACATATAGACCATATTTGGCCTATGGGCCACAAATGTACAACTTCTCTACTAAAAGGTGAAATGACTGGATACAGAAAGGCAGGAGATCGGGGGAAGAAAAAGACAAGACAGAAAAAACCGGGCATAGTGGCTCACACCTGTAATCTCAGCACTTTGGGGGGCTGAGGCAGGTGGATCACTTGAGGTCAGGAGTTTGAGACCAGCCTGGTGAACATGGTGAAACCCCATCTCTACTAAACAAACAAAAATTAGCTGGACATGGTGGTGGGCACCTGTAATCCCAGCTACTCAGGAGGCTGAGGCAGGAGAATCACTTGAACCTGGGAGGCGGAGGTTGCAGTGACCCAAAATTGCTCCACTGCACTCCATCCTGGGCAACACAGTGAGAGTCTGTCTTAAAAAAATAAAATAAAATAAAATAAAAGGGCAAAACCCCTTAAATGTGACTTTCTGTGAGCAATTGAGAGGGAAAAGAATGTGGAAATGATTTTAAGAAGTTCTGTGAGATTTTAATTGGATCACATTTGATGTTCTTTAAGAGATTTAAAAAGTTTTACTTTTAAAAAATTATTCTTGGTTTTGAACAGGTATTTTTTTGTGTTTTAATAAGCTTCTTTGCCAAAACTGGGCCTTGAGAGGAACAGGCTTCATATGAGGTGTGCCACTCTAGCATATAATTTGGGTCCCAAAATGCTCAATAAAATAAAAATTAGAGAATGGAGCATTTGGGGATCTGAAAGCTTATTCTTTGGCTAGTTTCACCAGCTAAGCAACACCATGTACACTGTTCCTGTGGTATATAATTTATTAGAGACCTACTTCCTCAAAATGCAAATCACTGCATATCAAGAAGGCTTTGGCTAAAGTCATGAAGATTTACTCCTATTTTTTTCTTCTAAAAATTTTATAGTTTTAGCTCATATATTTAGTTCTACACCCCCTTTTGAGTTTTGAATGCTTCGAAGAAGGGGTCCAACTTCATTTTGTGTGTGTGTGTGTGTCTATGCAGTTGGCCCTGTACCACTTGTTAAAAGGCTTTTTTTTTCCCCCATTGAATTATCTTGGCACCTTTGTTGAAAAACATTTGACCGTAAATTTAAGGTCTATTTCTAGACTCTCAATCCTATTTTACTGTTTTACATGCCTATCCTCATACCAATATGCACTGTCTTGATTATTGTAGCTCTGTAGTAAGTACTGAAATGGGGAAATGTGAGCCCTCCAACTTTGATCATTTTTTTCAAGATTGTTTTGGCTATTCTGGGTTCCTTGCATTTCCATATACATCTTAGGGTCAGCTTAAACATTTTTGCAAAAGAGGCAGTTGGAATTCTGATCTCATATTCTCATATATGGCACCAAAAACACAAGAGTAAAAAAAAAGGGGGGGCATATCAGACTTTTATCTAATTAGAAAAAGTTTAGTGCTTCAAAGGATACCAATAGAAAATGAAAAGACAACCCACAGAATGAGAGAAATTATTTGGATATAACATATTGGTTGTGTTAGTCCATTTTATATTGCTCTAAAGGAATACCAGAAATTGGGTAATTTATTTAAAAAAACGGAGCAGGTTTATTTGACTCACAGTTCCGCAGGCTATAAAAGAAGCATGGCACCATCATCTGCTTCTGGTGAGGCCTCAGGAAGATTTTACCCGTGGCAGAAGAGAAAAGGAGCTGGCATGTCACATGTCAAGAGAGGTAGCAAGAGAGAAGGGAGGAGATCCTAGGCTCTTTTTAACAACCACATCTCATGTGAGCCTACAACCACTCATTACCATAGGGAAGGCACCAAGCCATTGGCTAGAGATTTGCCCCCATGACCCAAACACCTTCCATTAGATCCTGCCTCCAGCATTGGGGATCACATCTCAACATGAGATTCAGAGGGGACAAACCTCCAAACTATACCATTGGTTAAAGGATTTATATCCAAAACATAAAATCCATTCTTACTACTCAGTAATAAAAAGAAAACCCAATTTTTTAAATGGGTAAAGGATCTGAATAGACATTTCACAGAAGATATACAAATAAACAATAAGCACATGAGAAGATGCTCAATACCATTAGCCACTAGGGAAATGCAAATCAAAACCCTAAGAGATACCACATTATATCCACCAGGATGGTCACAGTAAAAAGACAGATAATAAAAAATGTCAACAAAAAGTTGGGTATTCATGCATTGCTCATAAGAATGGTGTAGTGGCTTTAGAAAACAGTTTGATAGTTTTCAAAATGTTAAATATAGATTTATCATGTGACCCAGCAATTCTACTCTTTGGTATATATTCAACAGAAATGAAAATATATAACCACACAGCAACTTGTTCACAGATGTTTATAGCAGTACTATTTGTAATAGCCAAAAAGTAAAAACAACACAAATGTGTATTAACTGATAAATGAATTAAAAATGTCATATATTCATACAATATATTGATTTATTGAATAATAAAATATTAATCAATAATAACAAAAAGGAATTAGCCTGGGCACAGTGGCTTATTCCTGTAATACCAACACTTTGGGAGGCTGAGGCAGGAGAATTGCTTGAGCCCAGGAGTTCAAGACCAGCCTGGGCAACATAGTGAGACACTGCCTCTATTTTTTTTAAGTAATTAAATACTGATCTAAGCTACAACATGAATGAATTATGAAAACATGCTAAGTGAAGGAAGCTAGTCACAAAAGACTACATATTATATGAGTCCATTTTTATTAGTGCTCTAAAAATTGAGTATCTATAGATTCAGAAGTTACATTAGTGATTACATAGGGCTGGCGAGAAGAGGAACTAATTAAAACCTGGTCACCAAGTCCACTTAAGGGGAGGAGAATTACCTTCCACCTTTTGAAAAGGCTCTACCTCTTGAGGGGAGGAGTATCCAAACTCTTGTAGACATATTTTAAAACAACCATACCCAAGCTCACGCTAGACCCATCAGAATTCAGAGAACTTTGAACTTAAGCACAAGGTGAATAAAAAATAAGGTACAGCCGAGTGCGGTGGCTCATGCCTGTAATCCCAGCACTTTGGGAGGCCGAGGCGGGTGGATCACAAGGTCAGGAGTTCAAGACCAGCCTGACCAACATGGTGAAACCCCATCTCTACTAAAAATACAAACAAAAATTAACCGGGTATGGTGGCACGCTCCTGTAATCCCAGCTACTTGGGAGGCTGAGGCAGGAGAATCGCTTGGAGGCAGGAGAATCGCTTGAACCCAGGAGGCAGAGGTTGCTCTGAGCCGAGATCGTGCCTTGCACTCTAGTCTGGGTGATGAGAGAGACTCTGTAGGAAGAAAGAAAGAAAGAGAGAAAGAAAGAGAGGGAAGGAGGGAAGGAGGGAGGGAGGGGAAAGAAAGAAAGAAGGCTTAGCTAAGACTAGATTATTGTCAAGTCCAACAGAGCTTAAAGGTTAAAAAAATGATTATATGAGACTAAAACATAACCTTTATCTTGAAAAACCTGGGGAGCCACTGAAGAATTTTAAATAGGGAAACTCATGATCAGGTCTGCACTTTAGAAAGATCACTGTTACAGCAGTATGGAGAAGAAATTGAAGGAGGCAGAAATGCAGTCAAGGGAAGCCAGTTGGACAGCTACTTCAGTACTCCATATATGTCTTGTTATTTATTGTCACAATAATGCTGTATATATAACAAACCAATCTCAAATTCAGTAGCATAAAACAATAGTACTTATCATTGCTTATGAACCTGTTAGTCAGCTGGGCAGTTCTGCTGATCTGGCCCAGTATCAGCTGAACTTGGCTAATCCCTGTGTTCAGCTGACAGAAAGGTTAGGGGCTGGATTATTTATTATAGCTTCACTTGCATGTCTGGTGACTGCCTAGCTATTAGCTAAGGCAACAAAGGTGACTAGACTATGTATCACTTATTATCCAGAAGAGTAGTCTGGGCTTGCTTATTTTCATGATGCTGGTGCCTAGGAGAATGAGCAAAAGTGAAGCCAAGACTTAGAACTTGCATGTTATCCAGCTGCTGCATTCTATTAAACAGAGCAAGAAATAAGGCCGGCTCAATTCAAGGAGTGAAGAAATAGATTCCACCTCTCAATGGGAAAAACTGCGAAGTCATATGGCATAGGACATAGACATAGACAGGGTTGAAGAATTGTGGCCATTTTTATAATCTACCACAGTCCACTCTCTGGCCACAATTATTCACATCCCTCCTCATGATCCCTCTTCCTACTCCAAAATATGGTATTGTGGCATTTGAGAAAACAGCAGAAGCAGGAAGGTCACTCTCATCTTCCCCTCATTTTTCTTTCCTGGAGCAGCCATAAAACTTAATTTCCTGACCTTCCCCTGAAGTAGATCATATGACCTTTGTGTCAGAGGTTCCTTTCTTGTTTTCGGAGGAAAGGAACATCCTTATCTCCGAAGGCACAGGGTCACAGGAGAAGGATCTGAACAAACAAGCCTTGCTAAGTTCCCCCGAGTTTATTACCATTAGATCACACCACCTTTGTCCATACGTCTCAGCTATCCACTTCTTCATCAAACATAGCATAAAAATATACAAATTTCCCTGTTTATTTGAGTCTACATTTCTGAAAGCTTCTGTGTCATGTTAAACTTATATTAAAGAAATTTGAAAGCTTTTCTCCTATTAATCTTTCTTTTGTTATAGGGGCCTCAGCCATGAATCTGGTGAATGATGAGAAGATAAGTCTCTTTTCCCATATACTCACATACAAATACATTCACTCCTACCCCAAAACACCCTAATTCTCATCCAATCATGGTTTCATACTTCAGAATTTCATGTTCTATATCAGGTACCAATGTCGCAGAACCTCCTGATATGCACTGTAAGGTGAAAAAGGTTACCTGTCCCTCACACACTCAATATTTAGTGGTGAAATAAGGAGTGGAAAGTCACATAATACTTCCATTCAAAAAGAGGAAAGTTAGCACACTTCAGTCCTTGGTTCCAAGCTGTTCTGAAATTCATCTAGACACGTGTTCTCAGATCCCTCTGTTCCTGAGAAAGGGAATATTCCTTGAGTGTGGCCCAGCTTAGGTCTCTGGGAGTGGCTCTGTATTCCATTGTGTTCAATGAGTTTTGGCTCTAGACTCTGAGCAATATACTATGAGACACCTTTTCTTCTCCATTGTCCTTTGGATACACTTTAAGTAGCTCATATTGGCAGCTGACTAACTTCCTTAACCTGCTTTCTGCCAATGGCAAATTAGGGATCCAGAGGTCTTTTTGCATGTTCGAATACTGTCAGCCCTTTTAAGGGCATGCTAATAGCTTTTTTACCTATAAAATTTACTTTAAAATTGTGTGTTTCCTATGCAATTTGATTATAGTCTATGCCATGCTCCAAAGCTCACAATCATAATTGTTTTTTTGGTTTGGGGTTTTTTTTTTTGAGACAGGGTCTCACTTTTTTTGCCAAGGTTGGAGTGCAGTAGCACAATCATGGCTTACTGAAGCTTTGACCTGCAAGGCTCAAGCAATCCTCCCACCTCAGCCTCCCAAATAGCTAGGACCACAGGCATGCACCACGTTCAGCTAATTTTTTAATTTTTTTGTAAAGACAGAGTCTCCCACTGTTGCCTGGGCTGGTCTCAAACTCCTGGGCTCAAGCGACCCGCCCACTTTAGCCTCCCAATGTGCTGGGATTACAGGCATGAGCCACTGTACCCAGCCTCCACAATTGTTTTTAAGACATGCCTCTCACCAGACATGGTGGTGTGTGCCTATACTCCCAGCTGGTCTGAATGCTGAGGCAGGAGGATCACTTGAGTTCAAGAGTTCTGGGCTGTAATTCACTACGCCAATTTTGTGTCCGCACTAGCTTCAGCATCAATATGGTAACCTCCAAGGAGCAGAAGACCACCAGATTGCCTAAGGAGGGGTAAACCAACCCAGGTCAGAAACAGCAGGTCACAACTCCGTGCTGCTCAGTAATGGGCAACATAATGAGATCCCATCTCTTAAACAAATAATAATAATAAAGCATGCCTCTCTGTATAGAGATTTTTACTTTGGGAAGAGGTTTCTGTGAGACCATGACCTTAAAATTCCAAAACCCCTCTGCCCTGCTGATAAGGTCTAATAGTTATTACTTTAGTTCTTTCAAAGACCTATATGAAGGATCTCATATTTATACTCTTGATCTTATCTATATCTGTGGCTACCAGGCTATATTTTAATTGGAGAAACTGGAGATAGAAAATTTTATTTTCTAACACAAGAAATCCTGGGCCCTCTATACTCTCTTTATATTTGGTTTGACTCTTGTCTCTTTCATTCTGTCTCTTTTCATACACAACTAGGAGCTGATACCATCAGCATTCTTACTGAAGAACTCTTTAGTGAAATAGAGAAGTTCATAAAATGCTTCTGAGAAGATGGAATAAATAGGAATTTCTGTATTCCTCCTGATAAGTACAACTAAAAACCCTGGACATTATTTATGAAACAAACTGAAGAAGACTCTGAAAGGTAGAAAGGAGAAAGCAGACCAACTAGGGACCTCAGGACTCAAGGAACAAAATGGTGGTGATACCTTGGGTATTCTTTTTGCATCATATATTGCAGAATTGGAGCTGAAGAAGCCAGCAACTCAGAAATGCCCCTAGGCATAGACCAAAAAAAAAAAAAAAAAAAAAAAATCCTCCTCAAAAAGAGCTTGTAAGCCAGGCATGGTGGCTCACTCCTGTAATCCCAGCACTTTGGGATGCTGAGGCGGGCAGATTGCTTGAGCTCAGGAGTTCAAGACCAGGCTGGGCAACATTGTGAAATCACGTCTCTACCAAAAAAATTAAAAAATTAGTCAGGCACGGTGGCACATATCTGTGGTCTTAGCTACTCGGGAGGCTGAGGTAGGCCTGGGGGCTGGAGGTTGCAGTGAGCTGAGATCGTGCCACTGCACTCTAGCCTGGGTGACAGAGTGAAACTCCATCTAAAAAAAGGACCAGGAAAGCCAGAAGCAGTGGCTCACGCCTGTAATCCCAACACTTTGGGAGGTTGAGGCAGGCAGATTTATATTAAGGCTCACTGTTTGTATTAGGTTGGTGCCATTAAAATGGCAAAGACTTTTGCACCACCTAATATTTATATTCTATGGATTTTGACAAATGTGTACTGCCATGAATCCACCATTACAGTATCATACTGAATAGTTTCACCACGCTAAATATCCCGTGTGTTCCACTTAGTCATTGCTCCTTTGGAGATCTCTGATCTTTTCACTGTCTCCATAGCTTACTTTCTCCAGGATGTCACGCAGGTAGAATTAGGTAGTAGCCAGCCTTTTCAGATTGGCTTCTTTCACTTAGCAATATGCATTTAAGTTGCCTTCATACCTTTTTGGCATGATAGCTCATTTTTTTATTGCTGAATAGTATTCCATTGAATTTATGAGTCAGAGTTAATGTATTCATTCACTTATTGGAGGGTATCTTGGTTGCCTCCAAGTTTTCAGCAATTATGAATAAAGCTGTTATAAACATTTGGTGTGCAGACTTTTGTTTGGACATAAGTTTTTAGGTCATCTGGGTAAATACGAAAAAGTGCAACTGCTGGATTGAATGGTGAAAGTATGTTTAGTTTTCTGAAAAACTGTCAAACTATCTTCCAAAGTAGCTATACCATTTTGCATTCTTACCATCATTAAATGAAAGATTCTGTTGCTCTACATCTTCACCAACATTTGGTGTTGTGAATGTTTTGGATTTGGCCATTCTAATAGGTGTGTGATAATAACTGATTGTTTTATTTTGTAATTCCCTGATGATGTATAATGTTGAGTGTCTTTTTATATGCTTATTTCCATGTGAATATTTTCTTTGGTGAGGTGTCTGCTTAAATCTTTTGTTTATTTGTTAATTGGGCTGTTTGTTTTCTCACTGCTTAGCTTTTAAGAGTTCTTTAATCATTTTGGATATCAGGCCTTTATCAGATATTTGTTTTGCAAAGATTTTTTTCTAATCTGTAGCTTGTCTTCTATCTCTCTCTCTCTCTCTCTCTCTCTCTCTATCTCTATCTCTATCTCTATCTGTCTCTGTCTCTATGACTAGGTCTCACTTTGTTGCCCAGGCTGGTCTTGAACTGGACCCAAGCAATCCTCCCACCTCAGCTCCCCAGAGTGCTGGGATTACAGACGTGAGCCTTTTTTATTCTCTTAACAGTGAATTTCACAAAGCAGAAGTTTTAATTTTAAGGAAGTCTAACTATCAGTGTTTTCTTTTATGGATTGTGCTTTAAGTAATGTATCCAAAAAGACATCACCAAATCCAAGGTCACTTAGATTTTTCTCTGTTGTCTACTGGGACTTTTATAGCTTTACATTTTACATTTAGATCTGTGATACATTTTGAGCTAGTTTTTTTTTATTTTTATTTTTATTTTTTTATTTTATTTTATTTTTTTTGAGACGGAGTCTCGCTCTGTCGCCCAGGCTGGAGTGCAGTGGTGCGATCTGGGCTCACTGTAAGCTCCGCCTCCCGGGTTCACGCCATTCTCCTGCCTCAGCCTCCTGAGTAGCTGGGACTACAGGCGCCCACCACCACGCCCGGCTAATTTTTTTTTGTATTATTAGTAGAGACGGGGTTTCACCATGTTAGCCAGGATGGTCTCGATCTCCTGACCTTGTGATCCGCCCGTCTCGGCCTCCCAAAGTGCTGGGATTACAGGCTTGAGCCACCGCGCCCGGCCCTTTGAGCTAGTTTTTATGAAAGATGTAAAATTTATGTGTACATTTATTTTTTATTTTGCATGTGGATGCTCAGTTGTTTCAGCACCATTTGTTGAACTATCTTTGCTCCATTGTATTGCCCTTGCTCCTTTGTCAAAGATTAGTTGACTGTATTTGAGTGGGTCTATTTCTGGGCTTTCGATTCTGTTTCATTGATCTAGTCAGTAGTCTTTTAATAATTTCCCTTATTTGCTTATGCTCATTTGAGTTGAATTTTTATCAGTTGCAGCAGAAATATCACTAATTAATTCAAGCACCGTGCTAATCTCTTTATATAAATTTAATCACAAAGTTATTCTGAAATAAATGAGGAAAATAATACTTAGCAAAGTTAAGTAACACGTTCAAGATCATACCACTAATAAGTGACAGAACCAGCACTTGAAACCCAGTCTCTCTGCCTGTCTATACCATACTACCTATCAAAGATGACCTTGTTATTCCTTAATGGGACTAGCATAGTTGCTCTAATATTTTGTCTTCTGCTAGTAACTGCCTTTAATGACACTATAGTTGCTTTCTAAATTACATACTTCCTCCTTAGCCAGCATTTAAAGCCTAACCTCCTTCTGTAGCTTTTTCCAATACTCTGTTACATGCTCAGTGGCACTACACTATCATCTTGTATTACACCCTCAGTTTTACTATGTCAGTACTGTTACTGAACGTATTCCTTAGGTATTGCCTCTCCAAGTATTAAAATTCTTTTTGTCAGAGTCATCCCAATTGCCATCTTCTCCCTCAAACTTTCTCAATTCTGTACCCCCATCCCACCCTAAAACTAGAATTGAGCATTCCTTCCTGAAAATAATAAATAATTTCATTTTAACTTATTTTGTGGCACAACTTGTGCCTTATGTTTTAGTAATATGAAATTGATTTGTCACTACTATATTGTCACCTCCTCAACATGTACAATATATAAAACCTGGCATTTATTTTTTAAAAATTTTGAGTACATAATATTTATACCAAAAACTGTACTAAGTGCAAGGGTTGCAAAGATAAAAGACATAGTCACTGCCTTATGAAAGTCAACCATCTAATAGGAAAAGTCAGACCAGAAAGCAATTACTTTTGTATAATTTAAGTTTAATATGGAGGTACCCTCTGGTACTGTGGGATAGATCATAAAGTACAGAGCACATAATACGATTTGAGTGTGGGAAAGAGGGAAGACTCACCAGAGGAGAATGAATTGGAGTTAGGCAGCTGAATCAACAACATACGCAGTAACAGAAAGATCTAAGAGGGCATTACACATTCGGAGTGCAAGTAGTTTGGAATACTATAGTGCTTGACATAAAGAATGGCAAAGGATGAAGCTGACGATGTGAGGAGGTGTCATATCTTTAAGAAATGTGTCAGTTCTGCAGAGGAGTTTGCATTGTTATCCTGAAGGACATAAAAGTCATAAGGTTTTAAGAAAGGAAATTTCGTGATCTCATTCATGCTTAGATAGTTGTTCTAACAGCTTTGTGGATAATAGATTGCAATTAGCTGGAATAATAACAGGAAGTAAGACCAAGTAGCAAGATATTGCAGTAGTCTAGGTTAAATAGTGTTAGGCCAAGAAGAGGGGACATATATATGACAGATATTTAGGAATAGAATCTATAAGACTTAGTGACTTCTTGTATATGAAAAAGGAATCAAAGATAATATTCAAATTATGATTTGTGTGATTATCAAAGTCTGTGCTAGTAGTTAAGGGAAAATAATAGGAAGAGCATATTCAGGACACAAGTCGGTGTTTATTTTTAAATTTTTTCATTATGAAAAACTTCAAACACAAACAAAAGTAGAGAATGGTATAATAACTTTGTCTTATACTCATCACCCCAGGTTCAACACTTTTAAGGCATTAGTCACATTTGCCTCACTTGCTTCATTTTTTTCTTTTTATTCTTTGTTAGTTTTTCTCTCTTTAGAATTTTAAAGCAATCAAAGGCATCGTGTCTTATATACTCTGTATACTTCAAGGTCAGTTGTTCTATTGAATGTTCTATAGTAAGAAAGTTCTATATATTCTATTGAATTTCTATAACATATTGAAATACAGCCCTTTTTAAAGGCATAATGGTTAATTGTATGTGTCAAATTGAGAGGGCCACAGGGTGCCCAGCTGCTTGGTTAAATATTATTCTGGATGTGCCTGTGAGGGTGTTTTGGGATGAGATTAACATTTGTATTGGTACACTGAGTAAAATAGATTGCCCTTTTTCATGTGGGTGGGGCTCATCCAATCGATAGAAGGCCTGATTAGAACAAAAAGCTGAGTAAGGGAGAATTTGCTTTCTCTGCCTTTGTCTTTGAGCTGGAACATCCTGCCTTTGGACTTGTACCGGAACTCAGACCACTGGCAATATTGATTTACAGATCTCCATACTTAGACTGGAACAGACCTTGGAATTTCTTAACCTCCATACTTGTGAATTTTCTCAGTTCCTTATAAATACCTCAGTGACTCAGAAGGCTGAGGCAGGACAATCACTTCAGGCCAGGAGTTGGAGACCAGCCTGAGCAACATACATAGCAATACTTTGTCTCTGCAAAAAAAGTACAAAAATTAGCTGAGCATGGTGGCACATGCCTGTCATCCTAGCTACTCTAGAGGTTGAGACAGTTTGATCGCTTGAGCCCAGGAATTTGAGGCTGCAGTGAGCTATGGTTGAGCCACTGCACTCCACTCTGGGAGACAGAGTGAAACCCTGTCTCCAATACATAAATAGATAAAATATCACTTTGTCTCTCTGTGTCAGCCTTTCTCTTTCTGTGTGTGTGTGTGTGTGTGTGTGTTTGCACATGGATATAAATGTACCTTACTGGTTCTGTTTCTTTGAGGAATCCTCACTAATACTACAAAAGTTTTCTGTTTTTTATTAATTTATTAATTGGTAAGCAGTCATTTTTGTGCAATATGCCACATGTATTTCTGCCTTCCATTTAATAGCTTTTTGTGTATATGCAATATAGTTTTTCAATTTCTGTAACACTAGGCTCCACTATATGTACAGTACAAGTCAGTTAATCTTTCCAAATCACAGATTTACATTTGAAAAAATATATATAAAAATACATAAGAATGACAGTAATTTTCTTTACACAAATGACAGGGATACCTGGAAACTCTGAAGGTTAAATTTAATATCATTAGTTTTCCAGTCTCGCTAAAAAATTGATCCAGCTTCGCCCTTTTTTTTAATGTTTAAAAATTATTATTATTATTATTTTTGTAGAGACAGAATCTTGTTATGTTGCCCAGACTGGTTTCGAACTCTTGGGCTCAAGCGATCCTCCCACCTCAGCCTGAAAAAGTGCTGGGATTACAGGCATGAGCCACCGTGCCCAGCCAAGGTTCCCTATTTATGAATGAATTCAACATATAATTTGGTGGTAGTGCAAAGTAATGTTTCAAGATCTCAAACTCTCTGAACCTATTAACCTAAACAGTTACTTTCCTTGCCAGTTTAAAGAGGTGCCCTTTCCTCTTCTACTGTATAAATTACCAAGACCCATCTTCTTTCTCCTCATCTGCAACAGCCATCTTGCCAAGAGAGCCTCTACTGCCAAAGGAGCTCTCCTAGGAGGTTCTGTCATATTACCAGAGGGTCTGATGCTACTAGAAGATAAACAACCCCTTCTCACACTGCCAAAATTGGGAGAGATGTGCTTCCAAAATGAAAATTGGAATTCATTTATTCTTAGAAACAATGTTAAAAGATAGGTACTTAGTGCATCATGTATTAAATGGCTTCTTTATGGTCTACTCTAGGAACATAAGACTGTTTATGGCACCTTTATTAAGTTCTAAACAAACTTCTCTTTGGAAAAGTCTTGAAAATTAACTTGGCAGCTTCCTATATGTACTGGTTACCAAGGAGTGGGGAACAGTTCACCTCAGCAAGAAGGAATATTTTATTGCTGACATTGTTTAGAATTGATATCACATGATGATTATCATTGAAAAGCAGATCTATTTTTAGTCTGTTTTACTGTTGTTTTTAAATTTTCTCCCACTTAAGGCATCTTTGGTTGCCTGCTCCCAAAGCTGATGGTTTTACTCTCCCCTCAGCCTCACAACTTTGTACACCACTGCTTATATGTACATTAGAAGCTGAGAAGTGGAAATTAGAGTTCTGTTGTAAAAAAATAAAATGGGCCAGGCGTGCTGGCTCACGCCTGTAATCCCAGCACTTTGGGAGGCCAAGGCAGGGGGATCACGAGGTCAGGAGATCGAGACTATCCTGGCTAACACGGTGAAACCCCGTCTCTACAAATAATACAAAAAATTAGCCAGGCATGGTGGCGGGCACCTATAGTCCCAGCTACTCGGGAGGCTGAGGCAGGAGAATGGCGTGAACCGAGGAGGCAGAGCTTGCATGACCCAAGACCGCACCACTGCACTCCAGCCTGGGCAACAGTGCGAGACTCCATCTCAAAAAATAAATAAATAAATAAAAAATAAAAATAAAATAAAATGAAGAATTCAGAAGGATAAAAACCTGGCGTGAATCTGTGTTCTCCATTTTACCAACAAGACAATTCAGCCTAGTAACATCCTTTCTGAGCCCCAGCTTTCCCTTCACTAAAATAGAGTTAAGTATCTATTTTTGTGAGCATTAAGTAATGTGATTTAAAGCATCTGGCACTTAGCATATACTCTTAACTAAAATTGATTTTCCCCTGTAGTAAACATTTTCATATTTTCTGGTAGCTCAGGATGTTTTGAATATATTTGCTATGTTTAGGGAATTTCCAATCTTAATATAAGTGGTGCTTCCCCAAGGTAAGCTCTGAAAATTTTTCTAGACTCTCAAAGCTAGGGCCAGCATACCTGCAGAAGACTGATTTGGAAGTTAGCAGCTTGAGAAAGGGAAGATTCTGCTTTGAAAACAATTTGCTGATAAAGGCATATGACATTTGGGATGGCAGTGCTTGCAAGGCCACAACTAGTGCAGTAGTGGCCTTGCTGGGCAGTGGGAGTGGCAGCAGTTACATTTAGTGTTTGGTAGGGCAATAATAAGTTGTGACAGTGACTGTGTCACTGGACCAGTTTTATGGTATAGTTTTAAGCATTGTTTCTGGAAGCCTAATTCCATGCCTGTTCCTCTAGCCTCCCATTGATTCTCTGAGTCCTCCTATCTCCTTTTAGCAAACTTCTTTTCTCCTCACTCAGCCAGAATTAGCTTCTATTACTTACAACTGTGAACCCTGACTGACAACATATTTCTTCCTTTGAAGAATTGTTACCTGTAACACAGGCTAAGAAGAATATTAAGGTGGAGGCAGTAATGATGTAATTTATAATCACTGTAAACAAAGGTGCATAATGCTTGAAAACAAACTCTAGAAAAGTTTAGTGAACTATTATTATATAGCAGAAATTGAAGACTGTATCTTTTAAGGAAATTATACATAATATTGGGATATTTTTGCCAAGTTTCTCTATTACTGTTGGAAATAGTTGGAGACCTTAGACTTTTTTTGTCCTCCAAAAGAAATTATCTTAAAACCAGTTTATACAAACACAAATTTATACAAATTTTCAATCTCTGGATATTGATTCTTTTGTTTTTGTTTTTCTTTTTTATACACCCTCTCTCTCTCACCAGGCTGGAGTGCAGGAGTGCAATCTCAGCTCACTGCAACCTCCGCCTCTCGGGTTCAAGCAATCCTCCTGCCTCAGGCTCCTGAGTGGCTGGGATTACAGGAATGCACCACCACGCCCAGCTAATTTTTGTATTTTTAGTAGAGATGGGGTTTCACCATGTGGGCCAAGCTGATCTTGAACTCCTGGCCCCAAGTGATCCACCTACCTCAGCCCCCCAAAGTGCTGGGATTACAGACATGAGCCACTGTGGTGGCAGGCCAATATTGATTCTTTATAGCAGTCCCAAGTGAGTTTATCAAGTCAAAGCCAGAATCAAAATGAATCAGGCATTATATGGCATATTAAATTTCTAGAGCTCAACTCAGCTCCCCTGATCTCTTAGCAGCAACAGTAGAGTGGCAGCTCTCTCTCATTGCAGTGGGGAAATAACAAAGTGAGAATAAAACTGCTGTTGCAAAATGAAGCACATCACCACATTTCCATCTAATGCGTTATACTTCATGAGTCTCCCAGGAACCAGAAAAACACAACAAAGTCTTTAAAAGTGAATCCAGATGTCGGCCATCACTATAGCAGTGCTTTAATTATCAAAAAAAACAAAGAAATAACTCCTTAGGTACATTCTAAGCAGGTGTTTGTTCACAGAAAACAGAATAGCTGAAGAAACAGCTGTGGCATTATATCTGCTTCAAGACTAGGGAAGAAAATTACAACCTAAATGACAGAGAGACTACCCAGGGAGAGAATAGAAAAATCACAATTATTAGAATTTTGCAAGTATTAACCTATATGACATGATGACTGATTAATATTAATTACTCCATTTTACAGATGGGAAAACTAAGTGCCTTGTATTATAGTCATGCCTCATTCAAAACCTGTCAGTCTTTGACAAGTTCACTACATGATGAATTTATTTTACCAGATCCTTTATGCATACCATATAGTATGGGCTTGTTTTAAATATATATATATATTTTTTTAACACAAATAATTTTCATTTTATGAAAATTAGAAAATAAAAATTAGCAAAAAGGAAACCTTTAAACCATCTCTAATAACTGATAACTTTTTAGATGAGTGGATTTTACATCTGGATCTATGGTTAGGCTTCACAGGACCTGTGAACCTCTGAACTAACTAAAAAATGACAGTATGTTTTTTCCTGGGGTGAGACTCTATATACCTTTCATCAGGTTCTCAAAGGTCTATTATAAAAATTAATAACTCTCCATTCTCTAGGTTTTATATATGTGACTAGAAGACCAAAGATTCATTACAGCTTATTAGTCGCAGCTTGAGAAGGAAGGGGGCCTTTGTCTAAATGTTAAATGGGCCCAAATAAATAGTAATTTCTAAAATTTGGCTTAGCTTTTGTATAGCAATCTTGCAAAATTACTGAATATTAGGAAAATATTTCCTTTCTTCTTTAAGATTTGTACTTTTTGTTTTTGTTTCTGCACATATGTTTGTATGTGCAATCTGACAATTACCTGATGGACAAAAAGAATAAACAGATGCTTTTACAGCTCGCATTGGTGGGAAGATCTGGCACAAATGAAGTATCTATAAGGAGCAATAGAGTCAAGGTGGTAATCCTGTGGATGAATAACTGAAACCTGATATACTTGACAGCAGAAAATATAAAGCAAATTGAAAAGGAGAGAGTGTGGAGATAAATAAGGAAATGAAAGAACTGATGAAGTCACTTGGATGGATTAAAAAAGCTGGGAGTAAGGGCTTTGTTTATGATTGAACTTAAGAGAGAATTGAGGGACCGTCTACCTTTGATGTTAACGATAAAGTAAAGAGGAAACGTATTTAGAGATACCCTTTGGTGAAAAACACAGAGATGGATGTGTCATTTGATGCACCACATTATTTATTCAACAAACTCTTAGTAAGAACTTATTGTGTGTGAAAGACTATGGACTGAAATAGATATAAGAAATAACTTTTGGCCTAAGGAATTTACAGTATAATTGAGGAAACAATACAAATCACTTCTGCAAAGTAGCGGAGACACAGATGAGGAATTGTAATGTTTGTGAAATCAAAGTGGTGGGAGTAGTCAAAAAAGTGTTTACAGAATGGTATTCAAAATAGGCTTTAAGGTAGAAATCAGATGGGTTGTTACCTGGAAAACAAGGAGAGAAAGGACAAGGCAGGAGAAGAGAGCAAGTACAAAGGCATGTGGGGGTAGGAAAGCATGGCATGGGTAGAAAATGCCAGGTAAATTGACATTGTGGGAAAATAACGAGTTTAGCGTGGGTGAGCATAGCAAATAATGACTCTGGTTTCTGCAAAACCCCAGGGGGAAAAAAGTGAGATCCTGAACTATGGCAGTAACAGAGGGGAGAGGGAAAAGAGGATTAAACAGAGAACTATCTAGAAACTAAGAATCTCAGGATTTAGTACTTCTTGGGGAAGCCATTGTGAATGCTGGCTCCAAAGCTGCATTATCAACAAACTAAAATATTGATACCTTAAAGTTAAAGTCCCGGCCGGGCGCGGTGGCTCACACCGGGCGCGGTGGCTCACGCCTCCCAGCACTTTGGGAGGCCGAGGCGGGCAGATCACGAGGTTAGGAGATCGAGACCATCCTGGCTAACACGGTGAAACCCTGTCTCTACTAAAAATACAAAAAATTAGCCGGGCATGGTGGCGCCTGTAGTCCCAGCTACTCAGGAGGCTGAGGCAGGAGAATGAACCCAGGAGGTGGAGCTTGCAGTGAGCAGATAGACATAGTTCTATCTTGTCTCACATCTCTACCTCTGTTAATCTCCATTTAGGCCAAGCTTCCTCAACATGCCTATTCTCATATTCCTCCAATTACAACCTCTGGGCCTTCATGTTGCAGAACTCAGGGAGTTAGATTCTATATGAATTGTAAATCGGGTACAAGGTGCATAATGCCCTATTTATCTTTTCCTTAGCTTCTGAATTCTTTCATCATGATCTCCAAAATGCCCCCAGCATGTTTAACTCTGCAATCAACAAAACACCCTTGACCTCAGCCTCTTTCCTTGTATTAATGGAAATTGGAAATTTCCTTGTATTAATGGAAATTAATGGAAATTGCCCTGAGCTCTGAAGTCCTTGCTTCTCTTGCAGCCCTCCCACGTCGAAGCTGTTTTTTTCCTTCACCTGTTATTTATTTTTTTTGAAGTATTTTAAAATTTATTTTCATGCCTTTAACACCTTATGAATTTGTGTGAATCGTTCAAGATTATATCTGCCTTCCTTTCAAACTAGCTATGAGATAGTTGATTCTCCTTGACAAACTGTTCATTCTACACAACTGGCAATCTCCATAGTTGATTCTTTCAGTTGGGTTGATTCCAGCCTCCTCAGAAAAGGGTATCAATGGAATCAGGATTTTTAATTTTTAATTTTTTTTTTTTTTTTTGAGATGGAGTCTCACTGTGTCACCCAGGCTGGAGTGCAATGGCATGATCTCGGCTCACAGCAACCTCCACCTCCCAGGTTCAAGTGATTTTCCTGCCTCAGCCTCCCGAATAGCTGGGATTACAGGCACCCACCACTACGTCCAGCTAACTTTTGTATTTTAGTAGAGATGGGGTTTCACCTGTTGGCCAGGCTGGTCTTGAACTTTTGACCTCAGATGATCCACATCAACCTCCCAAAGTGCTGGGATTACAGGTGTGAGGCAACACGCCCGGCCCAATTTTTTATTTTTTATTATACTTTAAGTTCTGGGATACATGTGCAGAACGTGCAGGTTTGTTACCTAGGTATACACATGCCATGGTGTTTTGCTGCACCCATCAACCCACCATCTACAGTAGCTATTTCTCCTAATGCTATCCCTCCCCTAGTCTCCCAACCCCCGACAGGCCCCAGTGTGTGATGATCCCCTCCCTGTGTCCATGTGTTCTTATTGTTCAACTCCCACTTATGAGTGAGAACATGAAGTGTTTGGTTTTCTATTCCTGTGTCAGTTTGCTGAGAATGACGGTTTCCAGCTTCATCCATGTCCTTGCAAAGGACATGAACTCATCCTTTTTTATAGCTGCATAGTATTCCATGGTGTATATCTGCCACATTTTCTTTACCCAGTCTATCATTGATGGGCATTTGGGTTGATACCAAGTCTTTGCTGTAGTGAATAGTGCTGCAATAAACAATTGTGTACATGTGTCACAGTAGAATGATTTATAATCCTTTGGTTATATACCCAGTAATGGGATTGCTGGGTCAAATGGTGTTTCTAGTTCTAGATCCTTGAGGAATTGCCACACTGTCTTCCACAATGGTTGAACTAATTTACACTCCCACCAACAGTGTAAAAGCATTCCTGTTTGTCCACATCCGCTCCAACCTCTGTTGTTTCCTGACTTTTTAATGATTGCCATTCTAATTGGCATGAGATGGTATCTCATTGTGGTTTTGATTTGCATTTCTCTAATGACCAGTGATGATGAGCTTTCTTTCATATGTTTGTTGGCCACATAAATGTTTTCTTTTGACAAATGTCTGTTCATATCCTTTGCCCACTTTTTGATGGTTTTTCTTTTTTTTTTTTTTTCTTGTAAATTTGTTTAAGTTCCTTGTAGATTCTGGATATTAGCCCTTTGTCAGGTAGAGACATTGCAAAAATTTTCTCTCATTCTGTAGGTTGCCTGTTCACTCTGATGATAGTTTCTTTTGCTGTGCAGAAGCTCTTTAGTTTAATTAGATCCTGTTTGTCAATTTTGGCTTTTGTTGCCATTGCTTTTGGTGTTTTATCCATGAAGTCTTTGCCCATTCCTATGTCCTGAATGGTGTTGCCTAGGTTTTCTTCTAGGAGTTTTATGATTTGGGGTTTTACTTTTAAGTCTTTAACCCATCTTAAGTTAATTTTTGTATAAGGTATAAGGAAGAGATCCAGTTTCAGTTTTCTGCATGTGGCTAGCCAGTTTTCCCAACATAATTTATTACCTAGGGAATCCTTTTCCTATTGTTTGTTTTTGTCAGGTTTGTCAAAGATCAGATGGTTGTAGATGTATGGCATTATTTCTGAGGCCTCTGTTCTGTTCCATTGGTCTATATATCTGTTTTGGTACAAGTACCATGCTGTTTTGGTTACTGTAGGCTTGTAGTATAGTTTGAAGTCAGGTAGCGTGATGCCTCCAGCTTTGTTCTTTTTGCTTAGGATTGCCTTGGCTATACGGGCTCTTTTTTGGTTCCACATGAAATTTAAAGTACTTTTTTCCAATTCGGTGAAGAAAGTCAATGGTAGCTTGATGGAGATAGCATTGAATCTATAAATCACTTTGGGCAGTATGGCCATTTTCATGATATTGATTCTTCCTATCCATGAGCATGGAATGTTTTTCCATTTGTTTGTGTCCTCTCTTATTTCCTTGAGCAGTGGTTTGTAGTTCTCCTTGAAGAGGTCCCTCACATCCCTTGTAAATTGTATTCCTAGATATTTTATTCTCTTTGTAGCAATTGTGAATGGGAGTTCATTCATGATTTGGCTCTCTATTATTTGTATATAGGAATGCTTGTGATTTTTGCACATTGATTCTGTATCCTGAGAACTTGCTGAAGTTGCTGATCAACTTAAGGAAATTTTGGGCTGAGATGATGGGGCTTTCTAAATATTCAGTCATGTCATCTGCAAACAGAGACAATTTGACTTCCTCTCTTCCTATTTGAATACCTTTATTTCTTTCTCTTGCCTGATTGCCCTGGCAAGAATTTCCAATACTATGCTGAATAGGAGTGGTGAGAGAGTGATAGTGCATCCTTGTCTTGTGTTGGTTTTCAAAGGGAATGCTTCCAGCTTTTGCCCATTCAGTATGATATTGGCTGTGGATCTGTCATAAATAGCTCTTATTATTTTGAGATATGTTTCATCAATACCTAGTTTATTGAGAGTTTTTAGCATGAAACGGCATTGAATTTTGTTGAAGGCCTTTTCTGCATCTATTGAGATAATCATGTGGTTTTTGTCATTGGTTCTGTTTATGTGATGGTTTACTTTTACTAATTTGTGTATATTGAACTAGCCTTGTATCCCAGGGATAAAGCCAACTTGGTCGTGATGGATAAGCCTTTTGATGTGCCTCTGGATTCGGTTTGCCTGTATTTTATTAATGATTTTCGCACTGATGCTCATCAGGGTTATTGGCCTGACATTTCTTTTTGTTGTTGTGTCTCTGCCAGGTTTTGGTATCAGGATGATGCTGGCCTCATAAAATGAGTTAGGGAGGAGTCCTTCTTTTTCTATTGTTTGGAATGGTTTCAGAAGGAATAATACCACCTCCTCTTTGTACCTCTGGTGGAATTCGTCTGTGAATCCACCTGGTCCTGGGCTTTTTTTGGTTGGTAGGCTATTAATTACTGCCTCAATTTCAGAAATTGTTATTGTTCTATTCAGGGATTCAAATTCTTCCTGGTTTAGTCTTGGGAGGGTGTGTGTGTCCAGGAATTTATCTATTTCTTCTAGATTTTCTAGTTTATTTGCGTAGAGGTGTTTATAGTATTCTCTGATGGTAGTTTGTATTTCTGTGGGATCAGTGGTGATATCCCCTTTGTCCTTTCTTATTGTGCCTATTTTATTCTTCTCTCTTTTCTTCTTTATTAGTCTTGCTACCAGTCTATCTATTTTGTTGATCTTTTCAAAAACCCAGCTCCTGGATTCATTTATTTTTTGAAGGGTTTTTCATGTCTCTATCTCCTTAAGTTCTGCTCTGATCTTAGTTGTTTATTGTCTTCTGCTAGCTTTTGAATTTGTTTGCTCTTGCTTCTCTAATTTTTTAAATTGTGATGTTAGGGTGTCGATTTTAGATCTTTCCTGCTTTCTCCTGTGGGCATTTAGTCCTATAAATTTTCCTCTAAATACTGCTTTAGCTGTGTCCCAGAAATTCTGGTATGTTGTGCCTTTATTCTCATTGGTTTCAAAGAACTTATTTATTTCTACTTTAATTTCGTTATTTACCCAGTAGTCATTCAAGAGCAGGTTCTTCAGTTTCCATGTAGTTGTGTGGTTTTGAGTGAGTTTCTTTTTTTTATTGTTGTTTTTGTTTTGAAACAGAGTCTCGCTCTGTTGCCCAGACTGGAGTGCAGTGGCATGATCTGAGCTCACTGCAAGCTCTGCCTCCCGGGTTCACACCATTCTCTTGCCTTAGCCTCCTGAGTAGCTGGGACTACAGGTGCCTGCCACCACACCCAGCTAATTTTTTGTATTTTCAGTAGAGACAGCGTTTTACCATGTTAGCCAGGATGGCCTCAATCACCTGACCTCTTGATCCACCTGCCTCAGCCTCCCAAAGTGCTGGGATTACAGGTGTGAGCCACTGTGCCTTGAGTGAGTTTCTTAATCCTGAGTTCTAATGTGATTGCATCGTGGTCTGAGAGACTGTTTGTTATGATTTCTGTTCTTTTGCATTTGCTGAGGAGTGTTTTACTTCCAATTATGTGGTCAGTTTTAGATAAAGAGCAATGTGGTGCTGAGAAGAATGCATATTCTATTGATTTGGGGTGGAGAGTTCTGTAGATGTCTATTAGGTCTGCTTGGTGCAGAGCTGAGTTCAAGTTCTGAATATCCTTGTTAATTTTCTGTCTCATTGATCTGTCTAATATTGACACTGGGGTGTTAAAGTCTCCCATGATTATTGTGTGGGAGTCTAAGTCTTTTTGTAGGTCTCCTAGAACTTGCTTTATGAATCTGGGTGCTCCTATATTAGGTGCATACATATTTAGCATAGTTAGTTCTTCTTGTTGCGTTGATCCCTTTACCATTATGTAATGGCCTTCTTTGTCTTTTTTGATGTTGCTGGTTTAAGTCTGTTTTATCAGAGACTAGGATTGCAACCCATTTTTTTGTTTGTTTTTTCTTTTTTTTTTCTTTTTTTTTTTTTTTTTTGCTTTCCATTTGCTTGGTAAATATTCCTGCATCCCTTTATTTTGAGCCTATGTGTGTCTTTGCATGTGAGATGGGTCTCCTGAATATAGCACAATGATGGGTCTTGACTCTTTATCCAATTTGCCAGTCTATGTCTTTTAATTGGGGCATTTAGCCCATTTACATTTAAGGATAATATTGTTATGTGTGAATTTGATCCTGTCATTATGATGCTAGCTGGTTATTTTGCCCGTTAATTGATGCAGTTCCTTCACAGTGTCAATGGTCTTTACAATTTGGTATATTTTTGCAGTGGCAGGTACCCGTTGTTCCTTTCCATATTTAGTGCTTCATTCAGAAGCTCTTGTAAGGCAGGCCTGGTGGTGACAAATTCCCTCAGCATTTGTTTGTCTGTAAAGGGTTTTATTTCTCCTTCATCTGTGAAGCTTAGTTTGGCTGGATATGAAATTCTGGGTTGCAAATTCTTTTCTTTAAGAATGTTGAATATTGGTCCCTACTCTCTTCTGGCTTGCAGAGGGATCCGCTGTTGGATGATGGGCTTCAGCCCTTTGTGGGTAAACCGACCTTTCTCTCTGGCTGCCCTTAACATTTTTTCCTTCATTTCAACCTTGGTGGATCTGACAATTATGTGTCTTGGGGCTGCTCTTCTTAAGGAATATCTTTGTGGTGTTCTCTGTATTTCCTGAATTGAATGTTGGCCTGTCTTGCTAGGTTGGGGAAGTTCTGCTGGATAGTATCCTAAAAAGTGTTTTCCAACTTGGTTCCATTCTTCCCCCTCACTTTCAGGTACACCAATCAAATGTAGGTTTGGTCTTTTCACATAGTCCCATATTTCTCAGAGGCTTTGTTTGTTCCTTTTCATTCCTTTTTCTCTGATCCTGTCTTCACGCTTCATTTCGTTAAGTTGATCTTCAATCTCTGATATCCTTTCTTCCACTTGATCGATTTGGCTATCAATATTGTGTATGCTTCCGGAAGTTCTCATCCTGTGTTTTTCAGCTCCACCAGGTCATTTATGTTCTTCTCTAAACTGGTTGTTCTAGTTAGCAATTCCCCTAACCTTTTTTCAAGGTTCTTGGCTTCCTTGCTTTGGGTTAGACATGCTCCTTTAGCTCAGAGGGGTTTGTTTCACCTCTTTTTTCTCTCCCCTGAGTATCTTAGGGCTAAGAGTTGGAATAGATGTCTTTGTGTCCTATTGTTGCTTTCAAACCATTTTACTGCCAGCTTCCTATAGGTTATCTCTTTCCTCAAAATTCATTCCCTCTTCTTCCCCGCTTATTGCTAATATTTAATGTCCTCCCTCCCCTTTCATCCACTGAAGACTTTAGCTTTTGGTTCACAGTTCACGTTTCACCTCCTTCTGCTCCTGCTGCTTACATTTTTTTCCTTGCAGAAAACCCATTCTATACCTGCTTTCTTAGTTCCTTGATCTCACCTCCACACCTTTTCTTGCATTTTACTCTGGGCACACTCCCATAGCCATTTCCCAAATTTATCAGAACTGAAGTCTGCACTATCTCTGAAATCTTGGCTGAAATGTTTGACTTTTTGACTAATATCCTTTTATCTTTTGTGCTTTTTTTTCTGTAGAACTCGTATAGCCACAATTTGTTGATTTAATGCAGACTCTCAATACCTTAACCCACTGATTTTCGTTATCAATCAACCCCTTCTTTATTCTACCTTCCTATTTGACTAGCTTAATTTCTGTGGGTGATTATTATGACTCTTTTGCTAATACCTAGCTTTACTTCTTTATTCATTCTGCTTGGAGAGGTAGAGAAACTTGTGTGACTGGAAAATTTGGGAAGAATATACTGGGCATGCTCAACTCAATTCCTTCTTTTTACCTACTCTTTGCAGGTAGGTAATACACCCATACATTTCTCTGTAATCCTCTGACCTTGTGCCAAGATGGGAAGAGGCCTGCCCTGGTGCAGTGCTGCACTGTGGGTGGGTGAATGCGCTAATTCTGTGGTTTGGTAGTAGGAAACTCATTTGCCCACATGTGTAAAGTGTATTCATTAATGTATCTGCTTAATAAAGGTGATAATTTGGCTTCTTCTATCTTATTTCTTTGTCTCCTTTCTCAGTTGTTCAGAACTCTAGCAGGGAAGATTTTGGTTTATTTGGTTTCCTCAAAGACCTCAAATTTATATTTCCCTTCTCTCTCCTCTATATTGTTAATGTAAACATGAGCAGTATGGTATGAATTATTCTGCACTTTGTTCTTTTCGCTCAATTATATATCTTAGAATTCTTTCCCTATCATCACAAATTTACTTATTTCTTTTAATAGATACATAGTATTTCAATATGTAGTAGTACCCCCAAAAATGTATCATTTATTGAGATAATGTTGCTGTTGATGAACATTTGGTTTTCTGTCATTTGATAATACAAAGTGCTACAACTGAAATTACTATATATACATTTTCTGTGTGCATAAGAGGAGAGGTTTTTCTGTGTGCACTGTAGGAGAGGTTTCACATTAAATTCGTAATTATAAACTTCAATTGAGACACTCAACATGACCTGGAAACATTATTTTATTTACCAAGTAAGTGCAGTTTTCCACTTTGAGTCAATTATTTTATACCTTCCTTCCCACTCACCTGATGACAATATTTTATATTTAATTTGAGGGAATTCATCAGACAGGAGCACTCTCATCTTCCCACTATCAAAATTTGTAGACTTCATTATGTATGCCATCTTTTCTTTCCTTCCCTAACAGATGAAGAATATGTTCCTTCTCCCACTGTTTGTGTTCTGGATCCTACTTCTACTTTCTTCAAGCCCTTCGTCTTTTCAGTTACGCCTTCCCTGTCCTGTATCACCACTCTTTCCCATCCACATTTTAAAAGAATGCTTTTTAAAGCCTTTCACTATTTATTATCCTCTAGCTACCACCATTTCTCTGAACCTTTTCACAGTAAAACTTCTGGAAAATTAGCTTTATTTATCACTTCTTATCAATTCTTCAACTCAGTCCTGACTGGTTACTATACTCATCACTTCACTGGCACTTCTCTTATGAGAGTCATCAACGATGTACATGCTGTTAGATGTAAAAGATACGTCTCTGTCTTCATTTAGCCCAGCTTCTTAGCACCTTTTAAAATCCTTAAAGACTTTTCCTTGAACACTTTTCTTGGCTATCTTCAGAGAAATCGTGGAAACCATAGTCTCTGGGTTTCTCTACTACTTCACTAGCTGTTCCTTCTCAGTCTGTTTATCTTTCTTTACCTTTTCTCTAAATACTGAAGTAAATTACAGTTCAGTTCTAGGCTCATTCTTCTTCATACATTTTTTATACATTTTCTTCATAAGTAATCTTATTAATTTCCAGTGTTTTTTGTTTGTTTGTTTTTTTCAGACAGGATCTGTGTTGCCCAGGCTGGAATGCAATGTTACGATCATAGCTCACAGCAACCTCCACCTCCCGGGTCTCAGGTATTGTCCTGCCTTAGCCTCCCAAGTAGCTGGGACCACAAGCATGCACCACCACGCCTGGCTACTTTTTGTATTTTTTGTAGAGACGGGGTTTCATCATGTTGCCCAGGCTAGTCTCAAACTCCTGGATTCAAGCCATCTGCCCGCCTCAGCTGCCCAAAGTGCTGAGATTACAGGTGTGAGCCACTGTGCCCAGCTTTATCAGCGGTGCTTTTAACTCCCATCTATAGACTGATAAGTCCAAAATTTATATCTCCAGCTCAGAATATCTTTTTTTTTTTCTTTTTTTTGAGACAGAGTCTTACTCTGTATTCCAGGCTGAATGCAGTGGCATGATCATAGCTCACTGCAGCCTGAAACTCCTGGGCTTAAGTGATCCTCCCACCTTAGCCTCCTGAGTAGTGAGGACTCCAGGCTCATGCCCAGCTAATTTTTGTATTTTTTTAAAAATAAAGACAGTGTGTTGCTATGGATGTTGCCCAGGCTGGTCTTGAACTCCTGGCCTCAAGTGATCCTCCCGCCTAAGCCCAAAGCACTGGGATTACAGGCGTGAGTCACCATGCCCAGCCCAGAACTTTTCTTTTCACATATTCTATTATTTAGGTAGAGTTATATCATGCAAGCATTTAATTTACATGCTGACTTTGAACACTATTCCTAATGTAAGATTTAAATTTTAACTGACATATCCACTTGGGTGTCTCACAGACACTCAATATGTCTAAAATGGATATCTTTGTTTTCCCTTAAACCTGTCCCTACTACCTTCAAACTTCCTTGTCTCAGTCAACCGATCCAGCATCCTCCCAAATTCTGATTACTTAACCCATAAATCTTGTGATATGTACTTAAAATACAATCCACACTTCTTACCATGACCTAAACATTGTATGACCTATGTATTATCCATATTTTCAATGTCACCTCTTTCCATTTTCCATTTTACCCATGGTGTTTCAGCCATACTCGTCTTTGATTGCCTAGAACAAACCACCTCTGCAGCTTTAGGGCTTTTGCCTTTCTCTGCTTGGTTCACTCTTCTGGTTTCTTTGGCTAGGTCCTTATTTTTTCAGGTCTCAATTTGTACCTGTCTAAAGTCTTTCCTGACTTTTCTATTTAAGGTAGGTTATCCTCTTCCCACTACTATATTCTTGTCTCAGCCTCTTGTGGGGTTTAGCTTGAATATATTGATGTAAAACTCAAAGAAGAAGGCATGTACTAATTAGGGAAGAATGCACATGGGCATAGGTAAATTTAGGGAACAGACGGTGTATTTGTCTGTTCTCACACTGCCAATAAAGACATACCCAAGACCGGGTAATTTATAAAAGAAAGAGGTTTAATTGACTCACAGTTCCACGTGGCTGGGGATGACTCATAATCATGGCTGAAGGTGAATGAGAAGCAAAGTCACATCTTACGTGGCAGCAGGCAAGAGAGCCTGTGTAGGGGAACTCTCCTTTATAAAAACATCATATCTCATGCGAACTATCACAAGAACAGCATGGGAAAGACCCACCTCCATGATTCAACTACCTCCCACAGGGTGCCTCCAACAGAATGTGGGAATTATGGGAGCTACAACTCAAGATGAGATTTGGGTGGGGACACAGCAAACCACATCAGATAGACAAGATATTGAGTTTCCTGCTAAGAAGGAAACAGGGCTATCAATTGAGAGTAGGGGCCTTGAGAATGGTAGAAGTTTGTAATAGCTACTTGGGGTGAGAGGTGGGGTGAGATAGGGCATTTTCACCAAATAATTGGCAGAGTATTGAGTAAGAGAATTGACAGAGTATTAAGGCTCCAGCTGAGACCAGCATGAATTTTTTCCACAAGCTCAGGTGTGCAAAAAATACCATGTTATTTTTTTAAAGGAAATTTAAAATTAATTATAAATCTCAAGTTAATGAGGGTGGAGGGTAATCCATTCTCAGTCATTATTGTGACTCCCAGCGTTGTCCAAAAGCCACATGTATTGTGGAGCCCCCTTTGGACATCCAGATATAAATTATCAGTTCATACTGCTTACTACTGAAACAACCATTGCTACCAACCCTTGACCAGTCCTTTAGATCCAATAACTCTGCTGCCTGCCTGCTTGGGGAATAGAAATATGTTGCTAGTTGGTGGTTCCTGTGCCTCTAGTCCAGCTTCCCTACGTATCCTCTTTTGTCTTACCACATCTCTGGTGCTAACATTCTGGGATCTGACAACTTCTGACCTTTCCCAATAAAAGATGTAATATAATGGTTATAACTGTGCCTGGAGAAGCAGATGAAAAGAAAAATTTAAATAGTGTTCTAGGCCAGATTGGAGAGAGTGGTGGAGCATATAATTAACTCTAATAATTCGCTAAGAGATGAGCTGCAAGCTGGTGGGAAGTACAGACTCCTATTTTGCCAAATCAGGTAATTAAGTTTTAAAAACATTTACTGTAAAACTTTAGAAAATGTGAAATTTGAAATATGTTGGCAACACATTTCCTGAGAAACTAAATTCTAGAGGATCAGCTTGAGTATAGTCTCAGCAGTTGACATAGCAAGCAGAGCTCAGTTGCAGTGGATTAAGGATGGCTTCAAATTCTTTGACACTCCTCCCATGGAGAAATGGGGTCTAATTCCTTAATCCTTTAATCTAGACTGGATTCAGTGACTTGCTTCATCAATGGAATACACTGAAATAAGATTTTGGAATTTCTGAGACTGTCATAAAAAGCTGAAGGGCTTCTATTGGGCTTCCTGAAATGCTCCCTTTTGGATCCCTGAGCAGCCATGTGAGTTTAACTACTCTGCAGGAGAGAGTATGTGAAAAGGAAACTACCTAAGCCCAGCCTCCTTGTTGTCCACATGAAGACACCAGACAAATGAGTTACACTGTTTTGGACTCCCCAGCACAACCCAGCCACCAGCCGAATACCACCAAATTACCTTCTAGTTAAAGCCTTATGGAGCAAAAGAATCACCTATTCGATTTCTGCTTGAATTTCTGACTCAAAATACATCAGGTATAAAATGATGGTTTTTTTAAGACACTAAGTCTTGGGGGAGTTTATTATAAAGCAATAGATAATTTTGAAAATAAATAGAACAAGCTGAAGTCCCAATAAGAACTCCATGGTTTCATGTATTTCTTTGATGGAATGGTCTTGGAAGTAACATCTAATTTTGACTGAGGTATCATATCTAACCAGTGATCTATAAAGAAGTTTGGGATCTGTAGCCTACACATGCTCATATATATGTACACACACACACACAGAAACATATACATAAACATATATATGTATGTATATGCCCCATAGGTAAGTCAATTTACAATAATGAAGTAAATCAAATTCATAATAATAATGGTTAGGTTTAGTGATAAATGTTGTAATTACTGCTGTTATATTTGTGGATTTTTTTTCTTTTTTTGAGACAGATTCTTGCTTTGTCGCCCAGGCTGGAGTGCAGTAGTATAATCATGGCTCATTGCAGCCTTGACCTCCCAGGCTCAAAAGACCCTCCTGCCTCAGCCTCCCAAGTAGCTGGGATTACAGGCATATACCAATACACCCAGCTAATCTTTGTATTTTTTATAGAGACAGAGTCTCACTATGTCGCCCAGGACCATCTTAAACTTCTAACCTCAAGTGGTCCTCCCACCTTGGCCTCCCAAAGTGCTGAGATTACAGTCATGAGCAAACACCCCTGGCCTATTATTTTAAGTATTTAAAAAGTTAAAGAGGATGCGATATATTAGCTTGTGGTTTAAATTAGGAAACTTTAAGACAATTTGATGCTAGACATCAGATTTTAATTTGAAGCTAGACTTCAGATTTTATTTTGAAATATGTAAGATAATTAAATGTTTAAATAGTGCTTGAATGTTTAAGATAGCCCTGATTTAACAAATAAATGATTTTCATTCGTTAGACTAATAATAGTTATAAATCTTAGATTTTGCTTATTGAATTATAAGTCTGCCCTGTTAGTTGTTTGAAGTGGCTCAGATAAACATGAATCTTAAATTTGTCAATATAGTTTACAATGGTTAAGATAATTTTTTTGTAAGTGGAGGATTAACTGTTTAAGGAATTTTAATATTGAACTTATGAATTAATTGAACATTAATCCAGAATAAATGAAAGGATTTTTATCCTCCAGCAGATTGCTAATGATGAAAAAGTTGGGGAAGATGAAGACCATGTTGCTTGAGGGAATGTAAAGCAGTAGAATTGTTTGAAACACTATTTGGCATTCCTTACAACCCAGTGATTCTGCTCCTAGATATTTACCCTAAAAAGATTCCTACATGTATACACTAAGAGATGTGCAAGAATGTTTACAGTAGCCTTGTTTGCAATAGCAAGACAAAACAAAACAAAAACTGAAAATAACCCAAATGTCTACTCACAGGAGGGTAGTCATATAAATTATCATTTATTCAAATTATGGAATATTATAAGGCAGTGAAAAACAAGTTAACTATAACCAGATGGAATAACTTTGTTGAGTCTTGGAAATACAATGTTGAGTAAAAAAAGCAAATTACAAACAAATGTAAAACATGACACCAAGTAAGTTTGAAAGCAGACAACTGAACAATATGGTTTAGGAATACACACATACATTTGTGGACAAAGCTATTATAGATAGATCTAAGCACACTCTACCAAAAAAAGAAAACCTATTATGGAAAGCAAAGGAACTGCAAATATGAAAATAAAATAGGTAGTTATTTTTGGAAGGAGTGGCAGAGGAAGAGAAGGGGATCAGGAGGGGCTCAAAGGATCTGAAAGACAATGTTCCTTTTTAAGCTGGATTGTGGCTACGTGGATATTTACTATTATTATTTTTTGTTTTGTTTTGTTTTGTTTTGAGACAGGGTCTCGCTCTGTCACCCAGGCTGGAGTGCAGTGGTGCGATCACAGCTCACTGCAGCCTTGACCTCCCAGGCTCATGTGATCTTCCCACCTCCGCCTCACAGGTAGCTGGGACTACAAGCCCTTGCCACCACACCCAGCTCATTTGTTTATTTTTTGTAAGGACAGGCTCTTTCTGTTTTCTCAAGTTGGTGTTGAACTCCTGGACTCAAGCAATCCTCCTGCCTTGGGCTCTCAAGGTGTTGGAATTACAAGCATGAGCCACCACATCCAGCAACCGTATTATTCTTTAAATCATATATGTATACAGTTTTATAGGGCTGGGCCCGTGGCTAACGCCTGTAATCCCAGCACTTTGGGAGGCCAAGGCAGGTGGATCACCTGAGGTCCGGAGTTTGAGACCAGCCTGGCCAACATGGTGAAACCCCATCTCTACTAAAAATACAAAACATTAGCCAGGTGTGGTGGCAGGCGCCTATAATCCCAGCTACTCGGGAGGCTGAGGCAGGAGAATCACTTGAACCCAGGAGGCGGAGGTTGCAGTGAGCCATGATCATACCACTGCACCCCAGCCTGGGCAACATGAGTGAAACTCCGTCTCAAAAAAAAAAAAATGTATATAATTTTATATGTGTCATTTTATATATATGTGTATACACACATACATACACATATATTTTTCTGTAGTATTGTAACCAAGTGGCTTAGCTTCAAACCACGTTTTAAAACTTTTTTTCTTTCTTCCTTTCTCCTCAGTCTCATGATGTAGCTTTAAGACAAACTACAATTGTTTATTTCTTCCTCTTGAAATATAGCCTCAGAATGTGCCGTGAACCTCCACTGCCTTCCCTTTCCCACTTTATGCTCCCATGCCTTATAATATTTATTTCAAATGCTTGTTAACACACACCATGCTCACTTATCTGGTCATATCTTTCTTTAGTAGCTTCAGGGGCCGGATCCTGACATGAATCAGACACCTCCAGAATTCTATCCCAAGCAAAAGATTACTTCAAGGCCAGAACTCACTCCCTGCTGAAGACTGAGTGCAAGATCCACTGAGATTAATTTGTAACCTGATTGGGCCCACAGTGATGCTAGCCCCTTCACCAGATGGAACAATAATTCCAGACAAGCCATCAGAGCAGATCACACCACTTGACACCTCCTATCCTGCATTCCAAACCCCTCTCTTTAAAATCCCCGTGTTCCCTCCATAAACTGGACAGTGCCAGTTGTTAGAAAGAATTCTGGCACTCTTTTCCTTGTTAGCATGGATAAAAAAATTCACCCTCTTTTTATCACGCCTCACTCTTGTTATTTTGGCTTCTTTCTACAAGCAGTGAGCAACCAGACCCCCTTTGCTGGTTACAGTATGAACTATTTTATTTTTTTTTAATCCACAATAAAATAAAATAAAATAAAATCATTAGATTTCAAAGTAGTGTTTAATGGTTTAAGAAAAACTAGTTTTACATTTGCAACTTGAATATATTGGATATTATTAAAAGCACCACAATTGTTAAGTACTGTAGTACCTTTTCATCTTTGAAAGCCCTTTAGAACATTTTAAAACTCCACTGGCATAGCTGATACCTTTCTTTCTGGCTGTCTTTTCCCCCTCCCCATTGGAGGCACCTACCATAATATTGATAGGGACAGGAGGCAGGGAAATTCTTAGCAGAAGAGGGTGGGTACCTGGTGAGGGCCCCACTCTCAAGCCTAGAACCTGGCCCAAAGTGTGAACATGCATTCCTGTTTTCCTGCTCAAATGTCGCCTTTTCCAAAACCACCCATGGCCTGCCCCACCCCAATCCTGTGCCCATAAAAACCCCAGTCTCCAGAGAGACTGGAGAAGAGAGCAGAGAAGAGGAGAAGCAGCTGGAAATCAGAGACTGCAGTTTGACATTGGTGAAAAGCAGCTTGACTTCAGAGGGACAACTTGACAGCATGGCTTCAGAGAAGAGAAGATCACCTTCCTGCTCCTTCCCCTTTCCAGGTCCCCTTCCCACTGAGAGCCACTTACACAGGCAATAAAATCCTCTGCATTCACCACCCTTCAATTCATTCATGCAACCTGATTTTTTCCAGATGGCTGAACATGAGCTCAGGTACCATGGGTGCAGATGCAAAAGGCTGTCACACTGACCCTGTGCCCTCACTGGCAGAAAGCAGCTGCCTCATGCAAAAAGGCAGAAGGCCACTGAGCTGTTAACACTTAAGCCATCTGCAGATGGCAGAGGTAACAGAGAGCTGACTGTAACACTCCTGGGGCTTCAGGGGTCGCCAGTACTCCCTGCCTGGATGCTGCTTCGGGAACCACATGGAGTTTTGCTCCTGCTGGTGCTCAAAAACACTCACCCCGGCTCCTGCACCCACTCACCTGTGTGCTCCCTCCTTCGAAGGGTTGAGCACAACCCCTGGCAGTTCAAGTTAGTGGAGTTTGCCCCTGCGAACACCAAAGTGGCTGGCTAGCTCCAGAGCCCATACTGCAGTTCCTGCCTGTGAGGGGATCAGGGAAAATTTCCTTCTTCAATATCTTAGATGAATTTTGGCTTTTACAAAAGATAGAAATATAAGAATAAGAATAAGAATATAACTGACTTTTGCTTTTAAACTAAACTAAACAGCTACACAACTCTCCTGACAAAGGGAATACACAGCATGGCTTCCTGCTTGAAATGCGGGGGGCGGGGGGCGGGTAAAACGGGGAAATATAGAGAGGACAGGTACAAACTGATAAATTAACTTTCTATAGATGTTTCATACTTCTATAATTTTTCCACATTCAATTGTTTTTCAGGATTTTTAGCATTTACGTAGTCTCTATCAGCATATAGTAAATAACACATTCATTTAAAAACCCCATATCCTGTCTTAATAGCATTCATAGCCAGAAGATATTCTTCTCTCACAAATATTTTTTTTTTTAATTTGCTTAAAATTGGTCTATTCCTGAAAGTCAGTCTTTCATCCTGGCATCTGAGTCCATGAAAAAGTCTTAAGTCATCCCTAGTGACTTTATAATCAAATTCCCTTCAACCAAATCCTTGTGTGGGCATTTGCTGACTTAAAAGAAAAATTTCCCAACTGTGAATTGCCCTTTAGGTTCTGGGTTCTGTGCTCTTCCCTTCAGAAATTGTTTAGTGTTTTTCCTTTAGCAGAATTTTCTTTTGTCATCGATCTTAAGGGAATAATTAGGCATGATGTAAATTCCAGAACCCCTTTACCGTTCTTTTCCTGCATTTGACATTCAGTTTTCCTCTCCTATTTATTCATTCATTGTGTCCCTGTACCTTTTGCTGCTTTTCATTTTGATTCCTTTTCTGTGTGTGTAAATGTTCATTCCCTGATTCCCAAAGTAAACACAAGACACTTATAAATATTTGGTTGCTTTTCTGCCCCATATTTCTGCTGCATCTTTGTTTTGCTTGTCTCCAGTCCTTTTCAATGTGTTTGCTCATACCTTTCTCATCTCAAACATAATTTATCCCTTTTACCAAACATTTTCTCCTGGTGTTACTCCTTTTTGAGCTCTGACTCTCTTTTTCTTGGTCACAACTTACAAAAGTTTCACCTGGGACAAAAGCAATAGATTTGCTCTCTGAATTCTCATTTGGTATTTTATGATAAGGAAGAATTAGTTATTATCCACATTTTACAGGTGCCTTAAGAAGATATAGAAAGGAAAATATTAATATCATGCCTTAAACCATATGTTAATTTTTTTTTTTTTTTTTTTTTTTTTTTTTTTTTGAGATGGAGTCTCACTCTGTCGCCCAGGCTGGAGTGCAGTGGCGTGAACTCGGCTCACTGCAACCTCCACCTCCTGGGTTCACGCCATTCTCCTGCCTCAGCCTCCCGAGTAGCTGGGACTACAGGCGCCTGCCCTCACGCCCGGCTAATTTTTTTTGTATTATTTAGTAGAGACAGGGTTTCACCATGTTAGCCAGGATGGTCTCCATCTCCTGACATCATGATCCGCCTGCCTCGGCCTCCCAAAGTGCTGGGATTACAGGCATGAGCCACCGCGCCTGGCCTGTTAAATCTTTTAGAAAGGCAAACTAGAGCAGAGAACTCCTACCTCCACATCCATTACAACCTGGTGCCCCATCACCTGGGTCCAGGGACCATCTTCATTAAAAGTTGTCCTTGGTGCCTTTCTACTCCAAACTCACGGATTTGCAGATTTAAGAGATGGGGCCCTGGAATCTCCATTTTAAAAATAACTTCCAGGGTTGTTCTTAGGCACAGTGAAGTTAAAAAAAAAAATTTAAGCCACTGATCTAACTCTGCCTCCTAAGATAGCTAAGGAACTGATCCTTTCTGTGCATATACAATGTGTCTAATATCGTGCTCCATTTTATTCTTACATATGCATATTATAGCTAGTCAGGAACAAAATGACTTTAAACACTTGCCCCCAGGCATAGGTGTAGGAGCATGACTGACGTTCTATACCCATAGTTGTTTATTTTTTAAGACGGAGTTTCACTCTTGTTGCCCAGACTGGAGTGCGGTGGCACAATCTCAGCTCACTGCAGTCTCCGTCTCCCGGGTTCCAGTGATTCTTCTGCTTCAGCCTCCCAAGCAGCTGAGATTACAGGCGCCCACCGCCATGCCCGGCTAATTTTTTTTTTTTTTTTGTATTTTTAGTAGAAACAGGATTTCACCATGTTGGCCAGGTTGGCCTCAAACACCTGACCTCAGGTGATCTGCCTGCCTCAGTCTCCCAATGTGCTGGGATTACAGGTGTGAGCCACCATTCCCAACCCCACAAGGGGTTTTTAAGAAATAAAACCTCCTAAATTATTTAACAAGAATTTACTTTAAAATAACATAAGCTATTGATTGGCTTTACATTGTCCTGGTATTACAAATTCCAGGAGCAGAAAGGTAAAGATAATGGGTAAGGCAGGTAGTCAGGAACAAAATGACTTGAAACAAATGCCCTCAGGCATGGGTTTGGGAGTGGGGATTGGAATGACTGAACTTCCATTCTTCTCTCTGGGCCTGATAAATTGTGCATTCCTGACATAGCTTAGACTGCTCTGAACTATTTTTCTTTTTCTCAATACATTAATTACAATACAAAATATAAATATTGCAGGAGCACAGGGAACTTTATCCCAAAATATGGCACCCTGGTATGATGAGTATTTTGGATTAAAGGGCCTTCGAAATCAACAGACTCTGGAAGAGACTTTTCTCCTATCTACGTGAAGATCAGAGGGACTCACTAAGGAGAACAATGTTTTTTTCTTTCTCTCCCCATTATTTCTTTATTGCCAAAAGAAGACCAAGAATGTAACCACACCTGAACACATTTTTTCATAAGATAATGCCTGTCTCTCAAGTTAATCTCTCCTAGATCACTCATTCTCCCTAGTAATCAGTTATCATCCCTCAACAGAATTTCCTATATTCCCCATCTTCCCTCTCTCCTCTAAAATAAGGCTATATAAGTATTTGGGTTCCACTGGAAATATGGGGTAATTACTCTGTGGTTCTCCTCCATGTGAACATTAATAAATTTGTAGGCCTTTTCTCCCATCAATCTGCCTTTTGTCAGTTCATTTTTAAGCAGATCTTTTAAGGGCAAAGAATCATTCCCTTTGCCCCTACAGTATTATAGAAAACATTTTGTGTTTCAGTGGAAAACTATGCCTTGTCTCTAGCATGCCCTTCTGGGTTACTATTGGATTCTAGCCTTGTTCATTGTCATTGAGTTGTTTTGCCGCTCTTTGTAGACTGTTATTCATAGGTTTGCAGATCTGTCCTGTCTGCTAGTGACCATGGCTGAAATTTTAAAATTGAAAACTGGCTTAAAACTTACCAGTTCATGTCAAAGTGCTGTTTTCTTCCCAGTGGGTATAAATTATTGATTTGAAATAAGAGTAGACAAACAGAAAAGACTAACAAACCAGATGTTCTGTCACCTCTCACCCAACAGAGACAAGATCTCCATAAACTTTTAATTTGTTTACAGAGATCACCAAATAATCTGACAATAAAACCAAATTCCCAATGGGAAATAATTTATTGGCCATATAGAAGCCAAAACTAAAGTCACCCCAGAGCAAAAATTAAATGAGAAAAACTGAGTCTGTTAAAGCCTAATGGGTTCTTCTTGCCCACTGCACAGGTAAAGCCAATATACTGAGACAGTGGTGTTGCAGCAGAGAAAGAGTTTAATTATCACAAGGCAACCAAACAAAAGAATGGCAGATAATTTTCAAGTTTGCTCTAAGAATTTGTGGGCTAGGGTTTTTCAAGGATTGTTTGGCAGGAGCGGGGCTAGGGAATGGGGAATGCTGAATTGTTGGGTTGTGGATGAAATTATAGGAGTGTAAAACCTATCTTCTTGTGCTAAGTCAGTTCCTGGGTGGGAGTCACAAAACCAGTTGAGTCAGTTTATTGGTATGGGTTATCGATCTGGGTGGCACCAGTTGGTCCATCACAGTGTAAGGTCTGAAAAATGCCTCAAACACCAATCTTAGGTTTTACCTTAGTGATGTTATCTATAGGAATAATTAGGGAAGTTACAAATCTTGTGACCTCCAGCTACATGACTCCTGAGCAGTAAGCAGTTATGAAAAGACAAATTATGAAACAATGCCTTGTTAAAGTAAAACTGTACATACATCTTAGCAGAGGAAACAATGTCTGGTTGGAATTTAACTATGCCTACATCCTAACAGAATTCAGGCCTCTACCATAATTCTAACCTTGTGGCTAATTTTAGTTTTACAAAGGCAATTTTGGTCTCCAAGCAAGGAGGGGGTTACTTTCTTTTTTATTATTGTTATTATTATTATTATTATTTTCAGGTAGAGACAGGGTCTTGCCATGTTGCCCAGGCTGGTCTCAAATTCCTGGGCTCAAGAGAACCTCCCACCTCAGCCTCCCAAAGTGCTGGGATTACAGGTGTGAGACACTACACCCAGCCAAAAGGGTTAGTCTTGGTAAAAGACTGTTATCATCTTTGTTTTAAACTTAAACTGTAAACTGAATTATTCCCATAGTTAGCTTGGCCTATGCCCCGAAATGAGCAAGGACAGTTAGCTTGTGAGCTTAGAAGCAAGATAGAGTCAGCTATGTTAGATTTCTCTGTCATGATTTTTGTAAGACCTCATCTCTTTAAAACAATAAAATAAAAATAAAATCTCTGTAAGGAGCTCTATTCTGACTGGCTTATAGAAATAACTAAGTTCTTATAGAAATCGAATATTCCTAAAATCTCAGAAAATAAAGAAATTGAACTTCTAATACTTTTAGTATGCTAGATTTAAGAAGTATTTTTTAATGCAACTAACTAGGAAATGTTTTAGGAAGTCACATCTGGCTGGGCGCAGTGGCTCACACCTGTAATCCCGCACTTTAGGAGGCCAAGGCAGGCGGATCATGAGGTCAAGAGATGGAGACCATCCTGGCCAACATGGTGAAACCCCGTCTTTACTAAAAATACAAAAATTAGCCAGGCATGATTGTATGTGCCTGTAATCTCAGCTACTCAGGAGGCTGAGGCAGGAGAATCGCTTGAACCCAGGAGGCGGAGGTTGCAGTGAGCCGAGATTGTGCTACTGCACTCCAGCCTGGGTAATAAGAGCAAAACTCTGTCTCAAAAAAAAAACAAAAAAAAAAAACACCAAGTCAAATTCACATAACTTAGGTAAGTCTTTGCTAAACAAGGCAAGTTTAATATTTTTGGTTTAATAAAAAACAGCTATCTTCTATGATTTATCAGTGTTAAGTACAATATAAGCATCAATTTTTATTCTACTTGGGTGTATTCTTTCTAAACTTGTACAGGTTTACTGATCAAATAAGGTAGCACTACTTCTACTTAATATTTAAAGTTATAAAAAATATATATGTATTTAACCAAATTGATTCATTGCTCTAACAAAATTTTATTTTAGCAGTGATTATGTTTCATAGTATGCCAACTTGGAGCTAATTTCCAAGATCAATTGATAACTTAAAACCTTAGGCTGATGTTAAATTGAATTAACTAATGGCTATTCATTGACTGCCTAGATAATTTGTAAGTAAGATTGAATACTATAACATTGATTATTAAGTATCTATTTTTTTTACTTGTTAATTGTTTATTTATCAAGAAAGAAATTATTTCTTAGCCCACATAGTCATGTTTCATAGTTCAGGAGCACAAGTCAGTGACAAACTTCTAGGTAATTTAATTCAAAGAAATTTTTCATATTCCAGAATCATTTTGTATTATGAAAGATACCAGCCTTCTTCATCTTCTTAAAATCTTTCATGGAATCATAATTTTTGTAGAAATCTGCACATGTTTCCTTTCTTGGTTCAACCACAGCAAACTTATAGGAATACAACCCCAGGAATACAATGCTCCAACAATATGAAACTGCAGCTGTTTGGCCAGAAGGTCACACATCTGAGGTTTCATCAAAGCACTGGAAGCCACGGCAGTTACTGTCCTTGATAAGTACATCAGCCTCAAAACCAATATCCTTCCTGGCTGATAGAGAAATGAATAGCACCTACTAAGCATACTTGTAAGATTGTGCTTTTGCTTCTTATTTTTATATGCTACAGAGAGACAAACTTGGGGTTTCTTACTGTGTTCATTTTTGCCACCTTGGAAATTTGTATAAAGTATGGCTATAGAAAGTTGTGTTAAATGTTTTCATGAACTCTGCAGGACTGCAAGGATGCTGGTTTGTAACATGGTTGTCCACCCCCTTTCCCTCCCACTCCCCAATTTTCTATGAAAACAGAAATTAGGTCAGTTGCGGTGGCTCACACCTGTAATCCCAGCACTTTGGGAGGCCGAGGCAGGCGGTTCACAAGGTCAGGAGATTGAGGCCATCCTGGCTAACACGGTGAAACTCCGTCTCTACTAAAAATACAAAAAATTAGCCAGATGTGGTGGCGGACACCTGTAGTCCCAGCTATTCGGGCGGCTGAGGCAGGAGAATGGCCTAAACCCAGGAGGCGGAGCTTGCAGTGAGCCGAGATCGCGCCACTGCACTCCAGCCTGGGGGACAGAGTGAGACTCTGTCTCAAAAAAAAAAAAAAAAAAAGAAAGAAAAGGAAAATAGAAATTACTTTGGTTAAAAATTGTAATTAATGTATATAAATGAGATAGTACCTTGGAGCAACAGTTTCAGAGAAATACAGTTGACCCTTGAATGGTGTGGGGGTTAAGGATACTGACCCACCTCTCAGTAGAAAATGCACATATAAATAAATAAAATATAAATATATTTTAGAGACAGAGTCTCACTTTGTCACCAAGGCTGGGGTGCAGTAGCATGATCATAGTTCACTGAAACCTTCACCTCCCGGGCTCAAAATATCTTCCTGCCTTAGCCTTCTGAGTAGCTGAGGCGCCACCACGCCCAGCTACTTTTTGTATTTTTTCTACAGAGGAGGTTTTACCATGTTGCCCAGGCTGGTCTCGAACTGCTAGGCTCAAGTGATCTGTCTGCCTTGGCCTCCCAAAGTGCCAGGATTACAGGCATGAGCCACTGTGACTCGCCTGTTCTTATTTAAAATTTTAAAAAAGCAAAAATTTTTTAAAGTTAAAATAAACTAAAGAAGATTAAAAGAACATAGGTCCATTACTAAAATAATTATTTCTGGTTCCATGGTAACATTTTAGAGACAGTTTTGCTATGTCAAAAATAAAATTAAAGCGTTACAGGATGAGTAATACATTAAGACAACGGAGGGACTCTTTTTTTTCAACATTTCCAACCAGGTCTCTGACTCTATTGCAGCAAGTTAAATGTCCCATGTCTGTATAAAGTACTCCAGCAGATTTAGGATTGGAATGCAAAAATTACATTGTAATACTGAATAAAACTGGGGCTAATGTGAGGAAATATGAACTCTTGGAGGAAGTTCAAGCATCAACAAAAGTAATCATGGAACTGCAGTTTGTTATTATAATAGATACTTAGAAAAAAATGTCTTCTGAAGAATGAAGGTGAAAAATTCTACATTCCCTGTTCTAGAAGTTGAACTACTGTACCTTGTTCTGTTGTGACAGAATGTATTCCCAGGTTTTAAATATTTTCTCCTTCTTTTCCTTCTCAGAGGGACAGCATCACAGGTGTAGGGGCGGCTGTTGTCTCTAATCTATTTCCATTATATGTTTAGGGGTTGGGGGAAGTAAAGAAGGGTTAGATTTGGGAACCCAAAGAGACAATGAAGAATCAAACAGGGTTTTGTTAAAAAAAAAAAAAAAAAGGAAAATTTAGTGTTTCATAACTAGATAACCAGTTTTAAAGTGTTCCTCTCTTTCTTGTCACTATTTTTGAATGTAAGATGCATTGAACAGACCTAAACAGGAAATTGAGTGGTGTAATTTAGTGAAATAAATGCAGGATTAAACTGCTGCATACAGAAAAAAATACTACCTATATTTTTCTAAATGTTCAGGTTTCTAAAAATATATAGTTATAACTTTAATTTCATGAACTTAATAAGTTGGATTTCCTGCCTTTTTTATTTCACATAAATTCACCAAGGAATCTAGAGGCAGTCTCTGAAGCTATTAGGGCTACTGCAAACCACCTCACAAAGATTCCATTTTAAAATCTTCCCTAGAGGACAAATTGAGTGAAAGTTCAGTTTATAATTTGCCTCTAAATAATGCCAGAAGACCAAACTGACCCTTTCCGAATTCGATCCTTTAACTCAGTGATTTCTCACCTGAGCTTTGGACCATGTAATAGTGCTTTAAGTACTTTAGCAAGGCATTCATACACTGCGTTTCTAATTAGGGAAACATACAACAAGATCTGTCCTTAAGCTGTTTTACTTTGCCTTATAATGGTCTCCATTTCCTTTCATGCAGCATTATCTTGATGAATTACTGTTTTTAAAGATCACCTTTTGCCTGGAAAGTGTGCAATAGATCAGGCATGATGAGGGTTTGTGTGGAGACTGAGATTTTGGTCAAATTTTGTATAACCCCATTGTCTGCTGTATTAATATTACTATGCGATTCCTGAATTTACTCTTTGTTTCTAGTTTGTATACTGTATATTTTAGCAAATTTGGGTGGATTCTTTCAACAATAAAGCATATTCAGTAGCTAAACTAGGACTAAAAATCATACAAGATTATCACACTCCAAAAAAATCTGTAGAGTACGGAAACTCTGTTGAAAGAAAGAAAGAGAGAGAGAGAAAGAGAGAAAGAGAAAGGAAGGAAGGAAGGAAGGAAGGAAGGAAGGAAGGAAGGAAGGAAGGAAGGAAGGAAGGAAGGAAGGAAGGAAGGAAGGAAGGAAGGAAGAGAGGGAGGGAGGGAGGAAAGAGTTCTATAAATCAGGTCACATTCCTTGAATTCAAATATTAATTATTCCCAATGACAATTACTGTGGTAATTGATTTATAGAGGTATGTTAGAATTTGCATCACCTACATTTATCCCTAGAAATCTAGCAATAGTTTAAAGAAAACTTACATGGTAATTTGTCTGTACTTACTGCACTTGGAGGAACACTTAAAAAACACTACACATAAACAAAAACAAAGCAGGCACATCACTGTGGAGTTCAAGTTTCTTAGAGTGACAATAACAGTATGAAAAGAGCAGCGTTGGCTCCACTGAGGACTACCATTTCTATAAAAGCAAAGGAGCAATTTAGAGGAAAGCTATCAAAATTAGTCACCATATCGGTGAGTTGATTGTTAAATAATGTCCTGAACTGACTTTGAAATAACACATGGGTATAGCAATGTTACTGTGTAGGGCAAATGGTAAAGAAACATCTTCTGAATTCATTTTAACTTACCTTACCTTTTCTTTTTGTCAAGTAAGTCTTTTATTTTTTTTTCATCAAGAAGTCAAGAAAGCACCTGTCCCTCTGTTAATTTTTTTACAGTATTAGATTTATACCTCTATTAAAGGATTTCAAAACTGCTTTGTAATTATCGAGAACAGATCTCAAGTTCTCATTTAAAAATAAAGTTAATGTCATGTCCAAAGTCATGGAGAAATTTAGAAGTGGTGTTTAAAATAGAAATTTAGACTACTGACTTGAAATCCCATGCTCTGACCACGAGACCACACGCCTGCCCAAAGATACTTAAAATTTTTACTGAGCTATTCTTCTTTGTAATTAGATGCAGTGATTAGAGTGTCTTTTGCATTACTCTGCATTTTTCTTTTAAGTCAGGGTTGTAAGCCACATAGGGCACTGTCCTTTACAAAACTAAACAAGGGATTTTCAGTTTTGCAATACAATCTCCTGATATTTGTTTATAGGTTTCACACATCAAAAACAATGAAATCTGTAATTTTTCAAATTACAATTCTCTCATTCTCTAAGTTATGTGCCTATGAGAATTTGCAAATCTTTTGAAGAGAATGTAATCTTTATGCTTACAAAATGTAGGTTTTCATATTTGGGTGCAATTACAAATCAAGGCCTTTTTTCCCCATAATAATCGGTTTCTTAAAGTTGTGGGTTTTCCTCATTTGAAAATAAATTAATGGGAATTTTAAGTTATAATTCATCCAGCTATTCAATCTTTTGAATCTTCAAAATTAGAAACCATTTATATTCTCAGTTCCCAAAGGAGAAATGACAGAAAGTGCTTTATATCAGAGCATGTAAATTACAATTTATTTTTTTGATTGGGGAAATAAAAATAAATAGTTAAAACTAGTTAAATTTAAATTTAAAAAGAAAGCTTTTATGTGACTGCTCATTATGTTTTTTCATTACAGGTATGTACTGTGTGATTAAATGTGAGTTTATTTTTATCAAGTACCTCTCAAGAAAGAAAGTCAGTTCTGAAACAGCAAAAGCTCAAAGTTCTACATACGGCTTTCAAAGGAATTTGAATTAGGTATCATTTGATGTTGCAAGAAACAATGATATCTTTTATAGCTCTAAACAGCAGTTTTTAAATTAGAGATTGATCTATAAAGGAGCTAAGTTTGCATAATCATTATTCATTTTAAGATAATATATGATAGCTACTAAATTATACAGTAGTTTTGTGCAGAGATTTATACATATTTTCTGATTGTCATCATCACATCATCTAATTATTCAGAAATCTCATTTTCAGAACCTTGGATTTTGGACATAGAGCTTTAAAAACAATTTGTACTTTATTTTGAGATGAAAATGTGGTCATTCACATTTTCCCAGACCTGCCTGGAGCAATCTGCAGGGTGGGGGTGAGATTTGGGAGTAGAGGGGAGGTGGAAATAGACACACACAAAACTTGTTAATTCCCATACAAGTGTGTGCTCGAAAAATGACAATAACAATCACAAAACCAGTTTATCATTGTTTTACATATTTATTTAATTCACTACTATGGGCTTATTTTGAGGTTTCCCAGAGGGAAACTAAGGTAGAATCAGGAACAACACTGCCCACATACAAAGGGGGGTCTTCCAGGTAGTAAGCCCTTGTCTCTTGATCTCAACTCTAGCAAACACACTGGAAGGCAGGCTCTTTGTCTAATTTGCTCAACACTGTACCTCTAGCATCTAGAGCAAGAAATGAAGGAATGGATGAATTATAAAGAATAATGACTCCTTTGGATACCTTTTAAATCAAGTTGCCAAGTCAACATTAATATTCATAGATAGACTGAAAGTGATGCCACAGATCAGTGAGTGATGTAGGAAGTCTACACATGGAAGGTATAATACTTGAGAGAACAAAGTCATGGTTGGGGAAATGGCTCTCTGACAGTGAGCATTTGGGCAATCTGAACTTTTCCAAAATGGACGTAAGTCATGGAAAGAACAGTGCTCTATTCACTTCAAAAACCTCCCCTTGAATATATGTGTGAAATATGATAGCTGGGCTTTCTTTAAAATTATACTTTGAAGGACAGGGTGGAGAAGACAGGAAAATAAGATGAATTAGAGATGAAATAAAATTGGCTTTGTGTTAATTGTTGAGGTTAGGCATGTGGGATTCACTTTGGTGTTTGAAATTTTCTATAATAAAAAGTCAACAAACATACACATCTCCACTTAAGAGCCTGACATAATAAACGTTTACACGGCTTAATGTGTAAATATAGCCTAATCTTAGAAAGCACTTCTTACACAGATTAACAAAATTTTAAAAACGTTTTTCTTTATGACAGAAAAAATTGCTTTCAGCTCTAGATGCAACAAATCATGATAGAAATTGGTAGTAGGCTGGGTGCCATACCTCGCGCCTGAAATCCTAGCACTTTGGGAGGCCAAGGTGGGTGCACTGCTTGGAGCCTAGGAGTTCGAGACCAGCCTGGGCAACATGGCAAAAACCTGTTTCTACAAAAAATACACACACACACACACACAAAATTAGCCAGGCATGGTGGCAGGCGCCTGTAGTCCCAGCTACTCAGGAGGCTGAGGTGGGAGGACCTGAGCCAGGAGGTTGAGACTGCAGTGAGCTGTGATCACCACTGTACTCCAGCCTGGGAGACAGAGTGAGATCCTGTCTCAAAGAAAACCTCCAAAAACCAAACAAAAAAACAAAAACAAACAAACAAACAAAAAACCCACAAACAACAACGACAACAACAAAAGAAACTGATGTCATTCCACATCATTAATATCAGGTTTTTAATGATCTTGGGGGAAACTAAGGAGCTATGCATATTACTCATCTTTATGCAAAGTCTGCATGATTCTCAGCACATTTTTGTGTTCACTTGGACAAGGGCTGAGTAAGTCAAGGAAAGTTATTGAAAAAGAGACCAAATAACCACCATGTATCCTCAATCATTCACCTGCTACCAACCATCTGCCAAAAAGACTTAAGTGTGGCCCTCTTGTTAGGTGGTAGAATTTATCATTTCATAATGTTTTTATGTGATTCTCATTGCTTGATCATGAGTCAGATTTATTTATCATGTAAAATTAATCTTGGATCCTGGCTTAACAACCTTTTAATGATTTTCTAGTTGTCTTAAAGTCTTGTTCCTCAATGTGGGATTGTGTATTTTCCTGCTTCTTCAGAAAACTCTTTTAGGACTCCTTTAGCGTGGTGATTTGTGACCTCATAAATACTAGTTAAATGAATATTAGATAATTAGTGTAAAATGAGTTTAACTTTGAATTGTCAATTATCTTTAGGCACAATCATTAGTGAGGTGATGCATTCAAATAAGAGTTGATGAAACAGAGTAAAGGAGGTGATTTTTCTAGTCCAATCCCCACACTTTCCCACTCAAATGATAACTGCAAGATTGATTTGTGAATGTTTGGCATGAAAGCCTAAAAAAGATAGCTACATATTACAGGGTCCTAAAGGCCAGGAATTATTTCTCTGTAAGTACCTTTTTCATTTCCTCATGACACCTAATAGTTCTGTAGCATAGCAGGCCTCAATGCCTTTCTCTGTAAAAATTACCATCACTACCCCCAGACTTTCTGATATGAAAATACACAGTTCTACCTTTAATAGTGTAAATCTGAAATTTTAAAAGCTAAGTTGTTACTGAATTAAGAAAATGTAAAATGATATCAGTACTAAGGCCAAAAAAAAAAAAAAAACCCTTTAATAGAAAAGGTCAAAATTAAGGGAGCTGTTTATTTAAAATTCTACTTTCACTCGTATTCATACAGTATATTTTGTAGTCTCCAACTGACCCTCCACCCCCAATCTATCTACTTATAAAAAGAGGGGTTTATGATTCAAATGCTATAGAGGAGGAAATCTAATTTTGACCTTGAGTCAAACTGATGCCAAAGGGAGTTTATGGTTTTCTCTACTTTATAAGCTATAATTGCAAATACAGTTTCCTTCATCTAAAAAACCATTCCACCCTGAAATTTTCAAACAAAAATAGTTTTCAGAAACATTGGCAAAAGACATCTTCAAAGGAAACTAACTAGTTTGAATTAAAAGGAAAGGGAGGAGAGAGATGGTGGATTTTTTTTTTTTTTTTTTGATGGTGGATATTTTTAAAGGGATTATGTTTTCAATATTTTGGGCACAAGATGTCTAATTCCTATTTTTTAAAGCATTTCTCATTTAAAATTTAAAGTAGATTAGTAACTTAAATGTGCTTAATTTGTAAATAAGATAAAAATAGCAAAAATGTGTATAACTTTAAGAGAAAAACAGTAATATAAAAATCCTTTCTCTAAATATTAAAGAGAAACAAAGGTATCAGTAAAAGCCATGAACTACTGAAATATAAGGGTCCATATCATATAATTAATACAAATGTAGTAATGGCATGAAATTTAGTGACCAAAAGTATTTTTGACTATTTTTATCAGAATATTTGATATGATAACTTCGTAATAACTTTAATTTCAACAAATAAATCATGTTAGTTGCCCCAATCCTGTTTATTATGGTGTATCTATAGGTTAAATTTAAAATCCTAACTAACTTTGAGATTAACTGACTAATCACCTTTGCTACAACTATTGGCTAACATTCAACATAAGACAAGTTAGGTTTCCAGTTTTACAAAGTTAGTACAATTTATCAGTAGTTGAGAAGGTAGGGTAGCACATTCAGTGGAAATGTCATCGCTTCTTACTCCTCATCACGGCAGGTTCCAAACTTTAATTTTCTCACTCCTTGTAAATACATAACTCTTTTCTTTGCATTGAATATATATACTTTTTTTTTTTTTTTTTTTTTTTTTTTTTTTTTTTTTTAGTTCTCACACTAAACTACTTTTGATTCCAGGGATTATTGAACATGAACTTTCATCACCAAAACCATGTTTGACTGAGGTAGCACAAGGGAACACACTGAATTAGTCTCAATATATTGTGAATTTACCTTTGAATTAAGTATATCAAATACAGAAACGGAAACTGGAGACATCTGAATCTTTGAGATGTCTCAGATATTGGACTGAAAGTTCATTTATCTTTTAAATGTCCATCCTAATGTGAAGTTCAGAGGTTCTTATTAATTTCTAGAAGGAAATAATTAAATACTTTTTTTAAAAATGGAGCTGGAAAAATATTCAGAGAAGTATAAAATCTTCCCAGAAATGACTCTGTGTCAGGACAGGCTAAAACAATAGGCTTAGAATGGTAAAGCCAGTTTCTGAAGTGATAGCCCCAAAAAATCCTGCCAAAAGTAAATTGACTAACCAAGCCAGAATAAACCAAACTCAAAACAGAAACAATCAGAAAACAAAGGTAAATGTTTCGGAATTGTTGAAGTTTTAACAGCCATTGGGAATATCCAATAAGACGACGAAGTGAGTCCGATACGATGAAGTGAGACCGAAAGTTATTTCGATTGTGGAACCCTTACCAGGGTAAACGTTCTGCAGCCTCTCTTCAGGAAAAGATAAAAGATGTATGATTACAGTCTGTAAAATATGTAAGATATAAAAGGTTCGGAGAATTAGAAGCTGACTTTAGAAAAGTAAGATTAGGTGGATATTCTCTGAAATTTGAAGAAAATATTCACAAGTAAAATGGAAGTCTTTCTGATGTGGTGTATGTTGAAAATAAATGGCATTAAGAAAAGTTCAAAAACTTAAAGGCTACTTCTACCTTTGATCACTAGGAGGGAAAGTTAGAGATGGTTTTGTTAAGTCCTTAAATGTGCAGGGTGACGCTACTCAAATCATTCCCTAGGGCCACTCGCAGAAAGAGAATATTAAAGTTGGGCTAGACTCATACCCAGCAGAACAATTCACAGAATCTTAATCTGTTAAGCTGGAAAGGACATTAAAGAACACCTAGTCCAGCCCCCTCATTTGACAGATATGGGAACTGAGATGCAGAGGGACTGAGTCATTTGTCTAATGTTATGCACTTGGTGACAGGCTGGAATAGAAATATGGTTTCTTGATCCCTGGTCTGAAGTTTTTTCCGCTATGGAATATTGACTAATCCGGGGCATCTCTATGCTCACTCAAAGCCAAAAACTATGTTATTCATAACGTGGATTGCCTTCTTACAGAGGTATGTGGGTTAAATAGAGCTAAATGCCATTACAACTATTGTGGTTATTTGAGCTTGCTGACTTGATCTACCTACTGGGGATCTACCTTCAACCACGAAGACCTGCAAAGGAGTCCACTGTCCTGTAATGCAATATTGTTACTTTGAGATCGAAACAATTATGTGAAAGTTCTTGCAAGAAAAGTTCTCTTTTAGACCCCCTTGTATTCTTACCATTTCCCTAAGTAATGGTACCTCATCTTGGAGAAGAATGGAGCTTAGATATCCAAATACGCTGGGCTGAACCCCGCCGGCCATTGTTGATGTTTCCATGTGGAGATAATCAGGGAATAGAATCTTCTAGTCTATGGCTATGTTTAGTTTATGTCATGGAGAAGAGAAGGAGACTGTCTATCAGGGTGGAAAATAACAAATGATAATTTTAATCAATTAAACATTTTGCCTATAAAATTGGACTATTATTGATATATCCATTAATAGAAATGCTTTTTTCCATACAGTAATCCCATGTAGGCTACTCGTACGGTCATTAGCATTTAATGCTCCTGATATTTCATGATAAATATTTACTTTCAAGTTAGAAAGAAAAAACTCACATATTTAAAAAAAGAGGAAGGTACTTCAAATCTGTTATGTTTTACATCATTTTCTTTCTATTTGATTCTTCTTTTAGGTTTAGAATAGATGTATATTGAATACATTTTTAGGCCAAATTCCCAAAGGCTAAGTATTGGATCAACATTTTTTGGAAGCTGATGCTAGATACCATCATAGAATGAACTCCTTAGATATAATACAAAATGTAAACTGTAATTGCAATTATGCTTATATAATAAATAACTTAGTAATCAGATTTTAAAAGTTTGACATCATGGTACAGGAATGAATATTCATATTATTGTCAATCTATCTCTATTTCTCAATTTAACAGCTTAAAGATTCTTATTTGTTTTCTGTGTAAGCTTACCAGCTTTCACAATCTTCTCTAATTTTGCAACACTGCTCTTCCAATACTTATAGCACATAAGGAAATTTTAATTCTAAGTTATATCCGTACATTCGAAATGAATATTCAAATATTAAACAGTACATTAGGATGACCTTTCTTGTTGGCACATCCCTTCTTTGCTGATTGCACATGATAGTAACCTACAAAAGAAACACATGATGACAATGACATAGGTTTGCGGCTATTTGACTTTCCAAAGGCCAAAGAGGAAGCTATCATTGAAACCAAACAGTAAATCCTGGCCAAATATAAAAATTGAAGTCAAACTTCACTACGTCTCTAATTCAGAGTTTGGTAGAACATTTCAATAAGCACAACTTATTTTTTCTTTATAGTTGATTATTTTCATCCTTTTCTGAAGAAATAACTAGACATTTTAAACTGAAATCCATGAATTCCTCTGAGAGCCACAAGATGGTGCTATAAAGTGGCATTTAGAAAATTTTGACAAACCATATGACTTCTAGGAGCAAATACTTATTAGGCACGGTCACGTAATTATCATTTAACAATATCAGCTACAGATAAATGGTATTTTAAAAAGGCAATAGTAAACCAAATTTTTTAAAATAAAGGAAGTATACTTTACTCTTAATGTTGTTTTAAAATATTCTGTCTCATAAATCATATTTTTGTTGACTCTGTTTTCAACAGAGTGTTTTAAGAATATTTTGTGAGAAGATTAAGAATGGAATTTGGATCTCAACAAGGCTAAATCATATTAGAGAAAGTACTGGACTGATTGGAGACCAATCCCTGCTCTCCACCTGAATTGCTGTAACCAGTCTTCTTTCCATCTCTTCCAGTGGTTCTCAATCAAGGGCAATTTTGCCCTTGGCAGGTTTTTGGCAACGTCTGGAGACATTTTTGGTTTTCCTAGCTGCAAGGGTGGGGATGGAGGGAGCTGCTACTGGCATCTAGTGTGTAGAGGCCAGGGATGCTGCTAAGGGTCCTACAGTGCACAGGACAGCCCCTCACAACAAAGAATTATATTGCTCAAAATATAACAGTGCCAAGGTTGAAAAACTGACCTATTCATTCACTTCCTTGTTGTTGGTTTGTTTGTTTATTCATTAATTTGTCCTCACATTCATTCACTGATGCATATACTTATCCACCATCAGTCCATGAATTCATTTCGTCAATACATTTTTACAATGTGCCTACCATGATTCAAGACTGGACTAAGGGCTGTAATGGCTCATGCCTGTAACCGCAGAACTTGGGAGGCAAGGCAAGAGGATTTCTTGAGGCCAGGAGTTTGAAATCAGTCTGGGCAACACAGTGAGACTGCATCTCTAACAAAATTTTAAAAATTAGCTTGGTGTGGTGGCATAAGACTGTAGTCCCAGCTACTTAGGTGGCTGAGGAGGGAGGATTGGCTTAGCCAAGAAGGGCAAGGCTGCAGTGAGCCATAATCATACCACTGTACTTCATCCTGAGCAGCAGCAACCCTGTATCTAAAAACAAAAAAAAAGATACAAAGATAAGGACTATCCTGTTTCTACTTAATCTGACAGGAGAGAGAGGTGCTTATGAAATAATCTAAACAATAATATGATGTGATCAGTGTTTCATTTCTAAGTGTAAGATGTTCTGGGAACAAAGAAATTATTTAATGAATCCTAGGAAAGAGGATAGAATTCAGGAAGTCTTCACAGAGATGGGGGTTGTTTATTGGATGGGTGGGTGAGGCCATGGAATGAAATTTTGAGCAAAGCACAAGCAAAGTCAGAGCCATGTAATAGTTTAAATTGTTGGTGAGCAGGTACTGTTAGGGTATGAAATTAGAATGAGGAGGGTTGGGAAAAGGAATGGAGAAAATACTTTAAAAATTGGGCAGGGCCACTCTGGGAAGGGCCCTGGACTTTATCCTCCAGGCATGTAAAGTTTAAAATAGGATCGGCACAGTGGCTCATGCCTGTAATCCTAGCACTTTGGGAGGCTGAGGACGGTGGATCACTTGAGGCCAGGAATTTGAGACCAGCCTGACCAACATGGCGAAACCCATCTCTACTAAAAATACAAAAATTAGCTGGGCGTGGTGGCGCAAGTCCATAATCCCAGCTACTCAGGAGGCTGAGGCATGAGAATCCCTTGAGCTTGGGAGGCGGCATTTACAGGGAGGCAAGGCTGCAGTGAGCAGAGAGTCTTCCACCACACTCCATCCTGGGCAACACAGCAAGACTCTGTCTCAAAAATAATAAATAAATAAATAAATAAAATTAAAAAATAAATAAATAAAATAGAAGAGTGATATTAGACATGTAATAATTACCCTCTTTAGGCCTGGGTTTCATACCCTTAATGTGAGAAACATGTCAGGTTTCCTCTAGCTTTAAACCATGTTTTATAATTAGACGGTCAATCCATTAGATATATTACATACTGTATACTATTAGATTTATATTACAACTTTCAACAAAATCACATCTATAAAGAACATTTTTTAATATATAAAAACTGTGTTGTCACAGACATTTACTTTCATTATGATGAGCAAAATATTATATATTCCTATTAACATATTTGGTGTTTGTTTTAAGACTGGACATACTTGAGGAGATCAAGTTATTCTACAGAATACAGTCTTCCAGGCCAGGCACTGTGGCTCACGCCTGTAATCCCAGCACTTTGGGAGACTGAGGTGGGCGGATCACAAGGTCAAGAGATCGAGACCATCCCGACCAACATGGTGAAACTCCATCTCTAATAAAAATACAAAAATTTGCTGGGCGTGGTAGTGAGCACCTGTAGTCCCAGCAACTCTGGAGGCTGAGGCAGGAGAAGCACTTGAACAAGGGAGGTGGAAGTTGCAGTGAGCCAAGATCGCGCCACTACACTCCAGCCTGGTGACAGAGTAAGACTGTCTCAAAAAAAAAAAAAAAAAGAATACAGTCTTCCAGTTGGTTTATTACTACGTCAATTGAGGTTGCACCCAGGATAAATTTTTAAAACATTTTTCCCTCCAACTTCTCTACTCTTGTACTTTTTATCAATAAATTTTAGACAGTCTAATTAGATACAACTAGTTTAACAAGTTTTATAGTTTGAAAAATTTCTTCAAAAGTATTAGTGTTTTATAGAAATAAAACTGTGGAGAGTCCTTTGTGTCTTACATTAACAAATAAAGAAAACCTGATATGAAAAGTTGTGTGGATTTTATTTGAGTAAAATCAGTAGTCATAAAATGAATATTTGATATAATTTGATTCTGATTTACAAAATGTATTTTCATTACGTATTTTTGATTATATGTTTTTATATTTATAATTTAAATTTGGCTTTAAAATATGAGTGGCTGAAGCCACTGCTGCAGACAGTTCTGTAGTCATTCAGAACTTAAGGTCACAGAATAGATCAAAGGGAGTAACATGAGATATAAGTAAAAAAAAAGAAGGATGAGGGTGCAGAGAACAAAAATGGGCCCCATATCTAATTAAAATACAGAAAACCCAGAAATCTCCTATAAGGAACACATCTATCCTTTTGCTTAAAATAGAAAAATGAAAATACCGATGTTTAAACTCACAGAGGTATTGGGAAGAGCAGGGTTGTATTACAGTCTTCAGAACTGGTTAATGATACAGTAACTGAGCCACTTTCATTCTTGCATGTTGTTTGAACTGTAATTACCTGCCCTATTTGATTGCATCTTTTGGAATCCTCCTTTCTCCTTCCCCCAAATCTTGATCGTTATGGTTTCTTTACCACATTTCCTCCAGTATTAATTCAAGTCTTTGATGGAACATTTCAGATTTGAATATTCATATTTATTTCCTCTGTAGAAATTAAGACCCATCCAATAATTTACAAAGTAATGTGGATTTTCCACAGCACTTGCTTTTTTTTTTTTTTTTTCCAGACAGAGTCTCGCTCCTGGGCTCAAACTACCCTCCCACCTCACCTCCTGAGTAGCTGGGGACTACAGGTGAGCACAACCATGCTTGGCTAATTTTTGGACTTTTTTTTTTTTTTTTTTTTTTAGAGACAGGGGTCTCCAAATGTTGCCCAGGCTGGTCTTGAACTCCTGAGCTCAAGCAATTCACCCGCCTTGGCCTTCCAAAGTGCTGGGGTTACAGGCGTGAGTCACCGTGCCCAGCAGTGCTTGCATTTTGAGACCACATAATAGATCTCTTTTCAAGAGAAAGGGTTAATTTTCAAAAGATAAGAACATTGTATGATGTTATAAAAAAGGGGTTCAAGCCCAAGAAAAGTGTTTGAACTAGTTTGTGGTTTTGAAGGGACCTTAGGTTTCAGGCACAGGCTGTGGAAGAAGCAGATAAGGGCAGATGGGGGTTGAAAAGTGCAGGACTGTGGGACACCCAGCTCTCCACCCCAACCCCCTGCTTCTATCAGCCACTCTGCTTTCATCTCTACTGTCTTATTTCAGGTGAGGTGTAATTTTTTTTGAGGCAGGGTCTTGCTCTCTTGGGCTGGGGTGCAGTGGTGTGATCACAGCTTACTGCAACCTCGACGTCCTGGCCTCAAGCCATCCTCCTGCCTCAGCCTCTCCAAAGCACTGGGGTTACAGATGTAAGCCACTGCACCAGGCAGAGGCAGAATTTGAACAAAGGGTTATGAGGAGACGCCAGGTGATCTCTAAGGTCCCTTCTGCCCTGTAGGGGCAGGGAATTTTTGCTTTCAAATCTTTGACATGAGCATTGACCTTTAAGCTAAAAGTGTTGAATAATAACTGAGAGACACAGGATAGGATAAAGAAAACATGCAGGCTGGGCACGGTGGCTCATTCCTGTAATCACAGCACTTCGGGAAGCTGAGGCAGGCCAACTCCTTGAGTTCTGGAGTTCAAGACTAGCCTGGGCATCATAGCAAAACCCCGTGTCTACAAAAGAGACAAAAATTAGCAAGGTGTGGGAGCACGTGCCTGTAGCCCCAGCTATTAGCCAGGTGTGGTGGCACCTGCCTGTAGCCCCAGCTACTCAGGAGGCCTAGGTGGGAGAATCACCTGAGCCTGGGAAGTAGCGGCTGCAGGGACCCATGGTCAGCCACTTCATTCCGTCCTGGGCAAGAGCGAGAGTCTGTCTCAAAACAAAAATAAAAACAAAAAACCATGGTTTAAAAAAAAGGCATCAAAATAAAAGTTTTTAAAAAAGCAAAAGCACCAACAAATTAATCTTTACCCCTTCTTCCTAAGAAATTAAATATTTTTTATTTAAATGTAATGAAACGGTACATTCAAAAAAGTTAAATTCCTTCCAACACTGAGCTATATAGTAAAAACCAAACAAACTAGCAGGAAAACCTGAGTTTGAGTGTCCTGCAGAGACGGGGCTTGGAGATCTACCCAAGAGCAGGAGAACTGGTTCTCTCCACAAGGGGCTCCTTTTCAAAACAAGGGGTGCCTCTGAACACCCACCTGAATTAGGACGTGGCAAACATGACACGCAGGCTTTCGTTCTGGGTCTCTGATTTCTGTGCATATAGGACCTTCCCCTCTTGGTGTCAGTAAGAGTTGCCATTCATTTGCATATACATAGGGACATTAAACAACAACAGCCCTACAAAAGTGTGGAGAGCGTGACTGGCCACTGCTGGACTGACACAAGATGTTGGCAGTTACCATTCACGGGTTGGCATTTTTAAGTAAATATTTATAGATAAAACTTCATAAAACAACAAAAATTCACGTAACTTAGGGGAAAACGTGTCTAAGCATTCCCAGCATTGTTTGAATATAATGATACATTTTGTGAATTTTAGTAGCTTTGGAAATAATCTTAAGGTCATCCCAAAAGTTAAAACAAATTTTCAGCAGAAATTCAAAGTCTATTTTAGGAATTGTTTTTCATCTGCAATATAACTAATAGTTATGAAAAAACAGCGTTGGAGAGAGGCTCTTGGAAACACTTTATTTCATCTGCATTATGCCCAGGTCCCTTAATAAAGGAAAGCACAACTGAATGACCACATGGAAGGTATATAAAAGCAAATAATGAATTAAGGGGCGGGTGGATCATAGGCTTTTAACTTTTGGCTAGTTACATGAGATATTCCAGCTGTGAATGCATAGCAAGCGATTCCATTTTAAGCTAATAACTATGCTTACATTTTAGCCTATTGGTCTTTTTCGAAAGAGACATTGGCAGACTAAGGAGAAAGACCCCAATCCATACTGTGTAAAAGGAAAGTGATTTCAAAAATATTAAGGTGAAAAATAAATTGTTAATTTTCAAAATTCTATAGTTTCCCACACCCCTCCTTCCTCCAGACAAAAATGGCTAGTGATCATTTTATGTAATTAATACACAGGTGTGTGGGGAGTGGAGGTGTTTCTGTTAGTTGCTGTCACTTTTTTCTGAACATCAAGCTCCTTTTCTTCACTTAAATTAATAGCACAGCTTCTGTCGCTCCAAACTAATAATGGTAGCAGTGAAATCTATTTGCTATTTTAAAAAAATGACTAGTAGAACACATATTTCATAATATCACATGATAAAACAATTTAAAATATACAGGTAATTAAAAACACTTTACTGTCCTACAATGACAACTAAGGTCACTTTTTAAAATCTCTTATTTATCAGACTACATTTATACGAAAGAAGAAATAAATTGTTTTGTGTGTTCCATGAGGGAAGAAAATAGAATGAAGTCTGACATAGTGCAAAAATGTGATTAAAGTGAAATTTTCAAAGAAAAAACTGCAATAAGAATTAGACTTCTGTCTTTCTAAGGATAATTCTCTACTCATGGTTTCCTGAACACAAACAAATGCTACACCAAAAAAAAGAAAAAACAACAACAGAATATAGATAGTATTAATTAGGAGGTTCTTTAAAAACATTTCAAAATTCCACAGCACAACAGGAAACCTAATTTTCATACTCTGAAACGTATCAGGTAAGTAGAGTGGATTCTTTTCCTTGTTCCAATAAGGTTTTGCCACCTTCTTTTTTTCTTTCTTTCTTTCTTTTTTTTTTTTTTTTGAGACAGAGTCTTGCTCTGTCCCCCAGGCTGGAGTGCAGTGGCACGATCTTGGCTCACTGAAACCTTCACCTCCCAGGTTCAAGTAATTCTCGTGCCTCAGCTTCCTGAGTAGCTGGAATCACACGCATGCACCACGACACCTGGCCAAGTTTTGTATTTTTAGTAGAGACAGGGTTTCACCATGGTAGCCAGGCTTGTCTCAAACTCCTGACCTCAAGTGATCTGCCTGCCTTGGCCTCCTTAAAGTGCTGGGATTACAGATGTGAGCCACTGCGCCTGGTTTGCCTTCTTTTGAAATAAATTGGCTGTCTTCTATCTATGGAAGTCTAGAAACTCTTGAACAGAATATGAATTATATGTCTCCACTGGCCTGGAAATTTCTACCCTTGACATTGTTGGTTTTGTTGCCCATGTCGGGGGCCAGAAGAGAGGATGCAGGCAGGGCAGAGTGGCACGGTTTCCTCTCAGGCCTACAATCAGAAACAGGTTGGCGCAAGGGAACAATCCCAGGGCCAGGATCAGGGTGAGGTCAGTGAGGCTGAGTTGAGAGGCAAGTGCAGGGTCGGATCCTGTCTTTACTTAAGATTTTGATACTTTGTTCACCACATTTCTTTTCTGCATTAATTTTTATTTTTAAAAATGTTGCATCCCTGAGTTTTTTGGCACCTACTTACATTTGTGCCCAGGGTGAATGCCTCATTGACCTCACCCTTGTCCTAGCCCTGCTCAACCAGTACCTGGGCTGTGGGCTCAGGTAGATCCGTGAGGCCACAGCAAGCACAGCCTCTCCCTTTTACCTCTTCAGCTCAGATGGGCCAGGAAAGTCTTCTACAAGAGCTAAGTTCTCCCTGCTTGCAAAAATGAAAACGAAGGGTAAAGAAAAGTGTCCTCTTTGTCTAACAGGAAGCCAATGGGAGTGTTACGGAACAGCAGTTGTAGATAGAACTGACCGGTGGGAGTTTCAGTTTGTCTCTATTCTAGGGTTTATATCTTTCTGGACAGGAACAAAAGAACTAATGCCCACAAGGTGAATTTAGCAGAAGAATCAAGGAGTCAGAATAATACATTTATTCAAAAAGTAGGAAGACTCCCTCCAAAGAATGCTAAGTTAAATAAAAATGAGAGACTTGAGATGCACACACAAATATTACATAAAGCTCTTTTATGTAGCGAAATGGGCAGGATTACATGCAGTACACCTAAAGTAAGCGATGGTAACTTTCCATTCTTGAAGAGAACAAAATAATACTTTCAATCGTATCGCTAAACTTCTCATGAGACAGGTTGGTATGTGTCTCCTTGTATTTTCCAAAAATACATACTTACCGTCCTCAGGCAGGCGCCAGATGCTGCCCCCCACAAAGAACACTGGGGCCCTGCTTCTCTCCATTTGTGTTTGAAGCGAGTAGAGTGGAGAAAGGGATGCTTTCAGAAATGTTATCTTACTTAATGTCCCCATAGCCTGTAGCTCTGTAAGGAACAGTCTCACAGGGAGAGAGAGAGGATTAGGAGCCATGGGGGAAAAAGCTTTCCTTCTGGCAGTTTCTACAGCTAGAACCATGAAGCCCCTAGGTGTCACACTGTTTTCTCTGGAGGAATATAAGACTAGATGTAATATTATTACACCATCTCATTTAGAAGTAGTATCATCATCCGATTGTTTGGAAAGGTGAAATACAGGGGATTCTAGTTCTTTGCCCTACCATGGAAGGAACATTTGACACCACAGTACTTTTTTTTGGAAAACGGAAGCTAAAGCTAGAGGCCAAAAAAGCTCTCAAAAGGGAAGATGAAGAAAGTTAGGAATATTGGTCTGGTTAAAAAGCTCTCAAAATTATGTAGTGAATGCTGACATTAGATAGGTATTGCTCTTTAGGTAATAACATGGATATGTATCTCCTTTATGCATTTTTATGCAGATTTAGTAGGAAAAAAACCCTAAATATATATTTAATTCCATAGGATCCCAGTGCATTTTGAGGATTTAAACAGATAAGCCAACCTCAAAGGGACTGATTCTTGCAACTAAAACACAGACACCTCTGGGGTGAAATGTGGCAACAGTTTGACAGGCATAGCAGTAGCTTAGGCCAGAAAGGATTTATCCAATTAAAATTATGGGATGAATTTTGGCTGGCAGAATGTAATTACCAGCCTTGGAATGGATCCAGGATCCTGAGGTTAACACCCCTCCTCTTGCCAACAACCCTCCTACCTGCCAACACTCCGAGATGGAGAAGGCTGGATCTGACATAATCGCACATAATACTGTTGTGACATCTAAGTACAATGATGATGATGTGAGAAGCATCATGAACCTGATTTTTTTTAACACTCATTATGTTACTTATTTTTATGCCACATTAGGCTAGAAACCAAATGTCCACATAAATGTTAATTTCCTCAAATCTGTGTTTAAAAATTATAATTAGAAAATAAAAAATAGATTTAAAAATTAATTTATTCCGTCAAAGTAGTTATTTAGTGATTATTTCACTACAGGAACAAAATTGGATCAAAATGGTGACATTTAATCCTTGCTACACGAAAAAAAAAAAGCAGGTCCTGATTTTTTGGAAGCGAAATGTGTTTTCAAGGTTGAGTGGCCTAGAAAAAAAGGAAATGCGGAAGCCTGTTTCATATTCGTTGTAACTTTGACTAAATGGGTATGCACAAGGACTGCTTTTGTCCCGGGGTAGGTCCAGTTCACAGTCACGGGGGCCACTAATCCTTCAGGAGGGGATTTACTAGAAGGGTGTGTGTGACTGCATGTGTCCCTTGCAAGGAAACCAAAGAGCCCCCTGCTGGTGCATGATCAATAGGCAAAGACCTGATCATTAGATTCCAATGCCCCTTTAAAGTCATTAACTGACTAGAGAATTGCGAAGGGTTTGGCGATACAGAAGAGCAGACGAAGAGGCAACACTGAGAAGAAACTGAAGCGTTCAGGGACGCCAGGCACGTGGTGCCGGGTCAGGGAGGGAGAGGCAGAGCCAGCCCGGGCGGTGTGCGGCTGGGGTGGGGCGCGCTCCGGGCGCCCGGGAGGCGGAGTCGGCGGCGGAGGCTGCGCGCGGGCCACGCGCGGCGGCGACTCGGGCTAGGCAGCCGCGTTGCCCCAGTGCCCTTCGGTGCGCGCAGGTCCGCTCCCCTTCCAAAAACTGCGGAGCGGGAGGCGCGGCCGCTAGTTCGAGAGCTCGTCCGGGGCAGCGCAGCCGCCGGCCGCCCCTCACTCCCGGGCGCCACAACCCCGCGCCCTCGCCGCTGCTGCGTTCCGCGAGACCTGTGTGGAGTCCGGGAGTCACTTCGGGTTCCCTTTCAGCGCACGTGGTCCTGGGACACTCCACCCAGGAACCCAGGCGGCACCGCGCAGGGATTCCCAGCAGCGGGGTTCTGGCCGCAGCACGCGTTGCAGCAGCCTGGCGAGCCTCCTTGCGGCCTCCAAGTGCCGGTGGGGTGCGTGCGCAGGGGGCAGGTGAACTGCTGCACTTTGCACTTGCTGGGCTAGGTTCTCTGGGGTTGGGGAGGCGCGGAGGCGGAGGACGGTCGCGTGTTTGATCTATCACCAGAGGTCATCCAATGGTAATTGAAGGGATGGGCTAGGAAGACTAGGATCTCCCTGTCCCAAACACAGAGTGTTTTGGGGGGCTTGCGTTTGGGTCACTTTCTGAGCCTGGTACTGCCGCTCATTTCAGCTTCGCTGTGAAGGTGAATTTTTCTAACACCATCTTTGTGTGATTTAGCTGTCCACAGGGAATCAAAATGTGGAATGAGAGGATGAAACTAATCCTTTCTTTTGCACTGTTAGGGGTTGCCATAAACACCATTTGTTAAAAAGCATAATTATGTTGGGAAAGTGCCTGATGAGACAATTAAGCTGCATAAACACACTGAAAACAAATGAAAACCAGAAGACGCCCACACCCCTTGTGTAAAGCAATTTTTTGTTTACATAGAAACGAGAGGTCTGGGCTGATTTATTACAATAATGTTATTAATATCTAGAAAAACCTAATGACAGACTTTTTATGAATTTTCAGTGATGAGACGATGGACTTGATATGAAAACCTGCCTGCAAACCTGAGCTAGCTACGAAGCCTGAGCTCTCTCTAGGTTAAGATGATTAGGCCAACGAATGATCCTGGCGAACAAGCCAGCGGATTTATTCAGGGAGAGCACCATTACTTGCACCAGAGCACTTTTAGCTTAAACTCTAAAGTTTAAAGCATGTCTCAGAGTTAGACCACTGTGGTTGATATCCCTCACGCAGGGAACATTACCTGTCAGAAAACGACCCTCATCAAACATTTGTTGAATGAATTCATGAGGGCCTCATCCATTTTTAGTTATGATATTTAAAAGAGACCAACGTTATGAGGTGCTGAACTTGAAGAGGGAAATTGTTTTCTTATTATTTTAAGATATTTTAATTCCTTTAGATCGTGAATATCATTTGAGGTATGGAAAAATGAGTCAAAAATGCTATTCTAGAGTACTAAAAAGAAAGCAACCTCCAAAACCTGTGTAATTAATCTATTTTCAACAAAAATCACATTTTTGATATTATTGAGTAATATATATCAGAATACGTGTCATCTTTCAAGTTACAGAATTTTGTAAAAAGACTTTAAACTGATTTAGAAACTTTGGTGGAACAAGGAGGAACTTAGACAATTGTCATGTAAACCATCCAAATGGCTTCCTTGTTTATTATACAAACAATGTCCATGGTGTGGCCTGTAGATACTTTTTCATTCTTGCCACAAGAATTTCTTTTATAAGAATCCACATATTAAATAATCTTCCTCGTTTCCTTTTTCTGCATTTCCCCAGTAAGTCTAGTTTAACAACAAAAAAAAATCATACCTATTTGTAAAATAGTACAGACCTTGAAAACAGGGATAAGGCTAAGGAAAACTATGCTTAAAATGGGATAACACACTTTAATGAAAAACTTTCACATACATGATGGAATTCATACTGAGGACCCTGCCAGGTATTTTCCAGTGTCGTTACAAGGTTCGTATGTATGTGACCGTGTACACATTGTTTCTTATTTTAGTCAATCTGGGGATTTTATGCTTTAGAATTTTTCTAGGAATGAAATAGTAAAGTGCTCATATTATGACTGCTTCATTTCCAAAAAGTTATGATTTTTTTATAGTTAAAACATGAAAATATGAATGAACTCTAGAGACACATAAAAATTTTTCTCCTATTCCAGAAAAATCATGTCTTCTTCCAGAGTGGGACTCCGTTTGGCTGCCTGTTTACTAAACATTTCAGAAGCCAGAAGAAAATACATTGTTGAGAGCATAGCAAAAGCAGCTCTTCTTGACAAAAATGGTAGGAAAAGCAGACAATTGAAGCTGAATATTGTAGTGTTTTGATAATATAGTAATTTTTGTACTGTGCACATTGTATCTACAGAACACTTTTCTTCCTTTCTTCCTGAATTTTCCTCCTTGTTCTTGAGCTGTTGCAGCTCTGCACAACTCTAGGATACTGAGATAGCTCAGTTACTCAGATGTGCACATATGCTCTTTTCTAAATGTCTGCATACGCTCAGCAGCGCAGCTCTTAACATTTGCGTGTGAGTCTCTGAGATGCGTGTTGTTCAGAATATTGACAGGCTTCTGGGGAGGATGTATTTACCTAAAAGTATAATGTTTCCCTCATGGGTCGTTTATTTGATCATTAATAGAATGAGCATAATCGTACCTTATGCTTTTTATTGAGCAGGTTAAATGAAAAATAAACTTGCCAAATACCAACTACTTTTCAAAGCACTCCTGCCAGCAAAGCCCATGCAATCATTACAGTATTATTATTTCTGCCCTCTTTTCTCTGTATAGAGACTGTTAGGCAAGTGCATTTAAATGATGTGCGTAAGATCACTCAGCAATTTGGTGACAGAAGACTGGAACTCATGCCTCCTTATTCCCTTGGCCAGTATTACTATGAAGGATACTGCTCTTTTTTTCACCCTTCTTAAAATGTTCCTGTAATGACACATGGTTAGATATTATTTGTCTTTACTTTCACTCACACTAACACACACAACAGTATATACAGTCGTTTAAATAGAATGCTTGTTATTAAATCAATAACTTTTTGGCAACAAGTGAAACCAGCCCTAAAGCATTTCAGACAGTAAATTTTAATTTCCGATTGTCATTTTTAATGTGGTTACTGTTTTTCATATGAAAGAAGTGTTTTCCCCCAACCCATCTTAACTGTGAGCATATTTAAGTTACTGTCTCGCAACTTTGCAGGAGCCAGAAATGTCTATGAAAATTCCTGATAATTGCTGATAGGAAAACTCCTTTGGAGTTGGTATGCAGCTGTGATTTTGCATGCTTTTTGTGGAAAGAGCCAGCTCGGGCTCTTCATTGTCAGACACAGTACACCTAATGGGATTGGGTTGCCTGTCTCTGTGATTAAGTAAATGTGCAGAGACATTTGTGGAAGACACACACTGATGGATGCCTGGGTCTCAACTCACAGTTTTTATCAGCTTATTAGTGGCAGCAGCTCAAATGGAATTATAGCTATTATACTCCATTACAAATACCAAACAATTTACTTCTGCTGAGATTCACACTGACAGCTCCTCTTGCCAGCAGTAATTTTTTTTCTATATGCATGCTTAAGAAATTGCAGGAGAGAGTAGTATTTTATTCTTTCAGCATTTGATTCAATTGAATCATATGAAACTGAGAATAAAAGCTTTTCAGGAGAAGATTTAGGATGAAAAAAAATTGAATCATATCTCTTTTTTTCCAGGAGTTAGAGTATGTTGAAAAACTACATAAAATAGGAGGTTGCATGATCTTGTTCTTACTTCATCTTTTATAGTTTTCAAAATGCAAGGAAGGTAGCACTAGTTAAGAAAATGAACCTTTTTTTTTTTAACAAATATTTTAAAGGCATTTTTTTAAGTGAGTGGAATAAAACTATATAAACTGTATTTTTTTTCTAATTAAGCAATGTGAGCACATTTAAATGGCCTAGAAAGGTCTTAGGTAAAGGAATCTGAGTTATAAATTTTAGACCTACACCAGGGCAGGACTCTATAGATGCTCATTTGGCCATGAGTGAGTGACATACATATGTTTATCTTCTCACATTATTAAAATTAATAGTGTAGGGCTGTTGTAAGCTCTGTAGTTCCTGGGTGTAACTTGTTTTTCCTTTCCTCTGAAAAGATTAATTGTTAAGCTGCCAGGGGACAGGGAGACAAGGTATAATAGCATAACCAAAGGTTTAATTACCGCCTGAAAACTTTTGTCCTTCACTTTGAATTTGCTTTTGTAGGCATAAGGGGTACTTTTAAGGAGCCTGGACCATGCTTGTAAACTTCAAAAATAACTCTAGGGCTATGTATGGCTGCCACACAAGGGAATGGCAGCTTTCTCCTCCAGCTTACACATATTCAAGAGAGTCACAAACCACCAAAAGCTGGAAGTTGTTAACATCTGAAGGCTGTTGGTGGCCTCCGAAAAGGAGATGGTGGACTCAGAACAGTTTCTAATGGACAGGTGCATGCGTCTCAAAAACCTCTGCTCTGGGCACTAATTGGTCTATTCTAGTTTTACCAGATGTTAGATCTTGACCCAAACAGTTTAGTTTCTGGATTTGGGAAGGAAATGTTGACAAGGCCTAGGTGATGAGATTGATGAAGAACAGGATTTACAGCGATATGATTTGGCTATTAGAGAAAGGGGCTACCATCTTAGACAGAGTTAAGGGAATTTTGGCAAATTCAGTAGCAAGTCCAAAAGAGGGTCTATTATAGACATCAAAAGCTTGTGTCTGGGCTGAGCCATCTGGTTATACAATAAGATGCTGTAAGAAAAGTGGACATTGCCTCTCATGAATTTCATGTTTATTCAACGTCACTTCCAAAAGTCACATCCCAGAATTTTTCAACTAAGCTAAATTTAATTATACCAGAAGAAATAAACTATTAAGGTTTTATCACAGAAAAAAAAATTCTTGCACTCCTGTCTTGTTTTCTTTACAGGAAAGAAACATCCTCAAGTGTCAGTGCTCAATATATTTTCTGATCAAGACTATAATAGATCAGTCATTACAATAGCAGCTTCTGTTGATAAGTTGGGTAAGATTTCAGTTTCTTTCTTCACATATTTGTCTTTATTTTGGTGAAGGGTAGGCCTTCGGGTAGACCTGAACATTATCTAATCATTGATTTCCTGTGTAAATCTGAATACTCCCCTCTGTTAAGTAAAGAGTCTACCACAAAACTACATTTAGTCATTTTTCTGAACATGTAAATCTCAAACATCCTCCATTTCCTCTTTGTTACAGTGAACTTTGGGGTCCAAGATTTCATGACTTTTTTTTTTTTCTTTTTCTTTTTGCTGAAGATGATCACATATCCTTTGTGGTTAAGAAAAGACATCTTCAGGTTTTAGCCCGTGAAGTAATAGTGTTGAAGTCAGCTTTCATTTCACTGCTAAGCTGGCATGGAATGAAACATGCTAAGCAGTGCATTCTGGGTTGGGAACTTGAGATCTGGAGTTGGGCCATGAGTTGACATGTCTCACAGGGACATTGTAAGGTTTAGTAGAGAGCTTACTGATAACTTCAGCAAGCATAGGACAGATTATCTTTTTTTTTTTTTTTTTTTTTTTCAAGACAAGAGTCTCACTCCATCACCCAGAGTGGAGTGCAGTGGCCTGATTTCGACTCACTGCAACCTCTGCCTCCTGGGTTCAAGCAATTCTTGTGCTTCAGCCTCCTGTGTAGCTGGAATTACAGGCGCACACCACCATGCCTGGCTAACTTTTTGTATTGTTTTCAATAGAGATGGGGATTTGCCATGTTGGCCAGGCTGGTCTCAAACTCCTGACCTCAAGTGATTTGCCTGCCTCAGCCTCCCAAAATGCTGGAATTGTAGGAGTGAGCCACTGAGCCCGGCCTGGACAGATTATGTTGAATGTTAATCTTAATACAGGATAAAAATCCACTTTTTCCTCTATTGCTAAAATGGTCATACTGTATTACTAATAAAAACTCAGAGTAATATCATAAAACTCTTAGGTGTCTATAATATGCATTTAGCTATAATAATTCAATGAAAATATAATTAGTGGATAAGAGCAAAACTAAAATAAGTATGCTTTAAAAAATTTACGTGAAAAAGAATTTATGTGGTTCAGCACAGTGGCTCATGCCTATAGTTTCTGCACTTTGGGAGGCCAAGGTGAGAGGATTGCCTGATGCCAGGAATTTGAGACCAACCTGGGCAACGTAGCAAGACTCAGTCTCTAAAAAATAAAAAATAAAAAAATTATGTTTGTGTATCTATTTTAATAGAATTACTCATAAAGCATTCTGCAAATAAGGAATTTGATTAGATTAATTGGAGAAAGTTGAAAAAATTTAAAGTAACCAATTATAAAAAAATAATCAAATAGTATAAGACCAATAAATCTTGTATAATTCTTCCACTTTGGGGAGGAAAAGGTGGAAGAAATATGAAGTTTTATGACTGTTGGGAGGTGGGGTGAGGGGAGAGGTTGGATTTTGTGTTTTTCGTTATTTTGGACAAAAAAGAAGTCTTCTATATAGATGACAAAAGAAAAGCAACTAGTGGAGCAACAAAATCATAGCTTTTTCTGTAGATGCAGTTGAAAGCTTAATGATTGTTTTCCACAATTTTGCATTTTTAGGCAGCTCTGTTCTGGCTGCCTGCCTAGAGGCCTTCCAGGCTATCGATATGGAAGTTCAAGAGGGAATCCACCCTTGCCTGGGAGCAGTGGACCTAGTTCCGATTTACCCTCTCTCTGGAGTCACAGTGGAAGAGTGTGGAGTGGTGGCCAGAAGTAAGAGAAAGTTTGGGGTTATGTGTTCTCCTCTTATTGGAAACCACTTTTGCAAACTGAAATAGCTTGTGAGAATCGCATCACTCCTCAGCTCCCTGGGAAAAGTTGATCTTGAAGAACCGTATCCACAATACACTGTGTGTTTGTGACATACCCCTCCACTTTCTATGCCGTGACATTATGGAACACTAAATGTTGTGGGGTATGACAAAAAAAAAATCAATAATTTTATCCCTTACAAATTCACAATGGATCATGAGGAAGCAATAGTGGTTTCTAATAAGTCCTTCAGGCTCTTCAGGGCAGAACGATGGTGTGTTTTGCCTATCTGTGTCCTATTTTCTTGAGCAGGGGTAATGATGAGGTTGAAAATCTACTTAAATGTTAACTCTTACCCCTTTTTCCTCCGACTTTTTTTTTTTTTTTTCCTTTTTTCCCTGTGCACAACTCTCACTAAGATTTTCTTTAGAGCTGAACTGTCACTTGAATGATTTCAGCCCCAGGGGTAAGGTTAATTTGGAAAATTTGAGCTATGCCACTTGAGGTGTTTTTGAATTAGGCAAATTGGGAGGAAAGAAAGAACTTTTGCCTGGACTGTCTAACTGTACCACGGTTAATTACAAGATGCAGAGGCTTATAATCTTCGGGGAAAAATCCGCCTTAGGATAATTGCATTCTTTTCTACCTCAGAAATCCCTCTATGATGTTGTCTCATTTTTAATTAATGGTGAATTGTCTAACATTTGGGATGTAGATTTGGACTTTAGTTGAGCTACATGAAGCACCAGAAATAGGAAATGAGACTTGCTTCCAAAGGAGTGCCTCACTACTTATGCTGCATTTTCATGTGACCTGACAGTTGAAGGGTTATTTCCGAGGGAAATCTTGGCCTCAGACTTGCTTTACGTTTTATCCAAGAAAGAGTTAAAATTCAGCATGGAGGAGAAAATGTGTTCCACACAAAAATGAAGAGTTCAGAATTGTCCAGACCAGAATAATGATTTTAATTGTCTTCAAAACAATTATGGACAATTACATTAAATCTCAAATTAGCTAGTACATGAAGTTCTTCATTACATCGGGACTGGTCCACCCCAGATGTTCGTCCTGCGTAGGAGACCGTTAAGAATCAGTGAGTCTGGACACAGGATTTCTCCCTTCTCTTGCCCTTTGCTTCATTGGCAGCTACTGTACCTCATGATTTAAACATGGACATTTCTAATTAAATGAGAGCTCAGCTGCATTCTTGAACTAATTTATAACATTTGATTTGAAATGTAATAGCTTCAATCTTCATCTGATTAAAAACAGTCCTATACTGTACATGGTTACTATTTTGATGCTCCAACATGCAGTTTTTATTTTTACATTCCCTTTTCTACACAGCTGTTCATCTAATATCATCCAAATTTTTTTAAGTTTTTTTTTGTAACAGCATGCTCAGGCATTCTTATGAGGCAGAAGTATTCACATTCTAGGATCCTGCTGTTCTCAGAACAGTGAAAGGACGTTTTTCTCTAGAATAAGGCTTTCCCAGAGAAACCAGCTGTAACATAATAATCAGCTAACTTTCTCTGGACAAAGGGCAATAAATAGCTTCCCAGTGACATAAAAGAGTTGATACTGATATGTGCAAATTATGTATACTTTGTATGCAAAAATGCTGAATAACATATTTCACAACTTTTTAATATCAGCTGTAAGTTTGCTTTTAGCTTCAGGAAGAGGTTCTTAAGGTGGGTCCAAAGTTGGTATTCAGAGGATTTATAAATAACTGTCAACAATTTTTGCAAGTTTTTCTGCATGTGCATTGTGTGTATATACATAGAGACATATACTCACATATACTTTTGCATATCATTTTAGTTTGAGGACTTTTAGAATACAGGGAACAGTGATGCAGAGGCCCACAGGTGAGGGCAGCCTGAACTCGAGCACCTGCAAAGGACTTCAGTTTGGCTGCATGGAATGTAGAGGTGGGGTGGGATGGGAAAGACATTCCTGGGAATGTTATGAAATGAGGCTCAAGAGGCAATCAGAGGCCAAATTATGAAGTTTTAATTTTTTAAATTTTTTGAGATGGAGTCTCACTCTGTCACCCAGGCTGGAGTGCAGTGGTGCAACCTCGGCTCACTGCAACCTCCGCCTCCCAGACTCAAGTGATTCTCGTGCCTCAGCCTCCTGAGTAGCTGGGACTACAGGTGTGCACTGCCATACCCAGCTAATTTTTTTTTTTTTTTTTTGTATTTTTAGTAGAAATGGGGTTTTTCCTTGTTGGCCAGGCTGGTCTCAAACTCCTGACCTCAAGCAAGCTGCCGGCCTCAGCCTCCCAAAGTGCTGGGATTACAGGCATGAGCCACTGCACTTGGCTAGATTATGAAGTTTTAGATGTCTGGTTGAAGAGTTCAAATCTTGTGCTAAAGGCAGTGGTAACCACTGAAGTGTTTTAAGCAAGAAAATTATATGATTGGCTTTCAGTTCTTAGAAAGAGCACTCTGCCTACATGATAGACAATGGACAGGAATCAGGCTGACCAGTTTAGAAGGATGATATTGGCCTAAGAGAATAGAGAATGGACAGATTGCATGGGATCTTGCTGGTGAGGGACAGAGCAGTGGTGTGATAGTGTTACAACTTAAAATGGCAGAAGAAAGGAGGTTTGGGGAAAAGATGAATACATTTTTTACATGCTGTCATTTGACAGCATGTAAAAGGTTGGCAGAGGTAAAATAATAGTAATGTTCTAATGATTCATTGTGAGCAATGTTTACATAGGTATAATAATGTAACCACTAACTATTCACCCAAATTGATACAAATATTTTGAGAGGATGATTGATTATACAGTTTAGAGCTCAGGTGAGATGTAGATCTAGTCTATATTTATTTAAAGCTTATAGGTTTTCTTCCCAATATTTTGGACATTGGTATGTATGTATGTATTTATTTATTTACTGAGATGGAGTCTCACTGTATCACCCAGGCTGGAGTGCAGTACATGATCTTGGCTCACTGCAACCCCCGCCTCCTGTGTTCAAGTGATTCTCCTGTCTCAGCCTCCCCAGTAGCTGGGATTTCAAGTGTGAGCCACTGTGCCTGGCTGGTTTTCATTTTCTATAAAAACTCACAATTGATCTATTAGGCTCTGTCTCATTTTTATCACTATTAGGTCTCTAAATTTTTTTTTAAGACAGGATCTTGCTGTGTTGGCCAGGCTGGAGTGTAGTGGCATGATCTTGGCTCACTGCAACTTCTGCCTCTCTGGTTCAAGCAATCCTCCCACCTCAGCCTCCTGAGTAGCTGTGATCACAGGTGCATGCCACCACACCTGGCTCATTTTTGTGTTTTCGTAGAGACAGGGTCTTGTCATGTTGCCCAGGTGGGTCTTGAATTCCTGGGCTCAAGCGATCCTCCCACCTCAGCCTCTCAAAGTGTTGGAATTATAGGCATGAGCCACTGCCCCTAGCCAGGTCTCTAAAATTTTTTCCTTTCCTCCTTCTCTGTCTTTCTTTTTGTTTTTATCAAAATGATACAGGCATGTAGCTAAAAATCACATACTGCACAGGGTTTATTCAAAAAATTCTAAGTACCTATCTAACCCCTTTTACCTCCCACCATACACACCCTTCAATTTCCTTTTCCTCAGAGCCAGCCAAGTACTTTCCACTTTTTTACCTTGTTTTAACTCTAGATATCGAAATATCACACTTACACTGGTATGTCTTGGTCTTTCAGTTTTAGGCATTATCTATTGACTTCTCACTGTGGAAGATGAAAATTTAGCTTCCCCTTACCCCACCTCTCATCTCTAACACACACACACACACACACACACACACACACACCACTCACACATCCCAATCTTCCAACATCTCAATATATTTATATCAAAATTTGAGTCAATAGTTAGTGGTTACATTATTATAACTATGTAAACATATGTATAACTATGTAAACATTGTTCACAATGAATCATTTAGAACATTATTATTATTTGACCTTTTCTGCATAACTTTGTATTTTTGCTGGAGTTGGTCATTATCTTTTTGATAATTTGTTTGCTTAGTGTTTTATATACTTACCACTGGTTTGGCTCCAAATTCACTGTCAGTTGTTACATCTCTCTAAGCATCCAGATAGAACACTTCATGCATTCATTGAGGGTTCTATCAATTCCATCTTCTTAAAGAAGTATCTTCTAGAATTCTCCAACCTGTTCCAGTTAGGACTAGCTGCCCTCAGTGTGCTGAGGATAACTGTCTTCATAGGATCTCCCTCAGCCATCATCATGACTTTCATCTTTCTCCATGTTGAACGCCCTGGTCCTCAACCTGAATCCCATATCTTCTCTTTCTCTTTTTTTACTTTCTTAGTTTAAGGTGTCATTTTGGCGGAACACATCCTTTAGTAGCTTTCTGGAAAAAAAAATGAAGTACATTGTTGACCCTTTGCATGTCAGAAAGTGCCATTATTCTCCTTCGCACTGAATTATTAGTTTGTCTTGCTATAGAATTCCAGGTTAGAAATAACTTTAATTTAAAGATGTTGTGTCATTGACTTCTTGTTTCCACATTGCTATTGAGACTTCTGAAACCGTTATGACTCCTTATTTTTTGTATGTGACCTTTCATTTCTCTCTGGAGGCTTGTGAGGTCTTTGCTTGGTTCCCAGTGTTCTGAAATTTCTCTCAAGTGCTTTTGTATGGGTTTGTTTCCATCCATTATGCTGGATACTTGGTGAGTCCTTTTATTCTTTGAAACTATTGTCCGTCAGTGCTGGACAATTCTTTTAAATTATTCCATTGATGATTTCTTCCATTTTCTCAGTTCTTTCTAAAAGCCTCATTATTTGGAGATTAGAACTCTTTTACTGGTCCTCTGCATTTACTTTCTTTCTTATTTTCCATCACTCTATTTTTATAACACGTTCTGGCAAATTTCCTCTACTTTCTATCCTAGCCTTCCATAAGTTTTTTATGGCTTCCATGTTAATTTCTAAGTGCTTTCATTTACTCTGTAAATGTTCCTTTTATTTTACTTTTCAAGAGAACATCCTGGTTTTTTTCATGAATGTATCATTAATGGATCATCGTGGTTTCTTCTTCCTGCATAGTCTCCCCCCACCTTACCCCCTTCACCCCATTGCTTTTTCTTGTTTTTTTTTTTTTTTTTTATTTTTGTTTTGTTTTGTTTTTTAAAGGCTTTCCTAAGATGTTTGATGATGCCTGGTTGGCTGTTTATTCTGAGTGGATGCTAGAAGGCTGAATGGACATTCCGAGTATGCACATGGGGTTTGTCAGCTGTAGGCTGACATGGCTGGGTCGTTTCTTTGGGGAACTCATACTTCAGTATCTTTTTGTCTTTCCTCTTGAGCTGTTCATGTTCCCCAGAGAAGGATCTTCCAGTGTCCAGCCTGGAGTGGAGACACCACTGCCAGTGTTTTAGAAGCTAAGTTGCACAAAAGGGCTGAAAAAATCTCAACGTTTAGATTGTCAATATAAACATTCTTTTAATTCCTCTCTTTTTGTTACTTACCCCAGCCCTCAGCTGTGTCCATATTCCCCAGCCCAGACACCTTGTGTTTTACCTCTTGCATATTCTGCCAGGGTGTGGCAGGGCAGGTGCCTGTGTGGATCAGGGATGGGCTTTGACCGCTGCTGAAGCTGACTTCCCACCCATCTTCCGGTTTTGAGCTTCCCCTTTGCCTTCCCTCCCAAAGTGGGGCTGCCAGTTCTGCCCACTATCAGGTGTCTGTGGGATGCATCAGGCGCTTCTCTGCTGCTCCACTTGCTGCCTTGGGTCTGCCGAATCACCTCCCCCTCACACGTTTTCTCTGCAGCTTCCACTGCGATTGCCTCCTCTTTATTTCTGTTTGTTTGAGTTGATTTTTTTGAGTAAAAAAATTTCTTTACCATTTTTTTTCCTTGGGGTTTCTGGAAGAAATGAAAGTAAACATATGCATCCACATTTTCATGTTTTCCTGGAAGTCCCTACTTCTCTTGGCGATTTTAAATCATCGTGGATCTTTCAGGAACAATGCATTCACCTCACTTGGAATCATTGGTAAATTTTCAGGAGCATTCTTCTTTTGTCTGACTTCTACTCAGTATTGAAGATATTTAGTCTGATTTTCTGGACTTCTGTCAAGTTTCTATAGACAATTTCTCTGCAGGATACTGTGGACCTTGATGCTTCTTGTATGTGTTCTACGTCTTCCTCACTCCGTGTTTTCACATGCTGGACCCAGTGTCTCTGTAACATGTAAAAGTTTCTGTTTACACACAAACTTTCATGAGAAGGATTGAGTGATGATAGAGGGGAAGGGTCAGCGCCGAAGGTTCTTAGGCAAATTCTCCCAATGCCTTGACAGTGAAAATAGGCTTAGCTAACATGTAGGCTCATAATATTCAGCTTTAAGAGTCTAGACCATAGTTAATGGATTTTATAAATGATATGGAAACTTGCTTTTTGTTTCATGTCATTGATCAAATGAATATTTGTACAATGCCATATCAACTAAGGTCATTATTTAGAGAACTGGAAAGATAAATGCTAGCCATGTAAGTTATATGAATAAAGAAATAGCTCTGGCATGACTGATTCTTATTTTTTTGATTTTTAAAAAATATATAAAACATTAAGGACTTTGATCAGAATGATCAGCCTTGTAGATTTTTTTTTCAGTTATTCTTATGACTTGGAGGATGTGTGCCATGACACATTCACACAGCGTCAACACTCGCATGGTAGTCTTGAGACCCTTTGATTACCTTATTACAGATTGTCAAAACATGGGCTGATCTAGCAAATCAGGAACAACTTTTCACTTTAAGAATTTCTACTCTGATTCTCCAGTTGCTATGGAGATTGTCTCATAAAACAGTGTTGGATTTGGTTGAGATCAGTCAGTTTAGATGCTGGGTTCTGATAAAGTTCTTACCACCATCAACACTACCCTCATTGCCATAACATAAAAACAATAGTCGATTTTACAAATGTGTGTAAACATATTTAGGGCATAGCATTTAGTTGGAGAATTACAGGAATACTGCCACAACAGAAAAATCTGAGAAAACAAGGGATTGTGCATTGGGAAAGTACTTAAAATATTAAGATTGATTTCCAGTGACTTTAGTACCTTTTAACTATGAAGGAAAGTTACCAGGTTGCTCATAAATGCATATTGCCTCAGGCTGAATAAATGCAAGAGGAGTCTACCAACCACTGTAAAACAGGTACTAATGAAGAAGGAAAGGCCAAATGGGAGAACTGGGATAAACAAACTTAATCTTCCATGACCAGCATTTGTGGATGAACCCAGCCATACTTGAAAAAGCTGCACTCTTTTCTCTTACTGTGGCTTTGCTACAACCTGCAGTGTGAGTGATCAAGCAAGTTAACCCCATCGGGCAACACTTGACTTGTCGGGGACCAGAGCTGGTGGATAAATGCTTGCCTCTTTTGTCCCTGAGATGGACAATTCTGAGGCCCATCTCAGCAGGATTGAGTCCCAGTTGCTCACGGCTTGATAACATACCCTGGTATTGACTTTTACTCCTTCCCTGTATCACTCCTCCATTTTTTTTTTTTTTTTTTTTTTGAGACAGGGTTTGCTTTGTTGCCCAGGCTGAGTGCAGTGGCACAACTGGGGCTCACTGTAGCCTTGACTTTCCAGACTCAAGTGATCCTGCCACCTCAGCCTCCCAAATAGCTGGGACTACAGGCATGTACCACTATGCCTGGTTAATTTTTGTATTTTTTGTAGGATGGGGTCTCCCTGTGTTGCCTAGGCTGGTTTCAAACTCCTGGGCTCAAGGGATCTGCCCACCACGGCTGGCCCCTGTCTCACTCTTGATATAAAAGCAATAGGGTTTATTGAAATATTGACAAGTAGCTGGGAGTGGTGGCTCATGCCTATAATCCCGGTACTTTGGGAGGTCAAGGCGGGAGGATTGCTTGAGCCCAGGAGTTCAAGACCAGCCTGGGCAACATAGGGAGACCTTGTCTCTACAAAGAAAAAAAATAAAAAACATTAGCTGGGTGTGGTAGTGCGTGCTGTAGTCTTTGTTACTTGGGAAGCTGAGATGGGAGATCCCTTGAGCCCAGGAGGCTGAGGTTGCAGTAAGCCATGATGTACTACTTGTACTCCAGCCTGGGCAGCAGAGCGAGACCCTGTCTCAAACACAAAACAAACAGACAGAAAAAGAAATATCAACAAGAATAAATGTCTTATAAGAATCTCCTAATTGGAACAAATAGGTGGGGTACATGAAATCCATGCTGCCTGACTATATACTTCTTGTAATTGTTTCCCAATCTAGAAGCCACAGGTGAGATTTAACAGTTAAAAATTAGGAGACCCCTCCCCAGCCAACCACTTCACCTAGGTAAAAGATCTCTTAGAACACTCAGTGTTAAACCAGGAGTCATTGTGGGAGACATCAAACATTCACCCCTTACTAACAAAGGGAGCCCTGGGGGGCCTCAAAGTGGAGGGGTTTTAGGTTTTCTGATTTTCAGTAAATATCTACAACACTCAGAGATTGGCATTTTATATGATTGCTGATGGTGTTTTAGAGATTGTGGATCTAGTAGGGGTTTATTACTGGTGACTGAATACTAGGCTCTGGTATTTTTAAGCCCAGGCCCCATTACTGTGGAGATGTTTTTCCTGAATCCCTTTTCCTTTTATCTTTCCTTCTTAGTTTTTATAGTGGCTTCCAGTGTCAAGGCCACTAGGACTAGAAAACTCTGAAGAAATGATATAATAATGTTAGTGACATTGATGGGCTTGTAGATTAAGTGCAAGTCTCTCCACACCGTCCTGCACCCAGCAGCCCATCCACCTGTTCTCTATTGGTAGAGTCTCCTTCCTTCTCAGGAGACTCACAGCCTGCAATAACAATGACAACAATGTATGGCTGTAGTATTATGATATTACAATAATTATGGCATAATTAATTAATTATCGTTATTATGTGCCTATTAAAATTACATAAGTTGAATAATTCATTCTCCAATTTTAATTACCTAAAAATATGTAGTAAGATAATATTTTGAGATGTTAATTGTTGTGCTTTTCTTTTCCCCATAGCCTGTGTGGGACTGTCTGAGTACCTTGAGGGGATTATAGGATTGTTATAGTGACAGTGCAGAAGTAACAGTGTTCATGTTCTATTTATTTATTTATTTATTTCTTTTAGAGACAGGAACTTGCCTGTTGCCCAGGCTGGAGTGCAGTGGTGCAGTCCTAGCTCCCTGCAGCCTTGACCTCCTGGGCTCAAACGATTCTCTGCTTCAGACTCCTGAATAGCTAGGACTACAGGCATGGATCACCATGTCCAGCTAATCTTTAAATTTTTTTTGTAGAGACAGGGTCTTGCTATGTTGCCCAGGCTGGTCTGGAACTCCTGGCCTCAAGTGATCCTCCTGCCTTGGCTTCCTAAAGCTCTGGGATTATAGGCCTGAGCCACCACACAGCCAGAATTTTTGACAATCAAAACCAGAGGCTTTGGGAAAGCAGTGCACAAAGTTTATAGCATAGCAACGAAATTAGAAAGAGTAGAGAAAGAAGGTCACTTCACTCCCTCCCCCCAGGGAAATAAGAGTATTGGGGTGGGTTTAAGAGGAGAGCATGACAAATAGTACACGTCTTCCTTTCCCACATTTGGAACCAGCCCCACAGAAGAGAAAGGCAGGTGAGAAATGGCAATGCTACAGTAACTTTATTACTGATAAAACTAGTATTGGCGGCTGGGTCTGCCCCACTAGAGAATTAGACTAACCCAGCCGGCCACAGGCAGTACTGGGCAGCCAAGGCCTGAGGCTGGACAGCTTTGTGGTGAGGAGGAGTAGCCTGGAATGTGTGTTTCCTGCTAACAACCAGTTCCTAAGAAGGAAGAGGGAGGCAGGGTGGGTCTGTGCACATCCAGTTTCTCTCCCAAACTCCCCATCAGAGAATGAAAGTTAGGAGGGAGGGAGGCTGGTGTTTTAGTTTACTAGGGCTGCAATAACAAAGTACCACTGTCTGGGTGGCTTAAACCGTAGAGATTTATTGTCTCACAATCCTGGAGGCTAGAAGTCCGCAATCAGGGTGGCAGCAGGGCTGGTTCCTTCTGAGAGGTGTGAGGGAGAACCTGTCCCATCTTGGCTTGCACTTGACCTTCTTCATGGTCACATGGCATTCTTTCTGTGTATTGTCTGTGTCCCAATTTCCCTTTTTTATGAGGACCTCAATCATATGGGATTAGGGACCCAACCTACTGTAGTATGACCTCATCTTAACTCATTACATCTGCAATGACCCCATTCCAGATTAAGGTCATATTCTGAGGTACGGGGAGCCAGGACTTCAACATATGTACTTTTAGAGAACACAATTCAGCCTGTAACAGACAGCAAGATGAGCAGAGCTCTCTCCATGAGGAAGAAAACATCAGTAATGGGTGGGAAGCATTTTTCTCCAAAACATAGTTGAAAGAGGTTGGAGAAGGGTGTGTGGAAAAGGTCGTTGTCTGAAAGGTGGGGATATGAAAAGGGGGAGGGCAGGACTTGACTCCTTTGGGGGGCAAATGGTGAGAGGTAGTACCAGCTTTGAGACCACTGAGAGATTATTGTGCGTTGTCTGTGGCCAGCAGCCAAGAAGAGGCTTGAGAGCTGAACACACACAAGGAAAGCAAAGTAACTCGTGCAAAGCATTTGTTTGCCCTTTTGAGGAGCACCAAATAGGTGCAAGAGCCAAGTTAACTCTTTGTTGCTGTGGGGAGTAGGCTTAATGCTGAAGGCTATTTATACATTGCTGATATGTTATCCAACAGAAGGATTCCTGGCCATTCCCAAGGCTTTGCCATGACCCATCTGAACTACTCTTTGAGGAACCTTTAGCATCTCTGTAGCCTCTCTGAAAGATAGCTAGAGGTCCTTAACAAGCAGGGAGCAGTATATGGAAGTGAAAGGCCAATACCAATTCCCCCCACTCAGGATGTATATGTATACGTCTGCCGGTCAGTCTCTGATCAGCATGAACTAACCAATAACATCACATTCCACTGTGGTTAGACAAGGAAGCAAGATGGGAAGTGGGCAGGATAAGAATTTGAAACTGGACACTCTGGCTCACACCTGTAATCCCAGCACTTTGGGAGGTTGAGGCAGGTGGATTACTTGAGCTCAGGAGTTCCAGACCAGCTTGGGCAACACTGTGAGACTATATCTTTACAAAAAATTTAAAAAAAAAAATTAGCCGGGCGTGGTGGTGTGTACCTCTAATCTCAGCTACTTGGGAGGCTGAGGTGGGAGGATCACTTGAGCCTGGGAGGCAAGGCTGCAGTGAGCTGTAATGGTGCCACTGGACTCCAGCCTGGGAAACAGAGCAAGACCCTGTCTTTAAAAAAAAAAAAATTGGGGAGCTGAACAATCTGAGTTCAAATCCCACATCTGCTACTTGTTTGCCAACTGGCTTGAGAAATTTTTTAATCTCTTCTTTTTCAGTCTCTAAGAGTTTTTGTATCTGTAAAATGGGAGAATAATACCATTGTATCAGGATGGTTATGATAATTGATGACTGTGTAAAGTACCCGGTCCTCTGCCTCCTACCGGCTGTCATTATTTTTAGTGTTTCTCCATTGCCTTGTAGAGGGGATACTGAGCAGTTGGAGCCCAGGAGAGGCTTTATTCACCATAAAGAGAGGTGGATCCCCCTTTTCTGTTTTATGAATCAAGATTCCAAATAAGGTACCTTCTAAGAAAAGGGATTGCACAGCAAGATGTTAGAAAATCACTTGAGCAAGAGATGTCTGAAGTGCTTTCAGCTCTGAAATTTAAGTTCTATAGCAAACAGCTTCTCCTTTATCAGTTCTTCATTTGCAAAATGATATTCAGTACCTATTTCAGAGAAATATTATGAAAATAAATGGAGAGGTGTTTGTGAACATCCAGACAGTCTTGGAGTGCCTGTTATGTTTCCATTTCCTATAGTAAATACTATTGTGACTTTTAGAGAAGTATAACAAAGTACCTTTCCCCAACAAAACTGAGACCATGAAATCTGTGCGTGAAGCCATTAGAGAGCACCACAGGACACAATAAAATGAGTTACGGAGTACAGTATAAGTTAAATATGTTAGACCACTCAGGAAAGTATAATTCTTTAAATGAGTAATATCACATCTGCACAAAGTGGTAAATATATCAGCATATGCCCTACAAAGGAATAATAAGCTTCTGTACACATATCTTTATGAAACTATATGTTATATACAAGGAAATAATAACCTTCTTGGATTATTGGTTATGAATATATATGTAAAATATGCCCCAAACTCCTGATATACTATATACTTTCATGAATACTTATATCTGTATCTCCATGAAATTGTATGATACTTTAAGAGTTTGAGGGCACCTTATTTTTCTGTTTATAGGGAGGAGAGTAGATAGGTCCAATTTTTTCATTCCATAGCTGGAAAGCAGACCTAGACACATTAAGAAATTCACTTGTAGTTTTTTCTATCAAGACAATAATAGAACAAAGAATGCTCACAACCATTTATTTATTAGACCTTGCTGATTTTTTAAAATTAATTCTCTGTTTCAAAATTTTGAGTATACAGTTAAGGTTAAAATTCACCTCTGATCACTACTTTCATTCCTGGTTCTCTGAATGCCCCCCTGCCAAATTATGGTAAGAGTATAGCATGACCCAAATCCAGAATTTTCTACATGCTTTACTTACATATGTGTATAAACCAATAAAACCAATATAGTATTGCTTGGATATGTTTGTATTAGAAATGCTCTCATACTATAATTTTTTCATTCAGCAAGATAGCTTAGAAATATATCCATGGTATTACATATAGTTCTATTTCATTCTACCTGCTTTATAATTATCATAGTATGAATATAACACATTTTGTCTGTTCTCCTGTTTGTGGACATTCAGATTGTGTCTTGTTTTTCCTAGATCAAATAATGCAATGATGAACATTCTTGAATAGTCTCTGTTGTCACAAATGCAAGGCTTTTCCTAGAGCAAATACAAAGGAGTGGAATTGTTAGGTTAAAACATTAAAAAAAATTTTTTTCAGATTAATTTAACATGAAAATCAATTAAGTGCTTATCCTGACCTCATTTCCATAATAGGTAAGTTTTTTTCTTTGCATTTTATTTTTTACCGTCATGCCAATAATAAACTGACAACTCAGAGATGCAAGTGAAATTACTTTTTCTTAGCAAGGCCTGTTCATTTGGAAGTGTAGATGTTGTTATCAGCCTATCGTGGTTTTTAAGTTTGTCCTTTTGAAGTGAAACATGGTGGAGTAAACAGTAGCACCCAGTGATGTGCAGTAGAGTTTCGTTTCTTCCCTTAAATTGTTTTCCGCTACCTCAAGAAAAAACAGGCAACAGAACGTGTCAGTCGAAATGCAATTTAGGAATTGCACTTGATCTCATTTTTCAGCCTGATGTTTCTGCTCTTTCATCATAAAGATCAGCTGCATTTTATTTTTTTCAGTCCCTTAGAATAACATCCAGTTCTAGTCAGCATGTTTAATGTGCTTCTCAATGATGTTCTAGCACAATAAATTTTTGTATCTCGTGCATGTGTACATATGGTAAAAATTTCTTCAGGTTCTAGCCATGTGGGGGAGGAATACTGCGGTCGCTTTGTTAATGCAGTGTTTGTGTTGGAGCAGTTAGGGCCCCGCGCTTTAACTCTCAGCACTGGGCGTAATGAGACGGCTTTGATGGTGGTGTAAGAGTCTAGTGGGATGGTCACAGCTTCACACTTCAAAGCAGAGCATATGGGACGAATACTGGTTAGCTTTGTACTCTTTGGGGATGGTTGGGAGACAATTCTTAACAGCTCTGTTTAATGAAGACATTGGAAAAGAAATGTTCTATCTTTAAAATAATTTTGAATTGCAAAGAGAGAAATTTCCACCACCCCCCTTTCATAGACTAAACTAAGAATAATTTTTCCTAGTCTGCACTTAATTAGAGGCAGTGCAGCATCACACTGCTATACTGTATTTTCAAATGCCACTCTTTTTAAACATACTGTAGCAAGATTAATCGGCCAGTTTTAGTTTATGTGCATGAGTTTAGGCAAAAACTTTTAGGGCTATCTGTTTTATCATCTGAAATTTTTATGACTTCTGGTAGAGAATTTTACCTTCTTCTCATTAAAAAATATGTAAGTAAAAAATCAGCTAAATAAAAAAAACTTGGCTGTATTAACAGCTATACTAAAACTAGAGGATGCTTGTAAGCTTTTAAGTCTAGCACCCAGTTTAATTTTTAGATTTTGTGGGTTTTTTTTTTTTTTTTGTACTTGATTTGAGTCTCAGGTGATATGGGTTGGAAAATGTTCTTTTTGATTGGTTTGTGCTTAGGGAAAGGTTTGATACTTTTCTGAGTATCATTTGAATCCAGGTTTAAGAATAATAGTGAACCATGCATTTATGCAGTAGGTCACAGAAAAGAGAATTTACCTTTTCCTAGAGGAGAGGGAACAGAAGACTCTTGAGGTCTTTTTTCTGAGTTCTGCATTTTGGCTGGCATCAGAAATATAAGAAAACGAATGAGTTATATTCCTTGAACTGCTGAAATGCAGTTCTGTTTAACAATTCAGTTTCAAGTCCATTTATATCAGTAGTCCTAAATTGCTCCTGAAAGAAAGAAAAACAGAAGGGAAAATAATGATATTAAATACTACTGTAGACAGATACATTTAATTAAGCAGATTCTTAAGTCCTGAATTAATGTACTACTTTTACTGTTGTATATTCTTAATAAAATACTACATTTAGCCACAATTATGTCTGTTATAGGCTTAGAAAAGACATTTATGTTACGAATATGAAGCTTAAACTTCTCATTGCACTGAGAAACATCTAATTACATCGATTCTTCTGCAAAGAGGAATATAACCAAACTCACAGAAGTCTCTAAAGTTAAGCCTGAAAAGAAAGTGCTAGATATTCATGTATAGGAATGACTAAAAATTATTTTTTAGCTAATAAGATCAGCCAAACATGAAGGTTAAAAAATATATATTGTTAAAAAGCATTTTGGTATTTCCTTAAATCAACCCTTTTAGAATATGACCAGAGAAATTGGAAAGGGCAGAACCACTAACAATAGTGGTGAGAAAAGCTTCTTAAAATGGGGGGGAGGGGAACCTAAAAAAGTTGGTCTTTTAATAAAGAGTGATTTAGGAAGCTGCAGTTTTGTTCTGCCTGTGTCAAAACTATATGGTGGCATGATATTCTTTCTGAACAGGTGGTTCAGATATCTGCCCTGTCTAACAAAGCTGATCTGCGCGGATATCCCGTAGGTACATGTGGTTTTGACTGCTGTGGATATGACCACTGCTCTAAGGACAGAGCATAAAATTTTACACGACTATGGAAAATTGATCCCATGGTTTCTCACTAGAAATACAGTATGTTCTCGCTGGTGTTGAACTCTCTTCTCGTTTTGTTAGCAGAGTGACTCCTTATTCCCATTTGTTAGTTTAGAATGGACACTGAATTTTTTTTTTTTTTTTTTTGAGATGGAGTCTCTGTCTGCCGCCCAGGCTGGAGTGCAGTGGTGCGATCTGGGCTCACTGCAAGCTCCGCCTCCCAGGTTCACGCCATTCTTCTGCCTCAGTCTCCCGAGTAGCTGGGACTACAGGCGTCCGCCACCTCGCCCAGCTAATTGTTTTGTATTTTTTAGTAGGGACGGGGTTTCACTGTGTTAGCCAGGATGGTCTCGATCTCCTGACCTCATGATCCGCCCATCTCGGCCTCCCAAAGTGCTGGGATTACAGGCTTGAGCCACCGCGCCCGGCCTAGAATGGACACTGATATTCCAGGTTTGCAGTGCCAACATCAGCAAAGTGCTTAGGAAGCAAAGTCAGTTCATTCAATTTGATAAACCTTTATTGAGTAACTAGAAGGCACTGCATTCTGGGATTTTGAAACTCAGAATGGAAAACAAAAGCTCAAGATTAACTATTTAATACAAGTCTGTTAGATTTGATGCTATCAATAAAAACAAACAGAAGCTGTAGAATATTCTAACACAAGGATGGGAGAAATGAATTCCAGGAGAGGGAGGGCACAAATACGAAGCAGGGCTTAATTCAGGAGTTTGGGTTTCCTGGGACTCTTTCACAAGGCTACAAGTTTGGTTCCACTGTAGAGGGAAGTGGAACAAACAGCTTAGAGAGCTGCAGTGAGCAGTGGCTTTACAGCAAATCTGAACAAAACTGTTCCTTTAAACGATAATGCCACTTACTTGATAACTGATGAGACAGTTTTCCACAGGCTTGAGCTTGAAGTATTCATAATTATTATCTTCTTTAAGATGCCTATGTGATTCACTTGATGTGGACATTTGAAGTTACAGGGGATGATTTTTATGCAGATTAATTGAGAAAACCATAATATAAAATCAAAATTAGCCCTTTTGAATATATAATTCATATAACAAATAAAATAGCTTGGTTGTTAGTAATTCTGTAACTAAATAGGAGACTTTTTTTGAAACACAGGCTGTCTAAATTGTTTTCCAACAAAATTTCAAATACCTACTTACCTTAGGCCCTTGGGTTGCAGTCATTGGAAACACAAACGTTATTTCCTTGAGTATGAAGAGGGTATTGTACTGTCTTTATTGCTAAATATTATTTTGGCCTTGGTTTTCTCTTCATTGTAACAAGAATAATGTAATATTTCATTTTCTTGCTTCATTAGAGAACAAAAATCAAGCTTGATTTCTTCCATGATGAATTTATGTAGATGACATAATGGAAGAGGAATTGGTAAAATATAGGAGCATTTCTACTAAGTAGGAACATGCCAGCCTAGGAGGGTATCCACAACTCAGAATTCAAAGCAGGGCTTAGGCTTGCAAAAAGGAAAGGGAGCTATTTATTGAGTTATTCTCTGTACCAGACATTGGGCTACATGGTTTTCTTAATTTATCCAATCTCTATCCATCCTATGGGGAAGTTTCTTTTTCTTTTTTTTCCTTTACTTTCTGTTATTTTTTTCTCCTTGCATCTCCTTCATTTTCCTTTTGTTTTTAGTAAATAATTTTAAAGCAAATTCCAAAGATCATGTTATTTCACTCCTTCATAATTAATGTACATCTCTAAGCAATTCAAATATTTTCTTACATAACTGTAATGCCACCATCACAATCAACAGAATGATAATTTGATGATACTGTCTAACACCTAGTGTATAAACCAGGCAAATATCTCTTTATAGGGGCCTGTTCAAATCTAGATCTAACATGGCTCACACATCATACTGATTGTTGTATCTCTGAGTCTGTTTTGATCAAGACCAGTCTCCCTGTCCCCCTCAATCCCGTTTTTCCACTGCCATTTACTTGTTGCAGAATCTGGGTCAGTTATCCTATAGAATTTCTACATTCTGGATCTGTTTGCTTCCTTATGGTGTCATTTAATTTGTGTCTTTATCCCTCACATTTCCTGTAAACTCTGTTAGCTCCAGAGGCCTGATTAGTTTGAAGTTTAATTTTTTGGCAGGAATTCTTAAAGGTGGGCTGTGTGTTTCACACTGCATCACACCAGGAGGCTGCAGTGCCTGAGTGTCTCACTGCTGCCTTTGTCTGATGTTGTGAAGTTCCTAATTGATTTTTCAGGAGGGTTTCATTTATTCATAATCTTGCCTAAAACAATCATGTTTTTAGGTGCTGCAAAATTGTGATTTTCTAATTCTATCATCACTTCCACATTTATTAGTTGGATTTTTTATCTATTAAAATGTTTTTTTCTCATCAGTTTGGACTATCTAGCTACCCTAAAATATTGTTCATGCAGGAAGGACAGGATAAATTCTTATTATTATTTATTGTTTTTTGAGACGGAGTCTTGCTCTGTCACCCAGGCTGAAGTGCAATGGCACAATCTCGGCTCACTGCAACCTCTGCCTCCTGTGTTCAAGTGATTCTCCTGCCTCAGTCTCCAAGTAGCTGGGATTACAGGTGCCCGCCACCACACCCAGCTAATTTTGTATTTTTAGTAGAAATGGGGTTTCACCATATTGGCCAGGCTGGTCTTGAACTCTCGACCTCAAGTGATCCACCTGCTTCAGCCTCCCAAAGTGTTGGGATTATGGGCGTAAGCCACCGTGCCCAACCCATTCCTATTTTTTTGACTGAGAAATTTCTAGATAAGGAATTGGGGATTTAGATAAAGTTTTTTTTTTTTCTTTTTTCTTTCTTTTCCATTTTACAGATAGAGAGGTTAAGACTCAGAAATGTAAAGTAAATTGTTCAAGATCTCCCAAATAGCTATTAAGGAGCAGAAATGGTATTCAATCCTATACTTTCTGGACTTAAAAGTGTATGTTGTTTCCACGAAACTAAAATGCACCCCTGCCCTTGAATCTCCAATTGCAGTCAGCTGGGGGTTGCTACCACAAATATCTCCCAATGTTTTGCCCTTTAGGAACCAGATTAAAGAACCTCGTTTATAGGCATTCTGCCTATATAAACAGGCAGTGCTTCAGAACTGTAGCTCCAAATGGAGGGGCTGGCCTGCGTAGGCAAAGAGCTGGGCAGGGCCAGGAAACATGTCATAGTATTTGGTAGGACAGGCTTTTGGGCATCACAGTTTGTGATTTTAGGCTACTGCAGCAGCCCAAATGTGAGTTACACTAAGTTATGGGTGGAGCACATATATGTGACCAGAACAATTTGGAGAGTTATCAGAATTGAGTTAACCTTTCCTAAATATTCTCCCATTTCTCATGCCGCCTCCTCAACCACTGTAGATTTGAAGGGAGAATTTAGCTCACTGCCTGTGTTAGTCCGTTTGCATTACTATGAATGAATACTCGAGACCTGGTAATCTATAACGAAAAGAGGTTTATTTGGCTCATGGTTCTGCAGGCTGTACAAGCATGACACCAGCATCTACTGGTCTTCTTGTTAAGGCTTAGGAAGCTCTTACTCATAGCTGTAAGGCAAAGGGGGAACAGGTGTGTCACATGGTGAGCGAGGGAGCAAGAGAGATGCTGGCTCCTTAAACAACCAGCTCTTGTGTGAACTCATAAAGGAAGAACTCACTCATTGCCATGGGAAAGCACCAAGCCACTCATGAAGGATCTGCCACAATGACTTAAACTCCTCCCATTAGGCCCCACCTCCAACACTGGGGATCACATTTCAACATGAGATTCGGAGGGGACAAACATCCCAACTGTATCACTACCTAAACATTATGTTGCAATTCCTAAACTTCGGTTGACTGTATCCCTGGCATCTAGCCCCGCCCCGCTCCAGGAGCTGTGACCCTTTGGTACTGGCTTACTTTGCTCATTATGACTTTAAGTATCGCTTTTTTTTTTTTTAAACAAATTAAAGGTTTGTAGCAACCCTGCATCAAGTGAGTCCATTGGTGCCATGTTTCCAACAGTGCGTGTTCACTTCATGTCTCTGTCACATTTTAGTAATTTTCACAATACTTCAAATCTTTTCATTACTATTATGTCTTTTTTCTTTCTTTTCTTTTCTTTTTTTTTTTTTTTGAGACAGGGCCTTGCTCTGTCACCCAGGCTGGAATGCAGTGGCATGATCCTGGTTCACTGCAGCCTTGGTCTCCCAGACTGAAGCAGTCCTCTGATCTGAGCCTCCTGAGTAGCTGGCACCACAGGTGTGTGCCAACATGCCAGGTTAATTTTTGTATTTCTTGTAAAGATGGGATTTCACCTTGATGCCAAGGCTGGTCTCTAACTCCTGAGCTCGGGCAATCTGTCTGCCTCAGCCTCCCAAAGTACTGGGATTACAGGCATGAACCATCATGCCCAGCCACTATTATATCTGTTATGGTGACCTGCGATCACTGATCTTTGATGTTTGGGGTGCCATGAACCACAACCACATAAGACAGATAACTGAACTGATAAATGTGTGTTCCAGCTGCTTCATCAACTGGCTCTTCCCCCATCTCTCTTCCTTTCCTTGGGTTTCCCTATGTACTGAGACACAATAGTACTGAAATTAGGCCAATTAATAACCCAACAATGGCCTTTAAGTGTTCAAGTAAAAGAAAGAGTCTCACATCTTGTATTTTAAATAAAAAGCTAGAAATGATTAAATTTAGGGAAGAAGACATGTTGAAAGCTGAGATAGGTCAATAGCGAGGCCTCTTCTGCCAGTTGGCCAAGTTGTGAATGCAAAGGATAAGTTCTTGAAGGAAAATAAAAGTGCTGCTACAGTGAACACACGAATGACATGAAAGCAACACAGCTTTATTGCTGATATGAAGAAAGTTTTAGTGGTCTGGATAGAAGATCAAACCAGCCACAACATTTCCTTAAGCCAAAGGCTAAGCCAAAGAAAGGCTGTAACTCTTCCTCTATTCTGTGAAGGGTGAGAGAGCTGATGAGCTACAGAAGAAAAGTTGGAATCTAGCAGAGGTTGGTTCATGAGGTTGAAGGAAAGAAGCTCCCTCCATAACGTAAAAGTTCAAGGTAAAGCAGCAAGTGCTGATGTAGAAGCTGCAGCAAGTTATCCAGGAGACTGGTATCTAGCTAAGATGAAGGATAAAGGTAGGCTGGCCGCGGCAGTGGCTCATGCCTGTAATTCCAGCACTTTGGGAGACCGAGGTGGGAGGATTGCTGGAACCCAGGAGTTCGAAACCAGCCTGGGCAATATAGTGAGACTCTGTCTCTACAAAATTTTAGAAAAAGGATGAAAGTGGCTACACTAAACAGATTTTCAGTATTGATGAAACAGCATTCTGTTGGAAGAAGAGGCCATCTAGGACTTTCATAGCTAGAGAGAAGTCCACGCCTGGCTTCAAGGAGCAGGCTGATGCTCTTGTTAGGGGCGAATGCAACTGATGACCTTAAGTTGAAGCCAATGCTTATTTACCATTCAGAAAATCCAACGGCCGTTAGGAATTATACTCAGTTTACTCTGTTTGTGCTCTATAAATGCAACAACAAAGCCTGGATGACAGCACATCTGTTTACAGCCTGGTTTACTGAATACCTTAAGCCTGCTGTTGATACCTACTGGGCTCAGAAAAAAATATTCCTTTCAAAATATTCCCACCCATTGACAATGCACCTTCTCACCCAAGAGCTCTGATGGAGATGTACAAGGAGATTAATGTTGTTTTCATGCCTGCTAACACAACATCCATTCTGCAGTCCATGGATCAAGGAGTAATTTTGACTTTCACATCTTATTATTTAAAAAATATATTTTGTAAGGCTATAGCTGCCATAGATAATGATTCCTTTGAAGGATCTGGAAAAAGTAAATTGGAAATCTCGTGGAGAGGATTTGCCATTCTAGATGCCTTTGAGAACATTCATGATTCTTGGGGGGAAGTCAAAGTATCAACATTAACAGGAGTTTGGAAGAAGTTGATTCCAACCCTCATGGGTGACGTTAAGACTTTAGTGGAGGAAGTCACTGCAGATGTGGTGGAAATAGCAAGAAAACTAAAATTAGAAGCGGAACCTGAAGATGTGACTGAATTGCTGAAATCTCATGATAAAACTTGAATGGAGCCCAGCATGGTGGCTCACGCCTGTAATCCCAACACTTTGGGAGGCTGCAGCTGGTAGATCACTTGAGGCCAGGAGTTCAAGACCAACCTGGCCAACATAGTGAAACCCATCTCTGATAAAAATACAAAAACTAGCCGGGAGCAGTGGCACACACCTGTAATTCCAGCTGCTTGGGAGGCTGAGGCATGAGAATCACTTGAACCCAGGAGGCAGATGTTGTAGTGAGCCTACATCACGCCAGGGCACTCCAAGACGTCTAGCGTCTTAGAGCAAGACGCTATCTCTAAAACAAACAAACAAACAAAAACCCCAACAACTAAAATGGATGAGGAGAGAAAGAAGTTTCTTGATATGGAATCTACTCCTGGTGATGATGCCATGGACGTTGTTGAAATGACAATACAAGATTTAGAATATTACATAAACTGAATTGATAAAGCAGCATCAGGGTTTCAGAATATTGTTTCCAGTATTGAAAGACGTTTTACTGCGGGTAAAATACTATCAAACAGCATCACATGCTACAGAGAAATTTTAAGTGAAAGGAGAAGCCAATTGATGCAGTAAACTTCACTGTGGTCTTATTTTAACACGTTAACCACAGCCACTCCAGCCTTCAGCAGCCATCGGGCTGATCAGTCAGCAACCATCAAGATCAAGGCAAGAATGTCCACCAGCAAAAAGATGATGACTTGCTGAAGCCTTAGCATTTTTTAGCAATAAAGTTTTGGTTTTTGTTTTTTTTTTTTGAGACAGGGTCTAGCTCTGTCATCAAGGCTGGAGTACAGTGGCATGATCCCAGCTCACTGCAGCCCTGACCTTCCAGGCTCAAGTGATCCTCCCACCTCAGCCTCTTAAGCAGCTGGGACTACAGGCGTATGCTGCCACATCCAGCTAATTTTGTTTATTTTTTGTAGAGATGGTGTCTCACTCTGTTGCCCAGGCTGGTCTCAAACTCCTAATCTCAAGCAATCCTCCCTCCTCAGCCTTCCTAAGTGTTAGGATTACAGGCATGAGCCACTGCACCTGGCCAATAAAGTGTTTTTAAATTAAGGTATATGTATTGGTTTCTGCAGACATAATGCTATTAAACACTTAAGAGATTACAGTATAATATAAACATAACTTTTATATGCACTGGGAAACCAAAAAATTTACGTGACTTGCTTTATTGTGATATTTGCCAGTGATATTTGCTTTATTGCTGTGGTCTGGAATCAAACCCACAATATCTCTGAGGTATGCCTGTACCTTAAAGTAGTGTTAATGAAACCGAAATCACTTAGGGCTAAAATAAACTTAGGAGATTTTCTTGGCTTTATGGTATCTACAATACCAGGGACTTCTAATGCTGGAGTTGCTACCTGATTCAGAGAAAGAACATTTCCCAGGCTGGGCGTGGTGACTCACACCTCTAATCCCAGCACTTTGAGAGGCTGAGGCAGGCAGATCAGTTGAGGTCAGAAGTTCGAGACCAGCCTGGCCAATATGGTGAAACTCTGTTTACTAAAAATATAAAAATTAACCAGGTGTGGTAGCAGTTTCCTGTAATCCCAGCTACTCTGGAGGCTGAGGCAGGAGAATCCTCTGAACTCGGGAGGCTGAAGTTGCAGTGAGCCAAGATCATGCCACTGCACTGCAGCCTGGGCGACAGCATGCAACTCCATCTAAAAAAACAAACAAACAAAAAACCAGGCTGGGCATGGTGGCTTATGCCTGTAATCCCAGCACTTTGGGAAGCTGAGGCAGGTGGATCACGAGGTCAAGAGTTCAAGACTAGCCTGGCCAGCATGGTGAAACCCTGTCTCTACTAAAAATACAAAAAAAAAATTAGCTGGGCATGGTGGCACGTGCTTGTAATCCAAGCTACTTGCGGGGGCTGAGGCAAGAGAATTGCTTGAACCCAGGAAGCGGAGTTCGCAGTGAGCCAAGATTGCGCCACTACACTCCATCCTGGGCAACAGAGCAAGACTCCATCTCAAAAAACAAACAAACAAACAAAAAAACCACCAAAACCAAAACATTTCCCAAGACTTTTTACACCCCAGTGGTACCAAATGTTTTTTCAGTGTCTTCCACATTTCACTTCTTCCATTAACATGGCAGCCTGCATTAGAATTAAACAAATAATAAACACTGAAATTGCAGTTGGGATGGTCTCCTATGCTTATTGTGGCCAGAAGTCTCATCTCAGCCCTTATTTTGATGATCCATGATATGTAACAAATAAAGAAGGCCTGCACTCCTGCTGTCCCAGGCCAGCACCAGAATTCCCTTAGCACCTATATTCCGTATATCAGACAAAATGTATGCCATCTCTGTGCTTGCTTACAGGGGACTATAATTAGCTCCTAGAAAACAAGCAGAGGTCCTGTGAAGGAGTAATCTAGAAAAGCCCAGCAATTCTATATTTTGCCTTGAGAAGATAAAATCATATCCAGAGAATCCAGATATGAAGAATGGCAGAGGAAGATGAAAAAAGTTCTGTCATTTGGAGTAATCTCCAATTTTGTTTAAATATTAGGCTTCCTTATAGAGCATCTGGCTCAGAGCTGTCCAATAGAACTTTCTGTGGTGATGGAAATGTTCTTTATCTGTGCTGTCCAATATGGAGACCACTAGCCATGTGTGGTTATTAAGTACTTGAAATGTGACAAGTGCAACTAAAAAACTTCATTTTTCGTTTTTTTCTTTTCTTTTTTTAGTTTTTGTAGAGATAGGGGTCTAACTATGTTGCCCAGGCTGTTCTCGAACTCCTGGCTTCACGCTATCCTCCTGCGTCAGCCTCCCAAAGTACTGGAATTACAGGCATGAGCTACTTCCCTGGCCCATTTTATTTAATTTTAATCGATTAAAACTTTAGTTCTAGAGATAAATCCTAACGAAAATTTTAATTGATTAGAATTAATTTTTAATAGCACATACAGCTGGGGGCTGCTATATTAGACAGTGTGGTTACTGGCCCTTGCCCTCCTAACTTTTTATACCTTCTGACAATATTTACAAGTTGGGACTATTATAACTGTTCAAAAATTGAAGGCACTAATTTCATTAATCCTACATATACATTTCCACTGTGAAATTAGCTTTGCAATGGGTTAGAAATTCAAGTCTCCTTGTATCAAGGCAAGCTTTTATTGTGAGATTAACTTCAATGGAACATTCATTATGTTTAAGCTTTGATGTTTAAAATTTGTATAAATCATGTGCTTTAGTGGTGATGCTTGTGAAACAGTGTGCAACTTCATGCCTGGTCTGGACACTTAGAAACGACTAAAATGATGAGTTCTATGTTAAATATGTTTTACCACAGCAAAAAAACTGTATGCTTTGGTTTTTAAGATTTGGCTTGATTGTGATTTTCTTTGGTTAAAATTCCCTCTGCTACAGGCCTTGCTGAGGATCTGGTGCAGCATGTTCCTGGCTGTAGCGTGTTTCTTTTTGGCGAAGCTGACCTGCCTGAGAAGCGTAGTCTCGTCCAGAGAAGGAAGCAGCTGGGTTGGTTCACGAGGAGAGATGTCAGTGCTCTTCAGCCTGACCTGGGAGCTGCCCCTGCCCGAAGATGTGGTTTAACAGGTTCTGAGCATGGTTTTAGCTTTGCTCTGTATTTTTTTTTTTTTTTAACTTGAGGTCCCCTTTCTGAGTCACATCCTCTTAATGCAGGAAGAGTTATAGGAGTGGCTACTTCTTAAATGGGTGAGGCTCTCCTTTCTGCTGTTACTCTCACCCGGGCCCTGTTAAGCTAACCTGTGAGCCTAGAAGCACCCGTCAGGTATTTGATGAGGGCCCCCAGAAGTGATATTCAAGATATATCGTTAGCCCTGCAATGTGATCACTGATGAAAAGAATGCTCATAGCTCCTGGCACTGGGGCAGGGTCCTGGAGGCCCCTATCTGTGAATGGTGTGGGGTGTGCCCTGGGGTGTGATGGAGACACCTGGGGAGGGAGGACTTAGGGAGACATCACTTCTAGCTGGTAGAAAGGTCTTTCAATACTTAAATATCAGTGTAGCCAAGTTGGTGCTTACAGCTGGAAATCAGTTCTAGAGGAACCCTGGAAAAAATCTTTTCTAAATAACGGACTTCTAGAATACAGAGACTAAAGACTGGGAAAAGAAACTGTTCCTTCCCCTGGCTCTCATCAACTTTTCCTCTCTCTGCCACTCCTGCCCTCTCTCCCTGCCCCACCCCTAAGGGATGTATCAGGAAAAGGTGGAACTCCTCCTTGTTGCCTGCATTTCCAGCATCCTAGTGTCACTTATTTGAGTCTCAATTGTTTCATTCTCAAACATCTGTTGGGGGCCACAAATTAAACCATGTAAGGTCACATTTTGATGGTCAATCAATAACTTAAGCAGTTACCAAAATACTAGATATCCAAGGAGTGAGAGGTGGGTGAGCATAAGAAACACATTTCTCATGGCACAGCTCTGCCAAAGCCCTGCAGATTCATTTACACATAGGTCTTTGGTTACTAGCCCCTGGCACAGAATTCTGATCTTAAACAAATAATATCTATAATCAAGTAGAGCAATGCAATTAAAAAAAAAAAAAAGCACAGGTTTTGGGGCTATGCTGAAATCCCGGCCTTGCTATTTGCTGGCTGCGTGACCGTGGTTCCTTGGTCTCGTTATGCTTTGGTTCCCGTATCTATAAAATGGACGTAATAATGTCTCCCTCTCATTACTGTGAAGTCGAAATGATGTCTGTAAAGTGCCTGACACAGTACTAAAGGGCCATTTTTTTCTTCCCTATGAAGAGGAGATTTAATAAAAGTGATATTATAAATGTATTTCATTCAACATTTTGTTATAGAAAAAAGGAAGAGACTGATTGCTCTCTGCCAATTTGAACCTCACATATTTTCCCATGATTTGTCTCACAAATGGAGAAGTGTAAAGTTTTATGACTAAATTTTCAGAAATCTATTTCCTGGTTTCTAATTTGAGCCTCCCTAAAGACTGAAGAGATTATACCACAGATGCAGTCGCTTCAGTGCCAGGTGGACTGGTATTGCAGTCAGGTGGACAGGAATTAGACATAGGTATACTGCTATCAGAGCATTAGGTTAAGCAAACACTTGAATAACTTAATTCTCATTTTTGCAATGCTGTTAGAATAAATGGGTTGATACATGGGAAAAACTTTAACCTGATATAAAAGGCATAAGACCGAATGCCAATATTATCGCTAATTATGTTTAGTTTCCTAAGAACAAACTCGATATGTAGTTGTTTAAACTAAAGGGAGGATTGCCTCCCAGTCTGATCTATCACCTGCCTATGGTTGGATAATCTGTGCCTCTGCCTCATCATGATCTATTTTATATTGTTTGATTTGAAATGGTCAACACATTGGGATTTCTTATTTTTTCTCTTCCTTCCTTCCTTCCTTCCTTCCTTCCTTCCTTCCTTCCTTCCTTCCTTCCTTCCTTCCTTCCTTCCTTCCTTCCTTCCTTCCTTCCTTCCTTCCTTTTCTTTCTTTCTTTTTCTTTCTTTCTTTCTTTCTTTCTTTCTTTCTTTCTTTCTTTCTTTCTTTCTTTCTTTCTTTCTTTCTTTCTGTCTTTCTTTCTGTCTGTCTGTCTTTCTGTCTTTCTTTCTTTCTTTTTCTCTCTTCAGGGTCTCATGGCATTTGCCTAGGCTGGAGTGCAGTGGTGCAATCTCGGCTCACTACAGCCACAACCTCCTGGGCTCAGGCAATTCCCCCACCTCATCCTTCCAAGTATATTTTGTAGAGACAGGGATTCACCATATTGCCCAGGCTGGTCTCAAAACTCCTGGACTCAGGCAATCTACCCGCCTCGGCCTCCCAAAGTCCTGGGATTATAGGCGCGAGCCACTGTGCCTGGGCCATGATTTTATTCTGTTTTTACTCACATGGAGATCTGTAATTTACATAAAAATTTTCATAAAAATCTGCAAATCCTAAGTTAAAACATTAAGATGCCAAAATTGGCACAACGAATGTTTAAAGATGATATTTTAAAGGTAATATTTAATACTGGGGAAGATGTAGTTAGAGACATTTACAGTGTTAATGATAGTATAAATTGGTATAAACTTTTTAGAAGTGAGCTTGTGATACGTATGAAGAGCTCTAAAAATGTATATAACTGCCTTTCAGGAATTCTAGATCTAGAGATAAATCCTAAGGAAATAGTAAAAGGGACATGTACAAGGATGTTTATCAAAGCATTATTTATAATAGCAAATACTGAAAATAATGGAAATGTTTGCTATTTGGGAATGTTTATATAAACTGTGGCATACTCAAGCATGATGTTTTAGAAGAACCTTCAGAGACATAGAAAATGCAGTCTAATGTAGAGAGAATTTGCAGTTAAGTTAGTTAATAAAACAGATATTAAGTACCTACTGTGTGCTAAGCAGTATCACCAGTGAGCAAAATAGAACTTATGTTTCCTCAAAGAACTTACATTGTAGTTGGGGAGGGGCAAAGAGACAGATCATAAATAAAAACCTTAATAAACAAATGAATTATGTAGTACATTAGAAAATAACAGGTGCTACAGCCAAAATAAATATTGAACAGGACAAGGGCATTAAGAGTTCTAGAATGGGGCCGTATTGTGATTATAGGTGGAATAATCCAAATTAGGCCTCTTTGTAAAGGCAATATTAGAGCAAAGACTTGAAGGAGTGAGACCACTAGCCACGTGGAGATGTGGAGGAGAGTTTTAGGCAGAGGGAATAGCCAGTGCAAGGGATACCAGGTAGTATAGGCAGCGTGATCTCAATATTGTAAAATATATATGTACATATTTTGTTTGTATTATATATAAGAAAAACATTTTTAAATTCTTAAAGCTTCCAACATATTTTCATAATATCTCTAAATCAATCCTGTGATTATTTCCGTCATCTTCCCTGCAGAGTAATTAGTAAGATTTATTAGTGGTAAATTTTATAAAAGCTAAGTTTCAGTTCCTGTATTTGGATTATATTTGATGGCATATTCATGATAAGAAGGGAAAAGAAGCACAGCTCTTCCCGTATATGCCTTTTTCCACTGGTACCCATGTCCAAGGGTAGAAACTTTAGCTTGTGAAAGAAACAAGAAAATTACGATTTGCCAAGTTTGGGCAGTCTGTTTGTGCATCATTTAGTAGGCTCAATGCAGATGCTAATAGCAGAAAAGTAAAGTATTTCAAGGAGGATCAGTGAATAAGGGATGTGAATAAACAATTAGTTTCTAATATTCCTCACACTAGATAGTAGAGTTTAAGACTTTCTACTAAAATATTAGGTTACCTTAATTGCACATATTCTTCCTTAAACAATAATCCAGAAAGAAGTAAATTGCTTTCTTTCTTTTTTTTTTTTTTTTTGAGATGGAATCTCACTCTGTCACCCAGGCTAGAGCGCAGTGGTGCAATCTCAACTCACTGCAAGTTCTACCTCCCAGGTTCAAGAGATTCCTCTGCCTCAGCCTCCCGAGTAGCTGGGGCTACAGGCGCGCACCACCATGCATGGCTAATTTTTTGTATTTTAGTAGAGACGGGGGTTTCACCATGTTGGCCAGGAGGGTCTCGAACTCCTGACCTCGTGATCCGCCCACCTCGGCCTCCCAAAGTGCTGAGATTACAGGCATGAGCCACCGTGCCTAGCTGTAAATCGCTTTCATTTTTTGAAGTAATATCTACTGAAGTATAATTTATAACACCTCTTTCTTTAGGGTAGAAATGTTATTCATCTAATTTTTCAATGAATTTGGTTCCCAACAATAGCGATTTTGCACTTGCTTAAATTTAATTGGCTTTATATATTTTTCTAACATTTTTTTTGGTTATGTCAGTGTTTCCCAACATATTTTTCCCTCCCACCAAAACAGAAAAACCTCAACACATTGTTGCTATGTTTATGTTTTTTCCTACAAAAATTAAATAGAAATGATTGGCGCTATCAACTGTACAGTATAGTCAACAATCCAGGACAAATTAATTTACACAGTACTGCAGAGGAAGCAGAATCTATAAGGAAACAGGTTTCTGTTTTGAAGTTCCCAAAGAATATTATAAACAGAAGAGAAAAAGAAGTGAGCTCAGAAATGATTAACACCCATAGTCAGTGCCAAACACACAAAATCTTTTAAGCCAAATTCCTTTTAAAAGTTTGTAGTTGGCCAGCTTGTGGGGAACATAAATAAGGGCAAAGCAGTAATAGTTGATACTTTTAGATCTATAAATAAATACTTCATACATATATATTTAAAACCCTAAACATTTATGGGGTAATTTAAACACTGCTGTCTGATATGTTGTATGAATGGCCTGCATGTATGCATCATTGTTTAAAAATGCGGGGAAAATTCTTTGAACTGTAGTTTCATATGATGCCCTAGGAGTCAGAGATGGAGGTAATTGGTACATCTTGGAATCAGGGGCTTCTGTTTAGTTATTTAAATGGGTTACTGAGCACTTTCCTGCTTACTTCTTTCTACTATAAATAAGAAATGCATCATCAGGCACTTTTCTTGACATTGAATACTCCAATTTACTCCACACCAAAACTTTATCTGGTATTTGAAAAATAATTTCCAGTTTTAGAATGAGTCTCATTTTAAGGAGCCTATTTTTAAAAATCATTTGCTGATGCTGGCTAGGAAGCCTAGTTGGGATGATGAAAAATGGAAGTCTCAATGTGTCACTAAGCATGTAACCTACAATTGGAACATGAAGGACTTAGACTTTGCCTGAATTCAGGGAGGGCACTGTTCTATTTTTGAAAAACCTGAGAGTAGCAAGTCACTTGAGTTTCCCTCTTATCTGGACTGGCTTCGTTATGGGAGGTTAATTTATACTTATGTTGTAATGTCTTCTGAATTATTTCTACTCTGAAAGATTCAAAGGCAATAGAATGAGGTTCACAGTGCCTCACTGAGCAAGGAAACGTCATAGCCATTTTACAGAAAGACAGCTGAGCAGAGGCAGTGTCCCGTTGAGGTGGAACTTGAATTTGGACCCACAAGAGTACTTCCTAGCCCTGTGGCACACAGTTCTCACTTAGCTTTCTTTTCTGTGAATTCAGCCACATGCACATAAGTCCCGCATTCTTCCCGCCATGGGAGCATTGGACTTAGCAATTATGTTTGAGTTTTATGGCTTTAGTCATCAAATGTCCTGTTTCAGCTGTGGTTTCTCTTTAGTGCATGGTCTAAAAAATTTAAAATGCCAATATATAATGATAACTAATTGTTTTTGGTATAATAACTGTTTATATTTTTGAACCGGAGTTCTGAGTCTGGTGACCTTGCTCTGTTTGTGACTCTGAAGCAAAGTCCACATTTAGGCTAGGGTTTTACCTTATTTTAACCTTCTTCCTGTTTTTATACTCAGGAACCTGCATGGTTCCTGGCACTCACCAGGTTTTCAGTAACAAAGTTTTTTTTTGTTTTTGAGATAGAGTCTCGCTCTGTCACCAGGCTGGAGTGCAGTGGCGCGATCTCGGCTCACTGCAACCTCCACCTCCTGGGTTCAAGTGATTCTCCTGCCTCAGCCTCCTGAGTAGCTGGGACTACAGGCGCATGCCACCATGCTCAGCTGATTTTTGTATTTTTAGTAGAGACGGGGTTTCACGATATTGGCCAGGCTGGTCTCGATCTCCTTACCTTGTGATCCGCCCACCTCGACCTCCCAAAGTGCTGGGATTATAGGTGTGAGCCACCGCGCCCAGCCCAGTAACAAAGTGTTTAATGAGGGAGTTGAATTGGTTGAAAAGAATCTGTTTATTCAAACTGTAATGCAGTCCACAAATTTGAAGTTTTCTTTTTAGATGTAAAAGTACCAAATATCCTAAAACACCATCCCAGCTCTCTCTTCATGCATGCTTTAATACTGGCCACCAAAGAGGAGTATAATTTAATGAATGGAACTTCTGAAGACACCCCTAAACAACTTTGGACCTCCTAAAGTGAAACTCTTTTCTGTAGAGTTAAAATATGTAGAATCCTTTCACCTTTAATTGATTGAAAATGATGATGCCTGGAACTATTTTTGAGAATAATTTTGATCTAAAGGGAAAAAAATACATGTGTTTCTTCTGAGTGCTGCTTTTCCATTTTCCTAATGGGCTCTTCACTATTGTTTTGTCTGAATGCAGTTTTTTATTTGTGTTATTCCAGACATGGTCCTACCACAAGCATCTTTAAACCAGACATTAATAGCATAGTTCACAGTCATTACTGCCAGTGCTCAAACACAAATATTGCATTTGTGTTTGCGAAAGCTACACATCAGATGTTAATTAAGTGCATTTGGTTTTTTTCTGCTTAAACAATCTGGCATAAAGAGTTTACATCCATATCAGTTCACCATAAGGTCTCAACAATATCTAAATCACCAGCCGTACAGTATATGATAAATACAGTGTTTCTACACAAGAAAATAACGGAATTGTCAGGAAAACATCAGGCCTGTTATATTTCTCTGTGAAATAATAGCAACTGAATCTCAGTTTCTTTTTCTTTTTGATAAAAAAGTATTTAACTAGGAGTAAACACCAATATTTAGAATGATAAATTTTTCATTAAAGCACACATGGAAAGCGAAATCATAGCAAAGATTTTTTTCCTTGTTTTTAGCTTGCTTCAGGGCGTTGTGACAGTTGTGTTGGAAGAAAATTGGAATTTCAGCCTTGCAGTGAGGGGATTCGTGCTGCCACCAGAGCAGCCGAGTGCCAATCTGCGGGAGGTGGGAGTGGAGCGAAACCGCAAACTGAGAAACAAACTTTCACATCAGGTTTCTAATTTTAGAGCAAAAAGTGGAATTACTTTAATTATATGACATTTAACTAGAAAAACGATTTGCTGGGATTAATTATCTCTCTCATTTAAAATACCTTCTTAGTAGGTTTTAATTAACATAAAAAATCAAATTCAGCATTTAAATAAGGTCAATGGGACTGCTGGATTTAAACACAGAATCTGATTCAGTATAATCGGATCACCGTATTGGTTTTGACTTGGAAGGATTAAATGGAGGAAATTGGAAAAGCGTGAATTTGGGCAGAAAGAGAAATGTCCTCTTCTTTCTTTCTTTCTTCTTTCACCCTCTAAGAGAGAGAAGTTTCCCCACCTTGGGGAGGAAACTATTACCCTGATTAAGTCAGAAACATCTCAGATTCGTTAACTGTCTCTGTTTTTTCACTACTTGAATAAGAAATAGTAATAAAACAAAAATATTGTGTAACTAAAGCTTACTAGAAGAATTTAAAATATATATAACAAGGGCCCGTTTGAAAAATGATTATTCTGTGTTAAGTGATTACCTCTTATTTTATTTAAAAGCATATGAAAGTTATTTCTGATGTTTTATTTTGCTAGAAAAAAGTGAACTTTATGCTTTTGAAGGAATTTTAAAAATAAGACTTTCATTTTAGTCAAGTAAGTCGGTGTTGGGACACTGAACAGTATACATTTCTTTATTGAACTCTTGTCCTTAGGGCTTACATCTAAACTTACTTTATCTTTAATAATTTATCTTAGGCAATGAGTTCATTTATAGCAAGAATGATCAACTTTGGAAATTCTACTAACAAGGGGAAGTTATTAGACATGTGATGGTAGAGGATGTCTTGGAATTGGCTGGGTGAGGGATTCAGGAAAAGTCCCAGGGCCACAGGGATGGAATGACCCATGTCATGGGGAGAGCCCCAGGTCCATAAGCAGGAACTTCCTTTGAAAGTGACTTGCTCCCCAAGGCTGATGAATTGCATGTGAATATCTGAATGTGACTGGGCATCTCAAAGGTATGGGTATGGGACAGCAAAGTATAATGGTGAAGCACTACATGCCTGGTAAGGATTTTGAATAGTTGTGCTGATGTAACCCTCAGTGTTATATACTCTTCAGCAAAACCTGAGTGTGATCCAACTATTTGTTGGAACGATGGTAAAGTTATTACCATTCCTTGAGTCAAAATAGGATATGTACACTAGATTTGAGGACATAAGACTATTTGTAACATTACTTGTTGGGGGGTAGATGAGAGAAAAATGTTTGGATGTTTTCTGTTAATAGTGGCAACATTAACATTGACAAAAATTCCAGTTATACTCTGTGCAATGTTAAAACTGATATAGTTCTTAAAGATATTTAGGGTAAGTGATTGGGACATGAGATGATGAGAGAGATGTATTGACTGTTAGGAAATTTAATTTTTATGAAATCAGCATTATGGGGAAATACTGTAATCTGATTCATTCCTGCAGAATTCCCAGGAGGAAGAGGCCCAGCCTCGGGAGTTGAAAAGTTTCATTATGTACATGTGTGGGAAAAAGATGAAATGTGGTTTCCGTGTGCTGATTTTCTGTAAAACATCTATTAGTATGAGAGTAGCCAGGCTAGGCAACAGAGCCCCCAAACCATCAAGTCTAGGGAAAAGTGAACCGAGAAGGCACTTCTCTGATGGATACTGACCTCAGGAGCAATAAGTTTGAAAGCAGCAAGAAAAAGGAATGACAGTAAAATAATGTTGAAATAGTAGCTAAGAAATGATCACATGTTGAAGATGAGGTCAGCCCTTTATCCCTCATCAATCCCTGCTTAACTTTGCTTTTAGAAATGTAAGGTTCCCCAGAAATGAGGAAACTGCAAATGTAAGCTTTTTATACCAATGCTAATTTAACCAAGTTGTCCATCTTATAGTGTAAACTATAATTAGAGCCACACTATTTATGTAACGTGAGCCGCACCATCCCTGAGACAGGGAAAAGCGGCACATTTGCCCCTGAACTCTAGCGTAACAGGGCTGTAGAGTGGCAGTGGCCATCTCAGTCTCTTGTGAAGCTGGGAATAAAAGAAAGAGGTGCCTCCAACAGGTTGTACAAAGAGAAAGGCACGAGGTTTATAAGTCTGTGTGAGGGGATTCTTGTGTTTTGTTTGGCTCCAAACCCTGCCAAACTCACATCATCACAAAACGCATGAGTCCCTTTGCTCTTCCCAGTTTCAAGGCTGTTTGTTAGTTTTTAGTGACTTCTTTCCCTAGTTAAGACTGGTTTTGAGATTCATTTTAATCTGATATTAACCTAATTCAATAATGACAAATGTTTGTTTCAGGGAGAGGGAGTGGTGGGTACAGAGGTGTGATTTACTCCTGTCTCTGAGACTCTTAGGCCTGTCATTGAATTCCAAACCCCATGGAGATGGCCTTGGAAATGAATGAAGTTCCAAGGCCTGTTGCTGCTGATGGACTTAGCTCTTAACCGTGCTTTTCTTTCTCTGTTGGTATTTTGGAAAGTTTGAGCTCTTTTAGGAAAAAAAAAATCCTTCAGATACATTTATAGTAGATAAAGTTACCTGATTATATCCTAAATAATTTTGTTATGGAAAAAAAATATTATCTTCAGAAAATTCTGGAGTTGACAATGAGGAATATTTGTACTGTTTTTAAATAAAACCGAGTAAAGGAAACGCCTCCGATTAAAACTGGCTGACGAATAGAATCTTCAAAACGAGGCTTTTGTTCTGCCTGATTAACATGCTCTTCTAATGATTTAGGTGTTGGTGCCAGCCCGTATGTGATGAACTGCAACATTACCATAGATTCTCAAGACATGTCTGCAGGAAGAGAGATTGCTAGTGCCATTCGGGGCTCAAATGCAAATGGATTGAAGGGTGTCCAAGCGATGGCTTTTCCCCACGAGGGAAAAATTGAAATAGCCTGCAACGTGGAGAGTTTTGATGACCAAGAAGCTGCAGAAATCTCAGAAGACTTCCAACATGTGTCTTACAGTGTCCTTGGTGATCAGTTTTCTTACGTGTCTCCTCATTACATAGAAGCTCAAATTAAAAAGTTGGCAAGTGATTGGGGAATTGGTACTAAAGGGAGAGCATTAGTTGGATTTACACCCCAAGAGTGCAAGAACTGTGCTGAATATGCTATAAAGGAAAATATTGGGGAATTCTGGAAGATTCGGGGAGGTGTTTTCATGTGATCCAATCTAAGGCCTCACTGAAATTTTAAGGAAAATTATTAGTCGTTACAAAATTTTCTTTTGGGCACTGAAGATGTGGAGAAACTACAAAGAGCTTAGTTGCAGCCATGTATTGGAAAATTGAAAGCATTCTTTGTTCAACAACAACAAGTGTTCATAGATTATTCTTAATTACCTTGTATTTCTAGTCATTGTTACAATTTCGAGAGAATCTACTTTGTATCATGTGCTAGTAATGTGTGAGCATTAGAAGCTCTTCTCAATCCACTGAGTAAAACGGCCATGGTTTCTGAACCATCTTTCATTATTATAAGAAAACAAGATAAATGGACTTGATTGGATTTTCCTGAATGAACTCTCAAATTCCATATTCAACTCTCATGTTTTGAGTAATTACTACTTTATTTATTTATTTTTTTGAGACAGGGTCTCACTCTGTCACCCAGGCTCATGGATCATTGCAGCCTCTCCCTCCTGGGCTTAGGCAGCCCTCCCACCTCAGCTTCCCAAGTAGAGGGGACTACAGGTACCAGCCACCACACCAAGCTCATTTTTGTATTTTTTGTAGAGACAGAATCTGATTGTGTTGCTCAAGCTAATCTCAAACTCCTGGCTAATTATTCTTTTAATATGTACATTTTAAAAAATCAAGACTGGATACAGTAGTTCATGCCTGTAATCCCAACGCTTTGGGAGGCCAAGGCGGGTGAATCACTTGAGCCTAGCAGTTTGAGACCAAACTCAAACTGGGCAACGTGACAAAACCACATCTTTACAAAAACTACAAAAATTAGCCAGGCATGGCAGTGCACACCTATAGTAGCTACTTGGAAGGCTAAGGTGGGAGGATGACCTGAGCACAGGAGGTCGAGGCAAGATCATGCAGTGAGCCATGATTGTGCTACTGCACTCCAGCCTAGGCAACAGAATGGGACCCTGTCTCAAAAAAAAAAAAAAAAAAAAAAAAAAAAAAAAAAAAAAAAAAAAAAAATCAAATACTAAGTGACTAAAAAATGGGAGGGTAACAAAATATAATCTCCCTTTCAAAGCATGATGGTTCATTCTTGCCTTACTACTTTTAGGATGCTCTGCTGTTCATAAACCAGATATAGAATTTTGAAATGTTTATATAGGGAGATGGCATGATGGTGTTGGGCATGACTTCAAGGAAGTACTTATTCTTTTGGAATTTAGATGGAAAGTCTAAAGGTTTAGAGAACATATTGTTTTTGAGCAAAGAGAAGGGTATTGGCAGAAGAAATTTTTTTTGAAAGAAATTAAAATTTGTAGCTTTTTTGTGAACTAAAAGAAGCTATTTGTCAATGATGGCAATTTTAAGTAAATCCTTAGTATTTATATTGTTCTAGTATCAGATGCTTCCCATAAAGCACAGAGAAATGAATTTTTCCACAAATTGAGTTTAGCAAGAAAGACTGTGATCTTCTTTAATAAAAGCAGAAAGTGTGAATTTATTTTAAGGAATTAAAAATAAAGAGGTTGGCTAGGTGTGGTGGCTCATGCCTATAATCCCAGCACTTAGGGGGGCTGAGGTAGGAGGATCACTTGAACCCAGGAGTTTGAGACCAGCTTGGTCAATGTAGTGAGACTATCTCTATTAGAAAAAAAAAAGTTTAAAAAAAGGTTGAACTCAGTCTTTTTATAGGATCCAGTGATCTAATTTTTTTTTTCTTTTTTACTTACATTTGATTCTTGAATCTGATTGCATTTATATCATTCTGGAATTCCAATTCTGTGTGTGTTTTCTCTGTCAATATGGTTACAACGAAGATGGAAAAGATGATGGACTAGGTATGGTTTTTAGACGTGAGGAATTTTAGTTGCTCTGGTGAAGAGACAAAATGCTGTCTAGCTAGACCTGATAGGTCTGTCTCTCAGTCTCTGAGAGCTGAGAAGCAGCAGTGCCCAGATCTTGCCTTGCTTTGGCAGAGGCTGTGTGGCCCAATAGAAAGAACAGTAGACAGTGGATTGGAGGGCTTGAGTTCAGTCCTTGCTGTTATTTTTCATGTAGCCATAATTTCATTAGCTATGAAATAGGAAAAATAATTCCCACCCCGACTAGGGGAATAAATGTCTGTAAGCTGTAATGTAAAAATGAAATGTATTATTAACAGTTTTTCTAGATCTATTCTAGAGCTTTGCTTTAGTTTTGAGCATCAGTATTAAACAGATGAGAGGGGATAAAAGCCCATGGTGCTGCTGATTCATATTGGGTTGTAGGAGGGGTTGATTCATTTGCCAGTTACCTGAATTAACCTCTCCAGGTTCCTGTCACAGCATTAAAGGCTGCTGGCTTTGAGCAAGGCCTATTGAAAAGCAAACATGCTTTTAATGGGTACAGTGTGTCAGTTTGGGAAGATGAAAAATGTTCTGGAGATGGATGATGGTGCTTGGTTGCACAACAGTGTGAATGTACTTAATTCCACTGAATTATACACTTAAACATGACTAAAGTGGTAAATTGTATGTTCTGCACATTGTGTTCTATAATTAAAAAACAAAAAGTATGTATTTATCCCACAAAAGTTAAGAAAAAAATTAAAAAATCACCTCATATCTGAATAAGATAACTTTACTAAGTCTATTGTATTAGTCCATTCTCGTATTGCTATAAAGAAATACCTGAGACTGGGTAATTTATAAAGAAAAGAGAGGTAATTGGCTCATGGTTCTGCAGGCTGTACAGGAACAATGATGCTGACATCTGCTTGGCTTCTGGGGAGGCCTCAGGAAGCTTACAGTCATGGTGGAAGGGGAAGGGGGAGCAGTTATGTCACATGGCCAGAGAAGGAGCAACAGAGCTGGTGGGGAGGTGCTACATACTTTAAACGACCAGATCTCATGAGAACTCACTCACTATCATGAGGAGAGTACCAAGAGGATGGTACTAAACCATTCATGAGAAATGCACCCCCAATGATTCAATCACCTTTCACCAGGCCCACCTCCAACACTGGGTATTATGATTAAACATGAGATTTGGGTGGAGACACTGATCCAAACCAGATCATCCATATGTTCTAAATAAAATGTTGGCAAATTTCTAATATCTATTAATAGATACAACTATGCAGGACCTATTTTTCCCTTTTAAAATCTATTATGATGGACTGTAGTGCTCCAGATGAGGTTTAGTTAATGGTTTAAAATAAAGTTGATTAAATGTGGCCTTTGATCCAGCTATCCATTAAAAAATAAAAATTTACTATTTTTATTATAAATAAATAATTTTCTTTTTCTGAGATAGAGCCTCATTCTGTCACCCAGGTTGGAGTGCAGTGGCACAATCTTGGCTCACTTCAACCTCCACCTCCCAGGTTCAAGGGATTCTCCTGCCTCAGCCTCCTGAGTAGCTGGGATTACAGGTGGGCATCATCACACTCAGCTATTTGTTTTTTCAGTAGAAACAGGGTTTCACCATCTTGCCCAGGCTGGTCTTGAACCCCTGTGCTCAGGTGATCTGCCGACCTCAGGCTCCCAAAGTGCTGGGATTACCGGTGTAAGCCACCACGCCTGGCCAATAATTTTTAAAACAAGCACAGACACACCTCTTACGTCTCATTCATATTTGAATTTGTCTTTTCTTTCTCTGTTTCCCTTCTGCCTTTTAGAAAATCTGAACCAGCTGTAAATTGCTGAAAGTGTTCTGGTGGATGGGTAGAGTATCACCAGCTCTTCCTGTGCAGGAACTGGCAGAAGTCACTGGGATGCATCTATGATCACTAGGAAGGACGATCCCATTGACTTGAGAAAACCTGACAAAATGAACTAACAAATACCTCGACTCATATGCAGCTTTTCTCGGATTGGCCTCTTAGAAGCAGCCCCACAGTTTGTGCCAATGTTTCATCAGTATTTGTTTTTTAAATCTTACTACAAGGTGGACATTGTATGGAATATGTGCTTCATAGCTCATATTTACCCTCCCTCCTTTTACCAACTGTGAAGAGGCCAAAATTGATGTGAACAAATAGACTTTACTTTCTATCAACCCCTTTGGTTTTTATTCTACCCAGCTTTAAACTTTAACTTTTAGTTTCTTAAAAGAGGGATAAGGAAAGCAACAAGCTAGGCTATGAGGTGATAAGGTTTTGTGTGTGGGGTGCGGGGGAGAGGGGGAGTTGTCGTTGGTTTCCAGCCTAAATTGGGACTTAACTCATGATAAATTAAAACTATTTAAACATTGGGAGAAGGGAGTAAGTAAAATATAACTGAAATAAAACAAAAGGGGGGTAATATTTTCATTTCTTGACATAATGAAAAGCCTTGCTCTGTAATTGGTTTGTACTGTCTTGGAAGTGGCGTCCGTGGTCAACAAAGGACCACTCTGTGAGAGATCTGCAAGGAATTTATCATCCCCCCTGGCTGAGCCAAAGCAGGCTTGATATACAGTTTTGTTTCATATAAATATTCTCATGTTACTGTTTACTCTGTGGGAATATGAGGATCTCACTGACAGGGTACGTGCTCCACTGCCTTGCTTTTAAAGGCATTTATTTGACTCTGTTGTTTGTACTTGCCCAGAAACTTCAGAGAATAGCCCAGGAACTTGTTTGATAAGCATCCAGACCATGCTCCCGGAGTATGTTGTGCTTGGGGGCTTAGGAAAGCTTATTGTTTTAAGTGAGCCTGCACATGGCCTCCAAGGAGCCCATTTTTCATAGATAAAACAATTGGGACACCCTCAGCCATGTCTTAGAATGCTTCTCCAATGTGTAATAAAATGTCCTGGTGAGCAGGGCTCTGGTTGAACTCAGACTGCCTTTGGATAACTCTGCCACTTCTTTTGTTCCTATTTGCAGTGTTGTGAGGCAAATTAGTGTATTGTGAATTAAGATGTGAGATACAGACCTAAACATGGGACTAATTTCTTTTTACATTTTTAGTATGGGTGTTAACCTATTATCTGTCACCCTTCCATATACTTTTTTTTTTTTTTTCTTAAGACAAGGTCTTGCTTTGTTACTCAGGCTGGAGTGCAGTGGCATGATCATGGCTCTCCACAGCCTTGACGTCCCAGGCTGAAGTGATCCTCTCATCTCAGCCACCCAAGTAGCTGGGACTACAGGTGCACACCACTACACCTGGCTAATTATTTTTTATTTTATTTTATTTTATTTTATTTTATTTTTTGAGATGCAGTCTCACTCTGTCACCCAGGATGGAGTGCAGCGGCATGATCTCAGCCTGCTGCAACCTTCGTCTCTTGGGTTCAAGCGATTCTCCTGCCTCAGCCTCTGGAGTAACTGGGATTACAGGTGCATGCCACCATACCTGGCTAATTTTTTGTATTTTTAGTAGAGAGTGGGTTTCACCATGTTGGTCAGGCTGGTCTCGAACTCCTGACCTCAAGTGATCTGCCCGCCTCGGCCTCCCAAAGTGCTGGCATTACAGGTATGAGCCACTGCGCCCAGCCAATTTTTTTTATTTTTTATTTTTATGTTTAGTAGACACAGGGCCTTGCTATGTTGCCCAGGCTGGTCTTAAACTGAGCTCAAGCAGTCCTCCCACCTTGGCCTCCCAAAGTTCTGGGATTACAGGCATACTCAGTCACTGCACCTGGCCCCATACTCTACTTTCTGATACTGGGACTCTGCAAACCACATTTCTTCTTTGCCAGCCAGTTCCCTATTAGGCTCTGCCAATATGGGGTGCTGGACTGGGGATGCTGCAGGGGTGGAAGATGGTGAGGGATTGCTGCTTCCTTTTGACCTCCTGTTTCTAGAAGCCCCACTTCAGCAGTGACTCTTCACCTTGACAGTGGCTCTTAGTTCCAGGCTCCAGCTGTTCTTTCCCCCCACCCCCCAACACTTTTCAGAGCTTGCTTCATTGCACTCAGAAGCCCCAGCATCAGCTGGGCAGTGCCACCTCCTCAGACACCCGAGCCCCAGCTCTGCAGGGCCTCTCCTTTCACCTTCTGGCTCTGAGGACCCCTGCCTTAGTGAGTGGTGCTGCCTGCAATTACAGCTCTGTGATCCCATGTTCTCTGTTTTGCTTTTCAAATTCAACAACTGTTGACAATTTTTTTGTGTGATCTCTTTTGAAATACTTAATGTGATTTCTATTTTCCTGATTGGGTTTGGACTGGATTCTGTCAGAAACAAACCAATCAGCAGACCAAATGGGACTGGGGGAAATGGAGAGGGAAAGGAGAATGCAGAAAATATTCATTGTGAACATAGCTCCCAACACAAACAGCCCACGCATGGTTACTCTCCTTTTCTTCTCATTCGCACATTATTCTCTTTTTTTTTTTTTTTTAATTATACTTTAAGTTCTAGGGTACATGTGCATAACGTGCAAGTTTGTTACATATGTATACTTGTGCCATGTTGGTGTGCTGCACCCATCAACTCGTCAGCACCCATCAACTCGTCATTTACATCAGGTATAACTCCCAGTGCAATCCCTCCCCCCTCCCCCCTCCCCATGATAGGCCCCAGTGTGTGATGTTCCCCTTCCCGAGTCCAAGTGATCTCATTGTTCAGTTCCCACCTATGAGTGAGAACATGCGGTGTTTGGTTTTCTGTTCTTGTGATAGTTTGCTAAGAATGATGGTTTCCAGCTGCATCCATGTCCCTACAAAGGACACAAACTCATCCTTTTTTATGGCTGCATAGCATTCCATGGTGTATATGTGCCACATTTTCTTAATCCAGTCTGCCACTGATGGACAACCAAGTCTTTGCTGCTTATCTCACTGTCTTCTTATTGTCAAATTCGCAGTTCCCTTTGGCATTCGTGCTATTTTTTCCACCAGTAGGAAGTCTGAGTGTTGACTTAAGGTGAGGATGGGAAATGCCATGGAAAGCCACTGGGCCAGGTTTTCCAAAGCACGTCTTTTGCATAGTAGTGTATTCCATCATTTAAAATGTAAACTAATGTAATTATATAATTTTAAAAAGTAAAGTCTTTTGAATCTTATAATAGCTACTTGTCTTTCCTTGTATAGCCATCTTTACCTACCATGAAGATAATGCTTTTTATCTGGCGGTAGACCCCCAGCCAAACGCCTTTCCCAAACCTCTGGGTACCACGCTATCAACTTTTTCTCAGGAAGCCCCATCTGCAGCCAGTCGGTTTCCTAACTTCTTAGGTACCTGTATCTCCATGAAGACTAACTGCTTTGAAAAAAGTAATAATATGGATGTGGTTTAGCTAGGACCCATTGTTACAAAACTATATTGTTTCTGATACGTATAAAGGATTTTCAGTAACTGATCAATATTAATCTGTGTGTATCCCGAAATTCTTTTTAGTAGTTCATCTTCATGATATCCACTCTGTTATTTCACAAAGATAAAGGAAGATAAAATAGCAAGATATAGGAAAAGAAGTCTTGAGTGAACCCTTTTGGCATCATTATCTGTAGCTATCTTTTACTGAGTACCAACTAAGTATTAGTTATTACATGATCTTCACAACAACCCTCTGGAGCAGGTGACTAAAGTAATAAAATTCCCTAAGTTCTCTTAGTCTATTGGGTCAACCAGGAACCTCCTCCTACCATATCCCATACCTGTAGGTTTATACCATTGCCCTAACCCTACACAATACCCCTTGGGCTGGGCATGGTGGCTCATGCCTGTAATCCCAGCAATTCAGGAGGTCCAGGCGGGAAGATCACTTGAGCTCAGGAGTTCAAGACCAGCCCGGGCAACATAGTGAGCCTTGTCTCTACTAAAAATAAAAAAATTAGCCAGGCGTGGTGATAACTCGCTTGTAGTCCCAGCTATTCCGGAGGCCGAGAAGTGAGGATCACTTGAGCCTGAGAGATCAAGGCTGCAGTGAGACATAATTTTGCCATTCTAGCCTCGGTGACAGAGTGAGACCCTGTCTCAACAAACAAACAAAACAAAACAACAATAACCTTGGACCCACATTCTCAGGTCTCCAGGCCTCTCTCTTCCTAGGCCTGATGGGCCTTCACCTCTAGTTAGTTGTGTTCTGGTTAGAAATTGTACATCCAGTTAGTTGACTCACCCCTCTATGGCAGTTTTATAGGATAGTCCACTCAGTATCCTGAGACTTCTTCCAGATCTTAGGCCTCTCTCCAATACTTCTGTACTCTTTACTCATTTAAAATTTCTTCCAGATCTTTTTAATTTTTTTTTTTTGAGACGGTCTTCCTCCGTCACCCAGGCTGGAGTATAGTGGCATGATCATAGCTCACTGCAGCCTCAATCTCCCAGGCTCAAATGATCCTTGCACCTCAGCTTCCCAAGTAGCTGGGGTTACAGGTGCACACCACCACAGCTGGCTAATTTTTTATTTCTTTTTATTTTTAGTAGGGATGAATTCTCACTCTCTTGCCCAGGCTGGTCTTGAATTCCTGAGCTCAAGCGATCCTCCTACCTCAGCCTCCCAAACCCTGTCTTTTACTCTGTTATCATATTCTGAGTTCTTGCCCATTTATTCCTTTTTCTACCTGAAAGACCTATTAGCTTCTAGTTTTGTGACTTCCTCCCCTGGACTGTCAGTGCCTCCTCTGTAGGATTGTGCATTTTGTGCTGCTAGGCACAACCCTCTCTCATCAGGTGGGGAAGTGGAGGATGAACTGCACATCCCCAGATTTCTCCCGGATGAATTTCTCTGAGTTGGGCCACAAACTTGCTCCAACTCTTTAGGAGATGCCTGAAATCACTCCCACTCTCTTGAAATAGCCAAGTCAGCAATAGGACCCAGAGTAGTCTCCATCAGTATTTAAATCAGGGAGGAAAATTGTCACCAGGTGAGGCCAACACTGCTGCTAGAACCAGGATGGATGTAGATTGTGCAGCCAGTGATCCAAAACTCCTGGCTGGCTAGCCATGCAGAGTCATCTGGTCATTTCTTTTACTTTTAATTCATATCCCTACATTTTAGGCAATTTTAGTTTATGTACTTGACACATTGACTTGTTACAGGGTTTTACTGATGTTGTTTGTTTTGATGGCTAGACTGTAAAGTCCCTGAGGATGAAGCTTCATTCATAAAGATTTGTTGAGCTCCTACTGCATTCAGCAGGAGCAGATTTATCATTATCCTAGTGATGCATAAGATGTAGGTACCCTCACTTGTATGGAGCCCTAGTAAGACCTGGGTAATATGTTCACAGGCCCTAGTAATATGCTTACATGGTTGTATGATTTTGAAAAATGTACACAAGTTAGATATTTTAGGCACAATCTGTTGAAAATGCTGTCTCTTCCCACCTCTATTTCTTTGTTATATGTCCTTTCATGATGAGTGGTAGCAGAGCAGCTACTATTGGCTTCATGAGCTTGCAACCTGTGCAATAGCACAGGGTCCTATGCTTGGTTCAATGTTCTGCTGTTACTGTCAGGAAATTCGGAATATTTTTTTCTTATTCCTTTTTTTTTTTTGTGAAATGGAGTCTCGCTGTGTTGCCCAGGTTGGAATGTAGTGGTGCGATCTTGGCTCACTGCAAGCTCCACCTCCTGGGTTCACGCCATTCTCCTTCCTCAGCCTCCCGAGTAGCTGGGACTACAGGCACCCGCCACCACGCTCGGCTAATTTTTTGTATTTTTAGTAGAGACAGGGTTTTACCATGGTCTCGATCTCTTGACCTTGTGATCTGCTTGCCTTGGCCTCTCAAAGTGCTAGGATTACAGGTGTAAGCCACTGCGCCCAGCCTATTCCTTTTTTTTTAAGAAACACATTCTCACTCTGTTATCCATGCTGGAGTGCAGTGGTGTGATCTTGGCTCACTGCAACCTCTGTCCCCAGGCTCAAGTGATCCTCCCACCTCAGCCTCCAGAGTAGCTGGGACCACAGGCGAGTATCACCACATGCCTGGCCTTTTTTTTTTTTTTTTTTTTTTTTTTTATTTTTGATAGAGATGGAGTCTCACCATGTTGCCCAGGCTGGTCTTGAACTCCTGAGCACAAGAAGTCTGCCCGCTTGGGTCTCCCAAAGTGACATTAGAGGTGTGAGCCACTGAGCCCGGCAGGGACCCATATTTTCATTTTGCACTGGGCCCCATGAGTTATGTAGCTGGTTCTAGGAGTGGCTCTGGACATTTTTGGACCCAGATAAAGGGGAGGTTGAGTTGGGAATATTTGTGTGATTCATAGTCACATCCGTGTGTAGTGAAGTCATTACCAGCTCTTCCAGTGTAGGAATGGCTCCCAGGAGTGCTCCTCTTATCCTCTGTGATGGCTCACTCAGTGCTGTGACTCCCAAAGCAGAGCCAGAGGGTCAACACAGATGACTGTGTCCTCTGGTGCCCAGCATCAGAAGTACGTAAGAAGTGGAGGAAAAACGAGGGTCAAAAGCTATGGAGCCAGAAGCTAATCTGTGCAAAATCTTTCTAGTTATTGGCAGCACAAGGTTGTAAGCAGAGGACGTGGTTAATAATGTCCATCCAATACAGAAGCTGTAGCTGCATTTATGTATATGTTGATGTAGCATATACAATTTTAAGGACACCACATTATCTCATTTTTTATGATAATCATAGGAAACAATTGATCAGAATTTCTGTTTCTAGAGGAACAAATCTGTGGTATAACTATCAAGAACAAGTATGTCCCATGGGAATTTGCCTGTTGGGAAAGTTGTATCCCAAACATTAATGATTAAAAACACATTTCTATCAACCATTCTAAAAAAAAAGAACGAATTAGTTTTATATTCTGTTTATATAAAATGACAGGTTACTATCATTTGCATAGGTGACAAAAGAGTGTCCATAAAAATGTGGAAAACATGTACAGCACTAAACAGATGATAAGAATATGTTATTTTTCTGGAATTCACAATAATTGTAGTATTTCTCTGCTTTAAAAAATGTATAGTGAGTTGTAATTTATTTTCTCATTCTAAATTCACTTACAAACCTATTTTTGGGTTATTTTTTAATGATGGTACTCAAAATGGTGTAAGTTTCCGGCTTCACAGAACCTGGACCTGGTCATGTGCTGAATACATGCCGAGCACTTGGCACATCTATTTATTTAATTCTCACAACATCCCTCTGAGAGCAATATTATTCCCACTCTACAGGTATAGAAACGGAGGCTCAGAGAAGTTAAGTAACTTCCTTGAGGTCATACATCTCTTAAGTTGCAGGACCAGGTTTCTGTAGAGGTTTGTCCTTTCCGAAGTCGACTCTTTTACCCTTTGCTCTCCAGTTCCTAGAGTGACAGTGTCATTTCCTCAGAAAAGTCTCCTAAGATCACCAGGGCAGGTTGTATGCTCTGTTATGCCTGTCCTTTCTTTCCTAGCTCACGTCACAATGACCTAATTACTAAAGTGATTATACTGTGATTATTATATAATCACAGTGTATTATTATACTGTGATTAGAAAGTGATTATCCTGTAACCTCCATGGAGGAAGCTGTCTGTTTGACCTACAGCGTGGAGACTCTGGGTATTCAGTGAATAATGCATTTAGATCTACTAATTTTCAGAGGCATCTTAGAGCAACTTCTTGCTTCAAGCACTTTCTTTCTCACCTTTTCTTCTGCTCAGCAAAGGAAAGGTCTGGGAATGGCAAAACATTCAGGCTCAGAATTAACACCCAAGAGTATTAGGGTTGTGCAGCTGATAATGTAGAGATGTTATCATTTTACATTCACACCTTCATATGGATTGCCTGGTACCAGTTTCAGGTACCAGTTATCTATGGGGGCGGGATATTCGTGCCAAAAGGGTATCTGTTACATAGTTTTATATTTTTGTAAACTGAGTCATCTTAAAATGGGGGAGCACCTGTATTCAATTTTCCCTGCAATGAGCTGCTAAATTCTCTTGTACTCTTCACTTCAGATGAGGTTTTCTGGATGACACCATCTGGGAAATGTCACTTTGATTAAAGTAAATATGCAGCATAGTTAACACTGGGAGCCTGTTTGAATTTCTCTAAGTAGCCACATCTACAGAAGCAGAAGGCAGCCGGCTCTTTGGGCTGGGAGAACTTGAGAGAGATGCGTTCCACGGTTTGGTGTCAGTCGAGTGGCAGTGTGTGGCCAACTAAGCTCTAAAGGATTTTGTGTATTTTCCTTTTCTTACCATTGGGCTATTTTTTTTTTCTTTTCCAGTTTATTTTGACATGAAGAAGAAAATATATAAAAATAAAAAACTCAGCTTTACGATTGCCAAGTTTTTATTTCAAACTAAGAAAAGAAACCAGTTGTTGAAAAATATGATGAATGGCATCCTTTGTTTTATTTTCAGCGTAGCACATGAGGGCACTGCCATTGGAAAGGGGCCAAATTCCCCAGGCAGGAGGGAACCCTGGGCTGAAAGGCGGCCTAGTGATTTTGGAGACTGGTGTGTCAGGATTTCCTCTCAGCTGTTACAAATATCTCTCTTCTTTCCGCAAGATTTCCTCACAGACTCACCCCCCTCCCATCCTTCAGGAATTCCTTGTGTTTTCAACACTTGCTACTGATGAGGATGTCATCTATTTGTAAGAAAACGCCATTGGTACAATGTGGGGCTTTCAGCATTTACATTGTGGTTTTCCCAACTTCCACAGCTACTGATTTATTTGGCTGTGGGATCGTGTATGGTTGAGGGCAACAGTCGGTAGTTGATGTGTAAGCAATCCGTAAGATTGTTAGCGTGATCCCTCCTCATTGTTGTCTTGTCACCAAGTGGTTTGGGAGAACCAAGGGAAGAGACAGTCTAACTTTCTTGTTCTGAAAGTCAATCTCAGGGCAGTTCCCTTCTGATCTCCCTCTGCCGCTCACATGGTGGAATGAAGAGGAAGGGATGGATGAGAAGAAGGGTCATGCTACTCTTTCAAGGAAGTGAGGGAAATGTCCCAGATGCCTTGAGCTCATCCTCATGTGTCCCGTGAAGTGAAATCTAAAATTGCTCTGAGGACATATGTGAACTGTACCCCCACAGAACCTGTAGCACTTTCCCAGTTTGGAAGCTCCTACTGAAAACTTACGTACTTTGGCTGGGGTATTTAACTCATTTATTATAAATTTTGTTTGCAAGGGTGTTTTTCTCACTAGACTGAGATCTTTGAGAACAGCGCTGTTTTATTCCACCTGGTAATTCCAATACCTGGTCTCAGAAAACCTTTGCTAAATAAATTAACGTACCAATAGCTGAATTCCAAGCCCTGGTGTTGAGTCAGAACTAGACAACTCTCTAGGTATAGATGGTTTAATCATTTATCAACTGACTTCAGGTTTTGTTGCATGAAGTTGAGTTACATTTATAAGGGACAGTTAAAGGAAAAAGCTGTCCGGAACTTCTAGGGAACAGAAAGTCTGTCTCGACTTACGTGTGAGACTGGGGAAAGAGGGTAGAGACACCAGAATTCCTCATAAAGACAGACATAAAATGACTCGAGAATGCAAACACCTGACTGACTTCCTGCAGAAACGCCAGTGGGGAAAAGTGTGAGTTGGAGCTCCTCATGCCTCTTCCTGTTGTCTTACTCTTAAATTTGGGCTGTCTTTTAAATGCCCCATGATCTACTTGTAAACTCTTTAAGCAAAAACGATGCCAGGTTCTGTTCTGTGGCTACCAGATTGGAGCTCTTCTCTCCCGGCTTCATTCAGTTAATTGAGCTGTGCTGGAAGGTTCAGTAATTTATTCTATGGAGTCTTTCTGTGCAAACAATTCCAGGCTGAGGGAAAGAGACTTAGCTGAATCTCTTAAACACTTGAAATGCAGAATTTATGTTTTGGAAAACACCAGTGAGTCAGTGTCCTCAAATGTAATCAATAAAAGACAGTCTCCATCATCAGCTTTTCATTAACTGAGCTTAGAGTCGCCTCCTTTTATTGCTTTTTACATGTTTACAGTATCTCATTCTTTCCTTGATTCTGGATTTTCACACCATATGGCCACATCTTTAAGTCATTTTTCAGCTGCTCTATTAAATAGTAAAATGAGATTCAGAACAGATTTCTTTGATTTTAAAATAGCATTTTGGGTGTGTGACTTTTTTGTAAATAAAAAAAGAATTAAGGCACTCAAAAGCATGAAATTTCAGGTATTTCTACCCAGACAGTGTAATATGTAGCTTTCTGCTTACTTCGAATAAATATATGTTTATCTTGTGGAATTTCACCTGCTGCATAAATGGATTCATTCATTCTGCATATTGAAATTCATTTCTACTTAAATAAGATTTAGCCTCCACTGTTGCTAATGAACATAGATTGAAAATGAAATTGAAAGTATGTCTTTATAACTATTCAATATTATACTGTATTTCTCATTAGAAATGATTGCTATCGCTTATAAACATCCATACTGCATGTCAATAATGCTCTACTGCTGTAATTGTGGTGGTGATTCTACATTGGATCATATAAAAGATGGGATTCTTTTATGTTTTACTCTTTTTCCTGGGTTATTTAGTGGTCAGTTCCTTGAGAAGTTGCAAAGGAGAGATTGTGACTGCCAACATTTGGATCTCACAGTTTAGAGTTGGTCAATGAGGGCTTAAGGCATATAGTCCTGTAACTTAACACAGTTTACTTTGTAAAGGGTTACACATATTTCAGAGACGATTAAATATTTGCTACTTGTTTTCTGAGTCAGAAAGGACATTTTGGTGTAGATTGAATGGGAATTTTTTTTTTTTTTAAGGATACTACTTAACAAAAGGAAACCACTGCATGAGCAAATTTTGTAATATGAGTAAATTTGCCATTGATCCAGACTTTAGCAGTAGGGACTGTGTCAGTCACAATTAATCAGCTTATGAGTATGTGATTCAGAATCTTCAATTATCCTTTAAAATCTGGACATCGACTTGAAGAAACGATTGGCCTACAGTTGGTTGTTTAAAGTTAAAACCAAGTGCACTCAACATCCAAAAGGTCGATAGTCTCTTAATTGTAATTCAATAAAGTCCATTTAAAGTTGTGTACAATTTGTGAGTGTTATAAATACAGTTCACATATTTTTGACTTCAGTGACGGTACTGTTTGCTAGAGAAATATGCTTCAGTTGAGGATAAGTCCATTGAATGTGTGTATTTTGATGACTATCAATATTTTAAAGTTCATTACTTAATATGATACATAGGAAGATAGCAATTTGGAGAAACTATTCTAAATAACTCAGGTAAAATTCTGCTTTTTCTTGAACTATTCTGGCATTATTCATTGTTTTATTATCACCATGATGAACTTGCGCAAAATTTTTAAGCAATAGTAACAATAAAGCAAAACCTTGTTTTTAACTCTTTTTAAAATTTTAAAATCAGAGTCACTTCTGCATGTTCTATTGTATTTTTTTCAATAACATATATCTCTAGAAGATATAGTTGATATCTCCCAATCTGTTGTATATCATTTCTAGAATATAAAGATTGTCTCTGAGGCCAAAATTAAGAGTCTGCTATCCTTTCCACATAGCAAAAATCATCACCCGTCAGCATGTACTAAGTATCTAAAACTTAGTGGTGGCAGAAAATGTTATAGACATGGTGCTTTTACCTGAGAGCTTGAAATTAAGAGAGAGAATAGCACTTACCAAAACAAGAAAAGCAAATATGGATGACAATGAGATATAGACAGGACATTGACAGATCGGAAAGACAAACATTTCTCAAAATCTCCATTGTCATTTTCAGCTTGGGGGTCAGCACAGGGGGTCCCCCTGCTCCTTGAATGAGATCCACTAGGAGTTTTGGAAGAAGTGCCAGCCCTTCTGGTGTTTCCAGATCACTGCCTGGCAGGAAACAGTTTATTATTTTGAGAAAATTCCTTATTTAATAAATATTTGTTGATCTACTGTGTGCCAGTCAGGGTTCTAAGAAACAGAGCTGTGAAGAAGACAAAGTGCCTGTCCTTAGGGAGCTTGCTTTCTAGTGGCAGCAGTTTACAAATAAAAAGAAATGGAAAAATGTTCATGTGATGTAAGTACCATGTCAAAATATAAAGAAGAATAAGGAAGACATTTTTGTAAGGTGTTCAGGAAAGCCCTCGTTAATAAGATGCCCTCTGAGCAGAAAGATAGAAAGAACCACGTGTTTGTATTGGGAGGACAGTGAGGTATCGAGGCTCAGCTGAGGAAACCTGCGATAACTCCTCTCTCTAGCAACCCTGTATTCAACCAGCATGTCTGATCTAGCCTAACAAGTGAATAAAAGACAAATTACAGGATAACTCAGGTCAAAGGGTCTCTTATTCTCCAGTCAGTGCCATACTGGAAAAGTAATTTTATCAGTTACCACTTATTAAGTACCTTGTACATCAGGCATTGGGTTGGGCATTTTGCAGCAGTTCATGTCAAATTTTTATTATTTCCTTTTCTCTAATAGGGAAACTGATGCTTAACTGGAGTTAAATGACTTTCTCAGGCCCACATGGCTTTGAATGATGAAGCCAGAATCTGACCTTGGGTCAGTCTGACTCCAAAGTCCCCACATGTTGTCACCTGTTCAAGAGGGTAAGGTGTCTGGGAGGACAACAACATGAATGCATTGTTATTATTATTAGTAGTAGTAGTATTTGAGACAGGGTCTCACTCTGTCACCCAGGCTGGAGTGCAGTGGCATAATCTTGGGTCACTGCAACCTCTGCTCACTGGCTCAAGCAATTCTCCCATCTCAGCCTCCCAAGTAGCTGGGACTATAGTAGCATGCCACCATGCCCAGCTAATTTTTTGTAGACATGAGGTTTCACTATGTTGCCCAGGCTGGTGTCGAACTCCTGGACTCAAGCGATCCACTTGCCTTAGTCTCCCAAAGTGTTGGGATTACAGGCATGAGCCACTGCACCTGGCCATGAATGCATTATTATTAAAATATCCTCAGAAAGTGACAAATGTTAATGTTCTTAATTTAATGAGAATAGCTGAGTTGTTCTCCAGGAAAAGTCAAAATAACAAATGGCTACCAGCCTCTGATTGGATTCACTGAAAGCTGCAAGGTTTTGTGCCATAGAGAAGCAGAAACGTGGTTATTATCTAGTACATTCGGAATCTTTGGGCCACTGATCCGCATAATCCGTCACTCCTTTATTCCTTCAAGTGAGAAATATTTGCTTTGGCCACAATGCTTTTTTATTTTTAAGCTTTTGTGTAGGAATGCTGGTTCTTCTATGCAAATATTGCCAGCCCACTATTATGAATAAAAACCACCCAGTTCCTTTCAGGAGCATTGGAAATATATTAAAAATTTTCTGGCTCTTAAATTTTCCACCAGTCTGTACTCAAATAGTATTAATAAGATTAATATGCATTACTATTCATCCAGAATTATAAATTTCAGGGTATCTGTATTTTCAATGATGAAATTTAGAGTATTTCTATCCATCTAAGACACAGCAGAGTCCACTAGAGTGCTGACTCATTTGAACATCAACATATGGAAAAGTGATCTTCAGCTGGGATAATTAGAAATGCAGCTTTTACTCTTTATGCCACCTCTTTCTATAACGTTTTGGTCCCACACTTTGAACTAACCTTGTGGAGGAAAAAACGATAATGAAGTGAAGTACACATATAATGAGTATCTGTTAAAATAATAGCTCTGGAAAGAAACTAAAGTTTAATGCAACACAGGAATTTTCCCTACTTTTTAGCGGATTCACATTACCTCTGGTCTTAGGTCGTGGCCTGGGTGGTTGTGAGTTCTTGATGTCAATGCCATATGTTTAAGGGGGAATATCAATCCGATAGCCATTTTCTTTACTCATGTGTACTGTGCATTTATTGTTACACTGGGACTCAGCTTTTTTTAAAAATGAAAATGTCTATATCAAAAAATAGTCTTAGATTTTTCATTGTCTTGATCAAATCATGGTTAGCGTTGAAGAATGGATGATTTTGTGGTGAAAATTCATAAGGGAAAAATGTTGGTGTAAATGGGCTGCACCAAACTTCAAAATACTTTTATTCCTTTTTTGTTCCCCAGTTCGGTTTTGGTAGCCTTATTATGACACTTTATTGATGATGGGTGTATATATTTTATGTTTCTTTCATTTGCTTCTTAAGTCTGTTCTCAGGAAATATGAAACTAACTCTCAGAGGGTTTCTGTTGAGGACTAGACAAGAATTATGCCTTGGATTATTTATCCTTTATTCACATCTCACCTACTTTATTATTTTTCTGATCTCATGTATTATTTCCATTTCCACTCATCTCATTATGTTTCTAAGGGAACTTTGAGTATAAAGATACTTGCAGGCAGTTAGAGATGTTAATTCCATATGTATAAGAGCAGCAATTAGCATCAAGAGCTGTTTCTAGTAGGAGGAAGGAACTTGGGTCCTTGTGGGGAGATGAAGAGAGACTCATTTCACCACTTTCCCAGAAGTATTTTGAGGTCTTTGTTTTTGTGTATATGCTCCCTAATCTATCCATTAAATAGAAATCAGAAAATTATACATTTAATAACATATTTGACAATACAATGAGAATCTAGAGGGGAAAAAGATATGTTCCTTAATTTAACCAGTATTGATGGTTAAATTACTTATGTTTGGTACTAGCATATTTGGAAATTTAAAAAATAGGACCCACGGTTTCTGTTCAGGATCTTGCTTTGGATACAAAGGTTGCACATATGGAGTCATTAGAAAGCAATTGGAAGCAGTGCAGAGACACGAGGAGATAAATCTCTATGCTGGGCATAAGTGGACTGTAGAGATAAGAAGTCATCAGAGGGCAATACAGTCAGTTTTGCAGGAAACACAGATTAGTGAGACGGGTGAGAATACTAAAGACCGAGGTAACACGGGCAAGAGCACAGAATGGGAAATGAGTGATGCGTGAGGGGGTAGTTGGTGGGCATGTATGTAGTCAGGCACGAAAGGTACAGAAATGACTGGACTTTGGTTTGGCCCTGTTTGCTCACAAGCAAGCAGGGAGAAGAATATACAACCCCCTAAGTATAGTACCAGTGGTAAGGACAGAAGGGAAGAGCAAAAAGTCCTCTGCTGGACAGAGTCCGAGAAGGATCATCAAAGGAGGATGTAATATTTGCAGGATGAGGCAGGGACTTTGGAAGGGTATAGCAGATTTGGTTGGATAGAAGTGAGATCTCTGGTGAGAAATAACCTTCAATGTACTTTAAAATCTAGTATCAATTGTTTCTAAATTTGCCAAAACACCTACTACTTTAGGAGACTTGATTGCATAATTGCTTGGGGGCTTCATATTTCAAATATTTGTGAAATTTGAATCATTAAGGGTGATAGAAAAATTATAATTTTTCCAAAATTTCATCTCCCACCATTTGTTTTTTCTTTTCAACAAAATTTACTATTTTTTTTGCCCATAAAATTGAATGGAAAAGGCAAAACTGAGGAAAAGGCAAAATTCATAGTGGAAAATACTCCATATTACTTATTTACATATTATTTTCTTCTACAGGGGGTAACATAGCTAATTATTTTAGTACTGTTGTGGAAATTAGCTCATGTAAGTGATGTAATTTATGAAAGGTGATACTGTATATAAATGTAGTATATACTATAGTGGTAGTATATACAAATAGGTATATACACATATGCATACATATATTTGAATGGGGCACATTGTATTTGCTTGTAGTCTCTCTTATGACTTTGTACTGCACCATCAAAAATTTTTCTTCATACTATTAGTCCTTTGGAAACACAGTTATCAAAGTAAACAAAAATACATGGCCTTGACTGCATAACATTATATGGATTTAACATAAATTTTATATTATGTACAATGACACTATTAAATGTGTTAATACAACACATAAAATGACCAATTCTCTTTAAATTTTAGTGTTTAGCATATTTGTTTTGATTGTACGTGTGGGAGCTGTGAGAACAGCTCTGCAAAAATACTTTGCAAGTTACCATAGTGACTAAATTGTAGTGCTTTATGATGTTGCCTTTCCCCTGGGTCTTAATTCAGTTACATGCTTTTTAAATCATAATCTAATAGTTGACGTTTAAATTTTTCTATTTTTAAAAAACTGTATACACAATGCAGGTTTCTAACTTTACTTAAATGTATAATTTGATTATATTACACATTCTTCAAGTAAAATATCACTTTTTCCTTTCTCTTTCTGCTGGGTTCCCATATCTCCTTTTTCTCCTTTTTCTTCCCCCTCTCAGTGACCCATGTTGACAAATGGTATCTTTTATTTTTTCCTCTATTTTAATACAATTATATACAGACCTACATATGCATGTACAAAAATAAAGCAGGATTTTTGTAAGCAGGATTTCATGGAAATAGTTCTGAATTAATTGATATGTAGTAGTTCCTATTTATTCCTTTTAATGGCTTCTTAATGTTTCATGTTGTAAATGGATCATAATTTATTTAATCACTTTGCTTCCATGTTTTGTTCTATGAATAATGCTTTAATAAACATCACGATACCTATGTCCACACTTGCCAGTGGTGTTTTTATATCTGTGGGATAGGTTTGAAAAAGTTGAAAAGGGTCAAAGAGTATATTATATATTTTAAATTTTCATAGAAATTGAAATTACCTTTTGAAAGAGCTGTAACACATCAAATTTATACCTAGCAGTATTTGTATCTTTATCGCATGTGTCTGCCAGCAGTAGGAATTAAATATGATTCTCTTTAATTTTTGCCACTCAATTAAGTGTAAAGTAAAATTTCATTGTTACTATAATTTGCAGTTTCCCAACTATTAGTGAATTTGCTGGTTGATAATTTGGATATGTTTAAAGAATATGTTTGTTGAAAAAATGTGTTTATTTAAGAATTGCCTATTCATATCCTTGTCCGTTTATTTGATTTTTATCCTTTTCTTATCAAATTGTGAGATCTGTTTGTATATTACAAAGATACCCGTTTGTATATCAATTCTAACGCTTATTTTTTTTTTTATTTTTTTTTTGAGATGGAGTCTTGCTCTGTTGCCTAAGCTGGAGTACAGTGGCAGGATCTTGGCTCACTGCAACCTCCGCCTCCCGGGTTCAAGCAATTCTTCTGCCTCAGCATCCCGGGTAACTGGGACTACAGGCGCCCGCCACTATGCCCAGCTAATTTTTGTATTTTCAGTAGACACGGGATTTCACCATGTTGGCCAGGCTGGTCTCGATCTCCCAACCTCAGGTGATCTGCCCACCTCGGCCTCCCAAAGTGCTGGAATTACAGGCGTGAGCCACCGCATCCAGCTGCATTTTTTTTTTATAGCCACTGTGTCTCTTTTGCCTTTCAAGTGTCTTATGCTATACAGAAATTTTAATTTTTTACATAGTCTTTCAAAAGTGTTTTAGTATAAAATTATCTAATTCTTTCTTTTCCCACCTTCATAAAAGCAAAACCTTGTCAAAATTCTAATCAAAATGACATCACATTTATATAACTGACATTTTTAAATAAAATTAAGTATTCCAACCAAGAACCTGGTATATCCTTCCACTTGCCAGACCTTATTTTATGTCTTCAGTAGAGTTGTGATCCTCTTTATGCAGGTCCTGTATCTTTCTTGGAAAATTTATTCCAAGTATTTTCTTTGTTGCTACTGTATATATAATATTTTCCTGTTTTCCATCTCTAAGTACTTCTATGGAGAAAATATATTGATATTTAGATATTTATCTTATATCCAGCTACCTTGTCAATTTTATTTATTCTAAAGGTTTTTGTTTTTATTTTTTAAACTTGAATTTCTCATGGGCTTCCTGGGCATGGATTCATGTTACCAATGAAAAGAAGTAATTTTATATCTTCATTTCCAATTCTTATGCAATCTATTTAATTTTCTCCAAAAATCAGAGATAATATTAAATAATAATAAAGATACTGGGCTACTTGCTAAGTTCCTAATTTTAATTAAGGTGGTTGTGATGGTTTACCATTTAGGAAAATATATGTGCTTGCTTTTTTTTTTTTTTAATTATACTTTAAGTTCTAGGGTACATGTGGATAACGTGCAGGTTTGTTACATATGTATACTTGTGCCATGTTGGCATGCTGCACCCATCAACTCGTCAGCACCCATCAACTTGTCATTTACATCAGGTATAACTCCCAAAGCAATCCCTCCCTGCTCCTCCCTCCCCATGATAGGCCCCAGTGTATGATGTTCCCCTTCCCGAGTCCAAGTGATCTCATTGTTCAGTTCCCACCTATGAGTGAGAACATGCGGTGTTTGGTTTTCTGTTCTTGCGATAGTTTGCTGAGAATGATGGTTTCCAGCTGCATCCATGTCCCTACAAAGGACACAAATGTGCTTGCTTTTTCATAAATATTCTGTGTTATAAGTTGTGTTCTTCTATTACTATTATTTTTAATGTTTTTAAAATAGAGATGACTACTGAGTTATATCAAATAACATCTTGGCACTTATTAACATTTTCAATAATTATTCTCCCTTCATGTTTTGATGTAAGGGATTATGTTGATGTATTTGTTACTATTAAACCATCTTGCATTCCTGAAATAAACTACTCTTGGTTATATCATATTACTCCTTTGGGATTTTGCTGATGTTTTGCTTAGTATTTGTAGTATATTCACTGTAAGATTAATCTGTGGCTTGTTTTTTCGATTTTTGTGTTACCATCTTTCAAATGTTTTGGTGTATTTGTAATATAAAGTAAATTCAAGAACTTTCACTTTTTTTCTAGAGTCTGGAATAATTTAAATAAGTTTACAACTACAACAGTTTGAAGATTGGATAAAGTTACCCTAGTGACTTCTTTTATTTTCAAAATGATAGTTTTCTTCTATGGTAATTTCCCTATTCAAGTTTTCATTTGGGTAATTTTGGTGACTTATATTCAGCTATGAAATTATCCATTTATTCTAGATTTTCAAATTTGTTTTCTGTAGAGTTACACATATAATTCTCATAATTTTCAATCTCTTCTGTGTCTGCATCTGTTATACATCCTATTGCTCTAATTTTTAGGATCTCTCCTTTATCCTTAATCAGTTTTTTGAGTCTTTTATTTTTTAAACATCATTTTATAATCTTTTCAAAGGAGGAACTTTTTATAATTTATTCTTTCAGATTTGGGGGTCTATTTTATTAATTTCACCTTTTATTATTATTAATTCTTTCTAGTTTCTTTAAGTTTATTTTTGTGTTTATTATCCTAATTTTAAAGAAGGAATATTTAATTCTTTAATTTTTAGCCCTTTTTCTGTAATAGCAAACAATAAATTTTTCTCTGCAAAGACCTTGCTATATCTTATAGGATTTATTATCCAAACGGTTCCTAATTTCTCTTTTTATTTTATCCTCAGGATTTACTTCAGGCTTAAGACAGTGCTTTTAAATTTCCAAGTTGTTAAGATCATTTTGGTGACCCTTTTATTATTTACTTTTAATTTTATTCTGCTGTGATCATAGAATATGCTGTGCTAAAATATCTACTTAAAAAAATATTTCCCTAGAATATTCTTCTCTGTCTTTCAGCTAGAATGCAGATATGCCAGCCCCTGCTTCATGCCAAGGGCACAGATGCCTTTGGGGAGGGCAGAGGAACAAGATAGAAAGGACCTGGTCCCTGAATAGCCATATGGAAAAAACGGCATCTTTATCAGGACTGCTCACTTAAGCACTATTTTGTGAAAGAAAAATAAGCTTACATCTTCTAATATTGTTTATGTTCTTTTTCTTACAGCATCTTAGCCCTTAATTCTACTCTTATAAGCTTTATCTGCAAGCTCATATTCACATTGCCTTCTCATGTTTTGGTTATTATTTTCAGTGTAGAAAATCCAGTTTCTGCATAGAATATAAGTCTGCAGTGCTTACAATTCCAATTTTGCATTTAGTGCTAATGACACTATCACCACAGGGATGCAGAACAAAATTATGTCCTCGGAAAAGTATGCGTTCATATACATTTATGTATTTTATGTTTTTACTTAAATATAAAATATCAAAATTGACTATCTGTGAATTTATACTCTGTTTCCTTCAATCTAAGATGCCATTGACTCTAGGATTACAGTCAAAAGATTGCAAATCATATAGTTGACATTTGTAATTTTTTCCCCACATAATGTCATCGTCTGTGACACCAAGAGCTGTGGCAATGTAGAATATTTTAAAAGAATGCTTCTCTCTTGTCTCTGAGATTTTCTTTCAAACCTCTGACACCAGTTCTGCAAGTTTTTATATTGCATGTATGTTGTAGGTAGAATATTGTCCCTCCCCCAAAAAGTGTCAATATCTTAATCCCGGGAACCTGTGAGTATGTTAGGCTACGTGGGATAGAAAATTAAGGTTGCCAAGGCTTGGAGCAGTGGCTCATGCCTGTAATCCCAGCTCTGTGGGAGGCCAAGGCAAGTGGATTACTTGAGCCCAGGAGTTTGAGACCAGCCTGGCCATCATGGTGAAACCTCGTCTCTACTAAAAGTACAAGAAGTTAGCTGGGCGTAGCGGCATGCGCCTGTAATCCCAGCTACTCAGGAAGCTGAGGCAGGAGAATCGCTTGAACCTGGAAGGTGAAGGTTGCAATGAGCCGAGATCATGCCACTTCACTCCAGCCTGGGGGACAGAATGAGACTCAAGAAAAAAAAAAAAAAAAGGGAAAGAAAAGAAAAGAAAATTAAGGTTGCCAATCAGCCAACCTTAAAATATTAAGACTATCCTTGATTATCTGAGTGGGCCAAAGGAATCACAAGGTCCTTAAATGCAGAAGAGGGAGACAGAAAGGAGGTCAGAGTGACGCAATGTGAGAAGAATCCAGACTGCTGCTGCCGACTTTGAAGCTAGTAGAGGCTATAAGCCAGGGGAAGAGGGCAGCCTCTAAAAGCTGAAAAAGGCAAGGAAACAGATTCTTCCCTAGAACTCCCCTAGAACCACAGAGGAACGGAGCCCAGCTGACACCTTGATTTTCACCCAATGAGACCCACTTCAGACTTTTGAACCACAGAATTGTAAGATAACAAATTTGTGTTGTTCCCGGCACTAAGTTGGTGGCAACTTGTCACAACAAGTTGCCATAGAAAATTAATACAATGTGCAGGCAGCGCCAGTGTTTCAACACTGACCACCAGCTAACAGCAATTTGAAGACTCACCCTGATCTCAAAACTTTAAAATATGAAAAAATATGTACTGTGAATTTGATGAAATATGGTAAATGTGTGTTAAATAGTGTCATAGGAAGGACCATTTAGAAATGGTAACAGTGGACTCAGATAGTCTTGTGTGATACTCAGAATCCAGTTAGACATCATTTTAATATCTGAAGTAATTGTGTCAGTCCTAAATAAGAAAAGTATGAAAAGAAAGTGGAATTCGATCAAGTTCAAAGGTTTTTAGTAAGGGCTAGGCAGAAAAAACAAGCAAATACCTTAAAAGCCAAAGAAATATAAACCTCAGTCAAATGATGGGGCAACCTGGGCTAAGTGACACCCCCTTTTAAGATTCTGAAGTCCCCATTGTATATATAAACAGGGCTAAGTGACACCCCTTTCTAAAGTTCTGAAGTCATATATATATATATATATACACACACATACATACAGGGCTAGAGGTAGCCCAGTGTTCATGCTTGTGGTCACTACACAACTCCACAATCAGGGGTGAACCCAAAGTTGTTCAGGACGGGGGTCCTCAACTGCCAGGCCACAGACAGGTACTGGTCCACGGCCTGTTAGGAACCGGGCTGCACTGCAGGAGGTGAGCAGCAGGCGGGCAAGCCGAGCATTACCGCCTGAACTCCACTTTCTGTCAGAGCAGCAGCAGCATTAGATTCTAATAGGAGCACAAACTCTATTGTGAACTGCACATGTAGGGGATATAGGTTGTGTGCTCCTATGAGAATCTAGCTAATAGTTTCATCCTGAAACCATCCCCCCTGCCATCTGCCATCCATGGAAAAATTGTCTTCCACAAAACTGGTCCCTGGGGCCAAAAAGTTTCGGGACCACTGGTTTAGGACATCATCGTTCTGTTGGTGACTAAACAGCATTAAATTCAATCAAGTGAAACAGGCATGGTGGTGCACACCTGTAGTCTCAGGGAGGACCTGTACTTGGGAGGCTGAGGTGAGAGCATCACTTGAGCTCTGGAGTTTAAGACTAACTTGGGCAACAGTGAGACCCTGTTTCTAAAAGACAAAAAAACTCAATCATGTGAATCGCTGCCAATAATAACTAAAACTTAATAAAAATGTATTTTGAAATAATATCTACACATTACAAGTAAAAAGGACTACAACTTAAGAATTTGGAAGAGTTTAGAGACCCTGACAGAAAGAAAGGTATGTGATGATATATGACATTTCATATCCCCCATATATGAGATCGTGAAAACACTCAAGAATATGTCCAACCAAACAGTGAATAGAACAGAACAGATAACTCAAGTTAGGGAAGATGAAAGAGCAAATAGTGTGAGCAACAAACCTTGTCACTTCATTATATAGCTGGGAAATCCTAATTTTTAGTTTCAGGGGAATAGGATTAAATACTCTTACTGTTTTTGTTAAATGAATCTCAAACTTCCCCAGCAATTTGAGTTAAGTGGGCATGTGTTCTGTGTGTTTTAAGTTTTCTCAGGCTACAACTCCCACTTTGATAGAGTCATGAATGCTGTGGGGTACCCTTAGGCCCCTTTTCTAGAAGACCCTGTTTCCCCAACTCTTGGAAGTGTTACTTGCTGATAACTCATAGATGAGTTTCTCCCCAGGAACTGTACCCAGTCAGAGAGCTGCCTTACCCAGGCCACACCTCCTCCCTGGGGAAAGCCCACATCAATGACTGGCTGATGTAGGGTACAAAGTCCTGCCTGCAAGTCTGAGGGAGCGTCCCAGCTCCAACAGCTCCCAGTGAGACTGACTGAGGCCTTCATGGCAAATACATGGCACTGAAACTTCTCCCTCTGCCCAATCCTACTTCCCTCACCCCTGACAGGTTTGTTTTTGAGCGTCCTCCCCAATAAACCTCTAGCACACAAATCTCAGAGCCTCAGAGTCTGTTTTCCAAGGAACACAACCTACAACAGGGATTTTAAAGCTGAATCCCATGGCATAGGTTGGCAGCAAGGACCCCCATCATTGGTGTGAGATAGAGCACTGATAGCCCTGGCATACAGTCTTGGCACAATTCCTAATCTTTACCTGGTGCTGAGGAGGGATTATATGTAGGTAGACCAGAATGCCCTGTTGGAGGAGTATCTCAGGCATTTGAGAGTAGTAATTACAAGGACTTTGGAATCAGATTACTGTTGCTTGCAGCCAGACAAGCTTGGGGATAATCACCAAGAAGTCCTACTTGGTAGCATATAAAGACTCTTTCATCTCCTGTAAATGGAGGGTAGAAAAAGCTGAGGTTCAGGTTCCAAACTTAATCATAAGGGTAGTGAGCCATCAAGGAAGATTAAATTTTCGACCCTAAGAAGTTGGCTACCCTGAGCTTAGGGCCTCGATTCGGAATGGGAACCTGAGAATTGAAATAGGGACATGTGGAATGATGCACTTGTCATCCTGAATCTTGAATCCCCAAATTCCTCTGAACTCTCCAGGTTCACTCCTCCCCATCAAAAGCTAGCATTGTAGCATGGTTGAACATGATACAAAATCCTCCCTTTTTTTCAGCACAGAAAGACCACACTCAGAAGGTACCACACCTGGCTGCATGGCTTTAGACCAGTAACTCACATGATGAACAATGTAAGGTGTCTAGAGAAGTGCTGGGCCTGCTGAAGGAGGAGGAGAATTGTGTCCTGAAGGTGCTGCTAGACTCACCTAACATGGCTAGGCAGGAGCCAGGAGAGGCCATATGGGACAGGAGCCTGAAAGTGCTGGTGCGATGACGGTGGAACATAAATCTGGATAAGGGAGAATTTATTGATATGAGCACTCTTCTGATATATAGGATTTAAAACCCTGACAGGGTCCCAGAAGATGGTGCTAATACCTAAGCTCTAGGAAGCTTGGAGATAATGATGGCCCATACCATGTAACATTGAAATATTGGAATTATGATGGCCAATGATTGAAGGGTGGATCAAAAGATCCAAAGATGTATATGAGAACTTATTAATATTGGTGTCGTTAAAGTTGGTATACAACCCCCTACTGCTAAATTTGACTGACTTTAAAAAAAAAAAGACCCAGTGATGCAGTCATACTAAAGTAGATATTCTACATAGGGCCAGAAAACTTACCAGCCAACTATGTTGTGTGGGCTTGGAGAATACTTGTTTATTGTATAATGAGAAAAGTACTAGTAACAGAGGCCATGGCCTTGCAGTAAAGCTTAGTGGCATCTTCTATTGTCTAGGGCTGACAGTAGGCAATGCTGCTTCAGAACCAGGCTCCCTGATGGCCCCATATGATAGAATGCAGAGCAGGCACAATTATCATCATGTGTAGCAAGTCAAAGTGATATCCAAGAGTGCCAAACCTACAGAAAGCTGTAGAGATGGGCAGTCAGCAAGAGGCTTGCTTATCTTATACAATCAAAATAACTCAAGAATGGATGACAATATGTTAAGGATGACCACCCAAAAAAGTCATAGTCCTTTGTCTAATTTATACAACCGCGTTTTTAGACATGGAAGCCACTGACTGAAGGAGAGGCTGGATCTGAAGGATGAAGGACCCTGCAAAAACATGAATGACTATAGTATACAGTTATGAAACAATGACAGAAGAGGAAGTCCCAGACATTTTGAGGACTATTGAATAGAAGTTATGGGCTGGAAACCGAGATAGAAACTTGCTGTTTTAATATGGCCCCCTCTTAGGAGGATATATGGAGGCCGGGTGAGAAATGGAAGAGTTCTGGTTCAGGTCCACCAGTCCCACAGACCCACTCGGTGAGCATCTCTTTAGTCCCTCAATGTATTATTGGAGTGAACATAACTGCCAATTGGTAGAACCCCACATTGAATCTCAGGACTATAGGTTAAGAACCTTCACATAAGAGAAGCTACATGGAATCCTTTGAAACTTTCCCCCCAATCAAAATAGTAAATTGAAAAGAATCACAAAAGAACATAGTGGGGTGATGGAAATGTTCTATATTTTGATTGCGGTGGTACTGATTACATTGATTCATACATTTGTCAAAAAGTCATCAAACTATGCGCTCAAAATTAGTGCATTTTATTGTATGTAAATTATTCCTCAATTAAGTTTATTAAAAATATCATTTTGCCTGAGTGTGACAGACATTGAAGAAGTAAAGAAATCATATCTCTATTTAATTCAACAGTCAGCCTCCTGAAAAATCCAAATGGATCCTGGAGCATGAGAGTGAACTATCACAAATTCACAAATAGGGGCCCCAGTTGTAGCTCTTCTGCCAGTTGTGCTGTCTTTGACAGAGCAAGTTAACAATACCTCGCCGGGCGCGGTGGCTCAAGCCTGTAATCCCAGCACTTTGGGAGGCCGAGGCGGGCGGATCACAAGGTCAGGAGATCGAGACCACAGTGAAACCCCGACTCTACTAAAAATACAAAAAAAAATTAGCCGGGCGCGGTGGCGGGCGCCTGTAGTCCCAGCTACTCAGGAGGCTGAGGCAGGAGAATGGCGGGAACCCGGGAGGCGGAGCTTGCAGTGAGCCGAGATCGCGCCACTGCACTCCAGCCTGGGCAACAGCGTGAGACTCCGTCTCAAAAAAAAAAAAAAAAACCACACACACAAAAAAACAAAAAAACAAAAAAACAATACCTCACAAAGGCCGGGCACGGCGGCTGACGCCTGTAATCCCAGCAATTTGGGAGGCCGAGGCAGCAGGATCACGATGTCGGGAGATGAAGAATATCCTGGCTAACACGGTGAAATCTCGTCTCTACTAAAAATACAAAAAAAGAAATTAGCCGAGTGTGGTGGCGGCTGCCTGTAGTCTCAGCTACTCGGGAGACTGAGGCAGAAGAATGGCATGAACCCAGGAGGCGGAGCTTGCAGTGAACCGAGATGGCACCACTGCATGCCAGCCTGGGCGACAGAGCGAGACTCCATCTCAAAAAAAAACAAAAACAAAAAACAAAAAAAAGACAAAGAAAAAAAAAACTATTTTTTTTTTTATACCACAAACATGTTATGTGACCCTTTGTCTGACAAATATGTATTCTATCTCCTTCCACAGGAAAGAGAATCAGACATAGCTCACAAGTTTTGGAGTGAACAACAGAATGTATGGTTTTTCTCTAGGGCTATATTAACTTTTCCACCCTCTGCCATTCTGTAGTTCTGAAGAGATATGAACTGCCTAGATATTCTACAGAATATCTTACTAGTCTATTGTATCAATCTATTGTGACATGTGCTAATTGGATTGGATGAAAGAGAAGCACCAAGTAGGTTCGAGGCTCCAGAAAGTGGAAATAATGCCTATAGATGATTCAGGAGCCTATTAAATTAGTAAGTTTTATAGGGCTTCTCTGGTTTGGGGGATGACCTCCAAGGTAAAGGAAATGTTATTACATCATATAGTCCTGTCAGTAGGAAGGAAGAACAGTGCCCGAGGAGCTGCTTCAGATTTTGGTGGTAGCATATTCCACGCTTGAGAATATTGCTCTTAGAGAAGAATAAATATGTACATATAGGTAATGGTTTATATCCCGATTGTTTGGTCAAATGCCTGGAGGGAGAAATACTGGCTAACCAAAGACAAGGAGGTCTGAGCAAGAGACATGATGGACCCACGGGAGTGAACGTGAAGTAAGAGAGCCTTGAATATCATGTGAATATCTATGTGGAAGGAGAAAGTCATCAGCCAGCCTCTGATACCAGTCACTCGGTGCTGGCACAATGGGCATGTGAATGGAGTACGCTGTGGCAAAGATTGTGTGCTTCCTGTCTCTATAATTCTAGGCTTTATGGGGTAGACATCTTGGCTCCTTAGAGGAAGAGCACTTCCATGAAGGGACACAAGAGACCAGCAGGCACAGAGAGAAGTGACTCTTCTGGCAGGGACATTTGATCCTGGTCACACCAGGAAAGGGCAGAGGAGCTGGCACTTAATGGTGACAGTTGAGAATGTATTTGGTACCAAGGCAATTTGCTGTGGCATCTCTTGGTATTCCCCTGCCCACTTGTGATATCAAATAGACAAGTGCCTCAGCCATGCCCTAAGCTAGGGCTCAGAACCCCCAAAAATGAGGGTGTGTGCTACTTTGCAAAGCTGTCTAGATCAGCAGAAGTGTTACCTAGGAACAAAGGGAACCTGGATTAGGTAATAGAGGAAGAGATGGGCTGGTTTTGAGACCAGATGCAGAAGCAGGAAGAGAAGCATGGCAATAGTTTTCATCTTTACTTTTTTTTCCAGGAAGAGACGAATAAGAATCCTGGAGAAACTGATCCCAGAACTTGTTACATGAAGTCCATGGCGGTGAATGGCCTAAGGGTGGACTGAGGTATGGGGCGCTGCCAGATTCCAATCAGCAGGAGGGACTCATTCCACAGTCCGCTAGGAGTGCTGGCAGAACACAGCTCTCAACAGAGTCCCTCTCCAGGATTTGCCCTTGGTCAATTTCTTCTGTGAGGCAGGCAGCATCTAATGGGGGACTCAGGGATATAAGGGCCCAGCAGCCCCTTGCCCCATCCTAGTGAGGTGGGCCATGCGGGTTCCAGAGGTCCCTGTAGAGCTGGATAAGGTCTTTGCTATTAGCTGCATCCTAGTTCAGTTTCTCTGTCCAGTCCTGTTTCCTTCACCCCACAGGCACTCCTGAGAGCACCTCCTACACACCAATCTTAACCACAGTCTGTTCTCCAGGGAACTCCATGGATTGCTATTTTTCTTGCTTTTTATTTCATCAGGGCTAGCTGTTGGCACATGATAATAGGTGGTACTTTTGCAGGTAGTGAAAGCAAAGTGTCTCACTTTTGCAGGCTGTGGTCCTCTGCTGAGCCCCCTGGAAGAAGCCCTCAGTTGTCTTGCCTGTTTGTTCTTTCAGAGTCAAGGAGGATACAGTCTGGCTGTTGAGCTCCTCTTAGGAGCGAGGACAACCCAGTACACTTAGGACTGATGTCACCATCTCCATCTCAAGCACATTTGCTGGAGGCTGATGTCACCCTTCGCACCACAGTTCCCTGCCCCTACCTGGGGTACACAAACCACACTGGGCCATGGGTTTTCAGGTTTGATTGTCCTTGTGTCCTTGCTCCAGAACCCCTGACATTGTATTCCAAGATTGGTGCAATCCCTGGAGGCACATTGCTTTTTTGCAAGGGTTCTCTCCTCTAAGAGTGCAGGGGAGCCCTTTGGTTCAAGAGAGACAGATGGATTGAAATAATGAGTGCACATGTGGAAGGTGGAGGGGGAGCTGCATTCAGGTTACTGTGTTCCCAGAATCCTCTCTTACTTTCAGTCTTCCATTTTGCTTTCTGTTTCTCCATTTGCTCTTGAGATGACTTGTTTGTGTGCTGATTAGTTTGTGTGCTGATCAGTTTGTGTGCTGATCTTCTGTATGAAATAATTGTCAGGTCTAGGTAACTGACAAGGACACTTACACAATTGGTCCAGTAAATTTGGGAAGGTTAGCTTCCTTGGTACAGTGAATAACTCTTCTAGAATATGTTTCGCTTCAGCTTTATAGTTCTAGTTAAAATTTTATTTGAGCAAATATCAGTAAAGTCTTTTGCCCAGCCAATAGAGCCAATTTATAAGAAATATTGTCTATGTATAGTTTGAATATGGTAGTGGATATTTCATTTGGATTTTTCTTTACTTACATAATAAGGAAAACAGGACTTTTAAGTCTTTATTTTACCTCCAATTTTTGCATTTCAGAACTTGGAGAGGTACATTTTAAGACTGAGCAAATCTATCAATTATAATCTGATGGAAAAAGATATGACTGAGTGTTCCGCCTTAGCAAGAAAGTTCTTGTGATTACTTATTTGAAACTCATGTCCACTGAGAAAGCCTTTCCTGGGCTATTTATTACTCATGTGTTTTATAGAGCATTACAGTCAGTAAATATCCTTTGCCTGTCACAAGAATTTGCAATTATACTAGAATGTCATCATTTCAGGAAACTATAAAGCAATGAACATGTTTATTTTCAGCCACAAAGGGAAAAAATATCCTGAGAACCACATTCTCTTGGCAGTTTGAGGCATTTATTAGAAAATCTGTAATTTCTTTTTGTAATCCCACACTCAGTGGCCATACCCTTTAATGGAGGTATGTCAAGTCAGCAGAATTATATGGTACATTCTAAACTTGCTTTGCTGGGAAAATAGGACTCATGGCTTAATTTATAGGCTTGTTGAGCTCACCACCCTGCTGGCTCCCTAGAAGGAGGAGTTAAAGTCTCCTAATGGCTTAAAGGGGCCGAAAGTGCTCTCAGGTGCCCTCAGACCCTTGGAATGGTGGGCACTGAATTTCGACAATCTACTCAGTGGAATTACACAGAAATCCCTGAAGTCATCTAATTTTGTGGAGAACACATTCCTTAAGGTAAAATACAAATGTCGAAATGGATGGGATAGCAGTAGAAGGAATGCACTCAAATATTTCAGGGTTTGTTAGATTCTGAAGGGATGGGTACTGATGAGGATGGTGGAATTGAATAGCTGTTGTGGACTGCAATCTCATGCCCTGGAGAAAGACGGTGAATGCCTTTGAGTCAGTAATCAGTAATTTAAGAGATACTGTGAATGTCAGAGCAACTCTTTAGGAACATATAAAGAGATTCTTATCTCTATGATCAAGGACAGAAAAACCCGAGGGTCAGTTCTAGGCCATAATTTTCAGGATGGCAAAGCTCCATAGAAGGTTGAAGTCTCAGCTCCAAAAAGTCTATCATGTCAAGGCCATGCCCTGGGTGGGAGTCTTAGAAAGGGGATACCTGAGTGGGTGCACTAAAAAAACCCTTAAAATCCCTTTTGTCTGGAACTCTCTGAGCTGGTAAATGTTCAAGGCTAGCATGCCCACCCCATAAGGCCTCCACCATTAAAATCTGTGGAGGCCGATGCTTTTTAAGACAACCTGTACCCCTCAGGAATTACCTCCACCACCCCTCCTGGCCTAGTATGAGACAAATAGAGTCAATTCCAACATAATCTGTCCAGGAAAGAGGGAGCCTGCTAAGGGAGGAAAGGCACAATATTATAAATGAGCTGTGAGACCTGGCCACATAATCCATATGGGACTGGAGCCTGAAGATGATGAATTTGTAGGGCAGAGCATGAGATTGGGTAAGGGAGAGCATATTGATAGTGGACTACTGTCCTAGTCTGCAGTATTTAATGCCCTGACAAAAACGCTGGTTGCATTTGCACCTTCTAATGCATGGCTAGGATGGCTCTTGGAAGACTGGAGAAGGTTATGACCCATGCTAAATAGAAAAGCCAAAACTTGTGTGTGGAAGATGGGAGAAAAGGACCAAAAGGCCCCAAGGATGAGTACATTCAAGAATGGATGTATTACAAAACATTGCAAACGCTCCCAGCTGACTACATTCCAGGGACAGGACAGAGGGCACTCTATTGACTAAAGTGATACGAAATTCATCACTCAGAGAGGGACCAGCATCACTGAGAACTTCAGTGGTGGCTTTCCTCTGTAAGCCAGGGACCTGCTGCTAGAGAACTGGGCTCCCTCACTACAACAGGGATGATGGGATCCTGAAATCATAGAGGCCAGTTGGTGGTGCTTAACATCAGAAGCGAGATGCAATGCAATTATCATAATGAGCGGCAATGTCATAATAGTACTTGGGGGGATGTGACCCACATAGAGTCACGGAGATGGTTTATTGGATGTAGCAAGATAGATGGACAGTCATCAAGGGAATCACTCAATCTATACAATTAAAAGAAGTCAAGGAGGCTAAGTGCAGGCATCCTTCTAAAGAGTCACAGTCCCTTATCAGTGTCTGGACATGAGCCACTTCTCAGAGTGGATGCCATTGACTGAGGGACAGGCCAGATCTCCAGGAGGAAGGACCTGCAAAATTATGGCAAATATATATGACAATAACTCCTACAGATTTTCCCCAGAGGGACCTAAGGCCATTTATTCAGGTAACCTTACAATGGGGAAAGAGTAGTACTCAGACACTTGTGAGTACTTCTGGATACAGGGTCAAGGTAGCACTGATACCTAAGGAGCTAAAGGGTTATTGTGACCCTCTCAATAAGAGTGGGGGTAGATGGAGACTGGTAATAAAATGGAGTCCAAGCCCAGGCCTGACTCTTAGTGTATATTTGTGTATATGCATATATGTATAGTTGGGATATATATGCCAATAGCTAGTGAAACTCTCAACATTGATCCTTTGGCTTGAGAGTTAAGAGTTATCATAGTGGGAAAGCATTTGAAACTGTCCCCACTCCTATTACAACAAGATAATAAATAAAAGGCAATGTTTTGTTTAGGGAAAATGGCAGCAATTAATACCAGCCTTACGGGGGTAGTGAGCCTCATCATATCCCCATTAAATTAATATGTTTCTGGCCGAACAAAAAAGACAAAAAAACCACAAACAAAACAGATTAACAGTGGACTTCTGCCAACTCAACCAGGTAGTAGCTCCACTTGCAATTACTGCACCAGAGTAGTATCTTACCCAGCCAATGAACACAGCTAATTATTAATACAAGGTGTGTGGCTACAGATCTGGCAAATGTGCTCTTTCCCATCTTTCTCAGAAAGGAGGAGCGGAAGTGGTTTACATTCACATGGAACAGACAACAGAACACGTTTAACGTCTTATCTTGAGGCTATGTTAACTCTTCCTTTTCTGTGATAATATAATCTGAAGGGACCCAAATCATCTGAATGTCCTGAACATCATCACATTGATCCATTATATTGATGGCATTGTGTTCATTAGACTGGATGACCAAGAAGGGGCAGATGTACTGGAGGCCTTGGTAAGACACATGTGCTTCAGAGGGTGGGAGATAAACCCCCCGATGATTCAGAGTGTGGGGTCATGGGGAGGATTAGGGCTACTGTGTAGATATAGAGCATATTGACATTTACTTAACACCTACTATATGTCATACCTTGGATATGTGTCCCCTGCTCTTTGGGACCCTGACAGAGGAAACAAGAGTTAAGTGCTCAGAAAGAGGAAGCCCAACGTGTCACAAGATGATTTCGATTAAGGCAGTTTTCTCCCTTATCTGCAGTTTTGTTTTCCAAAGTTTTGGTTACCGTTAGTCAATGGTGGTGCAAGAACATTAGATGGAAAGTTCCAGAGATAAACAATTTATACGTTTTAAGTTGCATGCTACTCTAAGTAGCGTGATAAAATCTCCTGTCATCCTGCTTTGTCCTGCTCCAGATGTGATTCATCCCTTTGTCCAGCACATCCACACTGTCTATGCCACACACTCATTAGTCACTTAGAAGACACCTTGGTTATCAGATTAACTCTCACAGTATCGCAGTGTTTGTGTTTAAAAACCCTTATTCTGCTTAATAATGGCCCCAAAGTGTAAGAGTGGTGATGCTGGCATATTGTTATAATTGTTCTGTTTTATTATTAGTTACCACTGTTGGTCTCTCACTGTATCTAATTTATAAATTAAACTTTATCATGGGTATGTATATATAGGATAAGACAGTGTATACAGAGCTTGGTACTATTAGAAGATTCAGGCATCCACTGGAGTCTTGGAACTTATCTCCCATGGATAAGGGGGGAACTAGTATATTCTAATTCTACTGCTTTAATTGTAGGTAGTATTCTCTTAAAATCTAAATGGCATACAACACCAGTTCTCTACAAGAAAATCAGAACATCGCTTGCTGTCATTGGGTGGTATGGAAATGATCTTTTTCTTAGAGTTTATAAAGAATCTTTTACTTAATGAGCTAAATGACCATGCATAATACATTTAAATTATGTCATACTTTTCCCATTTCCCATTTGGTTTTGTTCTTTTATACTATAAGAAATTAATGAGGCTGAGAATCTTAAACTGTGTTTTATGTATTTAAAATAATTATGATTAAGGGTCTTTCACACATGTGTATTTATCATGAATTCTTGTTCAAAGAACTATTTTTTATGGTTCAAGGAGCAAAATTAATTTAAATCGGCAGCTAATGCACAGTTCTCAATTCCATGAGTCAACTGGATACTGCTGACATTTTTGTATGGAGTCTCCTGTAATGTAATAAAAAGTACGTCACTAAATGGTGTCTGGTATGAGAAGGGGTAGAACACTCATTGCCTGAAACCCACATGGTGATGTTCTGGGTCATGTCATGAGCCATAGGTAGCACTCCGCTGGCTTCATGTTCTCTGTTGTCTTACAGTTGACTCATAGTGACAATGGAATGGTGTAATCAGTTGCTAATTTTTATATTCATATGCTGCAAAACTAAGGTGGCTAATCCATGAATGCACACGCCTGTCATTCTCTATAAGAGCAGGAAATAAAATTCATTATTGCACGCTCAGAATCCCTAACATAAGCCAGTAGAAGCATTACAAGGACGTTGCCTTCAGTGCCGTATACATGTACTGTGAGCTTGCATTTGGTCTGAGTGTTCAGGACTGCAGGGCTCAGCATAAAACACGGCTGGATTCCTCAGCAGAGTAAGAGCTTACGGCTCTGTGCAGCTCTCTCTGTGCATCTGCTGGCAGCCAGGTGCTCCTTGTAGGACAGAGTATGTAATTATGAATATTTTAAATGTGGGTAGTTGATCCCTTTTTTATTCAGCATGTAGCTATGAGTGAAGTGGCAGACAATGACCAGAATACTCTTTGTGTTCGCCTGAATTTATCTGAGAATATTGAAGTAAAGAGCCAAAGGGCTCTCTTCTCCCCTTCCCAGATATACAGGGAAGAACAGAATTCAGTCTTTGTCTGGGTGGTTAATTTTTAAAATGATATGTGAAGGATAATGCATGAATGACTAACAGCCCTGGGGGGCTCAAGAAAATTGTATTTCACCAGGAGGAACAAATACATGCTGTTTTGAAGTGGAAGGGCTACACTAAGAATTCAGATATAAAGAAGTATATTTTTGATAAGAAGATATTGAGACACAAAAAACCGGTATCAGAGGCAGCAAGGAATGTAATAAAAATATTCTGGCCTTGAGCCCCAGATGTGCCACTCGCTGACTATGCGATGTTGGACTTTAGGTCATCTCTCCAAGCCTCAGTTTTCTCATCACCACAATTGGGAGATTAGGCCAGATTATCTCCCTAATTCCTTCTTAGTTGACTTATCTGTGATCCTATGACACGCTCTCTTAAGGTAAATGTGCACTCACACCTCTTTTCAAGGTGTGATCGCTAGGGATTGACTGCTCCAGCTCAAGAATGACTTTTGTTGAGTGCCTAATGCTGAGCCAACACAGGATCAAGCAATAAGGGTATAAGCAAAAAAAATTATCAACTGTACTGGTGGTGCTGAGATGAAGAAAAGGCCTGAAACAGAGGACAAATTGGGAGCTGTGGAGTACGAACTTAGAGAACATCAGATGGGAGACATCAACGTCGATGCACAAGCATGAGGGTGAGTTTGAATAAAAATGTGAGCTGAGCTTTAGAGGATAGATAGGATTTGGGTAGGTTAAAAAAAAAAAAGACAGAATAGATCATTCCTGTTGGAGGGTGAATCAGTCAGGTTCCTTGTAGGAAACAGATGATTCAACCAAACTGGGTACTGAGAAGAGTTCAGTAAAGAGATCACTGAAACAGGTGTCGCCAGGGCTGAGGGAAACCAATGCAGATGGGTGCTGCGCCCTGGGCTAGTGACAGTGGTGAGCCACGACCACCCTGAAATAGCTAGGGGTAGGCATGGGGACCACAACCAGACCTGACTTTCTGAAGGGAGGAGAAACCTTCAGTAGAAGGATTGATGGAGACCAACAGATTGCAAACTGGCAGCAGGAATCGGGGAAAAAATACCCAAATCTCTTTCTTCTCTCTCCTTGTATTAGTCTGTTCTCACACTGCTACTAAAGACATACCTGAGACAGAGTAATTTATCAAGGAAAGAGGTTTAATTGACTCACAGTTCCACATGGCTGGGGAGGCCTCACAATCATGGTGGAAGGCAAAGGAGGAGCAAAATCATGTCTTACATGGTGGCAGGCAAGAGGACTTGTGCAGGGGAACTCCCATTTATCGAACTATCATAGCTCATGAGACTGATTGACTAACAGGAGTAAGGGGGAAACTACCCCTATGATTCAGTTATCTCCACCTGACCTCACCCCTGACATGTGGGGATAATTACAATTCAAGGTGAGATTTGGGTGGGAACACAGCCAAACCACATCACTCCTTCAATTATTTTCTGGTAGATAGTGAAGGTCAGCACCTGTGGGAAAGGATGAAAAATGGATCTGAAGAAGCAAATGGAAGAACTCAGCAGAGCAGGAGATGTGAACACTCACAGAGATACAGCTAGAGACCAACATGAACGGTGGAAGTCTCTTGGTAGAGTCTTGCAAATTGGGAAGAGGAATCACACATAGTCTGCCACTGAGCAGTGTCCCCTTGATTGCAGGACCACATTAGATTGCTGCAGGAGTGCGGGTGTGTGTGAAAGAGCTTGGAGAACACCCCCTAACATTCCTGGCCATGGTGAGGGTGCCCACGATGCCTACCCATCCAAATTTTCCTTTGTGAAGAGACAAATAGCTCCTCTCTTCTCATTCTTACCTCCAATCTCAGCAGCCAAATACATGCTAAAGAGAGAGGGAATACTGGAGCCTCAGCAAATAATGATACAAGTAGAACTCCTGCTTTTCCCATGAGAACTCACCCTGGTAGGCTTCCAATGCTCCATGGCACACCTTGCTGTCATCCATCTAGAGCTTGCCTTCTCTTGGCTTGTCCTGGCACACCAAGTACCTGCCATTACTCTTTAATTGGTCAGCCTTTCCTTCCTTATTCTTCTTTCTGATTTCCAAATTAAAAAAAAAAAAAAAAACTAGGCCGGGCACGGTGGCTCATACCTGTAATCCCTGCACTTTGGGAGGCCGAGGTGGATGGATCACGAGGTCAGGAGATCGAGACCATCGACCATCCTGGTTAACACGGTGAAACCCTGTCTCTACTGAAAAGTACAAAAAATTAGCCGGGTGTGGTGGCGGGTGCCTGTAGTCCCAGCTACCTGGGAGGCTGAGGCAGGAGAATGGCATGAACCCAGGAGGCGGAGCTTGCAGTAAGCCGAGACCACGCCACTGCACTCCAGCCTGGGCGACAGAGTGAGATTCCGTATCAAAAAAAAAAAAAATTATAATAAAATAAAAATAAATAAATAAATAAACTAATCTCAACTGTGGGAAAAGGGGAAATGTCAAATACAAAGTTTACCTTCTTCATGATTTTGCTCTGGACCATTAAAACTAAGTGGGGTTGTAGATCCTTTCTTCAGAAAGGCATTGAGATAGTATATAAAAATATAAAATGATGTAGAAGACTTCTTTACTCCTTATTGTCCCTTTAATCTAGTAATAACTCATGGTGGAATATGTGGTGTTCTTACGAATAGAAGAACCTCGTATTAAGCATAAGAACCTCGTATTAAGAATTTTTCTACATGCAAATATAAGAACCAAATAACAATGCAAATGCAATCTTTGACACAGGATTGATTTTTGTTTTTGTTAAGAATTTACAACTTCCACAATATATATTGCAATCAGTATAATTAATTCCCATGTCTTACATCTCTTTCCATATTTCTAAAAGTCTATATTTTCTTGAGAATATGTATAATGAGGCACAATACTCTTCACTGTCTGTATCATAGCCTACTTATCAAGCCTAGAAAATGGGCTAAATGTTAAATATGTATGTTTCAGGTTATACAGAATTCAATAATATCAGGTAATTGAGAAATTTCTTACTTTGTCCTTCTAATTCATTGAAATAAAACTTGTGCTGTGTTTATCTGGAGGTTTTAAAAGTTAGATTGTGCAAAACTCATTGTCGTAGTCTATTCCTGTTGCTATTGCAAACTACCTGAGACTGGGTGATAGGTAAATAATAGAAACCTACTTCTCACAGTTTTTAAGGCTGGGAAGTCCAAGATTAAGGTGCTGGCAGATGTGGTGTCTGGTGAGGGCTTGCTCTCTGCTTCCAAGACCAAGTCTTGTTGCTGCTTCTTCTGGAGGAGACAGATGCTATGTTCTCACATGGTAGAAGAGAAAGAAGGGGTGCGTGGACCAAGCAGCTCTCTGAAGCCTGTTTTATAAGGATATTTATCCCATTCATGAATGCAGATCCCCTATGGCCTAATCACCTCCTGGAGTCCCTGCCTCTTAATACCATCACCTTGGGGTTTACATTCTAACATATGAACCTTGGGAGGGATGCATACATTTAAACCACAGCATTCACTAATGCAGTTCTTTAATTGTCCTAAAAGATTGAGTTAATACCAATAGATGAAAGTTAATTCAAACCAAGCTGTCTCAAATAAAGTAAGGTGATAACTGGAGGGATTCAAGTAGAAGCTGACTGTTCTTGGCTGTTGTGAAATGAGAGGATTCAGCTATTTAAGAAAAGATTTGCCTTCAAGGGCTTCTAAGCCCCGAGTTCTCAGACTACCTGAAAACTGAAACTGATAAGCTCACTCACAAATACTCATGGGAAACATGGTACCTGGTATGGAAAAGAATCTGTTTTTTCAAGAATCTTTTTGTTTTCTAAAAGATTATTTGGCACTTAGAAATTTTTATAGAAAATCATTTTGATTTTATAAACTTCTTACTTCTCACCCTGCCATTGTCATCTTGATCAAATGTAACTTTTTTATATTGGGATCTTTTTATTATTAAATCCTATTTGTATCAGAATGGCTTGATCTCGATATTTAGTACTAATCAAAAATATTGCTTTGTTTTTTCTTACTTCCCCTACCTCAATAACCAGAAATATTGTATATTTTTAAGGCCTTTTTGTATGTTGCTCCCCACACATTTCAGTAAATCATTATTGTCTAGACACCAAGAGGAAGTCAGAAAACATTGCTGGAAGTGAAAATTCTTTAGGGATTCTCATTCAATACTAGGGCAATTAAATCGGACATATTATTGATCAATAGAGAGTACTTGCTTTACTATCTGCATACTTAGCAGTCACATCATTAACCGTCAAGCCAACGTTTAAGTTCAAGGTCACATAAACCAAAAAAGCACTGTTTGGTACATGGCCACATGATCTGTCTTTGGAAAATACTTAACACGTTACATAGAAAATGAAATATTACGTTCTATATTAAAGCCACAATTAATATAGTATGTTGTGATTATCTACATATTTCTGATTCCTAAATTATATGGCAGAAACAAAATTATCAAAGTATAACTACTCTGCTCATTTAATCAGAAGATATAGGCCTAAAAATGTGTTCCTTATGGAATTCAAAGCTTCCATAGCTTAAGGCAAACCATGCTGAAGGACAGTGGATGTCTGTTCAAAGGTGAATATGGTAAGGCTATGATGATGTCTAAGTTCAGTTTACAGTTTATATACCCTGTCAGCTTTAAGTTAGATAATCTTTACAAGTGTTTATTTGTGGAAGCTACACATTATTTCAAAATTTGTGCCTAATGGGAAGCTGTGTTAATATTATTAAAATTGCACTGTTCTCAAACCACACAATTTAATACTGTGTGCAATTTAAATTTACATTTACACTTATAATGCCACTTTATTGCATTGACAGCACTTCCAGCAATTTGACATTGTAAGGAGGGTTTCACACTGGCCTGCCCAGGTTGTCTGTACATTGTTGAGTTGATGGGGGTGAGGGGAATGAGGAAAGCAGCAAAGATAGTGAACCTCAACTGACTTATTGAAGAAAAGACTTATTGCCACTATGAGGTATGCCTATGTGTGTGGACCTGTAGTTAGAACAAACAGGGACAGAGGGACAGAGAAGGAGAAAGAGACCCAGAGAGAAAGCAGGGTGTCAAAGCAGGAGAACCACAACCGTAGCAGGTGGGCTGGAGTCAAAAAAGAATGAAGGCCAGATGCAGTGGCTCACACCTCTCACGCCTGTAATCCCAGTACTTTGGGAAAGTGAGGCAGGTTTATTGCCTGAGCTCAGGAGGTTGAGACCAGCCTGGGCAACGTGGTGAAACCCTGCCTCTACCAAAAATACAAAAAGTAAGCCAGGCGTGGTGGTGTACGCCTGTGGTCCCACCTATTTGGGAGGCTGAGGTGGGAGGATCGCTTGAACCTGGGAGGTTGCTGTGAGCTGACAGCACACCCCTGCACTCCAACCTAGGTGACAGAGTGAGACCTTGTCTCAAAAAAAAAAAAAAAAAAAAAAGAATGAAGACAAAAAAGAGATGCCACATGGTAGTAGTTTCAGGCTAGGATTTCCTTTTTGCCTCCTTTTACAAGGCTGAAGTAAAGGTCCATATTATTACTACTATTTTGTAACAGACTTTATTTTTTTAGAGCAGTTGTAGGTTTGCAGCAAAATTGAGCACTAAGTACAGAGTTCCCATATACTTCTTGCTCCCCTCTCCCAGCCTACCCCACTGTCAACATTCCCCCCACAGAATGGTACATTTGTTACAATTGATGAACCTACATTGACACATCATCATTTCAAGTTCATCATTAACATTCAGGTTAACTCTTGGTGTTGTACAGTCCATGGGTTTTGACAAATGCATAATGGTATGCAGCCACCAATACAGTATCTTACATAATAGTTTCACTGACCTAAAAATCCTGTGTGCACTGTCTGTTCATCCCTCCTCATGTTATTTTGTACGTTGACTATTTTGGGACTGAATTCCCCCTTGCCGATCTTGAGACGGGAGAAAGAAGGCCCACATGCTCAGGTCCTAGGTGTGGGCTATTTACCCATGAGTGACACTGACGTCTACTATGAGGCACTCAGACCACTAAGTCTGTACTTAGATGACTTGAGAAAGCTTCAGAATGGCTGTGTGCGAAGGTCAGGGAAGTCTTTGGGGCTGGGCCTAGGCAGGTCTGAATGCCTGGGTCAGGGGGAGTAGGGAAGCGGGTGCAGGAGGAGAGCTGGGGCGCATGACACAGGGTCTTGAAAGGTCCTATTTGTGCAGAGTAGTCACAACAGAAAGCTCATCTGGATTCCAGGTTTCACATGCCTAGGGGCACTGTGGACATTTTCTTTACAGAATTCTAGTAATTCTGCTCCAGTAAATGGCCAGAGTCCTCCGATTTCGCTGGACTTGGGGAAGAGGCAGCTTTTAATACCTCTCCAGGCGTTTCACAGGAGAGCCCTGAGTCCTGCACTTACTCAGAAAGTGACTTATAAGGTAGGAAGTAGAGAGAATCTGACCAAATAAACCACTGTACTTTATGAGTATTCATGTTCCAATGTGACCAAAATGAAGGCTTTTGGGGAGCTGAATCATGAATGTTAGCACAGCATATGACTTTGGTGATAGTCTAAGTGGCAGCATGGTACAAAGACTAACAGATGGCCCCAGAGCCAGGCTTCCTGGGTCCAGAGTCCAGGCCTGCTGCTTTGTCATCTGCATGATTTTGGGCAGGTTACTTCACTTTTCTGTGCCTCAATTTTTTTCATCGGCAGAATGGGGATAATAATAGTACTTGCCTTATGAGTATTAAACAAAGTAATGTTTTAGTAATTTGGTAGTGTTTTAGTAACTTAGCCATGTTTTAGCAATGTGTATCCCTTTGGAGAGTGTCTAGTGCACAGTACGTGCCAGGACAATATTTGTTAAATAAATATTCCAGGCCAGGTGCGGTGGCTCGTGCCTGTAATCCCAATACTTTGGGAGGCCGAAGCAGGTGGATCACTTGAGGTCAGGAGTTCGAGAGCAGCCTGGACAACATGGTGAAACCCCATATCTACTAAAAATATAAAAATTAGCCAGGCGTTGTGGCAGGTGTCTGTAATCCCAGCTACTCAGGAGGCTGAGGCAGGAGAATCGATAGAACCCAGGAGGCAGAAGTTGCAGTGAGCCAAGATCATGCCACTTCACTCCAGCCTGGGTGACAGAGTGAGACTCCATCTCAAATCAATCAATCAATCAATCAATCCATAAAATATTCCAACATTGTCATTTGACAGATGAGGAAACTTCTCTTAGACATAATTTACTTCAAAATTTCACAGGGATTTCACCAGTCTGACTGTAAATCCTTACAGTTTATAAAGCCGCTGCTGCCAGAAATTTTGAGATTTTTCTTCTTGGCATTGAATAGAGGCAGAGGTTCTTTCCTATGAAACGGTCTCTGCATTCAAATCCCCAAGTTATCTCATCCCTGGACAAGACTAGCAGAAACAAGTGAGAGCTCTGGCAGATCCAGGCAGGAAACACAGGTGGGTAAGTGGGAGCTTGGGGAAAGGTGAGCAGGGAGCTGGGAGGAGGCTGAGAAAGGCTTCATTATTTCTTCGATGAAGATCCCCAGTGAACCTCCAGATGGTGGGGGCTACACAAAAATATTTAAGACAGGGAGCCCCCTGTCACCTCCCACCCTTGTAATACTATATCAGGTGTGTTTTGGGAGAATGCAAATCACCCACATTGTAAGATGCTCTGCAAAACTTGGTGCACACTACAAGTCATGCTGCGAGAGAGGACAGGGTGAATGCTCAGAGGCCCTGGAGCCTCCAGCAAGGAGCCTGGTTTTCCTGCATGGTCTGTGGAATCTACCTCATTAGTAAGGGTGAAACCCTGAAAATCACTGGAGCATTGTCATCTCTGCATGACGTCTCTGTAATTGTAGTGACTTAGAACCGGATGGGCCCTGAGCACTGCTTTTCGGTCAGAAGACAGTAATGCGGTGTTACTTAGAACTAGATGTATTAAGAAATGTCTCTTTCACTCCTTCACTTTTTTATAACTCCCTGTTTAATTGACTGCATTGAACATGCATCTCATGACAATTATGTGATTTCTCTAAGTGATGTTACAAAGCAAAAATGTTAAGATTGACCCCAAATGTGTGCTTTTATGTTAACACTGAACCTTGTATTTTACAGGAATGATGTTGTCCTTGCAGTTTTCAGGATAGTATTACCTTATCTCATTTGATTGTTATAGATAACCTATAAGGTGAAATATGCTATTATATATAAATGTACAATTATATGATAGATATGACTGTATATGTGATATATATGACATAGGCAGGTCAGTTTCTTATTGCCATTGTACAGATGAGGCACCCGAAAGAGTGTATACTGTCACACAATAAAGTGTAACATTGCAAAAACTCATTCATTTATGTACTTATTCATTTACTTGTTAAATATCCATTTGCGCTGTTTTACTGGACCGACACCATCTAAGCTCTGGAGAGACAGCAGAGAATAAGATAGAAGAGACCTCGGTTTTCCTGGAACTTATTTTTCAGCAGGGGAAAGATAAGCATTAAAGCGAGTTTGTCCAGCCCGTGGCCTGTGGGATGCACGCAGCCCAGAATTGCTTTGAATGCAGCCCAATATAAATTTGTAAACTTTCTTTCTTTCTTTCTTTTTTTTTTTTTTGAGATGGAGTTTTACTCTTGTTGCCCAGGCTGGAGTGCAATGGCAAGGTCTCGGCTCACTGCAACCTCCACCTCCCAGGTTCAAGTGATTCTCCTGCCTCAGCCTCCCGAGTAGCTGGGACTACAGGCGCCCACCACCATGCTTGGCTAATTTTTGTATTTTTAGTAGAGATGGGGTTTCAAGATATTGGCCATGCTGGTCTCAAACTCCTGACCTCGTGATCTACCCACCTCGGCCTCCCAAAGTGCTGGGATTTTAGTCGTGAGCCACCCCGCCTGGCCACAAATTTGTAAACTTTCTGAAAATGTTACAAGTTTTTTTTTTTTTTTTTTTTTTTCCTCATTGGCTATCGTTAGTGTTAATGTATTTTATGTGTGTCCCAAGACAATTCTTCTTCTTTCGATGTGGCCCAGGGAAGCCAAAAGATTGGACACCCCTGCATTAAACAAACAACTGAAAGATAATGTGAGACAGTAAACAATGTTAAGAAGAAAATAAAATAGAACAACTTTTGATCAGGTGGTGAGGGTGGCTTCTGAGGAGGTAAGTGACCTGAGGCTTGAGAAAAGTCCAAACAGACATGTGAAGACTTGGGACAGAGCATCCCACATGAAAGTCACAGCAAGTGCAAAATCCTGAAGACAGGACCCAGGACAGGAAGCCAGCATGGCTGGGGTGTAGTGGATGAAGATGTTGGGGTTTGGGATTTTACCCTATTTACCGGCTCATAAATTAGCCTGTTACTATTTCATGGATACCAGAAGATGACATGAGCCTCCTGGGTTAGGCTCATAGCACATCCAGCAATATTTAGCATCAGGTTTTCCTCAGTTTCCTTTGTCTCCAAAGTCCCAGGAGGGCAACACAGACGGGCCAGGTGGGTGGCATGTACTCAGTGAGATGTGTCCACCTGAGAAACGTCGAGATCAGGAACCCACTGCTCTATTTATGGCAAGTGGTAAGCAAGACTGCTCTTTTTGTCCTGGAGAGAGACGTAATCTCATCCAACCAGCCTGGGTCAAGGGCGGCCGGAGTCTTGCATTTTCAACGTACACAGTGAGAATAGGCAGCACGCTCAGGTCCATGGTAGATTGCCTCTGCCAACAGGGGCAGAGCATGCAGAAAGGCAGACCTGGGTTGTGCAGGACCTGATGTGGCCCTGGCTGGGATTTATTCAGGGGTGGCATGAGCCTTCATTTACCAGTTGCTGTCATTACACCAGTATGTTCATGGATACCTGCAGGCTTCTTACTCTGTGCAGGGAGCAGTCAGGGTCCTGGCAAGAAACTGCTGGAGTATTCAAAGGATTAACTGAAAAACAGAGTAGTGAAGGGACTACTTACAGAGGCGTGGGCTGGGTCAAAGGCATCAATAAGTGAGAGCTAGTGACTTAGGGACCACTGTCACCAGAAGCCAGAGAACCTGAAGCCTTAGGAGAGAGCTGCTGGGTAGCTACTGTCAGCCAGACAGTGAAGCAGGGAGAGGAATGGGGGTTGAGTGGAGCGGGGTAATGCCTCAACCACTCTTTCTCTTCCAAACACTAATCTCTCCTTCCCTTATTCCCAGTGGACAAATGCAACCAAGCCTAAAGACAAGTGCTGTTGCGAGGTCAACATCCAGGAACCAGAGCAGGGCGGAGCAATCCACAGAATGGATCTGGGGTGACTCATGGAGGAAAACCAACACACAGTATCATTTAATTCTTTTTAAAAAGATAGAAAATTATACCATACCCAGAATTACTAAATTCTAAATAGAGGGTATATTGCATTTGCATTTTTAAAAAAATGTTTCCCCATATATCTTTTAAAAATTCATTTTAAAGATATACAATAAAAAGTGTTTAACTCTGTTTTTCAAAATAATTTGTTTATAAAATTGGACTGACTCACCCACTTATATACAAGGTGTTAAAGGCATTTGTGTTTGTTTGTTTTACACTCCGGAAGGAGCCCTGGCCTAAGGGACAGGAAAACTAGATTCCAGTCCCAAATTTATCATTAACTGGTTGTAAATGACAGGGTTGCCAATAGTCTCTGAGCCTCTTTCCAGTTAACTGCTATGTTTGAATACTGCATATGATCAAGAAAGCAGAACTTTCTCTCTGTTATGGGAAACAGTTGGGTTGCCTGAACTTTGTAATTAGCTTTGCCTTACTGTTTGTTTTTCAGTAGAGTTTTTTTTTTCTCTTCAGCTCTGATTTAATCAAGGTTCTTTCTTATGACTCCCCCGCTCCACCCCCAGAATTCTGGTTTATTCAGATTTCTCTATATCTTGGTCAAAACAAATCCAGATTCATACATGAAACAAGTTACTAATCCTTTTCAGTTTTCAAAGGTGATATGTAATATTGAAGATAAACAGAGTGATCGACATAAATCCCTACTTTTCGTGTTAGAATCAAAGCATGATGCTGTCATTAGAGCTCTTTGGCCTGACACCATCTATATGCCCAATACAATGACAAGCTGTCCGCATGCATGACTATTGTCTGGACCCGTGCATTCGGCTAGGATGGGGTGGCCATGTTGTTTATGTTCACATACTGATGCTACTGAAACTAGGGACCTAAAGGTTCATTTAAATTCAAATCCCTAGAAAACTTTGAGAAACAATTTGTTTTATCAGATTTCTAAATGTTTACTTTAAAAATAAAGAGCTTCTCATAGCCACAGCAGTATTTAAAGGCAGGGTATCTCATGCAAGTCATTTGTCCTATGGTGACATGTGGAAGTATTATCATTATTAACTATTTCTTCAAAGGACCGATACAGGCATAGATTTAGATATACACATACATGTTTCTGTTTATTGCTTTGGTTAGGTTTGTTAAGTGATCTGACTTTCACACCAAGACTCTTGGAAGAATCATAGCATGATACAGCTGAATAAAAGGACTTTGGGGTTAACTGGCCTAATTCCTCTGTTTGGCAGGTTAGGAATCTGAAGTCATGGAGGCTGGGACCCCCAAGGTAACACAGCTGGGTGGTCTAGAATCCAAATCTCCTAACTCACAGGGAGTGCACTTTCTTAAAATAAAAAAAAAAAAGGAAGACAAATGTTTTCACAAATAATACCCATATGAATTCTTGTTACTAAAAATCAAGTGATAAGGAAAAAGCCATAGTTTTCCTTGACCACCATCCTAATCCCAGTATTTTCACCAGGATTAAGCACATTTATCAACTGGTATATCTACTCTGGGCTTTTTGATGAATGCTGCACACACACATACATATGTGTGTGTGTATATCTATTACACACACATACACAGATTTACATGTAGAAATGTAGGTTTAAAACGTATGGCTTTGTTTTGTAGCTTTTTTAAAAAACAAATATTATACTGTAGATTTTGTTCTTCAGTGTTTTTCTGGATCCACACATATCTACCCCATTCTTTTAAACTCTTGGTCAATTTTTTGTAATATGGTAAGCAGTGGTAGATGATGGACAGTTAGCTTGTTTTCATTTTCCCTCCAGTACAAACAGTGTTTTGACACAATGTTTCTCAAAGTTTTGTGAGCATCAGAATCCCCTGAGGGGCTTTTTAAAATAGATTTTTGGGACCCATCTCCACATACTCTGATTAATTCATTCTGAAGTGAAACCCCCACCCCATTTCCTACAAGCTTTCAGGGGATGCATATGCTAGTACAAGAACCTTACTTTGAGTTGTACAGCTGTTATGGATATCAATACATAGACTTCTTGTATACTTGTGAATGGTTTTGCATGGGTAGCCAGTGGGAGGGAAGGATTTGCTGGGTCATGGGGGGTGTGCATTTTAAATTTACGGACACTAAGAAATTATCCTCCGAAGTGGCTATACTGATTACAATCACCCCAGCAGTGTGTGAAGTATGAGCATCCTTGTTTCCCCAATTCTTTTTTTATTTTTGGTGGGAATGGCCTCTTGCTTTTCCCTGACTACTAATGAGTTTTATCATCATTTCTAACTATACAAGGCATCTGAATCTCCAATTCTGTGAATTGCATATTCATACCCTGAGCGTGTTTTTAAAATAAGTTATTTGTTTTTCTCATTTATTTATAGCAATTTTAAAATAAATATTTCATATATTAAACCCTTGCCTGTTTTATATGTCTGAAAATGTTTGTTTTTTCCAGTTCTCTTTCCTCTATACAACATAGTTATTACTTCCCTCCTAATTTTATAATGTTACCTGAATGGTACAGGTCCCTCTGAGGATCATAAAAATTCCAGAATAAAACATTATTTTCCTTTTGGACCCTCAGCTCACACCCTGTGCCTGTATTGCTGAATGTTGGCTAGTGATCAACAAATTGTGGAGAACCCAAGAAAGAGAATAGGTTGGAGAGTTCCTCAACCCCCTTCAGCCAAGGATATTCCACTGTGGGGGAGCACCTCAAATTAACTAAGGAATAAGACTCACATATGGAATTGAAATAAAGCAACCTCCATTTTGTCAAAAAGGAATTTCTGTAAGCTCCTGAGTAAAAGTTCTTCTGAGCCACTTTGACATAGGATTATTCTCTTTTGACATATTATAAACATTAAAGAAAATTTAATGCCCATCTGGACTGTTAGTTTTTGCCAATTGCTACCACCACCAGCTGCAAAACTACACTGACTACAAGCCATCCAGCTGCCATGCATACTCCGTGCCAAGAGAGAGCAAGCTGCCAACACTGCTTCAAGTGGCTGGGCTGGTTTGCAGCCAGGATTTGAGGGAGGATGTGCAGTGAAACACAGTAGTCAGGACTCGGATTTTCAATGAGTGTTATTTGTGTTTGCTTTTTTTCTGGTCATCTACTGTGGGAGGCTGCTGGGGACACCATCCCTTTCCTGGAAATGGCAGCAAAACATGTTGATCCTTCTTCCTCTGCCTTTTATGTACTCTCTGGCATCCTTTGCATTCACATTCTGCTTACACGCCATCATTAGCTGGAACCGCCTGGAGCTGCAGGAAATGGTGTCATCTCTCCAAGACTGGGTTTCCCCAAGCTCCTAACTCTCTCCCCATCTCTAGCGGCACCCCTCTCCTTGGATTTTTTTTTCCTATTTGTTTGGCATTTATTTCCTCACAAAATAGCAAAGAGAAACTGCTTCCCCAGCTCGTGTTTTCCTAGAAGGGTTCTTATATTTGTGTACTTGGGTCCAAGCACTCCTGTGTTATGGACTTTTCCCCTCAACAAAGAGGAGGTTCTTCTTCCTTCCTTTTAGGCACAATTCATTTTCCAGTTTAGGAGATAAATTCTACATTGACCTCTGTAGTAGATTGCATTAGTGTTTGCCAATTATTCTATTTTCTCTCCTTGTCATGTTCTTTGTGGGAGATTAGATTATTCATGCTCTGCTTGTTGAAGTCAGGAGAAACCATGTGATTCACTTTGGCCAATATAATATGGACAGAAGTGATGTGTGTGACTTTCATGCAGTCGTTTCGAGAGACAGCTTCTGGTTTGAAATTCCTCTTTCCCTCTGCCAGAAGAATAGCCATGTCCAGATGGAGACTGCTCCATCAGTCTGGGCTTTGGAATGAAGAGGACATGGAACAGGGCCGCAGCTGACCCTGGATGCATGTGCAACATGGGTAAAAATAAAACTGAGTTGTTGAAAGTCACGGAGATATTTGGAATTATTTGTTACTGCAGCATAACCTAACCTATTGTGACAGGTACAACCTCCTTTCCTTTGTAGATCTACAATAAAATATTCTTATCAACATATTGAGGCTATATAGTAGAACATGAAATAGGAGATTTAGGAAAGTTATCCTTAAAACTAGGCAGTGCTGCTTGCCTGCTAATGTGTATTTGGCCAGGTTAACATAGGACTTTAGAGAGTGAAAAATTGTAAGGCTCTTAGAGTTCTTCTAATTAAGTCACTGTGTTTTGCAGTTGAGGAAATTGAGGCTCAAAATGTGAAATGAAACTCTTCAGTCATCCCTCTGGCTGGTGAAAGAACATGGCCCAGAGAGGAGGATGCCAGGCTCCCACCCCCACCCCCTTTCACCCACACCTTCTCCTGAAGTGTTAGCTTAGTTAGCATTGAAGAAAAGATTCGTAAATAAATTGAGAAGATTCTTAAATAAAATTGTTCTATCATTTTATTTAAAGTATGTCTGACAAGCTTAATCACATTTTCACCTATCCCCTTTAAATCCAGATTGTCTCCCATTACCTGTACTACTGTTTATGTCGAGGACACCTCATATTACCCCAATGAAATGCATATTTAGAGAAGTAAATTTATTATAAAAGACAAGTATAAGATTTTTCTTTTAGTCACTGTTTCCATATACCCATATTCACAGTCCTCTTCATTTTACTACACAGTTGAGAGTTGACTCTGTGTAATTATTTTTCCAAATCAGTTAAGCCTAATTTTATTTTAGAACATGTAAAGCGGTCAGCTCACTTCCCAGAGAGCCCTCTTATTCTGTATATTATTTCTGCTTCGTAATAACAGAAGCTAATATTTATATCATACTTACCATTAGCAAAATGCTTTTCAAATGCTTTACATCTTTTTAAATGCTTAATCCTCACAGTAAACATGTATTATCATCCCTTATTTACAGATGAGGAAATGGTGGCACAGAAAAGTTCAGTAATTTACCCAAGTTCACACCATTAGGGAGTGGCAAAGCTGGGATTTGAACCTGGGCAGCATAGCTATACTGTTCCTGGAATGACTGCAACGATGATAATGATAAAAGTAACAATAACAGCAGCAATCACCTTGCTAGTATTAAGATACTGCCATGTGTAGGGACTAGGTACCATTTTGTGTTCATCATTTGTAATCCCTAAGCTGTGTGTTTTATTAATTTAGAAAATTGAGGCTTAAAGACATGAAGTGACTTGCCCAAGATCACATAAATGGTGAACCTAGAGTTCAAGGCTAGATGCACCTGCCCTGCAAGTCTGACCTTCCCTCACCTTGCCATTCTGCCTTTCATGTCTTCTCCACAAGATGCAGTAAGACAGACTGAAGGAGCTGCTTTTAACTGAGCAAATTTGTATCGCTTTATGTATCAAATACACTGGGTAGCTTAATAGTGAGGTCCCTGTCAATGGAAATGTAGACTCTAGACAGAACAGATAGAAACCTACTTATCAAGCCAGTGATGAAGGGGATACAGGCATCAGATGGGCGTATGAACCAAGTACCCAGTAATGTCCACTCTTTCCTTAAGCTTCCGTGAGGCTAGAATCCTTACTGCCTTTCTCTGGAAGAGTTGCAACCATTTCTCCTCTTTTGGAGATGTGAAATTGAGGTTCAGAGCAGCCGAGTGCTTCAGGCTGCTTAACTCTGAAGTTAGTTGTGGGGCTGGTAGTAAAACTTGGGTCCTTTAACTCAGAGATTACACTCTACATGATGGATTTCACAGTTTTGACCATCTGGTAAAGTCGTTTGCAGAGATTTCCAAAGCTTGACTGGAATTTTCTACCGCTAAAAGTGTTTAAACTGTTATTCAAAAGAAACGTTAGAAACATATATATAGTTTAAAATTATGTGTGTGTTTTACTTTTTAATTAACGGCAACTAAGGAAGCAGCTACAGATGGATAAGGACTCACTTTGTAAATCACTGCGTAACTGAACTGCAAGGCGCAGTCGGTCATGAGGCTCCAAAGTCCCCAATCTGTGAACAAGGTTCACAGGGTTCACTCTTGTGGGAAGAGTCTGCACTTGTTTTGACCCCCACACCTCTAGGATGGGAGTGGGCAGAAAAAGTTTAAAGCCCTGGAGACTCTCTAGGAAACAACTTGTATCAGTTAAGATATGGCTTAAAATAACAACTTAAATAAGATGGAAGTTCTCCCTTTCTTGCATGCTAGTCCAGGCATCAGTGTTCCTGGTCTGGTGTGGTGGCCTCCTAGTGTTAAAGACTAGACTCCTCCCATCTACAGGGCCACCAGCCCTGATATGCTGCCTCTAACCCATCCTCCAAAGTTCTTACCATCACTTCCACAGTTCAGCCTCTGGAGGTGGAAAAAGGTGCTAGAAGGGGGCGTGCCACTTCCCTCTGGGGCATGATCTGGAAGCTTCACACTTTCCTTCTGCTCCTCCCATGACCCACAACTTGGCCCCATGGCCACACTCAACTCCAAAAGAGGCTGGAAAATAGAGGCTGTGTTCTGGGTGTCCGAGTGCCCAGCTACAAACTGTATTATTTACAGAGGAAGGGAAGGATGAATTGTGGGGGACGATTTTCAGGCTGTGCCACACTTCTGCTGTCTCTACTGCTTTCTCTTTCCACGTCCATGAGAAGACCCCGAGGCCCTGCTCTATCATAGCCTGGCCAAGTCACTGGCGTGCCTGCCTGTAGGACTGCTTTTACATCCTCTAGATAAAGGCCCAGGGAGTCTTGGAGGGGCAATATCTCCAGGGAAACACAATATTCATTAACAAATAACTCATTAATGTAGTTTTATTGATAACTATAGAAAGATTCCATCGTAATCCACAGTAAGAGTGTTAAATTCACTTTTCCCTTCTCCCTGGTTTTCTATCCTCAGACCCTTGGAGGAGCTTCTCACCAGCTACTCCTCTCTCCACAAATAATCTCTGAATATTCACCCTCAAATGGACTTCTCTCTGACCTACCTCTTCATGTCTGAGTTAGGTATTTTAACTTAAGCTACCTCCCTGTAAGGAGGCATCTCTCCTCTTGAGGGGCAACAAACCGAAGGGGAGAGGGTAAATACAGGCGTCCCTTTTCCAGCTGGGGATGGGAGTAGAAGTGAAAGCTGCCAGGAATTCCCGGTGACAGTGACCACGTTTGTTCCATCACACTGGGCTCCCCATGTGTATTCTCCAGTCATGTCCCACATGGTGGTAGCCAACATAATTAAAAATATATATAAATCAGGATAATGTCATTCCTCAGCTTCAAGTACTTTGTTGGCTTCTCACTGTACCTGGGGGAAATGCACCGTCCTCGGCAGGGCAGCCAGGCTCCCGTGCGGTGTGGCCCTGTCCCACGCCTGCCTGCCGTCCCCTGCTGCATCTCGTCTCGATCTTCCTGCCTCCAGCCTCACACCTGCTGCCGCCTCATCTGAAATGCTCTCTTGCAGCTTGGGAAACTCCTATTTGTTTTTCAGTTTCTCTAAAATGTTGGCTTTTTGGAGATGCCTTTCCTGATCTCATATACCACAATAAAACAGGGTTATTTCCCCTAATGGGACACAGCAGCTATCACCACATACCTTTATATATGTGCCTTTATTTAATGGTTGAATCTGTCACTAGAGTGTAAGCTTCAAGAAGGCAAGGCCCTGTTTCACTCCCCACCATGTGCCCATGGCTTAAGCACTGCTGGAGGATGAAAGTCTCCCTATAAGCTTCTTATTTACTTGTGGCACTCATCAATGAGACAGACCAATTGGATACACTGCTGTGTCAGATGAGAAAACCTAAGCTCACCCTTTCTCAAGGCTTGCTAAGCCCCAATCACTTTCATATCTCATATACTTCTCTCTCTCTCTCTCTCTCTCGTTCTCCCTCTCTCTCTATCTATATATCTCCAATTTAGTTGAAGACCTGAATACACACACACACACACAGATAATATATATGTATATACTGAGAGCAAGAGAGAGACACAGAGACAGACATTAATTTTAAGGAATTGGCTCACATGATTATGGGGGCTGAAGTCCAAATTCTGCAGGTTGGGGAAGAGCTGATGCTTCAGTTCAAGTCCAAGGGCATCTGCCGGCCAAATTCCCTCCTCCTTTGAGGAGGACAGTCTATTGTTCTATTCAGGCCTTTAACTGATTGGCTGAGGCTCACCTACATTATGGATGCAATCTCCTTTACTCAAAGTCCACTGACTTAAATGTAAATCCCATCCAAAAACACCCTCATAGAAACATCCCAACTAATGTTTGACCACATATCTGGGCTCTGCAGCCAAGCCAAGTGAACTCATAAAATTGACCATCACAGGGTGTAAATTTGTTCCACTCAGGGAAGAAAAAGTTTCAGTGTTCTTTTGAAAACAAGGATGGTCCCCAAACAAAGAACCTAAGTAGTATCTGGGAATGCTGTGGGGTGGGGAAGGAGAGGGGAGGCAGCCTCAGCTCCAGGGAGGGTTGGCTGTGCCCAAAAGTCGAGGCATCATTGAAGAAGGCAGAAGGAGACAGGTGAAAAGGAATCACAGGGGAGGAGGCTGGGGGAAAATAAGGAGAGAGAGAAGAAGCTCTCCGGGTTTCCATACTGCCTTTGGGCGCATCACTCTCTGACTGTCTGTGGACAGTCAGCCTGCCCCCTCCCTTCCTCCATATTTAGTGATCCACCCGTGGCTCCCTGCCACGGTTTATTTGGAAGCAATAGATAAATGTCAGCACTTAGAAGCTATGAAACGTCCTAACTGGCCCCCCAAGACTAATAAACATAAAAAAAAAATCCTGATTCAGGCAGCCTGATGGGCTCATTGGTGAGAGGGAGATAAAGTTTCCCTTCAGGACATTTATAATTTACATAATAAAAAGCTTTTCACCTTCTAGTCAAGGAGCAAAATTAATTACCATGGCCCTGTTACCTTGCAGAACAATTTTTGCTTAAACTGGCAGGAACAGTTTGTGAACTCTTAAATGAGGGGCGGGGGTGGGGGGATGTTAGCATAAGTCGGGGAGAGAGAAGGGGAGAGAGGCACCCTACAACTCACTTTACAATGTTCTGGAATGGGCTTGTGGGGAGTGGGGGTGCTCTGCCATTAACAAAGACAGCTGCGCCTGACCTGTCCTTCCAATCCATTCCCCACCAAATAATGCGCTAATGATAATAGACTCAGGCAATCTGAGGCTCTGTAATCACCTCCCCTTGGACAGATGTTGAATGGACAGTCACCAGAAGGGTGGACTCGATCAGAGCCTTCAGTCCTGTCTTGTCCTCTTGTCTTTTGGGCATCGTTTCAAATAACAAATAGAAAAGCTGGTGTTCCTGTGCCCCTGGTTCTGAAGATATATGGACAGCCTCAAAGTCCTTTGATTAGGGAGCCATATTTGATATCCATACAAGGTCCCTCGTTCCAAATTCATCGAGCTCTTCAGAGAGCTGACAGCATTAGCCTAATATCATTAATCATCAGCACACTCCTGTGAGGAAAGCAGGTGGCCCACATTATTTCGCTGTTTTGCAGATGGAGAGACAGAGGCGAAGGGAGGTTAAGTGTTGCATCCACTTTCCACTGATGAGCTGGGAATATAATCCAGTCTCAGGTCCACAAGGTTATAAGGTCTCTCGATAGATGGGGGAGGTCCAACTGAGGGTCTTTGGAAAGCAGGTAGGAGCTGTGAAGGTGAGGATGGCAAGTCAAAGCCCCCGCTCTTATGAAAAGGGAACAATTATTGCTTTAACATTCCTTCTTAGCTATAGCAATTATAATACGACACAGTATTATAAAAGGAAACAGGAAAGAATGGCGTGGCAAAATTATATTTTTCATCTCCTTTAAGCCTGGCTTCCTATCGTAGATAAAAAGAATATCAACAGACAAGTAAGGTAGCTGCTTTTATTCAAAAGTTTGGAATTTTGTGGGGAGAGCAGGATGTGTGGACAGAGTCCACCCCGTGGAAAGCCATCCATGGTGGAGTCCTTAGGGCCCCTACCTGGCTCTGATTCACTTTGGCTTCTACGCTCCCTCCCCAGATTTGCATTTTCTTGGTGTTTTCTAGAACCTGGTATCCTCAAAGCTGCAGAGCACCCATATTTCTTTCTCTTCAGGTAATGATTAAGTTAAGTTCCTCTTAGAACCAGTTAGGTGGGGGAAGGGGGCAAAAATAAGTTCAGTCAAGTTGGAAACAACCTTTTCCCACCTGACTTTTGGTGTGTTGTATTACGAGCAAACTGACCAATGGGAATGACAGGATCGAACTATAGAGGAACTGAGATTTGCAATGTCATTTTATATTTATTTAATTAATTAATTTATTTATTTATTTATTTATTTAAGACAGGGTTTCTTTCTGTCACCCAGGCTGGAGTGCAGTGGTGAGATAATAGCTCATTGCAGCCTTCACCTTCCAGGCTCTAGCAATCCTCCCACCTCAGCCTCCTGAGTAGCTGGGACTACAGGCACATACCACCAAGCTTGGCTAATTTTTGTATTTTTTATAGAGAGGAGATCTCGCCATGTTGCCCAGGCTGGTCTCGAATTCCTGGGCTCAAGAGAGCTACCTGCCTCGGCCTCCCAAAGTGTTAGGATCACAGGTGTGAGCCACTGCACTCAGCCTATTTTTTAATTTAAATTTTTTAATTTTTAAGTTTTGGGGATACATACTAGGTGTGTATGTGGGTTACCTGAAATATTTTGATACAGGCCTGCAATGTGTAATAATCACATCAGGGTAAATGGGGTGTCCATCACTGTGATGTCTTTTTGAGGTGAGTATAAGATGGAAGCTGTAGATAACTGATTTATGGATCTCCACTGGAAAATACCATGTACTGTTTCTGGTGGAAACCACACAATGCTCATTCGTGTCTTCAGAGACAGTAGAACCTAGTGAGGGAGAACTTGGGCTGCGTGGCTACATCGTGAGCCCAACTCAGCCGTGCCTGCTGGGTGCCCAGAGACAGCTCTCTCATCTGTAAAGTGAGTACTATGAAAACATGTGCCTTCTAGAGTTTTTGTGAGGACTCAGTGCATCAGTCCATGCAAAATGAGTAAGATAGTGCCTAGTACATAGTAAACACTCAAATAAATGTTAATACTTTCCATTCATAATAGCTTGCATATACTCTTTTTTTTTTAGGGGGAGAGGGAGAATTTGTTTCATATGTGATTTAATCAACAAGTGACTAGTCTCATTTGCAAAGATGATCAAAACAGTGAGTTCAGTTGTGTCATAATCTGGTTATTGGCTGGTAGGTTAGTAGTCCAATTGAGTTGATTGTATAGTAAAAAGATATTGCTACCAACTTTTTGCAAAACAGTCAATTTAGTCAGTTCATAGAGACCTCACTACCATGATTTCCTTTACCCATGTATTTATTCCCGCACATCTATTCATTCAAAAACCATTAAGCATCTGCTATGGGAGACAAAGATACATGCAACCTGTCTCCCCCCTCAGGAAGTCCTAGGCTGGGGAAGAGACAGGCAGGTCACACATGTGGAGTGATTGTGAGAAGGGCCAGGTGTGTGCGCCAGGTGATGAAGAGGCCCCTTCCATTATGAGACAATGTCTAGTGGGCTTGATAGAGAAGGGGAGGAAAGAAAGAGCACTTCAGCCGGGGGAAGAGCAGGCTGCTCCCAGTACAGAACAGGTGAGTCTGGATTGGCAGGCACTTGGGTGGAGAGGCTGAGAGAAGCCAGTTTCTGCAAGGCCTCCTGTGCTCTGGGGAGTTTGGACTGCACCTTGTGGGCCAGAGGGTTTGGGAGGCAGCAGGGAGCAGGAGAGGTGAGCAGGAAGGAGGCAGAGGAACTCCTCAGAATGAACCAGAGACCTTTCCAGCTCCCCTCTCTCACATCATGTCAGAATCCAGAGGGATGAAGGGCGGTTCCTGTAGAATTGGTGCAAAGTATAAAACTTCCTGGGAGAGATTCTAGTAAATTCCCTTCCCTCCACTCCTCGACCCTTTTGACTACCTTCCTTGGTAATGGAAGTCATGGAAGGATTTAGGTAGGGCAGGACACACTCAGAGGTGCATGTTAGAACTATCGCTGGTAGTGTGGGTAACGGACAGTCTTGCAGATCAGGGGCTGATTAGGATAGGATTGATAGTGCAAACTCAGGCAGAGGGGCTCGGCGCTAACTAAGTAGAAACCATTTAGAAAGTCTTCTCTCTTTGTGGCGGCCTGGATACAGGGATAAGGGAAGAGGTGGCTTCATCTGGTATCATCAACTAAGGCGGGAGCACAGGAGAGGAAGCAGTTACTTTTTATTTGAGGGGCTGGTAAGACTTCCCCGTGGACATACTTTGGTAACATAGTTTTCAAAAAAAAAAAAAAAAAAAAAAAGCTGTGTAGTTTAGGAGAGAGTTCTGTCTTAAAATCAGTAGCTTTGTTTTGTAGTCCCAGCTGATGTATCTGAATATGGAAGATGACTTCATCGGAATTTTTTTCTCGAACTCTTTCCGTAGTGTGTATAAGGATGATCATGTGCAGGACAGGATGAATGAGTTTCCTTTTCTTATGTGGAGTATATTCTATATACTTTCATTGAATTATTATATTTTTTCAACTATTACACTGCTGTCTTTGACCCTACTTTTTCTTCTTTAAAATTCTTGTTTACATTTCAAAAGTTGACTTTGTTCTGTTTTGTAGGTTAAAGATTGAAGGATAAAGAGGACTGAGGAAAATAAGGACTTTGTAAAAGTAAGTAGCAGGATTAAATAGGGAGGGAAAAGAGCAAAATCTAATCATTAGCCATCCAACGTTAAATGAAACCTAAAACAGAGGTTCCCAGGCCAAGAAGGGTCTTGGGAAAGGGGAAGAGAAGAGACTGAGTGTACTCGTGTTGATGTTCTTTTCTTGTATAAATTTTAAATCGAATTTGGCTTAGGGTTTCTGGCAATGCAGACTGTGCAGAATGAGCTGGAAAATGGAGACTTCTTGCTTGCTACTTTTAGCTCTCACCATTCTGCTGGTTCAGACGACTTCTCACTGGGTTCAGTGTACGGCAATGAAATGCAAATCATAAACGATGCGAGCTGGCCTCCGGGGAAAAGGGGTCCTGGATGTGATCCAAGGTCTGTAACACAGAGAAAAGACATATTTCTTTGTCACACACAGTAGATTCTCCCCGAGGGTTTTAGTGATGGGAATAAAATGATTGGGAGGGGGGTGGGTGAGTGGTAGTGGAAATCATTACAACGTTCTTCTCTCATATGAAAAACCAAACAGAAACAAACCCTCTGTGAGTGTGAACACAGACAGGCTCGAGGCCTTGCAGCCCTTCTTCACAGCACACTCCATATACCATAGTTATTACTCCAGGCTGCAAAAATGTGTGCGCCCCTATGACATGCGATAGCCGTATATCCATGAATTTATCATGCGACCTGACCTGGGGTGGGGAAGCTGTCGAGAAAGTTTGAGATGATTTCTCGAACATTTTGAGTTCAGGAAAATCCAGAATATATTTCCTAAGCACTTTCTCTCTGAATATTTAAACCCAAGTGTATTTTGAGGGAAATTTAATCCACATGTTCCTGATTCATTTACACTTAATTCATCAAATTGTTTTGTAAGAGTCATGTGATGTCCAAGGAGCTTTATGAGGGATTTTGGTTTTTTTTTGTGTGTGTGTGTGTGTGTTTTAAATAAACCCTCTTCTCTGAAACAGGATATTGCTCATGTCAACACTGGCTGAACAAAATCCACCAGAACCTCACTCTGAATCTGAACTCACAACCCAAGACATTTAAGGTAGTGGGAGGGGTGAGGGAGGGAAGAGGAGTTAAGAAGGACCTTTGTTTCTCAGAACACAAGGAAACATTCTCTCATCTTTAATTATAATGCTGGGGATGGAGGCTTTTCCTTTAATTTTTCGAAGAAAAATAAATGCAAAGGACACCCTGACCATGAGCGGTCTTAGCCATCTGCTTGTGATTCTCGGTGGCAGTTGTTTTCCATTGTCTCATTCATGAGGGTTCAGGGCCTCTTGCTAGTCTTCAATAGGACCTGAGCCCTGAGCAGAAAGATTACTATCGATTTTCAAAACCAGCTTGACATTTGGTGGCCAAACATCAGTGATTTTTAACAAAGCCTATTGCTTTTAATGCTTCTCAGTCTGGCTCCATCTAAATTCCAGATGCTGACCTCCTCATAGGGCTCAAGGGCAAGGGCTTCGACCTCTCTGCATAGTTGGCACCGTGGCATAGACATTAAGCTTTGCCTTGATGATCAGATTGGTTTGATTCTATACAACAAGTCTAAGGGTGGATTGTAACTTGTCACTCTATGACAGAAGGCTAAGTCGATGCAACTTCTCTAACATAAGTTTCTGGGAATTAAACCCTATTCTGTTTTGACCCAAACACATTTGACCCATCCCCCACTAGCCCTGTTGCCACTGTTACAGCTTTGGAGAGGGTGATCTTTGGTATGACACAACAGTCAGAGGAATTAAGAAAGAATGCAAGATGCAAAGGGATGATTAACCACAGCCTTGAGAAATTCTCCTGCTTTAACATAAAACCTTGGGACACTGATGATTACTGATTTTGGTAGAGGAAAAAAATAAATTATCTTCAAACACATTTATGAATATGATAAAGGTAATTTCTGGGTTGGTTGACCTTAAAGAAGCAATTTTATGTCATGTAAAATCTGATCCATGTTGTGGAATCATTTATATTTAATATGTACATTTTACACTTAAGTATAAGTTGGCTTTTAGATGTTTTCCAAAAGCAATGCTTTGAACCCAGGATAGCAATTTGATTGAGACTTGCTATAGTCAAAAATAAAATAATTACAGGGTAAACTCAGTGTTACTTGAATAGGAGTTCATGCTTGTAATTCCTACGCAAGGTCTCTGATCTGCGTGCAATATGTATTTCACTGTCGCGACCCTGGTTGCTTTTGTCTGAATCAGGGCAATGGAGTCATAAGAAATCAGCCAAGAAGGGTCCTTGTGGAGAAGTTATGGGGAATTTTGTTTGTATTTTTACTGCCAGCACAGAGCTTAAGTGGAAAGTAAGAATGTGAAGCACTTGTGCTTTGCTTTCTGATGGTTAATCTGTACTTCAGACTTTAGAAATCCTAGTTCCTCTCCCTGGCATTGAGATGATGTGTATGAGTGCTATGGGAAAAGACAGACTCAATTATCCTTTGTCCTTCAACATCTGTACTGGTAAAATGGACTAATGATAATGTTCCTCACTTTCTAAGAAATGGGAAAGCAGATAAAAAATGGTTAAAAACAGAAACCTGTCATAGAGTAGGAAAAGGCATCTTGTGAAAAATAAAGAGCCGTGTTAGAATAACATAAAATAAAACAGAATCTTACTTGATTAAAGGTTTTTTAATTAGGCCTTGCAATAAAATGTGAGCTCCATGAAGACAGGGATTTTTGCTTATTTTGTTCACTGCAATATCCTAAGTCCCTGGAACAGAGTCCAGCATGTAACAGGCACTAGTAACCATTTGTTGAATGTAAGGGTGAATCGATAAATACTAGTAAAACTAGGCACCGCAGTGAAGTGGCAATCTGCATTTGTCTTTCCTCCTCAGGCAAAGTCATAGACCGACATGTGGGGGAAATGGCAGGTAGGCGGGTGGGCACCCACAGGACAGTCCAGAGTTCTGGGGCCTGGTTTCCCCGGTGGACACAGGATGATGCGTCTGGGAGGGCTGCCAGCTGAGAGGTGTGCACAAAGTCACCAGGAGTTCTCTTAGGAAAAACGGAGAGGCCTTTGCGAGGAATGGGCGTTTTCCTGTCTCTTGCCTGTGGCCAAGTTCCAGAGGCTGGGAGAGCAGGCCTAGCTCTAGGAAATCAGCCTTTTACTCCTACCAAGGTTGGGAGATAAAGAAATGAGCTAACATGAGGAGAAATTAGAAATCCTGCTTCAATTCTTAAAATCCGACGTAAGGAAAACAAGTAGTCGTGATTAAGTCACTGAAAAAATATGGAAGTTACTTTGGGGATATCACAATGTCAGCCCTGGGGAGTGTGTTAGCAGGCTCTGGCTGCCATAACAGAATACCACAGACTGGGTGGCTTAAACGACAGAAATTTATTTTCTGACGGTTCTGGAGGCTGGAAGCCTGAGATCGAGGTGTTGGCAGGTTTGGTTTCTCCTGAGGCCTCTCTTCCTGGCTTGCAGACAGCTACCTTCTCGCTGTATCCTCACATGGCCTTTTCTCTCTCTCTCTGTGTGTATGTGTAGGGAGAGAGAGAGAGAAAAACAGAGAGAGCGTGCACGAGAGCACGTGTCTCCTCCTCTTCTTATAACAACACTAGTCCTATCAGATTAGGGCCCCAGTCTTCTGAATTTATTTAATCTTAATCACCCACCTAAAGGCCCTATATTTAAATATAGTGACATTGAGGGTTCAGGTTTCAACACGTAACTTTTGACAGAGACACAATTCAGTCCACAGCAGGGGCTTAAAGAGTCCATCTCAGGTTGGAGGTGTCAGCACGGAGGGGCATCTGAGGCCTTGCCAGCCCTTTTCCTAAAGCAGTCATAGTCAATAAAAACGAAAGACTTTCTCGAATATTAAGGGGTGGCATGCTCTGCGATCTCTGGCTCCTATTTAGAGCACCATTATTACTATTGGATTGTGACATTAATCATGACACAAGATACATATAAAGCCTAAGGCCTTCTTTATGGTTGAGAAGCCTAGGCAACAGGCATGTTCAGTAGGAAGAGAGCCAGCCTATTTCTTTATTCATTTATTTTTAAAAGCAAGCTATATACTGGAAATATAATACTTAGGTTTTCAGATTCTTACCCAAACCACTGAAAATGCAAATTGTTTACCAGTCATGTCGACATTCCTGGGAGAAATTTCTATTCCCTTCAATTTTGAAAATATCACTCTAAAAATGTCGAGTTAGAAGAACCCTCAGAGAAACCTATATCCTCATTTTATTAACGATGGCCTGCAGACCCCAATACATTAAAAGCCTTAATTACCATCTTGCAGCCAGTCAGAGGCAGAGGCAAGGGGCGAGCGTAGGTTCCACATAGCCTGTAGCCTTGGGAAAAACGCCCAGAGCCTCTGACGGGCTGACTTTGCCTGCAAGTCAGGCAGAGCCTCCACCACTCCATCTACACCTTTGCTTTTGGTCCTCATTTAATCAGTGCAAAGACGTTCAATGAATATGTACTCTCCACTCAACAGCGATAGACAAAAGCATAACATTCTGTCTCAAGAGGTAAACAGTCTGGTTTTAGATGTTCAGGCTAACATTCAAGAAAAGAATACAAGAGAATATACAATTTCACATAAGCAGCTAAAATCCTAGCAGGCTTCCAAAGACTGCTTGGTTTCCTGAGAGTCTCTCAAGGGGCTTTGAAGTCAGATCTGGATTTGAGCTCAACTTTGTTATTAACTGGGTGACCTTAAGCAGTCACTGGGCCCACTAAGCCTCAGTTTCCCCATCTGTAGAGGGGAGATTACAGTGCTGGGGACAGATCCACATGGGCTGTTGAGGTGGTCATGGTGGTTATGGTAACCACACCACTGTAGTCCCAGCTGCTGTTAAAACAGCTGCCACTGATATTCCCATTGCCGTAGGGATAAAACAGCAGGAGCTTAGTTGGAGATTAGCCTCCAGCTGGCCCTCCAGGTAACCCCCGATGGCTGCTTCATTCTTACAAATAAATAACATTTCCAGTCTTCTTTATAATGCTCGCTTATTTTCCCAAGAACCTAACAGGTGGGTTTTTGCGAGACCCATTTGTAGTTCCTTTGTGGTCCTCCTACACTGCACCATAAATATCCAAGCATAATTCTTCCTCCTCCTTAGTGAATTGGAGGAAAACTCATACCTTATTTTTCTACTTCTATTGTAGTGAACTTTTTCCTTATTTGAATAGAAACCGAGAGACTCTTCGGGTATGAATCCCAGCTCTGCCTCCACCCGTTGTGTAACCTTGAGCAAATGATTTCATTTCTGTGTGCCTGATTTCCTTATCTGTAAAACGGAGATAATCATATATTCATATCATATGGTGGGTGAGATCATTAAACAAGGTATTCCATAAAAAATACTTAGTATGGAGCCTGGCACATAGTACACACTCAATAACTATGAGCTATTAGTAGTAGCAGTAGTATCATCAAGACTTTTAAGAAGAGATAAAATTGCTTTATGTAGGACTACTTTGAATAAAGAAGAAATTAAAATAAGGAAGAGAATCTCAGAGCAAAATCCTCCAGGCATTAATCCATGAATGTTCTAGGCATTATGATAAACCCTAAGAAACAGAGTTACTTTGGGGCCTTTGAGCAGTTAATGGGGAAACAGAGGAAACACCCCCCCCCACATTGGTATAGTAAATGGAGGGAGGTACCTACTGGGCCAGGAGAAAGAAGGAGTAGGATGTAAGTCTTCGTGGGATGCGTTAGGGAAGTATTGGGGGGTAGTGGGGGAGCCTTCACAGAGAAGGAAGACTTGACTTGAATTTGAAAAGATGGTTAGGAGGGGATCAGATTGAACACAGAAGCCCCAGGATGCTCTAGCCAGAAGGACTAGTGTATTTTTAAAATAAATTGAGGCAGAGAGAACAAGATACATTTTGGAAACAGCAAATAGTTGAATCTGCTGTAGGGCACCTGGGGGCGGAGGGTAGGAAATGAAACTGGAGATGGTAGGCAAGTATTGGTTTATGAAAAGTCCATGTACTATGCTAAAGAGTCTAGATTTTATTAAGGCAGCCAATATTCCATAAACCATATTCCCCGGATTCCTCGATATGTTAATAGCTGTTCCATTAATTAAAAAACATTCTGTGGTCCAATATATTTGAGAAATGTTTAGTACAAAAGAGTTAATTTTTTTTTTTTTACTGTAGGATTTTCAGAGCATTAATATGTCAAGAGGAAGATATAAAATGAAGCTTTCTTAAAATGTTTGATGTGGTTTTGAAATACTTCTTATAGTGCATTTGTTAACATCTAGTTCCAGAGGACAATGAAGAATTTTGAGGAGGGAAGTAATGTATGAAAATATTTTATTTAGGATTACAAAGACAATTCTGGAAGCAAAGTGGAGATGAACTAGAGAATGTTAATGAGGGGGAGGTGTTTTTGAAGGAATATATTATTTGTTCCATAAGTATAATTATTCTGAAATGAGTAATATAAATATGTGGGGACTGCTAATTAAAAAATAAAATATTGAATTAGTTCTTATTTAAAAAGCATGGTGGTGCTTTGCTAGCCAGTGCTACTTCCTAGAAGGAGTTCATCAATTAACTAGGTACATATTTAATAGACTTCTTTGGTTATCCAGTTTTGCATTTGTATTTTCATAGGTTGATACGGAGACTTTGAGTTTTGTTTTTTCTTTTGTTTTGTTTTATTTGAAAGACCGGGTCTCACTCTATCGCCCAGGCTAGCATGCAGTGGCACGATCATAGCTCATGTCAGCCTCGAACTCCTGGCCTCAAGCGATCCTCCTGCTTATGCCAACTCTAAAATGTCTAAGGCAGGATGAACACAGGCTCTCTTCCCCCTATTAACTGCACGAACATGAGCAAGTTATTTAATCTTTCTAACTGCAAATTTTCTAACATATAGAGGGGAGGTCATAATTCCTGCCTTAGGGAGTTGTGTCGATAGGCTGGCATGACCGTTCTTTTGATCTATAAAGGACTACCTGAATGAAGACTTGAGAGACACTGCAGGAAGCTGGCACACAGTAGACCCTCCATAACATTTGCCGAACCATTTCATGAAAGTAGATCCTAGCCCTGTCTTCTAACAGCATGAAAAGGGGCACGTGCTCAATTTGTGTAATTCAGATTTTCAAATCGAAAATTGTTACCTGTTAGCTCTCCCCAGGGCTGCCACCTCCCTGTGGCATGAATGTGAGCTGTGTTTCCAGACTCCCCTCAACAACCGCCCTCCAAACTTTCCTAACTCAAAGAGGCTTCAGGAGATTCAATTGCAGGAGCAGGCAACTCTTTGGTTCTAATGAATCCATTGGACGGGCTTTTCTTCCCTGCATCCTTGGTCTTGGAGATCACCTTGATCTCAGCTCACCCCACGAAGCTGGAGAAGGGAGAGCACCTATGGAATGTCCTTGTGGTGTTCTAACACGTCCTTAGAATGGGGCTCCAGCCCTGTGATGTTCAGATTAGGGGGCAAAAGGGAATGGGGCAGAAAATAAGGCGATTCAGAGGCTCTGGAGAGGTCTCGGAACTACAGTTCGGCTTGAGTTCTCACTCTACCTTTTGGTGGTGCGACTGGCTACGTCGAACTCTAAACTATCAACACCTGCAGAGTTTTCTCTTCTCCAGGCCCTGCTCCATCTCAAAAGTTTCCGTCACCACCGTGGCTGCCTTTGTCTCTCTTGTCCTTTCATTTGGGTGGCTCTTTGCCAGCGATGGTAGCTCATAAAAATGACTAACAGTCATAAAATAAACCAAGTTGTCTTCCCATGCAATAGTGATTCTTTGCAGTTATTATTCTTCTGACGTGACAGCTAAGAACTGAAAAAAGGTGCAGTAATTGAAGTTAATTTCCCCGTTATACAGTGGTTGTTTTCCAGCGGCAATGCGTACTCTCGCCAGCAGGGGGCAGTGTTCATCTTTAAATGACGTGAGCCTGGCAGGCCCGGCTCCCAGAGCTCGCAATGCCCGGTATCCCAGGATCCCAGGCCCTCCAGAGCCCATACTGAGGTTCTTCCTACACGCACGTCTCCTGAATGCAAATCTTATGGACTGGTAAGTCTAGATTTGCTCTGAGTTCTGACATTAAACAAAAGCACTTCCATAAAACGGAATGACGGGGACTTTATGGCAGCATGCAGCGTTATTTTCATTGTGAATAATGTTTTAAGCATTTCGGGGTGTTGGGATGGTCACAGAGTAATTGAAAATCACTCTAGAATTATCATAGCTGCTAAACTGGGTTTTTTGTTTTGGTTTGGTTTTGATTGTTGTAGTCATCCTGAGGCTGTTCGAATAAGCAAGGGAGGAATGAAACAACTTTCTCCCAATTAGCCAAAGCCCTGTACGGAGGCCTCTGTTCTTTCACATAAGCATACTCTAGCTTCCCAGAGCAGAAGTGAGTTGTCTACAGTGTGGTGACTTGGATTTTGAATGAAAAAACTAGAATCACACTATGTTGGAAGTCAACTTTTAACCAACGAATAGATAAGCGCAATATAATCTAAGTCTTACCCGTAAAGCCCCTTCTGAAAGTAAAAAATTTGCAGCACACATTTGCGCGCATCCTTGTAGTTTTAGCCCCCTGTTGATAAGAGCACCCCGATTCCGAAGTGGTAGAGGGTAGGGAAAGAGGAAGGGATAGCTCCTCTCCAGTGGCCTTGAGGCAGGAACCAGTATTCAAGAATGTGGGTGAAGCCAAATGATTAAAATAGCCACACTGCTTCAAACTTTGAAATCTTACTGAAAACAGTCTTCATTTTATTTCAATGAGAGGCACACACTTTAAGGAAACATTTAACATTATTTTTCCAGGTTCTTGAAGAATTTTGCGTTTCTTCCTTCCTCCTGAGACATGGTTTCTAGTAATTTTCCCATACAATTTGGGCTTCCTGTGACTGAGAGTTTATTGCAACGCCTGACACATTTTATGGCGCTGTTACGAAATTTAACTGAAATACATGAGAATGATGTGTTTACAAAGGTTGTGCAATCCTCTGAGTTAATAGAAACAAAGTTCCTTTGGAAGAGTTAAGTGGGTCTTAAGCTATAGTACTGAGAGAGGGGGAGAGGGATAGAGAGAGAGAAGAGGAAATTTAGCCCTTACAGTCTTCACCTTTGCTTCATTCCATCGTTATTTGCTTTTCTCTTTACCATCATTGATAGTTGAATTCAGTGTTCACACCAAAGCGGCTGTGTATGGAAACGGACTTTCTTAAGAGTTAAGGAATTTAAAGCACTGAGATTTTGGACTTTGGGAAACATAAAGTGAATCATTTGACCTTGAATTGTGTATCACAATCCCCTGTTTCTGCATAAAGACTGCATATGTACATGTTTAATGAAAAAGACCCTTAAGGTTTGTAAGGGAAAAAAAAGCAACACCCTAGATTTATATATTCCACTAAACATGATCTTCACAGGCTAATTAGTTAGTAATTTCACCCTTGCTTGTAATATAAACCATTTTATGATCAATAATAATAAAATCTATGTAAACCAGGCTCTTTATTAATAAACATGATGTGCTTCTGGCTTTCAAATAAAATAATGCTTTACGTGCTTTCCTCTCTATCATGCCTAGACTAATCACACAGTAAAAATCAAACAACTAAAACAGTAGTTTTTATCTCATGCCGTAGAAAAACAATACAGAGATCACGTCAAGAGCTTCTGAATGAGCCATGAACTACAGAAGGCTGGGATGGGGGAGAGAAACCCAAATCTTTCTTTCAGTGTATGGTATCGAGAAACTTTTAGGCTCTTAAAATGATTCAAAATACGTTTTTGAATAATGAGCAGACATCTGTGGAATTGCAGGTGAGGGAAATGACTGAGAATCCCGTTTTTATCAGCTGCCCCAACCTGTGAGAACCCAGTGAAGCAGTTAATGGGGAGGCTCCATGAACCTGTGCTGTGAGGCAGCTGTGGTCACTGAGGTAGCTTCCCCAAAAGACAGGAAGAAACAGGAAACCTTACGTCTCAGCTCTAAGTATCATACAAATGTCTTCTAACTGAAACGCTCCTAATTGTGGAATTTACATTACTCTAGCTACCACCAATAATAGGTCACACCCAGGCAGGACCAACTACATGACATACAGGGACCACTGCAAAATGAAATGCGGAGTTCTTTAATCACGTTATTCAGCATTTCAAAACGATGACAGCAGAGCATTAAACCAAGTGTGGGGCCTTCTAAGTGTGGGCCCTATGAGCCTATGAAGCCAGCTCTGTGCCCAGGAGACACAGTGGCCCCAGGCCTGACACATAAAATTAATTTTCTCTACACATTTCATCTCTCTAAAAGATTGTTTTAGTTAACACAAGAAGAGTTCTGGTCATTTTAGCACCACTATGAAAGTTTTCAAAAGGATAATTCCAGGTAACCTTTCTGTTGATATATCTAGTATACCTATGAGTATTTGGAGAACTCTGGAAAAATAAAATATTTATTGACAAATGAAAAATGTCTTTGCTAGGAAATATATGATTTCAAATTTAAAAGTATCCAAGGCAATCTGGGAAATTCTATTCATACTATGAAGGCTCCTATCTGAAATTTCCTTTTGTTAGATAATGATAAAAATAATGGCTAACATCCATTGTTTATTAAGTGCTTTATATGTATTAACCTATTGATCCACCAAACAACCCAATCCTTTAAGATGGATAGTATTATGCCCAAATTATAGACTGGAGGCAGAGAGTGATTAGTTAAGTCACTCAAAGTCACAAAGATGATAAGTGACAGACATGAGATTTGGTCCAAGGTAATTGTTTCCAGAGTTCTCGCTCTTAACCACATCATAGCTCTCAGACAAGGTGGAGCTCACAGAGAGTAAGGTTGCTGTTTTGGAAATTTATTCCACGATACTTCAGGCACTGTGGCTCAGCAGTCTGGCAGTCAATGGCTTTCTGCCAGTCTCTCCTGTTTCCCTGTGTCCACTGTGGTCCGCATTCATTCCACGATGGGACAGTTTGGGCAACAGGGGGGCCCCAAGATGACTGCTTTGAACTGAAATAATCAGTTCAATCAAACAACCCTTCAGCCCAGTCAAATAACCAGTCCAACTGTGTATTGGTTTGACTGGGTTGGTTGGTGCCTGAACTCAGTGTATGGGTAGCTGAGTCTTTTGAGGCTGTGTAGACACTCACAGTTGTAGACGGAAGTGATACCACTACTGTGATGCCGAATGACACGAATCAAGTTCTTCCTGTAAAAACCAACATCACCAGGCTTGACTCTGTGGGAAGGGGATTTGCTTCTTCTCTAATTGAATCTAAGCATGTTAAAATATTGTTTTTCCTCGGTGAAGGCAGTTTAATGGATCGAATAATGGACTGAATTAGCAATACAGAGGTAAAGACAAAATATGAGACAGAAGGCATACTGTTATTTCTACCTTTAAAGGAGAATGCTGCAGGTAGCGTTTGAGAAGATTTTCTTCTATCTAGAAAGTCAAGGTTAGCATCCACATTGTGAGTTCTAACAAGCGAGTCAGGCATCTCCCATAACTCTGGAAGTACCGGTTGGAGGCCAGAGTGCAAACTGTATTTGTTTAAGGTTGACTAAGGCAAGTAAATGATCCAAGGAAGTTCATGGAGACATTGAAGGGCAGACAATTGAAAACCTGAGGCATGTTTTTAAGAGTCAGGTTGATAGCCTCTTTGCTCTGTAAAGATCTGAAGATGCGTCCACTTAACCTGCACCCATCTCTTTATCACTGTTAAATATTTACAGATAAATGTTTACGTGCCTGGAAGCTGGGAGAGCTTTGCTTATCAGAAAGCCAGTTTTAAAAGGCACTTAATGCTGGAGTTGATGGGCTGATGAAAATGCCCTCTGTCCCATTTACTTCCCAATAGTCACGAAGCTAATTGGGGTTGGCACAGGCTATTCTGACTTTGCTGGGAAGAAAATCTTGAAACATTTTCAAAGAATTCATAGCTGTAAAAGGAAAGGCTATTAGAGGGTAGTGTACGTAGACAAATGATAGATTTGTCCGCTGTCGTATGTGAGTCTTTGATTGAGGGAAAACTAGATGCTAGTTATTCTGGCTCTGCTGTATTCATTCACAAATATGCAACAGATATTTACCAAGTGCCTTCTTTTTGCCTGGTGTCATGCTAGAAATTATGATAGAGCTGTGAATATGGCAGACAAGAGCACTGCCTTCACAAAGACACAGTCTTAGTGTGAGAAGAACACAGCTATGGCGTCTGTATACCATGTGCTCACTCACCACGAAACATGAAAAGACAAGCAAGAACTCTTCCACTTGGGCATTTTCTGATTTCTTTGCCCGTTTCTATAAAAGCAGCTTTTTACCTGATGACAGATGGAAATGCTTCTTGCCCACCACTAAAGATATGTCTAGGAAAAAATCAAGGAAGCATGGAATAGGACCCCATACTAATTTAAGCTGTAAACTTTAATTTGTTATACACATGTAAAAAAAAGCAGGGTAATATTCACTATTGTATAAATCAAACCGACCGTTTACCCTGTAAAATATTTTTATGCACAATGGATCTCATCAAGCAGAACAGAGAGTCTGTTTCACTAACGTTGCTGTGCTTGTACCAAAGCACAGCATAAATGATGGGGCATGGAAAGAGTTTCTTCTTCCCTCTCCACCATTTGGGAAATTGAATGATCAAAGTCGGGACCATGTTCTTCAACCCTAGAGCCGATTGTCTTTTACAAATCGAGCCTTTCATAGAATTCTGTGTTGGTAGCCACTAGGATAATCTCATATTTAGGACTGATTTCCCTGAGAAATAATTTTTGTTTTGTTTTGATTTTTTCTTCTGAAGGTAGTGGCTTTGTTTGTTTGACTCTCAAGGGGGCTTAAGAACCTTCTAGTCTTCTGAAGCCTTGATATGCGTTTTAAGACACCTTTGTGGTTAGTACCTGGAAGAATAAATGACCAAATAGAGTTTTTGTCTTGGCCTCTTTTCTCCAACTCTGTCAGACATGTGGGGTTTGGCAAATCCCTTTAGCACATTTTGCCAGCCACTTTCCCCATAATTTTTTAAACCCATGTATGTTTCAAGAGAAATTTAATCTACATGTCTCTGATTCATTTACACTTAGCTCATCAGAATGTTATTTTGCTGGAGTTCTTTCATTGTCTGGGAGATCAGCGAATCCCCTTAGCAAACTCTACCCTTTTTCTTTCACAATTTCTGAGAATAAACAAAATCTGAACTTTATAATTCTGTATTCTCAGGAACCATTCTGGGCGCTGTTTGAAATACCAGCATGTTCACTGCCTTTGGTGATCATGTGTCATTTAAATTTGTTGGGTCCAGAGTAATAATAATTTACAAATTTGATTTAAACATAACTTTTGAGACTTACTGATTTAAAGATATTTAAAGATAACTTATTGACTCTAAAGGAAAAGTTTCTGAAAAACGGGATATTTAGATAATTTTGATAATCTCCAAATATCCTGCCTACTATAAAATCATTAGTAATTGATTCAAAATATTGTTTGATTCCACTTGAAATTGATTCATTCGAAATCCTAGAGGTAAAGAAAGTAAAAAAGTTGGAAGCCTTTTTTCTCTAAAGGTACCTTAAATTTGCTTCTAAGAATCACTGCAGTACACATTGTATGTTGTACAAAGCAAAATGGTTAATCTGTCTCTTAAAAAGCAATTTCAGCATCCACCCGCAATGCTGTATGAGCTGCTAGAGACTCTTTGGCTCAGAGTCAGAAATCCGGCTTTCCAGACCTGCCTTCCACTGCCTACGTTTTTGTGTGACTGGAAGATAATTTGTAAACACCCTCTAGATCTTACCTCATGTAAAATTCAGGAAACCAGGCTTGCCCTACTTATCTGAAGGTATTTTTCGGGATAAAATGAAAATAATAAATTAACAGAACTTTATAATCCTTATGTTTGAAGCATACTTCCCAATGGCACCTCTCAAACTATTTTTGGTGGAAGACAGTTTTTTTTTCCCCCTTCAATCCATTGTGGGCTGAAATCTTTATAAAATGCAATAAAAATGAACTGCCAAAAAAAGAAATTAAAAAGACAAAAATATAAGTGAAATGAAAAAAAATTAGACCCAATAAACATAAAATGTTAAATTGATATAAAGGTTTCTAAATGCTTTGCTTAAATTTAATTTCCATCTTGTCACGTATGTGTAACATACAGCTTGTGGACTGGCGCAGATCTGCGGACCACACTTTGAGTAGCTGTGCTTCTGCATACGGGGCAGGGAGAACTTGCCTGTTGTTATTGTCCTAAGGATATTCTTCTTTCAGCACCTGACACTGATAGTTTCTAATTCCACGTCATGTGGTTTGAACTGCCACCTCTCTTCCTGCTTTCCTAGATACAGTAGCTCCACTGATGAGACATCATTCTGAGTATTTCACATTTAGATTTCCAGTGATGCTCTTTTGGGCCTTATGCCTTGGCAATATTTGATTCTGCTAGCTCCCTTACCTAATACCCATAACTTAACTTCTCAGGCATCTCTCTTCTCTCTATTCCTGTTTCTACCCTTCTGGGCAGGTCTTAGTGCTTGGACCATTACCAGCCTCTGTCCAGTCTATGGTACTCTTCACACTGTGGTTGAATTGACATTCTTCAGCTACATCCCTAAATATATCAATCCTTTGCTCACAAATCTTCTAAGGTGTAGCAAATGAGCACTGCCTGGCTTACGTTTTCTTGCTGATTGGTCTCTTCTCATGCTCTCCTCCCAGTTTAAACTATCTCCAGCCTCAGTATCCCGTCATATGCATCCTCCCCATCATTCTGTGCTTATGCCAAACACCACCTTCTCCATGAAGCCTCTTTGGGGGATATGTTCTGTCCTTCCCTGTAATAGCCTGTACCTCTCAGCTGACACAGATGTTCTTCTGTCCAGCTCTACGGTGCTTTGTAGGTTAGAATAAATAATTTCCCTCTCTTCTTCTCCACCCCCGCCCCAACTCAATTGTGAACAAATTGAAGTTAGGAGTCATGCTAGACTTTTAAATAAAAAAGGGTTATTATTAGTTATGGAATAGAATATACATTCTCTTTGCCATAAAAAATAATGTTCAAGTAATATGGAGAGAGTTAATTGTCCCTAGGTCACTTATCCTAATCTCAATCTCTTGGGTAACCATGATCATGGGTTCAGTGGGTTAGGGTGCATTATTCGACACCTTTTCCTTTTTTATATATTTTCACGTGTAACTACTGAAATATCTTTATTTTGTGTGTACATGTCAGGAGATCTATGTGTTGGCTTTTAGTACTTTTGTTCTGCAACTTTTTTTGTTTTTCATTCAGTGATATGTCCTGGAGATCTTTTTATGTCAATACGCATAGATCTACCTCATTTTATGACTGCCCTATGGCATTCCAGGAAGAGATGTACCTGAGTTCATTTTGCCTATTGATGGATATCAGAATCATTTCTACTTTTTTGTTATTACAATACCAGAATTATTTCTAATTTTTTATGCCAATGTCTGTCTTTTCTAGAATTTAGTACAATGCCTCTCCCATATGAATGCTTGATAAATACTTGTGGAATTGAACAAACCGGGGAGTTCCCAAGACATGTTAACTTTCATAGTTCCTTGAGGTGATCTATAGAAATTTCCTGGAGGACAACCCATATTTGGACTTCACAGTTAGAGTGAAATGTGAAGAACATGAAAGAGAGTTTCAAGGAGGTGAATGAAGATTAGAGAAGTAGAAAAGAAGGCCTAGGAAAAAAGACCAAAAGGAGGCTGAGAGTGAACTTGATAATATTCTTTCCATATGAAGATCAATGTTCTCTCTCTACAGAGACAGAAGCCGTAGAGAACTGTGAACATGTTAAATTGGATTTGGTGTGAGGATTATTAGACCTAGGATAATTGTGGATTTCCCTCCTGGAGTCTTTGAAAAAACAAAAATTGTTTCTCCTTTTTAAGAAACAGTGTAACAGTAGTCTTATCTGATAGCACAGAGCTAGAATAGATGACTTCTCCTAGGGGATTTTTCCTGGTAGAGAATTTATTAGCTCTGAATTCTCTCTTTAAACCCTTACCTATTGTGATCTGTTCAGCAAACTCGAAGTTCCTAGGGGGCACAACTGTTATGTTAATGATGAGTGAAATGTGAGGGTGCAAGTCATCTATCTAATTACATTGTTCCTAACTTCAATTTCTTCACCTTTTAACCGTCTTCCCTTGGAAGTAAATTCTCTCAATTAGGTTGGTCATTGAAGTATGCCATTAAACATTTTGTTTTTTAATTTTACTTTAAGTTCTGGGATACATGTGCAGAATGTGCAGGTTTGTTACATAGGTATACATGTGCCATGGTGGTTTACTGCACCTATCAACCCGTCATCTAGGTTTTAAGCCCCACATGCATTAGGTATTTGTCCTAATTCTCTTTCTCCCCTTTGCTCCAACCCCCCGACAGGCCCTGGTATGTGATGTTCCTGTCCCTGTGTCCATGTGATCTCATTGTTCAACTCCCACTTATGAGTGAGAACATGCGGTGTTTGGTTTTCTGTTCTTGTGTTAATTTGCTGAGAATGATGGTTTCCAGCTTCATCCATGTCCCTGCAAAGGGCATGAACTCATTCCTTGTTATGACTGCATAGTATTCCATGGTGTGCCACATTTTCTTTATCCAGTCTATTATTGATGGGCATTTGGGTTAGTTCCAAGTCTTTGCTATTATAAATGGTGCTGCAATAAACATACATGTGCACGCGTCTCTATAGTAGAATGATTTATAATTCTTTGGGTATATACCCAATAATGGGATTACTAGGTCAAATGGCATTCCTGGTTCTAGATCCTTGAGGAATTGCCACACTATCTTCCGCAATGGTTGAACCAACTTACACACCCACCAACAGTGTAAAAGTGTTCCTATTTCTCCACATCCTTGCCGGCATCTCTTGTTTCCTGACTTTTTAATGATCGTCATTATAACTGGCATGAGATGGTATCTCATTGTGGTTTTGATTTGCATTTCTCTAATGACCAGTGATGGTGAGCTTTTTTTTCATATGTTTGTTGGCCGCATAAATGTCTTCTTTTGAGAGGTGTCTGTTCATATCCTTTGCCCACTTTTTGATGGGGTTTTTTTTTTTTTTTTTTTTTTTTTTGTAAATTTGTTTAAGTTCCTTGTAGATTCTGGATATTAGAGCTTTGTCAGGTGGATAGATTGCAAAAATTTTCTCCTATTCTATAGATTGCCTATTCACCCTGATTATAGTTTCTTTTGCTGTGCAGAAGCTCTATAGTTTAATTAGATCTCATTTGTCACTTTTTGCTTTTGTTGCAATTGCTTTTGGTATTTTCTTCATGAAATCTTTGTCCATGCCAATGTCCTGAATGGTATTGCCTAGGTTTTCTTCTAGGGTTTTTATGGTTTGGGGTTTTACATTTAAGCCTTTAGTGCATTTTAAGTTAATTTTCATATAAGATATAAGGAAGGGGTCCAGTTTCAGTTTTCTGCATATGAATAGCCAGTTTTCCCAGCACCATTTATTAAATAGGGAATCCTTTCCCTATTGGTTGTTCTTGTCAGGTTTGTTGAAGATCAGATGGTTGTAGATGTGTGGTATTATTTCTGAGGCCTCTGTTCTATTCCATTGGTCTATATAACTGTTTTGGTACCAGTAACATGCTGCTTTGGTTACTGTAGCCTTGTAGTATAGTTTGAAGTTGGGTAGTGTGATGCCTCCAGCTTTGTTCTTTTTGCTTAGGATTGTCTTGGCTATACGGGCTCTCTTTTGGTTCCATATAAAATTTAAAGTAGTTTTTTCTAATTCTGTGAAGAAAGTCAATGGTAGCTTGATGGGACTAGCATTGAATTTATAAATTACTTCAGGCAGTATGGCCATTTTCACTCTTGATTCTTCCTATCCATGAGCATGGAATTTTTTTCTGTTTGTTTGCATCCTATAATATTTCCTTGAGCAGTGATTTGTAGATCTCCTTGAAGAGGTCCTTCACATCCCTTGTAAGTTGTATTCCTAGGTATTTTATTCTCTCTGCAGCAACTGTGAATGGGAGGTCACTCATGATTTGGCTCTCTGTTTGTCTCTTATTGGTGCATAGAAATGCTTGTGATTTTTGCACATTGATTTTGAATCCTGAGACTTTGCTGAAGTTGCTTATCAGCTTAAGGAGTTTTTGGTCTGAGACGCCGGGGTTTTCTAAATATACAACAATGTCATCTGCAGAGACTATTTGACTTCCTCTCTTCCTATTTGAATACCCTTTATTTCTTTCTCTTGCCTGATTGCCCTCGCCAGAACTTCCAATACTATGTTGAATAGGAGTGGTGAGAGAGGGCATCCTTGTTGAAAGTCTGCCATTTATTCTTCCATCTTTATTTAAGTTACAGTGCCATCAGCATCAGTGGCTTGAGTAAGGAATGGACTTTAGAGATACATACTCACATGTTGAACCCATGTCTTTTAAAAGATTATGTATGTTATGTTCTCTATTTATTCAACTTTTTATTTCCCAAATGTCATGTATTCCATCATCTCATCGCAGAGTAGCTGACTAGGAGGAAGTGAAGCTCATTCCCTCAGTGGCCCTGGCTCTTTGCCTCAGCCCTTAGTGTTGTGTAGTAGACCCATATTTTTGACAACAGCTGCTGCTTCATGCTTTTTCATCTTAGTCCTTCCCTGATTATCTGGCAGGACAAACTGCATCCTGGGGTTTGCACTTTTAGCCCTTCGCGCCTAAAGCTGTTGAAAACCTGGGAAATAGCACATATTAATCATTCATGTCCTGATATTCATTTATTGTCATTCTGAGTATTGCAGCTCATAGGCTTTGATTTAGGCACAAATGTCCTTTTTTTTTTTTTTTCTCTGAGACGGAGTCTCGCTCTGTCACTCAGGCTGGAGTGCAGTGGCGCCCTCTTGGCTCACTGCAAGCTCTGCCTCCCACGTTCACGCCATTCTCCTGCCTCAGCCTCCTGAGTAACTGGGACTACAGGCGCCCACCACCACGCCTGGCTAATTTTTTGTATTTTTTTTTTTTTTTTTTTTTTTTTTTTTAGCAGAGACGGGGTTTCACCCTGTTAGCCAGGATGGTCTCGATCTCCTGACCTCGTGATCCACCCACCTCGCCCTCCAAAGTGCTGGGATTACAGGTGCGAGCCACCGCGACTGACCCCAAATGTTCTTTTAAGGAAGCAAATGATTTGTGACTCCAAGGAGGAATCAGTACATGCTCAATGTGATCAAATGATAGCTCAAGTTCCACTGCCTTCATGGTAGCAACTCCTCCTATCTATAATACCCACTTTTCCTTGTGCTCGTTTCCCTTTCTCCTGCTTTACATTGTCTGAAGAGCAACCCTGGTATAAATATTTTAAAGTAAAAGTGGTAAATTTCATTCTGAGTTTTCCCTTAGAAACAATGTTACGAGGCCGGGCACGGTGGCTCACGCCTGTTATCCCAGAGTTTTGGGAGGCTTAGGCGGGTGGATCACAAGGTCAGGAGATCGAGACCATCCTGGCTAACACGGTGAAACCCCATCTCTACTAAAAATACAAAAAAAAATAAAATAAAATAGCTGGGCATGATGGCGGGAGCCTGTAGTCCCAGCTACTCAGGAGGCTGAGGCAGGAGAGTGGTGTGAACTGGGAATGGAGGTTGTGGTGAGCCAAGATCATGCCACCGCACTCCAGCATGGGGGACAGAGCAAGATCCTGTATCAAAAAAAAAAAAAATTGTTACATGGAAGTTTTGATTTGTAGTTGATGCACAACTTTAAAAAATTACCTTAAAATCTCTTTCTAATAGATTGTAAGTGATTTATAGTAGAGCATGGGGGAAGGCAGAATTAGAATCTTGATAGCTGATACTAGAACTCTTCTTCAACTGAGAACTGTCCCTAAAAGGAAATCAGTTTAAATCAGTTAATAAGATCCCAGGATAAAAAGTGAGCCCCTGAGGGCAGGGCTTGCTGAAGGAGGAAAGAAAATAGAAAATGAACTTGGTCTTCCAAGAAATAAATAGGAATGGGAGTGTGGCAGTTAAAGGGAAATGAGAGAGATGCCAGCCAAGTCACATGGGTATGTGGGTGAAGAATTTAAGAACAGGAATTTCTTATATTTGATTTAAATGGGTTGCCTTTATATGTTGAACCCCTTCATTATTAACAATTCAATAAAATCCGTTATGTATGTAAAAGCCCTTTGAGAGTGATTATTTTTAATTGAGGAACTAGGCCAAATTCTGTTTCTGGACTGATAAGGCAAGGGATGGGGAGGATCCGAGATGGCTGATTAGAAGCAGCTCCAGTCTGTGGCTCCCACTGAGAACAAAAACTGCAAGTGAATCCTACCCCTTCAGCTGAGGTATCCAGGTTCTCTCACTGGGACTGACAAGGCAGTTAGCACAACCCACAGAGAGTGAGGAAAAGTAGGGTGAGCAACCACCCAGCTGGGAGCCTTATAGGGTAAGGGAAACTCCCATCCCCAGCCAAAGGAGGTGGTGGGTGACTGTGCTACCCTGTTAGGGAAACCACACTTTTGCCACAGATCTGTGCAACCCATGGATCAGGAGATCCCCTTGTGAGGCCACACCACCAGGGCCTTGGGTCCCAAGCACAGAGCTGTGCAGACTTTTGGTGGCCCCTCACGCATGCTGGAGACTGCCTAAAACGACCAAGTTCCCTGGGGGAGGGGAGGCTGCCATCGCTGCAACTCCAGTGGACTGTTTTCACCTGCTGGTGCTGGGGGGACTGGGCAGTTTGGACCAGAAGGAATTCCCCACAGTGCAGCACAGCGGTTGTGACAGATTGTGACCAGACTGCTTCTTTAGGTAGGACCTGGATCCATTCTTCCTCACCAGTGGGGCCTCCCTTTGGGAATTTCAGCTACTCCAGCCAGGGGTTTACAGACAAAACTCTGATTTCCCTTGGACAGAGCCCCTGTGGGGAGGGGTGGCCATGGTTTCTGGTTCAGGGGACTTAGTGTTTTCCTCTGCTGGCTCTGAGGATTCCAGGCAGTCTGGACAACTGGGATTCCCCCAGCACAGCACATCCCCTCTGTCAAGGGGCAGCCAAAGTGCTTCATTAAGTGGGTTCTGGATCCCATGCCTCCCTACTGGGTGAGACCTCCCAACAGAGGTTGCCAAACATCTTATACAGGAGTGTTCGCAAATCAGCTTGGTTCCTCTCTGGGACAGAGATCCCAGAGGAAGGATAAGGAAGCCATCTTTGCTGTTCTGAAGCCTCCATTGGTGATACCTCCAGGTGCAGGAGGGGCCCAGGTGAATAGGGTCTGCAGTGGAGCCCCAGCAAACCACAGCAGCCCTCTGGAAGAGGAGCCTGACTTTTAAAAGAGAAACAAACAAACAGAAAGCAACAACCACAACAACATCAACAAAAAAGAACCCACAAAAATCCCATCAAAATGTCAGCAGCCTCAAAGATCAAAGGTAGATAAATCTATGAAGACGAGAAAAAAATAGTGCAAAAACACGGACAAATCAAAAAGTCAGAATGCCTCTTCTCCTCCAAATGATTGCAACACCTCTCCAGCAAGGGCACAGAACTGGGCTGAGGCTGAGATGGATTAATTGACAGAAGTAGACTTCACAAGGTAGGTAATAGTGAACTTCACTGAGCTAAAGGGGTATGTTCTAACCCAATGCAAAGAAGCTGAGAACCATGATAAAACATTACAGGAGCTGTTAACCAGAATAACCATTTTAGAGAGGAACATAAATGACCTGATGGAGCTGAAAAGCACAACACGAGAACATCACAATGCAACCACAAGTATCAATAGCTGAATAGACCAAGCAGAGGAGAGAATCTCAGAGCTTGAAGACCATCTAGCTGAAATAAGACAGGCAGATAAAATTAGAGAACAATGAATAAAAAGGAACAAACAAAACCTCCGAGAATTATGGGATTATATAAAAAGACCTAACCTATGAATGATTGGGGTACCTAAAAGAGATTGGGAGAATGGAAGCAAATTGGAAAACATACTTCAGGATATCCTCCAGGAGCACTTCCCCAGCCTAGCAGGACAGGCCAACATTCAAATTCAGGAAATCCAGAGAACCCCACTAAGATACTGTATGAGAAGATCAACCTAAGGACACATAATCATCGGATTTTCCAAGGTCAAAATGAAGGAAAAAATGTCAAGGGCAGCCAGAGAGAAAGGCCAGGTCACCTACAAAGGGAATCCCATCAAACTAACAGTGAACCTCTCAGCAGAAACCCTACAAGCTAGAAGAGATTGGAGGACAATATTCAACATTCTTAAAGAATTTCCAACCCAGAATTTCATATCTGGCCAAACTAAGTTTCATAAGCAAAAGATAAACAAAGTCATTTTCAGACAAGCAAATATTGAGGGAATTCATCATCACCAGGCTTGCCTTGCAAGAGCTCCTGAAGGAAGCATTGAATATGGAAAGAAAAAAACTGTTACCAGCCTCTACACAAACACACTGACGTACACAGACCAATGACCCTATGAAACAACTACATTAACAAGTCTGCAAAATAACTAGCCAGCATCATGATGACAGTATCAAATTCACACATAACAATATTAACTTTCAATGTAAATGGGCTAAATGTCCCAATTAAAAGACACAGAATGGCAAGCTGGATAAAGAGTCAAGACCCATTGGTGTACTATATTCAAGAGACCCATCGGTGTACTATATTCAAGAGACCCATCTCACTTGCAAAGACACAGATAGGTTTAAAAGAAAAGGATGAAGGAAAATTTATCAAACAAACGGAAAGCAGAAAAAAACAGGGGTTGCAATCCTAGTTTCTGACAAAACAGACTTTAAACCAACAAAGATCAAAAGAGACAAAGAAGGGTGTTACATAGTGGTAAAGGGTTCAATTCAACAAGAAGAGCTAACTATCCTATATATATATATGCATCCAATACAGGAGCACCCAGATTCATTAAAACAAGTTCTTAGAGACCTACAAAGAGTCTTAGACCACACAATAATAGTAAAACACTTTAACACCTTGTTGTCAATATTAGATCATCAAGAAAAAATTTTTTTAAAGATATTCAGGACTTGAACTCAGCTGTGGATCAAGTGGACCTGATGGAAATCTACAGGACTCTCCACCCCAAAACAACAGAATATACACAATCTTCTTGGTGCTACATGGCACTTACTCTAAAATTGATCACATAATTGGAAATAAAACACTCCTCAGCAAATGCAAAAGAACTGAAATCATAACAAACTATCTGTCAGACAACAGAGCAACTAAATTAGAACTCAAGATTAAGAAACTCACAGAAGACCACACAACTACATGGAAATTGAAGAAACTGCTCCTGAATGACTCCTGGGTAAATAATGAAATTAAGGCATAAAACAAGAAGTTCTTTTAAACTAGTGAGAACAAGGAGACAACATACCAGAATCTCTGGGACGTAGCTAAAGCAGTGTTAAGAGGGAAATTTATAGCGCTAAATGACCATATCAAAAAACTAGAAAGATCTCAAATCAACATCCTAACATCACAACTAAAAGAACTAGAGAACCAAGAGCAAACAAACCCCAAAGCTAGCAGAAGACAAGAAATAACTAAGATCAGAGTGAAACTGAAGGAGATAGACATGAAAAACCCTTAAAAAATGAACGAATCCAGGAGCTGGGTTTTTTGAAAACATTAATAAAATATATAGATCATTAACTAGATTAATAAAAAAGAAAAGAGAGAAGAATCAAATAGACACAATAAAAAATGATAAAGGGGATATCACCACTGGCCCACAGAAATACATACAACCATTAGAGAATACTATAAACACCTCTATGCAGATACATTAGAAAATCTAAAAGAAATGGATATATTCCTGGACACATACACCCTCCCTAGACTGAACCAGGAAGAAGTTGAATTCCTGAATAGATCAATAACAAGTTCTGAAATTGAGGTAATAATAAATAGCCTACCAACCATAAAAAGCCCAGGACCAGATGGACTCACAGCTAAATTCTGCCAGAGGTACAGAGGAGCTGGTACCATTTCTTCTGAAACTATTCCAAACAATTGAAAAGGAGGGACTCATCCCTAACTCATTTTATGGGGCCAGCATCATCATGATACCAAAACCTGGCAGAGATACAACAAAAAAAAGAAAACTTCAGGCTGATATCCCTGACGAACATCAATGCAAAAATCCTCAGTAAAATACTGGCAAACTGAATCTAGCAGCACATCAAAAAGCTTATCCATCACAATCAAGTTGGCTTTATCCCTGGGATGCAAGGCTGGTTCAACAAATACAAATTAACAAATGTAATTCATCATATAAATAGAGCTGAAGACAAAAATCACATGATTATCTCAATAGACGCAGAAAAGGCCTTTGATAAAAATGAACATCCCCTCATGTTAAAAACTCTCAATAAACTACGTATTGAAGGAATATATTTCAAAACAATAAGAGCCATTTATGACAAACCTACAGCCAATATCATACTGAATGGGCAAAAGCTGGAAGCATTCCTTTTGAAAATTAGCATAAGGCAAGGATGCCCTCTCTCACCACTCCTATTCAACATAGTATTGGAAGTTCTGGCCAGGGCAATCAGGCAAGAGAAAGAAATAAAGAGTATTCAAATAGGAAAAAAGGAAGTAAAATTATCTTTGTTTGCAGATGACATGATCCTATATCTAGAAAACCGCATCATCTCAGCCCAAAAACTTCTTAACCTGTTAAGCAACTTTAGTAAAGTCTCAGGATACAAAATCAATGTGCAAAAATCACAAGCATTATATTCTCACTCATAATTGGGAGCTGAACAATGAGAACACATGGACACAGAGAAGGGATTAACAAACATTGGGGCCTGTTGGTGGGGGTGAGGGGAGGGAGAGTATCAGAAAAAATAGCTAATGCATGCTTGGCTTGATATTTAGGTGATGGGTTGATAGGTGCAGCAAACCACCATGACACACATTTACCTATGTAACAAACCTGCACATTCTGCACATGCACCCCAGAACTAAAATTGAAAAAAAAAAGTATTCCTATACACCAATAATAGACAAGCGGAGAGCCAAATCATGAATGAACTCCCATTCACAATTGCTACAAAGAGAATAAAATACTCAGGAATACAACTAACAAGAGAAGCGAAGGACCTCTGCAAGGAGAACTACAAAACACTGCTCGAGGAAATCAGAGAGGACACAAACAAATGGAAAAACATTCCATGCTCATGGATAGGAAGACTTAATATTCTGAAAATGGCCATACTCCCCAAAGTAATTCATAGATTCAATGCCAGTCCCATCAAGCTACCATTGACATTCTTCTCAGAATTAGAAAAAACTATTTTAAAATTCATGTGGAACCAAAAAAGAGCCCTTATAACCAAGACAATCCTAAGCAAAAAGAGCAAAGCTGGAGGCATCATGCTACCCAACTTCAAACTATACTACAAGGCTACAGTAAACAAAACAGGATGGTACTGGTACAAAGACAGATAGACCAATGGAACATAATAGAGAACTCAGAAATTAGAGCACACATCTACAACCATCTGATCTTTGACAAACCTGACAAAAACAAGCAATGGGGAAAGGATTCCCTACTTACTAAATGGTGCTGGGAGAACTGGGTAGCCATATGCAGAAAACTGACACTGGACCCCTTCCTTACACCTTATACAAAAATTAACTCAAGATGCACTAAAGACTTAAATGTAAAACACAAAACTATAAAACCCCTAGAGGAAAATCTAAGCAATACCATTCAGGACATAGGCACGGGCAAAGAGTTCATGATGAAAACACCAAAAGCAAATGCAACAAAACCAAAAATTGACAAATAAGATCTAATTAAATTAAACAGCTTCTGCACAGCAAAAGAAACTATTATCAGAGTGAACAGACAACCTACAGAACGGGGGAAAATTCTTGCAGTCTATCCACCTGACAAAGGTCTAACATCCAGAATCTACAAGGAACTTAAACAAATTTACAAGAAAAAGACAAATGACTCCATTAAAAAGTGGGCAAAGGACATGAAGAGACATTTCTCAAAAGAAGACAATTTATGCAACCAAGGAACATATATGAGAAAGCTTAATATCACTGATCACTAGAGAAATGCAAATCAAAACCACAGTGAGATACCATCTCACGCCAATCAGAATGACGATTATTAAAAAGTCAAGAAACAACAGATGCTGGCGAGGCTGCAGAGGGATAGGAATGCTTTTACACTGTTGGTGGGAATGTAAATTAGTTCAACTATTGTGGCAGACAGTGTGGTGATTCCTTAAAGAGCTAGAACCGGAAATACCATTTGACCCAGCAATCCCATTACTGGGTATATACCCACAGGAATATAAATCATTCTATTATAAAAATACAGGAATGCATATATTCATTGTAGCACTATTCACAATAGCAAAGACATGGAATCAACCCAAATGCCCATTTGTGATAGACTGGAATGTGGCACATATACTGTGTACCATGGAATACTATTCAGCCATAAAAAGGAATGAGATTATGTCCTTTGAAGGGACATGGATTGAGCTGGAAGCCATTATCCTCAACAAACTAACACAGGAAAAGAAACCAAACACTGCATGTTCTCAACCATAAGTAGGGGCTGAACAATGAGAATACATGGACACAGGGAGGGAACAACACATACTGGAGCCTGTTGGGAGTAGGGGAAAGGGAGAGCATCAGGAGAAATAGCTAATGCATGCTGGGCTTAATACTTAGGTAATGGGTTGATAGGTGCAGCAAACCACAATGGCACATGTTTACCTGTGTAACGAAGCTGCACATCCTGCACATGTACCCCAGAACTTAAAATAAAATTTAAAACATAAGACAAAAGAAAGAGACAAGCAGCAGATAATTTATGAACTGTATTTATTCAGTAGAGTTTGTTCTCCTTTTCTCTTGCCCCACCCTAAAATTTGCAGAAACCCTGGAGATAGATTAGACTTTTCCAGGCATAGAATCAGGATTCTAGAAAATCACATCTGTATCTTAAAGAGAAGGAGGACCTCAACTGACATCCAGGTTACTGCTGTTATACTGTGTAATACAAAGCTTTCTGAAATAGATGCAATCTAATTCGAGAAATTACATAATGTAGTGGATTAAATGGTTCTGACCCCCATTGCTCCTTGGAAAAAAAAAGATATGTCTACTTGGAACCTGTGAATGTGACCTTACTCGAAAAAAGCATCTTTGCCGATGTAATTAAGTTAGGCATGTTGAGATCATCCTGGATTATGTTGGGCCCTAAATCCAATGGCAAGTGTCCTTATATAAAAAGAGAAGGGTAGAGTACACAGAGAAAAAGACCATGCGAAGATAAAAGCAGTGATTGGAGTTATGCTGTCACAGGCCAGGATTACCTGGAGCCACAGAAGCTGGCAGAGGCAAGGAAGGATGATCTCTTATTGCTTTAGAGGGATCGTGGCCTTGCCAACACCTTGATTTCAAGGTCTCCAGAACAACAAGAATATACATTTCTGCTGTTTTAAGCGGCCTAGTTTGTGGTAATTTGCTATGGCAGCCCTAGGAAACTAATACAGATAGTAACCCACCAGACAAATTCAAGTTAATATTATGCTATGGTGCTCTCTCGTTATCAATCTTCCTTAATTTTTACTGTAGGGAGTCAAGAACTAAAGAACAGCTTCAATAGGGTCATACAATTCAAAATTTGTTGAGGAAAGTCCTCACCAGAGCAACCAGGCGAGAGAAAAACACAAGAGGCATCCAAATTGGAAAAGAGGAAATTGCATTATCCCTGTTTGTTGACGATATGATCTTATGCCTAGAAAACCCTAAAGAATTCAACAAAAACCTCTTAGATTTATACAGAAATCAACAGCATTTCTATACACCAATAACAGTCTAGCTGAGGATCAAATCAAGAAGGCAATTCCATTTATAATAGCTACCAGAAAATGAAATATATAAAAATAAGTTTAACCTAGGAGGTGAAAGATCTCTACAAGGAGAACCACAAAATACTGATGAAAGAAATCATAGATGACGCAAACAAATAGAAAAACATTTCATGCTCATGGATTGGAAGAATCAATGTTATTAAAATAAACATACTCCAGCCTGGACAAGATGGCGACCCCCCATCTACAAAAAATACAAAAAAATTAGCCAGGTGTGGTGGTGACACCTATAGTCCCAGCTACTCAGGAGGTTAAGGTGGGAGAATCACTTCAGCTGAGGAGGCAGAGGTTGCAGTGAGCTGAGATCATGCCACTGCACTCCAGCCTGGGTAACAGAGTGAGACGCTGTCTAAAAAAAAAAATACAAACATACTGCCTGAAATAATCTACAGACTTGATGCAGCCCCTATCAAATTAGCATCATTTTTCACAGAATTAGAAAAACAACCCTAAAATTCATATAGAATAACAAAGAGTCTGAATAGCCAAAGCAATTCTCAGCAAAAAGAACAAAGTTTAAGGTATCGCATTTACCTGACTTCAAATTATACTACAATGCTATAGTAACCAAAACAGCATGGTACTGGTATAAAAATAGATGGATAAATGGGAACCCCGAAATAAAGCCACATACCTACAAGCAACTGATCTTTGACAAAGTCAACAAAAAAATACACTGGGGAAAGAACACTTTATTCAATAAGTGGTGCTGGGAAAATTGGATTGCCATATGCAGAAGAGTGAAACTGGGTCCATACCTCTTACCATATATAATAATGTATTCAAGATGAAGTAAAGACTTAAACATAAGACCTGAAACTATAAAAACACTAGAAGAAAACCTAGAAAAAACTCTTCTGGACATTGATCTAGGCAATTTATGACTGAGTTTTCAAAGACAAATGCAACAGAAACAAAAATAGACAAATGGGACTTAATTAAACTAAAATATTTCTGCACAGCAAAAGAAATAGTCAGCAGAGTAAACAACCTACAGAACGGGAAAAAAATATTTGCAAACTATGCATCTGAGAAAAGGCTAATGTCCAGAATCTACAAAACAACTCAAGAAGAAAAAAATAAAAAATCAAATAACCCCATTAAAAATCAGGCAAAGTACATGCACAGACATTTTTGAAAACAAGACATCCACCTGGCCAAGAAACATGAAAAAAATGCTTAACATCAGTAATCTTCAGAGAAATGCAAATTAAAACCACAACGAGATACTGTCTTACAGCAGTCTGGATGGCTATTGTTAAAAGGTCAAAAAATGACAGATATTGGTAATGATGCAGAGTAAAGGGAATGCTTATACACTGTTAGAGGGGATTGTAAATGAGCATAATCTTTACAGCAAACAATATGGAGATTTCTTAAATTTAGATTCAGCAATCCTACTACTGGGTACCTACCCAAAGGGAAAAAATCATTATATCAAAAAGATATCTGCACTTCTATGTTAATTGCATCACTGTGCACAAGAGTGAAGACATGGAATCAACCTAAGTGTCCATCAATGAGGGATAGGACAAATTTAATATGTGGTGTATTTATACCATGGAATGCTACTCAGCCTTTAAAAATAATAAAATCATGTCTTTTGCAGCAACATGGATGGAACTGGAGGCCACTATTCTAAGTGAAATAACTCAAAAACAGAAAGTCAAATAAACAGTGGGTACATAGGGACATTAAGAGTGGAATAGTGGACATTGGACACTACAAAAGATGGTAAGGTGGGGAGGGTGGTGAGGTTGAAAAATTGCCTGTTGGGTACAGTGTACACTATCTGGGCAGTGGGCACACTGGAAACCCAGACTTTACCACTACACAATATATGCATGTAAGAAATCTGCACTTGTACCCCGAAATCTATACAAATAAAACATTTTAAAAACTCATTGGAAACACTTTTTGGGCCATTTTGCAGGAGAATTAAGTGATTTTTTTTCTTTTTTTTTTTTTAAGCAGTGAATCCAGGGCCGATGGCGTTGCCGCTGCCTTTGTTATTCCATAAGTAGCATGTTGGAGAATCCTCTGTGCATCTTCTGGCCGCCTTTGCAATTGGGATCTTGTTCTTTGAAAATAACTGGGCAAGGATGTTTTAGCACGGTTGATGGCAAGTGCTGGAAGCAGTAATATGAGTTTAATCTGTCAAACCCTGGAAGTGAACATGCCTCCTGGAATAGCACTAAGTCAAGCCTTGCCCTACTTGCCCTCATTGTGTCATAGGAAGGAACCAATGCCGATCAGTTGTAGCCTCCATGACCACGAAACCTTAAGTTCCCTCTTAATGGAGAGAGGCTTTTATGAAGACTTGGAAATAGTCCTTGTTGGTTGTATATTATTCTGTGAAACGAAAACAGCAGAGACCTTGCCAGGTGTGAGAAAGAAAAAAATAAATCTCTCCCTTGTAATTTGGGCATTTGCCGCTGGGAGTGTCTCCTGCTGCTGAGCAGTTCTAAAGAAACATTGGGGGAAGTTAACAACAAAGAAACATAAGAAGGGAAGTTTTGGAGGCAAAGGTACAGAATAAGGATGAACATGGAAATTACTGGAATAAGTACTGAACCAATGTACAAAGTAAAGACAACTTTATAAAAAGACACCCTTGTGTTGATGGAAAGTTGAAGTGTCAGCAATACAGACTACACGGACGGTCATTTCTCTGATGCTCGACATAGCAGTATCTTCTGTAGCTTCTAATTCTTGTTGTGTTCCACTGTCAGCAAAAAAGGAGGCACTTGCATGAATGAATAAGATTGTATTAAGGACACAAGCCATGTTCATATTCTCTAGTGCTCTTTGGGCTCCTGAATTTTTTTTTTCCCTTTTTGTCTATTTCTGGATTCCTGGCAAAGTTCCATCTGGGAGAGATTGCCCACAAAGAAAGACATTAGTCACTCTGACACCTAACACTCCGAGAAACGAAGCAGAACAGCCCAGAGTGAGGCAGGCTACAGGAGTCAGAACTTTGCCAAGCCCTTAATTAGGGTCAGAGTAACCTTAGCCATTTCCCATCTATGTCTCTTTTGAACCATAGCTACTCACTTGCATCTTTTTTCAAAAGGATTTAACACTTACATTTATCCAGGAATTATCCAGGAAACTGCTAATTTTATTTGTCCTTTCAGCCTGTTATTTTAGGTTAAATCTATTAAGGCAAGTTATTAAGGCTGTAACCATAATCCCACCAATTTTCCCAGGCCTCATTGTAAATAGCGTTATAGTAAGGCCCTATTTAAGTAGCTCCTAAATAATCAGAAGCCTCCGTTTATCTGCAGTGTTTTTACTATGCTCCATTGTTTTGTAGGGGAGTGGGGCAGGGTAACAGAATCAATTAAACAACTTCATCACAGGGAGTTAAAAAGGTGTAAAACACCTTTCAGGATATGCCTTCCACGTGTAGATGATAGAATTACTCTCAGAGTCATTGAGAATTGGGGCTAAAAAAGGCTTTGGAAAATGTCATCCAAACATTACCTAAAGTCCAACCATCTTTCTAAATAAACGACCATGCAGGGAGCCAGATATAAATTGTAGTGTCTAAAGTGTCGGGCTCATCGGGGCTGAGCTGGACCTAGAACACGGACCTCTTCATTCCCAAGCTGACTGTTTTTATTTGGTGTAACGGCCTGAAACAGTTTCTAGATTATCATTTGCCAAATAAAATTTGCACTTCCTTATACTTAGTAAAGCAAGAAAATTAATACATTTTTGAAAGGACAGTGAAAACAGAGAGAGTGCTGCTCAATCTTAAACTAAAGAGAACTGCCAATTATTCAGAATATGCTAAAGCTGCTGCTTTTTTACTCTCTAAAATCTGCTATTTGTGTTCCTTTTTTTTTTTTTTTTTTTTAACTAGAGGCAGTAGAGTTCAGGATCCTGTTTTCACATGTGGGATATATTTCTAAATAACTTACCAGGTAATTCAGGACTAATATTCTCACTGGCTGAAATGTAAAGAAAATGTAAAGTCAGCACATTTTTTCAGGGCAGGATTACTCTGAGGATTAATCTGCTCCTCTAGGGGCCTGTTCCTATGCCCTTATTCTAATGGCCATTTTACCAATCCTTTTCTCCTCTCCTCCGTTATTCTTGCCCCATTGGCTCTCCCTCTTATAAGCTATGTTTTCTTGGACAAGTAACTTAACTTCTCTGTGTCTCAGTTTCCTCATCTGTAAAGGTAACGATGCCCTGAACCTCATAGGGTTGCTATCCTTTGTAGGGATGATTAAATGGATAATTTATTGCATGTTATGTTGTATTAGTCCATTTTCATACTGCTGTAAAGAAATACCCGAGACTGGGTAATTTATAAAGAAAAAGAGGTTTAATGGACTTACAGTTCCCCGTGGCTGGGAAGGCCTCACAATCATGGCAGAAAGTGAAGGAGGACCAAAGGCACATCTTACATGGCAGCAGGCAAGAGAGCATGTGCAGGAGAACTGCCCTTTTACAGAACCATCAAATCTCATGAGACTTATTCACTATCACTAGAACAGCATGGGAAAAACCCACCCCCAAGATTCAATTACCTCCCACTGGGTCCCTCCCATGGCACATGGGGATTATGGGAGCTACAATTCAAGATGAGATTTGTGTGGGGACACAGCCAAACCATATCACATATGGAATTAGATTTGGTTGCATATATATATAGCATATGTATATATAAGACAAAATAACAGTGGCTCAAACAAAATAGAAATGTATTTCTTGCTTGAATTACAAAAAGTTTGAAGGCAGGCACCCAGGGCTGCTGTGACAGCTTTAACAGGACAGCAGTGTCTGTGTTTCTCCTCTGCCGTCCCTGTACAAGCAAAGCCTGCCCATCCCATACCTGTGACCCTCCCTTTCTTCTGACGGTCACATCCTTGGCAGCCCCCACCCACCCCCCAGCATTCCTGTGCCACAGCTGGCTGCCCAGTGCTCCTCAGCCAAGCTTTGTTTCACCTGGAGAGTTTCTTTCCACTGTCAACTTGGGAACATCCACTTGGAAAGAAGGAGAATATAATTTATATGTAGGCAATGATGGTGGCTAGACCATCTTTAAGAAATTAACCTCCCATACTTGCCTTCATCTCTCCTGTGCCTTCTCTGCTTTCCTCCCCCAACTTCTCTTAGTGATGCCATTACTTTTACCCTGTTATAATTTGTAACATTTACATCTTATTCTGTCACCATACTTATCTTTAATATTTTATTCATGACAGATGTTAATAAGAGATAAACATTGTTGATGGTTAATTTTGGACGCATATTTTATTTTTAGTCAGATTCTTAGCTGTCATCTTGGAATGATTTTTCCATTGATCCCTTGAGTTTTTCACTGTCTTTTGGATTCTTTCTGCATTGCTGGAGCCTATCCTCATTGTTTTCAGAAAGTAGGCATGAGACGTAAATCATCTGTACCATTGCATACATAAACATATCAGTATTTTGTCCTCAAAATCACTGGTTTGAATTTCATAGAATTCTAAATTCAAAAGAGTTTTCCTTCAGACTTTTGAAAGCATGGCTCTATTGACTTCTAGAATCAAGTTATTCTGATGTCCAAAGCCAATCTGATTTGCATTCCATTTTTATAGGACATACTATACTTTGGCTTTTATCTTGGTATTTGACCTAATTTTGCCATTAGGTTTTGGTTTCAGCCACTGTAAGTCAAAATAAGTGATGTCATTTCTGGCATCACTGAACTTGTGCATGATCAATTATGTGCCTGAATGAGTTTCTTAATATAAAATTAATCCAACAATGGTATTAGAAGAAAGGCGTATTGTTCAGATTATTGTTACTATTTAGATCCTTACTTTCAAATATAGCTAAGTACCTTAGGTATAAATTTTAGTAAGAAAAAAAATTCTTTACATTCTGAAATTCTATTATAGTATAAATGTGCAAATATTATAAGACTAACATGGCACACTAACCATTGATAATGATTATCAGATATCAGTTTTATGGATTAAAAATAATTATTAAGAACTTTAAAATACACAAACAAGAAACTAAGTTGAGAGTTAATATGACTCTTAGAGCTGGTGTTTCAGCTAGGAAATCCCCAGATCTTTCTCCTCAACTCAGGCAGATCTTTGGTTTGCCCTGCCTGGCTTCTCATTGCCTGTGGCATGTCTGGGAAGCTCTCCCAAGTTGTAAGCTGTGGGGATTGATTGTGGGCTCACCTTATTCATTTCCAATTTCTCAAGGATCATTGTCCTTTGTTCCTTGATGTCCAGTGTCTTCAAAAAAAAATATTTCGTTTGTTTTGTCTGATGTTTTAGGTTTTCATGCAGTAGGATAAATATGGTCTCTATTATTCCATCTTGACTAGCGGTGACAGTTCTATAAATTTAAATGTTTATATGAAGGAAAATCTCCTAAATAAAGTAGAATAGCACTCATGACAAATTAACTTTAAGACCCAGACCTAATACAGAAGAAAAAAGAATGTGATGAAAAGAAGAAAAATGAAGAATTCTAAACACATTTGTTCTCACTATACTGCAAAACTACATTACAGAATTATTTCAGAAGCAATTTTCTATTATTTTGAATCTATGGAAACTGTTGTAGGTTGAATTGTGTCCCCAAAAAAGATACTTTGAAGTCCTATCCCTCAGTGCCTCAGAATGTGACCTTATTTGGATGTCATGTCTTGGCAGTTGGAAGAAGTGAAGGTGAGGTCATACTGCAGTAGGGTGAGCCCTTTGTATGGTATGACTTGGTGTCCTTATAAGAAGACCATGTGAAGACACAGAGACATGGAGGGGAGAATGCCATGTGATGACAGAGGCAGGGGTTAGAGTGACACAGCTGCAAGCCAAGAAACGCCAAGGCTTGGCAGTGGCCACCAGCAGCTGGGAATGAGGCAAAGATGGATCCTCCCCAGAGAATCAGAGAGAGCAGGACCCGCTTGCCCCCTTGATATCAGACTTCTGGCTGCCAGAGCCAGGAGAGGCTACATTTGTGATGACTGAAGCCACCTAGTTTATGGTACTTTGTTATGGTAGCCCTGGGAGTCTCATTCGGAGATTATACCTTTTTTAAAGTTATTAAAATGATTCTTATAGTTTGCTAGCCATTTTTGGTTTTCAAAGCTGGAGAATTGAACAGTACATTCTAGGTAGAAGGCCTCTTCTAGCAAACATGCTACTCAAAATATTTTTCTGAACTATATATTTTTGCATATAAAAAGATTAGTGATATTATTAAAAGTGCCAGTTGAAGTTAATGTCTATTTAATATCCCAAATGGTGCAGTGACAGCAGGAGCAAGTTAGCAGCTGACAGTTCTGAAAAAATTGTCTGTCTTGCCCTATTAAAATTTGACTAACACTAAATTTGAAAATTAATCGATTTTGAATAAAATTTTATATTTGCTCTTGTATCCCTGAAGTTTATTCCATGATGATGATTTTTAGCTTTGGCTGGGTATTGATTTTTACTCTTGGCCATTTGTTTTTTTGACCGATATGTGCATTCAGAGTACCTTTACCTTGCAGGTATGGGTGCTTTTATTTCTAAGTCTGCACAGAAGCTTTTTGGATTCTCCTATCTGGTTTACATCATTGGGCATCTTACCGTCTGACTTCTGGTTGGGCAGTGGGGAACACAGGCAAACCATCAGATGGTTGAGGTATTTTCCTTTAGTTCTCTTCTTAGACTTTTCTTGGGCTGGCTGAGGACTGACTAAACATCACTGCTCCTTTCAAGGTGACCTTCTCATCATGACTCTCTAATTCCAGGATGTGGAAACCCAGGAAGTGGAAGCCCATCCATTTGGTTGCTTCCAGCCAGGTGTGGTGACAGCTTCACTGCTACTTGTCCTAGAGGACTGTAATGTCCCTTCTAGTTTTCTATAGCCTTTTTTCAACAGTCCCTTTAAAAACCCTCTGGAATAATCTTAATTTTATTTTTCCATCTATTCCTGTTAGGACTATGATTGATACAGACCAGTTGGTAAATCACACTCTCAGTGTTGCAAAATGGTATAGCCCTGTAGAACCAAATACAGATAATAGAATAAGGTAGGTCCATAACCACCCAATATCAAAGCCCAAAACAAAGACTCCTGAGGGAAAAATGATTGAAAAAATTTTACTTCTGATTTTCAAGGGAGTATTAATACATGTTTTTCTAATAAAGCAGAAAAGCCAAATTATGCAGAGAATTCATTTCATTTTTCAATCCCCCCCATACCCCCTCACAACCCCCATTAGATAGTCACCTTCTATCATTACACATATGGGTCTGTATTCTTTACACTTAGCAGAGCCTCATCCTTTAGCAAAGAGTTGTAAGTGACTTTTGCTTCTTATATGAAAAACCCTGGGTGTGAATTCAGGTTGCCACCTGACTGTACTCTTCCTGTATTTTTAGTAATGTGCCCATACCTCGCTCAGTCTGGCTGCATTTTGGCACTCTGTATTCAAAGCTGTCATCAGAAGGCTGTACCCTATTGAAGCCTACTGTGGCTGTTTTCTTGTAAAATTCCTTATTAATATCTATTTCTTAATGTGACATGTACAGTTACTTTGATATTACTTTCAAAGTCATGAGCAACTCTTTTCCTGGGAAAACTTCCCAGATTAAAAAAAAAATCAGTGCATTTTACTTAATATCTGTGGCACTCTATAGAACACAGCACTCACCTCCTGTCTTATTGTAAGGTCATTATTGCCACCCTCATTCCTCATATGGAGCAGGATGGTTTGCACTAAATCAAAGAGAAGACTTTCTTGGGAAGAGACTATTTTTGAGAATTTTCCTTACTGATGACTCAAGTTCATAGAATGCTACGACTTCAGGGGTCTTAGCAATAATCTAATTTAAAGAGCTATAGTCATAGATAAAGAAGCCAAGTGAGGTCCAAAGACTTGCTGAAGGATACACAGCTAGACAGTGAAGGAGTTAGAATTAAAACCAAGATCTCAACATTTTTGGTCTAGTGCCTTTTCTACTGCACCTTAGTTTCTTTTAAAGAAAAATATTATACAGTTGAATCTCACTAATTTGTCATAATTATGTTCTATAAAGTAGCTGGGAACACTGAGCTACCGAACTACTGAATTATTGCTCCCAAGCTTAGCGTCTTGGGAGCCCTCCAGTCAAAACATTTTTGTTGACCAGTTGACACATTACCTTCTTATATGTGTGTTTCTGTTTAAAGACATTTAATATATATTGTTGATTCATTAACATTGAACTCATGACCAATAGCACCTTAACTCACGCCTGAACAAAGCTTCTTGAACTTGTATATTCTCTCCTTAAGGCGTTTCCTAGCTTTCTTGTTCCTAGGAACATTAGACAGCACTTCAACATTACTTGAAGAACATTTTAACTAGTGAAATCACCAAAAAAAGCACAAAAATGAGGCACTAAGTAGACTGTGATAAAGATACTTCTTTAGGGTATTAGAACTGACAACAAGAAGGCAGAGTGTAGCCTTGTTCACCTCAGTTAGGAATATGCACTTTGGGCAACTAAAATTTTTTGCCACTCTGTATATGTCTATGAATGATGGCAAAAGTTTCATGAGGTTTAATTTTGGGGTTTCAAATAAATTTTAGCAAATAGGCAAATATGCAAATATAGAAGCTGAGAATAATGATGATCAACTGAATATAAAAAAGAGATGAACAAATATATGAATGGGACAAATTATAGCTACAAAAGAGGTATTGTGACAATATTGGCACCTCTTGTTAGAGAAATAAATAAGATTTTTCTATAAAGAATGCCTATTTTTAAAAAAACCTTTTCTACTTCTTATATTCTTCTCCAGGTATCTTCTTTGCTCCCTCGACAGCAAAACTTGAACTTGTCTCTGTTTTCTCACCTCTCTTTCCTCTCCATTTCACTGAAAATATTCCTGCTAGATCTGTCTTGCCTAAACCAGTGGCAGATTTTCATTTTTCATCTTACTTAACCTCTACAATCATTTAATCACCCTAGCGCTCCGAAACATCTTCCTCACTTGTTTTTCGATACAGTACACTCTCCTAGTTTTCTCCTACTCTACAGGCAATTCTCAGTCTCCTTTGTCAATTTCCCCTCCCTGCAATCCATCTCTAAATATTAAAATTCCTCAAGGCTCAGTTTTTTGCTTTATTCTCTATCCTCTCTCTCTAGTAGCACAGATGGAAATAGATTTAAACAATTCATACTGTGGAAAATGAGGGGTGCTGTTATTGGCTAGGACTAGCTGCCCTGGGTTAAAAGGAGCATTATCTCCATACAATGTAATAAGTTCTGGAGAAACACTTATACTATATGACTTTCAAATTTATAGCTTCAGATTAGGCTTCTCTGAGCTCAGAGTCAGAGTCAGACTCAAATATTCAACTGCCCAGCCAATAGATTTTTGCATCTGGTCAGGATGGAGTAAGATGGATAAATTTACTTTCTACCTTAAACAACAGGAGAACTGGAGAAATATATGGAGCAGATGTTTTTTAAGTTTTTGAAAATAGGGAGCATAGTTTTGGGATTCCAAAGAGAAGAGAAATAATTGCATCTGCCCTGTAATTGCCCTAGATTTTTCACTTGGGGAACAGAGAGGAGATCCCAAGTAGAGTGTGATGGCTTTGATTTCTCTGAGTCTTGGCAAACAGAGATTGGTGTTCAGGGTATCTGAAGGATCTAGAATTTAGAAAGCAGAGTTTCAGAAAGAAAGGAGCTACAAAGAAAAAGAGCTCCAGAAATGTACTTATGTATACCATTGAATTTTTTACTAAATACTAAGGCATGCACAAATAAGGTTAAACTTCATTTGGTCAAAGACCAAACAGGGAACTGAATGGTTTCTACGCTTACAGAATCTTCCAAGAAATGGTCATGCTTTCAGCAGTCAGAGTGGAAAACCCTTGTTGAAGGCACCAAGAATGTAGTAATTGAGATACCAGAAGGTTATGTCTTCATAGTGGAGGTGAAATTCCTCTGGAGAAAAGGCTGCTATAGGCCTACCTAACAAAGACTGAGAACAAACCTTGAAATAATTTGCTCTATTCATAGCTAACTTAACTGTCTAACACAAACACAGCCCAATACTTTTTAAAGATAGATAATGAAATTCAGGTACTAAACAAGATAAAATCCACAATGTCTAGTATTAATAAAAATATTACATATTTCAAGAAGCAGGAAAATCTGATCCATAACCTGGACAAAAAACTGTCAATAGAAACTGGCTCAGAAATGATAGTGAGGATGATATTAGCAGACATACACATTAAAACAGCTATTCTAAAAAGATGCATGGTGGGGAAAGGAATTGATGATATAAAAGTAATCATGTGGAACTTCTAGTCATGAAAAATCACAATATCTGAAATGAAATATTATCTGGATGGCATTCATGGCAGATTAGACAATGTAGAATAAAAGAGTGGTACATTTGAAGACAGCAGTAGACTTATCCAAAATGACATACAGACATTTAAAAAAAAGTTCAGAAAAAAAGCTCAGAATCTCAGTGATATTACATTATTAAACAATCTAACATAAATGTAGTTGGAATCTAAGAGGAAAAGGAGAGAAGCACAGAAAAAATATTTGTAGAAATTACAGTCAAATATTTCTAAAATTTGATAAAAATAATCAATCTATAGATCCAAGATACAGTACAAACATAAAGAAAAACACATCAAGACACATCAGAATCAAACTCCTATAAAGCAAAAACATAGACAATTTAAAGCACTGAGGAGAAAAAATAATGCATTGTGTGTAGATGAACAAAGACATAAATTACTGCAGACTTCTTTTCACATGTTATGTAAGTCAAAAGACAATGAGATACTATCTTTAAAGTCCTGAAAGAACTTGTCAACTTAGAATTGTGTACTTATTTTTGGGCATTTTTTTAATGGAGAAAAAACAACTTTGAATTAAACAAAAGCTGAGATGACTTGTTGTCAGTAGACCTGCTCTACAAGATATGTTAAAGAGGAAAGAAAACTTTGCCAAATGGAGACATACATATGCTAAAGGAAAAGAGAGAAAACCCAAATTATCAATATAAGGAATGACAGAGGAAGCATCATTACAGAACCAACATTCATTAAAAAGAAAATAATGAAATATTATGCCCAACTTTATGACAATAAATCCAATGTCTTGGATGAAATGGGCAAATTTCTTGAAAGACACAAATTATAAAGACTTATTTAAGAAGTAATAGAAAATATTAATAGTAATATTTATATATATAAAAAACATTGAATTTATAAGAAAAAAATTGTAACAATGTAATCTTCAGGTCCAGTTGGCTTCACAGGTGAACTTTCTCAAATATTCAAGGAAGAACTACTAATACCATACAAATTCTTTCAGAAAATTGAAGAGTGGGGAGGACATTCCAAAGCTATGCCCCATGGTCAAGTGTTTTGTCTCTAAATCTAGAAGTCGAGTAACATGCCAGAAACACTTTACCATGGGGCATTAAGTAACTAAGTGTCCATTATCATCTGGGATATATGTAAGTGATAACGTCTGACATGCCCAGCAGTAGTTCATCATAAGATGAAAATAGTATATCTGAGAAAGCTCAAATATGGCCAGAGGGCATAAATAAGCTGACCAGGAGCAGATAGCCGAGATCCCTATGTCAACCAGCACACAGCTCCTTCCCCAGCTTGCAACTGTAGCCCTATGGGGGATGTCCCATATAATCAGCTGAAGGAGGGAAAAGCCTGAGCGTGAATTACAGATGGGTCAGGTAATTATGGGGAACAACTAAACGTGGTTGAAAGCTGCACTGTAGCCACATTCAGGGGTGGTCTTGAAGGTCAGTGAAAAGAAGAAACCTCAGTGGACAGAGCTGTGAGTCATGCAGCTGGCCATTCACTTTATGGAAGGAGACATGGCCAAAGTGATAATATATCCATATTCATAAACAGTAACCAGTGGCCTTGCCATCTGGTCAGGGACCTGAAAAGGAAAGTTTGGAAAATAAGAGGTCTAGGATAAAGGCATGTGGATGAACATATAGGAGTAGACATGAAGTGTGAAGGTTTTTGTATAATACATTAATCAAAAGGCTCCATCAGTAGCTAAAATGGCTTAATCGGTTGGCATTAAGCAGTTTTGAATATTAGGCCTACCTTGAACTGGCGTAATTGGAGCATTAACAGAGTGCCCATGGTGACAGAGATGGAGGCTATGCATGGTCTCATGAGCATAACCGCCTACTTCCAAGGCCAATCCAATTATTTCTATCTCTGAATGTTCAACCCAATTTACCTACTGGGATTTTGCAGTTTCCATCCCTGCATCTTTGGGTTCTTCAGGATTCTATTACCCAAAGAGGGTGCATTATTACCAGGTGATACAGCAAAGATCATATCAAACTAAGACTTAACAGTTGTCCCCAGGACACTCTAGACTTCCTGTATTCAGGGAATAGCAGCAAAAAAGAGGTATCACTCTTTTGGCAGGGATAATGGACACTAATCAGCAGGAAGACTTAAGGCTGCCTTTATAAAATGGGGACAGGAGAGAAAACATGGAGATCAGATGATGCACTTGAGAACCTCCTTTCCTCTGTTATAACTGTGAATGGACATGGTTATCAATCCTAGCGCAAGACAGGTATTGTTAGCAAGGGCCCAGAGCCCTCAAGAATGAAGGCTTGGTTCATACCACCTGGTTAGCCAGTGGGACTTCCTGCTCTTCTTTCATAGCTGTCCAACCTGCAACAGATACGAAGTCTCTGCTGACTACTCCACTGCCTCCTCCTTTATCCTTCACAGGCATTTCCCCAAGTACATCTTTTGTGCATCTAATCTCATCTTGGCATCTGCTTCTTTGAGGAGCCAAACTGACACAGAATGAAACTATTCTGTAGATGAAACAATTCAATATTGAAGCAAGAGCAGTAAGGCAAGAAAAAGAAATTAAAAGCATACGGATTAGGTAGGACAACATATAATTTATTTACAGATGATTACATAGAAAATCCTAAGGTGTTTATAAAAAACTTATTAGAACTGAGTGTAGTAAGGTTGTAATATACAAAACCAGTATACAAAAATAAAGTGTAATTCAAAACATTAGAACTAAAACATTAGAAATGGAAATTAAAGAAAAATATAATTTACAATAGCATAAAAATGATGAATTCATAGGGATACACTTAGAAGCTATCTGAAACTTAACATGACCAAATTCTTGACACTCACCACCTCCTGGGGGTTAGGTTCCAGTACTATCTCAGCCCATAGTACTTATGTTCTTTTAGTTGTCCAGACCAAAACTGTAGGATATATTCCTTACTTTCCCCCTCTTACCACATATCTAGTCTATCAATGAGTCTAGTGCATCTTTAAAATATATCTTTAATCCTATTTTCACCACCTTTGCTAGAGCAATCCATGTCCATCTCCCTTGTGTGACCTTCTGAGTGGCCTCTGGGCTGTCATTTGTTGTTTCTGTGGCCCCATGAGCTCATAGGCTAACATGTATCTGAGCAGGGTGTCCTAGCAGAATGGTCCTGACTTCTGAATGAAGGCTTCCACAGAACCTCAGTCCTGTTAGTGGGGAGAAATTTTCATCTGCAGAATTGTTTCAATCCTTGTTTTATAATATATTTTGCCTAAAGATTGCTTGGGTCTCTATGTCTGTGGATAGAGTTGGTTTACAATCTGGGGTGGTTTACAAGATTCCTAGTTCAAGAGCTCCCTCTGCTGTCAGTGTAGCAAAGTGTGGCTGCTTTCTTTGCTGATTGGCTGTGGAGGGGGGTGGGGGCACTGACGGCAGGAAGAGCTATGCATTCTTTCGTTTTTAAGGGTCCTAAGTTTCCCATTCTTGCCTTTTCTGTCTGCACCGTACAGTTCTCTAAAGGTGCTTCTCCCTTCCCATTTACCCAGCTCTTTTTGGAAGAGTTACTTTTCCAAGATGCCACCTCGAGTCCTGCACACACTTACAAGTCTCTTCTCATTTCACTAGGATCAACCACAACGCTTTTCAGCATTTTTGCATGTAGGGAGGACTTTCTCTTTCTGTGATTTTAGATCACTCTATGGCCTTTGCCTCTCTTCCCTCTTCCCCCCAGTCTTCCCTGGACAGTACTTGCCCCTCGACCCCCAACCCCAAGGCTTGGGGCAGCAGGACCATGTAGGGTAGTATGCTAGGATCTCATGCTCCTTGGTTTTTGTTTTTGTCTTTTAAACTTACAGTAATTGGAAATTTGGATTGTCTCTCTCTTTTATTCATGCCAAGTACGGATTTTTATGTTGCTTTCTTTGTTATTGCTATTCTTTATTAGGTTGTTTTTTGGAGAATGTGTTGGAAAATACACACTGACACAGCAACTATTACCCCAGTTATGGAATTCCTTAGTTCCTGACCTCTTAGTATTTGGGTAACGCTGGATATAAAAGGTCATTTCCAGAAAGAGCTATATTCTAGAGGCAAGATTCAATTGTCCTCTGAGGGGGTGTCAAAAAAACAGTCCTCGGAAATCAAGACTGATTCAGGACCATGTCTGAATCCAGGCTGCAGTGTTCTTAGGAGAGGGGAAGAGTAAAGCCTACCCATAGACCTTCATCCACACCTGAAAATGGGTATGGGAAGGGGAGGGTAATTCTATCATTTTAGCCCATTTTTATATGTTTTTAAAAGGTTTATTCTATAGAAAAATTTAACTTTGTGTTATAGAAAAATTTAAATACATACAATAATAAAGAAATAATTTAATAAGCTCCATGCATCCAATAATAACTTTTAAGGGGGTACATGTGCAGGTTTGTTACATGGGTAAGTTGCCAATTGCGGGGGTTCAATGTACAAATTATTTTGCCACCCAGGTAATCAACATAGTACCCTGTAGGCAATTTTTTACCCTTCACACCTCTTGCTCAAACCCTCTAATGCAGTGCTGTCCAGTAGAAATATAATGTGAGCCACAAACATAATTTTAAACTTCCTACCAGACATATGGCTTCAAAAAGTAAAGAGAAACAGGATCAAACAATTTGATCCATATAGTTTACCTAATAAATATATCTAAAATGCGATTTCAATGTCAATCAATATAACAAAATTATCACTGAAGTATCTAACATTCCTCTTTTCATGCTGACTCATCAAAATCTTGGATGTATTTGTTACTTACAGCACATCTCAGTTTAGCCATTTTTCAGGTGCTCAACAGCCACATGGACTGTGGCTACCTTACTGGACAGCACAGTCCTAATACCTTCCTATTACTCTTAGAATAAAATCCAGAGCCCTTGCCAGGCCTCTAGGGCCTTACATAATCTGGCTTCTTTCCATCTCCCACTCAATCACCCTCCTTAATTTCTGGATTTGACACTGGCTTTCTTGCTGTTCGCACCTCAGGGTCATTCCATCTGCTATTTCTTCGATGGCTGATGCTTTTTCAGGGCTCCCGTCCTCACTTCGTTTTACTTTCTCCTTAAATGTTGCCACCTCAGAAAGACCTTCCCTGGCTATGTTCTATTGCCTGTTTTATTTTTCTTTACAGTGTTTTTATCACTACTTGCCATTATGTTATACATGTTTTTATGCATTTGTTATTGTAAACACCACAAGGGCACAGATCTGTGTTATTTACCATTGTATCTCTGGAACCTAGAAGAATAACTGATGCATAGAAGCAGCTTGATAAATATTTGTTGAATGGAAGAAGAAACCATATTTTTAGATTAGGATTGTATTGACCTGCTGATATTCATTTACCAAAAATTGAGATACACATTTGGGAGACAATTTACTGAGCATACTGAGGGTCTGCCACTCTGGTATTTTTTATTCTTAGGCACTGGTTTAGAATACAATCGAATTACGCCTACAAACGTCGCAAGAGTTGCATAGGGAGGTGAGGGTCTTCTGAGGTTTCTTTTTTCCCACCTTTCTTACCGTGTGCTGACTCAAATTCTGGTTTAAGACTTTGGTGGAAATATTATTATTATTATTTTCTTTCCAACTTTTATTTTAGGTTCAAGGGTACATGTGCAGGTTTGTTACGTGGGTAAATTGAATGTCACAGGGGTTTGATGTAGAGATTATTTCATCTCCAAGGTAATAAACCTAGTACTTAGTAGTGTTCAATCCTCACCCTCTTCTCACCTCCACCTTCGAGTAGGCCTCAGTGTCTATTGTTCCCTTCTCTGTATCCATATGTACTCCATGTTTAGCTCCCACTTGTTTTTTAATATTATACGATTTTATTTTTATTTTTTTGAGACAGAGTCTTACTCTGTCACCCAGGCTGGAGTGCAGTGGTGCAATCTCAGCTCATTGCAACCTCCACCGTCCAGGTTCAAGCGATTCTCATGCCTCAGCCTCCTGAGTAGCTGGAATTACCAGTGTTCACCAACACACCAGGCTAATTTTTGTATTTTTAGTAGAGTCGGGTTTCACCATGTTGGTCGGGCTGGTCTCAAACTCTGGGCCTCAGGTGATCTGCCTACCTTGGCCTCCCAAAGTGTTGGGATTACAGGCATGAGCCGCTGCACTCAGCCTAGCTCCCGCTTATAAGTAACAACATGCACTATTTGGTTTTCTGTTTCTGCATTAATTCGCTTAGGATAATGGCTTCCAGCTGCAACCATGTTGCTGCGAAGGACATGATTTTATATTTTTATGGCTGCATAGTATTCCATGGTGTATATATACAACATTTCCTTTATCCAGTCCACCGTTGATGGACATCTAGGTTGATTCCATGTCTTTGCTATTGTGAACAGTGCTATGATGAACATATGTGTGCATGTGTCTTTATGGTAGAACAATTTATATTCCTTTAATTCTGATAATGGGATTGCTGGGTCTAATGGTAGTTCTGTTTTATGTTCTTTGAAAAATCTCCAAACTGCTTTTGATAGTGGCTGACCTAATTTACATTCCTACCAGCAGTTTATAAGCATTCCATTTTCTCTGCAACCTTGCCAGCATGTTTTTTTTTTTTCTTTCGAATAACAGCCATTCTGACTGGTGTAAGATTGTATCTCCTTGTAGTTTTGATTTGCATTTCTTTAATGATTAGCAACGTTGAGCATTTTTAGATGGAATGCTAGAAAACGTAGCATTCCTATGCATGAGTTTAACATCATTCTCAAATAATTGTTGGCCAAAGGTTCATATGATGAATCTGATTTTTCTGAAATAGATAATTCTGAGGATTCACATGATTCTGATGTTAGTTCTGTTTAGAAATAGCTCCAAGGACAGTTTTTATGTTTTATTTTCACTTTGAAAATCAGTCAGATTTGCTTCAGCCTCAGAGTGTGTTTATGTAAAATTAAATGAGCACTGGCATCGAACTGACTTTTTTTTTCTAGATGAGAAAGGGTTAAGTCTTTAATCCATCTTGAGTTGTATACGGTGAAAGGAAGGGTTCCAGTTTCAATCTTCTGCATTTGGCTAGCCAGTTTTCCCAGCACCACTTACTGAATAGGGAGTCCTTTCCCCATTGCTTGTTATTGTTAATTTGTCAAAGATCAGATAGTTGTAGGTGTGCAGCTTTATTTCTGAGTCCTTTAACTTGTTCTGTGTGTCTGCTTTTGTCTCAATACCATGCTGTTTTGGTTACTGTAGCCCTGTAGTATAGGTTGAAGTTGGGTAGTGTTATTTTCCTTTTTTTGTTCTTTTTGCTTAGAATCGCTTTGTCTATTTGGGCTGTTGTTTGATTCCATATGAATTTTAGAATAGGTTTTTCTAATTCTGTGAAAAATGTTGTTGGCAGTTTGATAGCATCGAATAGCATTGAATCTGTAAATTGCTTTGGCAGTATGGCCATTTTGACAATATTCATTCTTCCTATCCATGAACATGGAGTGCTTTTTGTTTGTTTGTTTGTTTGTGTTGTCTCTGATTTGTTTGAGCAGTGTTTTGTAATTCTCCATGTAGAGATCTTTCATCTCCCTGTTAGGTGTATTCCTAAGTGTTTTATTCTTTTTGTATAAATCCTATTTTTGTATAAGTCCCATTGTAAATGGGATTATATTCTTGACTTAGCTCTCAGTTTGGACATTATTGCTATATAGCAATGCTACTGATTTTAGTACATTGATTTTGTATCCTGAAACTTCGCTGACATTGTGTATAAGATCTAGGAGTCTTTGGGCAGAGACTATGGGCGTTTCTAGATATAGAATCATACTGTCTATGAAGAGAGAGAGTTTGACTTTCCCTCTTCCTATTTGTATGCCTTTTATTTGTGTCTCTTGCCTGATTTCTCTGGCCAGGACTTTCAGTACTATGTTGAATAGGAGTAGTGAAAGAGGGCATCCTTGTCTTGTCTTAGTTCTAAAGAGGAATGCTTTCAGCTTTTGCTCATTCGGAACAGTGTTGACTGTGGATTTGTCATATGTGGCTCTCATTATTTTGAGGTATGTTTCTTCAATGCCTAGTTTGCTGAGGGTTTTTAACATGAAGGGATATTGAATTTTGTTGAAAACCTTTTCTGCATCTATTGAGATGACCATTTGATTTTTGTTTTTAGTTCTGTTTCTGTGATGAATCACGTTTATTGATTTGAATATGTTGAACAAACCTTGTATCCCAAAAATAAAGCCTACTTGATCATGGTGGACTAGCTTTTTGATGTGCTACTGGATTTGGTTTGCTAGCATTTTGTTGAGGATTTTGGTGTCTATGTTCATCAGGGATATTGGCCTGAAATTTTCTTTGTTTATTATGTCTTCCAGGTTTTGGTATCAGAATGATGCTGCCTCATAGAATGAGTTAGGGAGGAGTCCCTCCTCCTTGATGTTTTGGAATAGTTTCAGTAGTATTGGTATCAGCTCTTCTTCTTTTTCTTTTTTCTTTCTTTCTTTCTTTTTTTTTTCTTTTGAGACAGGGTCTCACTCTATCATCCAGACTGGAGTGCAGTGGTACAATCACAGCTACTGCAGCCTCAACCTCCCAGGCACAGGTGAGCCTCCCACCTCAGCCTCCCAAGTAGCTGGGACTATAGGTGTACACCACTATACCTGGATAATTTCAGTATTTTTGTAGAGAGGGGGTTTCATCATGTTGTCCAGTCTGGTCTCAAACTCCTGAGCTCAAGTGATCTGCCTGCCTTGACCTCCCAAAGTTTTGGGATTATAGGTGTGAGCCACCACACCTCGCCCAGCTCTTCCTTATATATCTGTGAATCCACTGGGTCCTGGGCTCTTTCTGGTTGGTTGGTTTATTACAGATTCAATTTTGGAGCTTGTTATTGGTTTGTTCAGAATTTCAATTTCTTCCTGGTTCAATCTTGAAAAATTGTATGTTTTCAGAAATATATCCATTTCTTCTAGGTGTTCTAGTTTGTGTGCATAGAGGTGTTCTTAATAGTCTCTGAGGGTTTTTTCTATTTCTGTGAGGTCAGTGGTAATATCCCCTTTGCCATTTCTCATTGTGTTTATTTGGATCGCCTCTCTTTCTTTCTTTGTCTAGCTAGCAGTCTATCAATATCATTTTTTCTTTCAAAGAACCAATTTTTGCCTTTGCTCCTTCGTGTGGGTTTTTCTTGCCCCATTTTGTTCAGTTCAGCTTTCATTTTGGTTATTTTTTTTCTTCTGCTAGCTTTGGGACTAGTTGTTCTTGTTCTAATTCCTCTGGGTATGATGTTAGGTTGTTAATTTAAGATCTTTCTAACTCTTTGATGTGGGCATTTAGCACTATAAATTTCCTTCTCAACACTGCTTTAGCTGTGTCCCAGAGATTCTGGTATGTTGCATCTTTGTTTTTACTAGTTACAAAGAATTTCTTGATTTCTACCTTAATTTTACTGCTTACCCAAAAGTCATTCAGGAGCAGGTTGTTTAATGTCCATATAATTGTATGGTTTTGAGAGATCCTCTTGACATATTTTTATTGTGCTGTGGTCCAAGAGTATACTTGGTATGATTTCATTTTTTAAAAATTGTCGAGAATTGCTTTACGGCCAAGTGTGTGGTCGATTTTAGAGTATGTGCCATGTGCAGCTGAGAAGAATTTATATTCTGTTGTTGTTGGGTGAAGTGTTCTGTAGATGTCTGTTAGATCCATTTGGTCAAGTGTCAAGTTTAGGTCCTGAATAGCTCTGTTAGTATTCTGCTTCAATGATCTGTCCAATACTATCGGTAGGGTGTTGAAGTTTCTCATTATTGTGTGGTTATCTAAGTCTCTTCATAGGTCTCTAAGAAGTTGTTTTATGAATCTGTGTGCTGCAGTGTTGGGTGCATATATATTTAGGACAGTTGAGTTTTCTGGTTGAATTGAACCCTTTATCACTATGTAATGCCCTTTGTCCTTTTTGATCATTGTTGATTTAAAGTCTATTTTGTCTAAAATAAGAATAGCAACCCCTGCTTTTTTTTTTTTTTTTTCCATTTGCTTGATAGATTTTTCTTCATCTCTTTACTGTGAGACTTTGGGTGTCATTGAATGTGAGATTTACCTAATGAAGACAGCATACAGCTGGGTCTTGCTTCTTATCCAACTTGACACTCTTTGCCTTTTAAGTTGGGGCATTTAGGCTGTGTACATTTAAGGTTAATGTTGATATGTACTTATTTGATCCTGTCATCATGTTGTTAGTTGGTTGTTATGTAGAATTGATTGTGTAATTACTTTATAGTGTCAATGTTCTATGTACTTAAGTGTGTTTTTATGGTGGTTGGTAACAGTCTTTTGTTTTTATGTTTAGCACTCTCTTAAGGATCTCTTTTAAAGCAGGTCTGGTGGTAATGAATTCCCTTAGCATTTGCTTGTCTGAAAGGATTTTGCTTTTTCTTTGCTTATGAAACTTAGTTTGGCTGGATATGAAATTCTTGACTGGAATTTCTTTTAAGAATGTTGAATATGGACCCCCAGCCTCTTCTGGCTTGTAAGGTTTGTGCTGAACGGTTCACTATTAGCCTGATGGGGTTCCCTTTTTAGGTGACCTACTCTTTCTCTCTAGCTGCCTTTAATATTTTTTCTTTTGCATTGACCTCGGAAAACCTGATCACTATGTGTCTTGGGGATAGTCATATAGAATCTTTTTTTGTTTTTTTTGAGATGGAGTCTCGCTCTGTCACCCAGGCTGGAGTACAGTGGCGCGATCTCGGCTCACTGCAAACTCCGTCTCCGAGGTGCAGGTCATTCTCCTGCCTCAGCCTCCCAAGTAGCTGGGACTACAGGCGGCCTCCACCATACCCGGCTAATTTTTTGTATTTTTAGTAGAGATGGAGTTTCACCGTGTTAGCCAGGATGGTCTCGATCTCCTGACCTCGTGATATGCCCGCCTCGGCCTCCCAAAGTGCTGGGATTACGGGCGTGAGCCACCGTGCCCAGCCCATCTTATATAGAATCTTGCAGGAGTTCTCTGAATTTCCTGAATTTGAATTTCGATCTCTCTTATGAGGTTGGGGAAATTTTTGTGGACAATATCTTCAAATATGTTTTCCATGTTGCTGGCTCTCTTGCCCTCTCTTTCAGGGACACCAATGGGTCACAGGTTTTGTTTCTTTACATAATCCCATATTTGGCAGAGATTTTGTTCATTCTTTTTTATTCTTTATTTTTATCTGACTGAGTTGACTTGAAGAACCAGTCTTCAAACTCTGAGATTCTATCCTCAACTTGGTCTATTCTGGTATTAATACTTCCAATTGTATTATGAAATTCTTGTAGTGAATTTTTCAGCTCTGTCAGATTTGTTTGGTTCTTTCTTCAAATGGCTATTTTGTCTTTCAGTTGTGGAATGATTTTACTGGATTCTTTAGATTTCTTGGATTGGGTTTCAACTTTCTCCTGAATCTCAATAATCTTCATTGTCATCCAGATTCTGAATTCTACATCTGTCATTTCATCCTTTTCAGTCTGGCTAAAAAACATTGCTGGGGAGCTAGTGCGGTCATTTGGAGGTAAGAAGCACTCTGGCTTTTTGAGTTGCCAGAGTTTTTGCACTAGTTCATTCTCATCTGTGTAAACTGATGTTCTTTTAATCTTTGAAGTTGTTGTCCTTTGGATGGATTTTTTTTTTTTGCTTTTGTATTATTTGATGCCCTTGAGGGTTGGTGTTATAAGTTGGATTCAGTTAACTGGCTTTGTTTCTGCACAATTTCAGGTGGCCAAGGCTCAGCTTAGCACTCCTAAGAAGTGTGCTCTCACCCTGGGGCATACTACCCTGGGGCATTGGACCAGGCTCGTGGCATTCTTCTCTGACCCTGAAGGTTAAGGCCCTGCTGTGTTGAAGGGGCCTAGGTGTCCCCAGTCTGCCGGCAACAACACTTCAATGGCAGGGGGAGGGAGGTTGCTGACAAAAACTCTTCATCGAGGTGGTGGCAGCAGGGTCCATGTTCATGTGCACTGGCTGCAGCAGAGCAACAGCACAGCAGGGTCTGCGTGCATGTGTGCCAGCAGGCTGGTGCTGCTGTGGGGTCCATGTATGCATGCTTGAGCCAACAATGGCAGGGTGGTGGGGGCTGCCCATGCACACTTGCCCTAGTGGCAAGGTGGTGGCATGTGCATGTGTGTGCCCTGGCAAAGTGGTGTGGGAAGCTGCGGGAGAGCGCCTACTGAGGGGGGCCTATCTGTGGAAACTCTCCAATGGCTAGGCAGGGTCTGCTGGTGAAGGAGCTATGGCAGTGGCTGCTGGGAAGCGCCCCAGTTAGGCACCTGAGGCTGTGTTGTAAGCAGGTGCAGCCAGGCAGAACCCCAGGACAGGCCAGCAGACAGGAGGGTCCTCAGATTAGACTGGCTTGGTCCCATGGGCAAGATAGCCCTGTTCTGTCCAGTTCTGACAGTCAACAAAGGCAAAAGCCACCTAGAGGAGCCTGGTGAGCCTTGGGGATGGGCATCCCTGCCCTTGCTCCAATACAGCCGTTTCTGCACAAAACCTTCTGCACTCTGCACAGGCTGTTGTCCTGTTCCTGCCAACTCTCCAAGGAGCTCTACCTGACAGCTAAAATATCTGGGGGTGGTGGGGTCTCCTGGAGCTAATATTCTGGATGTCTGTGGTGACAGTGGGTCACTCTACACTCATTAAAGTCACCCCTTCCCCAGGAGCTGCTTGGGGCCAGGAATGAGTCCTGGTGCTCGGCAACCCCATGCAGGGTTCCCAGCTTCCTCTCCCTTCAGCCCAGGGTCTCTGTCCTCTCTCCATCCACTTTCAATGACTTCCTCCCCTATTTTTATTATTAAAAGATATTTTACAATATTTTCTTACATACAAAGTCATCAAAATCTGGTGCACATTTTAAACTTATAACACAGTTTGAGCTAGCCATGTTGCAAGTGCTCAATAGCTACATGGATTATTTAAATTATCATGATTTCACAGTGTAAGTAAAAGTTATTAGTGATGTTGAAAACTTAGATATATAAAATAAAAGCTCCCTTTGATAAAACATGTGTGGTAGATTAGATTATTGTTCCAATTTGTCATGCCTTCCCTCTGTTAGAATTATTTACCAACTCCCTTTGTCTTGTGATTTTGAAGTTCTTTCTACTAGAAATGAAACATATTTTACTGCTTGATGGATGTTGGGATTAGTCACTTGACTTGCTTTGGCCAATGGAATATGGGTGGAAGTGTTAGTGTTTGCATTCTAGGCCAGTGCTGTAAGACTATGCCATTTCCATTTTATATGAAAAGGGCATTTCCTGGGTAGTCACTAATCCAAGTAAGATAGAAGATATGTGAAACAGATCTATACCAAACCTGCAGCTCAGATCCCAGAGCCTGGAGTTCAGCCTAGTCTGGCCAAGTTGCAGCTGGCTATAGACCTTAGTGAGAAATAAATGCTTGCTGTTTTAAGTCAATGAATATTTTTTAATTAATTAATTTTTTTTGAGACGGGGTCTTACTCTGTCACCCAGGCTGGAGTGTAGTGGCACAATCACAGCTCACTGCAGCCTCAACCTCCTGGGTTCGAGCGATCCTCCTGCCTTAACCTCCTGAGTAACTGGGACTACCAGCACATGCCACCATGCCCAACTAGTTTTTTAATTTTTTATTTTTTTGCAGAGATGGGGTCTCACTATGTTGCCCAGGCTGTGGAAACTCTCCAATGGCTAGGCAGGGTCTGGACTCAGACTCCTGGACTCATGCAATCCTCTTGCCTCAGCCTTCCAAAGTGCTTGGATTACAGGTGTGAGTCTCTGCGCCTGGCTAGTCAATGAATTTTGGGACAGGTTTATTATGTAGCATTATTGAAGCAATAGCTGATTAATGTACTACTAAGATTAGAAGCAGGAAGGCAAACACCACATGTCAGGGAAAAGCCCAAAATATTCATCCACTTGAAACCTGCTTGTGCACATCAGATTGGGTACCCCAAAAGTTGTAGCTAATAACTTGAGCATCTAGTCATTTCTTCATCTCAAATATCTGCACTTGTAGAACAAAATCAGGGATTTGGAAAATAAAACAAAGTAACTACAACGACAAAACACCTGGTGGGTCTGAATGTAGGTAGAGCCGCTGCCCTGAACAGGCCAAGGCAGGAGCCTCACGTTCTTCCCGCTCCGGTGCAGGGTCCCAGGCTGAGCTTTCCCAAGACTGCTTGGGGCAAGGCCAACTTGCATTCTTAGTGTCATTTTAAACCTTTTTTCTCACATTTCTTTCCTTTTGGCTGCAGTCCCAGAGGTGGCCATAGACCTTGGAATTAAATACCCAATCCCTGCCTCTCTCCGCTGTCAGGCCAATCTACAAAGCACCAGTTGTTGGGGCCATTTCCCACATCAGAAGCCAAGATGAGATGATACAAATTCTCTACACATCCTAAACCCATATTACAATCCCCAGATGAAGCCGATTAGGATTATTAACAGTTGGTTTCAAAGAAATCTGTCCAGTGGTTCACTGCCATACAAATACGTACCTGATCATTCTCTAAATTTGTTCTGTTTAGCAACAAGAATTTATTTCCCCTGCTCAGCATCTCTCTGAGATAGGCAGAAGAAGTTACTCCATTTTACAGATGAGGATACTGAGGTTCAGTAAGGTTGTATGGTTAATAAACAATAGAACCAGGTCTAGGTGCCATCTCCTTTGAACCAATCTTGTAATGTTTTTATTACCTATAATTATCTGTGTAGACATTTTCAAAATTATTATAGACTTCCTAAAATGAAGATACCAAGTCTCTCACAGTACTTTCTCAAGTGTATAAGATTTGTTACTTAATGCATTTGTCACAGGAGAGATGATAACAGAGTATGAAAAACCTTAGTCATGGAGTAAAAAGTATACGCTATTGCTTTACTAAGCCATTTCCAGGTAACTGATACCTCCATAAACCTAATGATTTTGCTTTTTTGGTTTTTTTTGTATTGTGAGAATTCACAAATTGGTAAGTATTAATATGCATATAGCAATGTTTTCTAAAAGAAGTCTACTTCTATACATCATAATCATTGGCAGATTAATGCACACAAATGCAAGCTACTTTGCCATTTCAGTCTACTTCATTTTTACATTCTTGTGCTTCAAGTTGACAGTATCTTATCTGGTATCTCTAACAGAAAACAGAATGTGCTGTACAATGCCCAGCCCCCAACACATTGCACTTCTACCAAAGAAAGCGTTCTATCCTGTTTCCTCAAACAACCTAATAAATACTGAAAGCAATGGCTTGGTTCAGACCCTAATACGAAAACCTTCAGCTACTGAGGATGATTTCTTGTAGCCAGAGTTGCCATCTTGTTTGTAAGGAAAACACAGCCATTTTCTTTATTGTGTATACAAGCACTGCAGAGCTGCTTGTTTGGTTTTTAACAAAGACAATACAAAAATAAATTAAGCCTCGATTTGGTTTAGGTAAGCAATCTTTTGAGCCACAGCTGTATTCCTAACTCATCTATAATTGCTCTGCATTTATGAGGTACATAGTTTATTCTCTTGCTCGCCACACAATGGGCCATGCAAGTTAAAGAGCTCCAAGTTTCAAGGACTGGAGTTTTTGGGTGCCTGCCAGGACTGATCTGTTTAGCAAACAAGCTGGAGGGTGCTTATTAGTAGGTTGTGGCTTGCAGACCATGAAGCCCCTGGGGCAGAAGCTCTGATCAAATGGTAGATCTATATACCAACAAGGCCATTGGATGGAAAGGAGAACAGCAATGCATTACTAAATATGCTTCTCACAAGCCTTAATCACGCCACTGTAAATGACTTCTTTTGTAACTCCTTCTGTTGGTCCACTGTAAATGACTTCTTTTGTAACCCCTTCTGTTGGTTAAGATTAACATACGAACTATTTTTCAAATTAAAATGTAGACAATTCTAATGAGTTATAGTGATATTATTCATATTACAAAAAATGAGCCCTGGTTAGATTGGGAGAGTGGAGTCATATTTCTAGTGGAACAAAACACATCTTATTCTCTCCAGTTGCATTCCTCTCTTTCTTAAAAAATTGCTAGTCTTCTCTGCCCCCTGCTTAGATTTTTGTTTCTATTGAGTGACTCAAGGTGGCTTGAGGCTTTAAATTAATGCCTGGTAGAATATCATTGAGGCCTTAAAAGAATGAAGCCAGTCTGACCTATGATACCTCAAAAAAGAAAAAAAATCTGGATGATTTCATCTTTTGCCATTCTTGGTCTTATATATTCTCTTCTGCTGCTTTCCCTAGTGTGTTCCACATTTTCAGATAACAGTATAAAATGTACCTTATGAGTGTTGCTATATTTTAATAGAAGCTATTTTAATAACACAAATACATGAGTTGAGAAGTTTTTTGAGAGTCAGCCCAGTATTCCATTTAAATGAATCCTATTAGTAAAAACTTTTGTGTCTCTTGCTCTGCTGCTGATTGGTTAATAATTAGTTTTTTTAAGTTATTAGACAATTGCTCCTTAAATATCAGTCTCATCAAGGTATGCACATCCACAGTGTAGAAGAAGAGCGTTGAGAACGCACAAAGCTATATTTGCTACCATGATAATGATTGACTGTAGTTATAAGGAAGGGTCACCCACATTATGATGATGAAAGTATAGTATACAACAGTTTTGTAAGTGCTTATATTTCAATTCCAGTTTTGAGAAATTCTGGGAAAGGGAGCAAACTAAAAACAATTTTTATTTCCAGTTTTTTGATATTCTTGGACCTACTTTACCATTATAATATTGGCATGGTTAAAAATGATTTTTCATTATTTAGGAGGAAAATATTTACCTAGAAAAATATAATCTTAGAATGTGTGGCTATTATGTCAGTTGTAATTATTTAGTGCTGATAAAATTGACCACCTTTTGGGCGGATTACCTGAGGTCGGGAGTTTGAGACCAGCCTGACCAACATGGAGAAGCCCTGTCTCTACTGAAAATACAAAAATTAGCTGGGTGTGGTGGCACATGCCTATAATCCCAGTTACTTGGGAGGCTGAGGCAGGAGAATCACTTGAACCCGGGAGGCAGAGGTTGCAGTGAGCTAAGATCATGCCATTGCACTCCAGCCTGGGCAACAAAAGCAAAACTCTGTCTCAAAAAATCAAAATCAAAATAAATAAATAAATGAAAATTGGCCACCTTTATTTCTTATCAAAATATTTAACCAAAAACAAATGCACTATAGCAAATTCCACACTTTTATTTAGGCCTCAAAACGATTTTACTCATAGAAATAAATTGTTCTTTATTTTATATTGCTTAGCTTTTGGCCTATGTTTGTATATGTGGGTCATTTTACTATTTTTAATAAACTTATTGATGAAAATTAGTTATTCAAGGTGCTTAAGCTTGTACAGTTTGGGCATGCAGATTACATTGGGTCCAAAAGTTTAGACCATGGAGTAAATAAAATTGGACAACGTGGTCTATGAACCTGAAGCATAACTCAAAAATGCATAGGAAACAGAAATCCCTTCTTTAGATTTCTGTCATTTGCTTCATTCCAACACATATTTTTTGAGTCTCTACAATGTTCCTTCTTCAGTGTTTGATGCAGGAGAGATCAAGACCTGGTCCTAGCTTTCTCAGGCCTCAATTTCTTAGGGAATTGGAGGAAAGACAGAAAAGTCAACCTAAAACTATAGTCGAGTGGGGTGCATGCAAACATGGAGATACTCGTAGGTAGCACAAAGGAGCTGGAGACCTCGTCTGAGGACTGGGGCAGGGGAGCCTCTCTGAGGTGGTCTTTGAAAGGCCAGATAGAGTTTGCTAATCACAGAAAGGCAGAGAACATTGCGAGGAGAGGGCTCAGCAAGTGCAAAGTGACAGCCAGTGAGAGAGGAAGCAGGTCTGAGAGTACAATAGAGGGGAGTGAATGGAATGGGCCTAGGCCTTGAGGATGAAGGGGCTAGGCAGGAGCTAAGTTCCACTCTCAGGTGTCATGTTCAGGACTTCGATCTTAATGTAGTGGGGATCTCCTGAGGAACTTACAAAATCAGATTTGTGTGGATGTATTTTAATAACACACTTTCTTTTATAAGATAAAATACACTGGATGCATAAAATGGAAACCCTAATGTACTTACACTCCAACAACTCAGAGAAAACTACTGTTAACATTTTGATGTAGATCCTTCTGATCACTTTTCTATTTATGTGTCTGATATATGTAAATATCTATGTGCACATATATGTATTTAGAAATAGTTACATGTCATACTTGCTACTCAATAACCTGCTCTTTTACTTAGAAGTAGGTGTGTTTGGAACATTTTCATATCAGTTCTTTTCTGCAAGATGATTTTTAACAACTATGCAGTATTTCATCATATGGAAATATACCAATTGAGAAACAACTGTTGGACATTTATATTATTTCCATATGTTTTGCTATTATAAATAATGCTCTGTTAAATGTCACTGTGCACATACATCTTTGTGCCCATATCTAATTATGTTCTTTTTTTTTTTTTAGACGGAGTTTCTCTCTTGTTGCCCAGGCTGGAGTGCAGTGGCACCATCTTGGCTCACTGCAACCTTCGCCTCCTGGGTTCAAGTGATTCTCCTGCCTCAGCCTCCCCAGTAGCTTACAAATATTCCTAAAAACCTAATTGCTGGTTGAAGGAGTAGAAGCAATTTATCATCAATTTGATATTGCCAAGTTACCCCCCAGAAAACTGAGCATTGTACTGAACAGGGGTGAGGTTATGGACCAAGAGACATATAAGAAGGCTGTTTCTGTAGTTCAATTGAGGATAATTGGTGACTCATTAAAGGTGGTAGATCAAAAACAGGTAGGCATCTGGGATGATGCCCAGCTTCCTGTGTTGGGTGACAGACCCGTGGATATACCTAAAAGAGAAAGAGCATGCAGAGGGAATAACTCAATTCCTTTCAATGCCTTCATTATGGACTCTTAGTTAGGAATGTGTATTCTGGCTAATTCCCTCTTCCTCATATCAACAACTTTTTAACTTTCTTGATCCAAATGCCTAGACTCAAACCATTAGAAAAATTCTCTTTCATTAAGGTTAACTACATAAAAATGACCTTGCTTTATTCATAAGAGAACATTTACTGAGTAGTTTCTCTAGGTAAAGCTCTTTAAGTGGTGCTCATGGTGAAGGCAGGAAGAAGCGCTATGGAAAAAATGGAGGATGTAGGAAAGTCTAGAGCAGGTATCTTATCATAATGCCCTTAAATGAAGGAATTCACTATCAACCCAAGGCAGAACTGTACTGAGACTGCCTCCAAGTCTGGAATGCACGTTTTCTGATAGTCCACAGAATTTTAAAGCTAGAAAAGGTCTTCCTGTCCAATGCTTCCTGTTTTATAAATAAAAAACCGAGTCTTTCTCGAGGCAAGGAATGTGCTGGGATGTTGAGCCCTAAGGCCAGGGGAGGACCAGAATGAACAGAGACTCCAGGCGTGCCTCCACTGCCTGGGAACAGCTTTGTCCACTGTTCCCTGTGAAGTGTACAGATAGTACCATTATCAGTGTGAATGAGGTTGGGAAACCACTTTAAGCAGTAGTTTCCAAGCCTGAATCAGGGTCAGAATTACTTGGGGAGCTGTTTAAAAACAACAAAAAAAGGGCACCAGATTCTTAGGCTTGCCCTAGGTTTCCAGAATCAAATCTTTGGCTCCTGGGGCCAGGAAATATGCTCATAAGAAGCTTCTTAGGTGATTCTGATGTTCTTGGTTTACAGATCAGGTTCCCAAAGCCCCTGGATTACAGTATGGGCTTTAGGATGAGGCACACCCACTTTATTTTTTATTTTCAATTTACTTTTATTTTCTAATTTTATTTATTTATTTATTTTTGAGACAGAGTATTGCTCTGTCATCCAGGCTGGAGTGCAGTGGCACGATCTTGCTTCACTGCAACTTCTGCCTCCAAGGTTGAAGGGATTCTTCTGTCTTAGCCTCCTGAGCAGCTGAGATTAAGCCTGGCTAAATTTTGTATTTTTTTAGTAGAGATGGGGTTTCACCATGTTGCCCAGGCTGGTCTCAAACTCCTGGCCTCAAGTGATCCACCCACTTCGGCCTCCCAAAGTGCTGGGATTACAGGTGTGAGTCACCACATCTGACCCAGAGACATGCCCACTTTAAATCGTGGTTCCATTACTAGTTACTATGTAACACTAGGCAAATGATATAAACTCTTTAAGCCTCAGTTTTCTCGTCTGTAAAATGGAGATAAAAACACATATATTACAAAGAGGGAGGAAGTACATAGACAATGTCTGGTTCTAAGAAGCACTAAATAAATTATAGTTGTTACTATTATTCTTATTTATGCTTACTGGTACTTTAATGACCAGAGTTAATGTAGTTTCCCACGGTCAGTCCCATTTCTGTGCTTTTTTAATCACTCAGGGTTAAGGTTACTAAAAAACTATCCCTGGGCCATATATATTTAGCAGTTTGGCCCCCGCCCAGTGATGGATTTGCACTTACAACTTCTACCTCCAGGTACAAAGACTTTCAAGTTTAGAGCACAGCCAATGACCAAAGAGGCAAAGAGAATAACATTAACTGGCTCACCTGTGAGCTGACCATAGCTTTATTCATTGCCAGAGCCAACCTGACTGTGACTAATTTTAATACAGGGAGAGATAGCATTCAATATGTTCCATTGTAAGTTCAAAATTGGAACTTTCATTTCCTTTGCTACTGTAGAGAAACATTTGTGTATTGCAAGTGTAGGTTCTCATATCTAAACATTTAGCTGTGCATTAAATTCTGCCTTTGACCAAGGCTTACCGGAGTATTAAGATCTTGAACTTTTGCTATATTCTACAAACTTCCCTGATCAAAATTAAGAACAGTGCCATCTTCTATAAGGTTTTAGGAAAAAATCTCCAACTACAGCAAATGATTAAAAGGCAGCACCACTTTTAAAGATAAAAGTTTATAATTAGCATGGAAGTTCTGTAATTTAAAATGGAAAGTTTGTGAAGCTATAGGAAAGTAGGATAAACCTCAGCTACAAAATAACAGGTTTCAGATGCTAAAAATATCAACCATTTAACCCAAAGTGAACCAATTATAACAAATTTCCTGTAATGGATGGGCCTAAAACTTAGAGTTATCCACTGACTTAACAGGAAATAAGTCAGATTCTTAATACTAATGACCAAACTTTTGCCATATATTGCTCTCCAAATTTAGAATTCCAAATATCTATTCCATCTGAGTTGCTGAGCTCAGTGTTGTTTTTATGTTAATAGGATAACTTGCATAGTATATTGCATTGAAATTTGTTATCTATATAATAACCATGTATCACTTATTTAATTATTACCCAGACAAATATATTTTTCATAGTCATCTGGGATCTATTTGGAATAGTATAACTCCTGTTTCAGCTTAGAGTTCGTTTTATTTCAATATTATTTCACTTCTGTATATTAAAAGCATACTTTAGCAGTGTGACAGGTAATAAATTGTTATTTTCAAAGAACTGTCAATCATTTCATAATATATTCTTCTAATCCACTGAGATGAATTTGATACATGGTAGGTAGCTTATCAAATGTCTGTTTGGATTCTTTCATTTGGAGTGTGTTAACTGAACCTATGGAATGATGAAACTCAATCTCAGGCTAAAGTAATGGAATTTTTATATCTAAAATATAAAGAGTTATTTTTGGGCAAGGGAGTTTAGGTGATGAAATGCTTCACTATGAAGTGCCAACTCCTTCCCACCCCCAAGAGTTAGTTTAAAATTGAGATCACTAAGTTCCAAAGCCCAACTGCACTCCAGGAAATAATTTAAACTATGCAGTGGTGTAAGTATCATTTTATTCATAGTGCATAACAAAGAAAAATAAATTTGACTACCAAAGGTTTATTTTTAGAAAACCAATTGGTTTTTACCAGTATGATCATATCTCTGTTCACACCCAGGCTGAACAGTGGAGATAGCCCACTGGCTTCATTCTGGGGTCTGAAGTAAGTTTGGAATAATTTCCCAGCTCTTCTTCCATGCCCTACATTAGATTCCAGTTATTAAATGAAAATTTCCCAAAGAGTATACCCATTTCTCAATAATCAAATGTAGAATTTATATTCTGTAACTATTCATGTTCCAGACTAGGTCAGAGATTTCTCACACATGAAGTTAACAGAAGTCTAGGGATTTCTAGGAACACATCAGGTCAAAAGGAGTCTGTGATTTCTTCAATTGGTTTGATGTCTCATGTACTAGATCTCCTTTCTCTGAACTTCTATGACACCATATTCTAATATAGGTTGTTTTGTTGCCACTTTCACGTTTATGGGGTTATGTTCTGTACCTGGTTTATTTAAAACTCTTGGAGTTATAAACCAGGTTCTGTGTTTCCACAGTGTTGGATTAGGAACACAGGATTTTAAAAACACTTATTAACGGATTTGAATTGACTGCAACTTGTCTGGATAACTTAGAGAACTTCCTTAATTTTTCTTCTTATATTTGCATGTAAAAACACATTGCAGTTACAGCAAGACTCTACCTGTTATCAGTCACACAGTAAGAATGGAGCTACCTATCGATTCTGGAAGGCTCTTGGTTTAGAAAAAAAAACAAAAACAAAAACAAAACTGTGCAGTTAAATGAGCATGGGGCCCGAAGTAAAGATGGAAAGAGGATGAATGTGGAGAGAAGGGTCTTAGGTGGCTCTGGAGGTAGTGCAGTATCTTGGTAAAGGTACTTTTTCCACTCTAAGGCCTACTCTAAGGCTCTATTTCCAGCATCCTATCACTGGGTCATATTCTTGCCAAAGGCACAAGAAAGGTGATCTGTGTGGGCTGGGTATTTCCTTTGCCTGCCGGTCTCTCAGGTGCCGTTTCCCCTTGTCTCAGAGGTTCACTTGTAGATTCCTGAAGCCAATTATATCACATTCTGTAATAAAAGGTTTTCTATGTTCAGGCCACCATTTTGACTCCACATTATTTCAATCAAACCAAGATTAGCCCAGAGAAAGGGAAAGTTACATTAACATGGAGGAAGTATGTGCTCCACAGAGAAAATGCAAATTAGCATGTGGTAAATTTTAATGAAATGATCATCATAAAAGATTACAGACTCCGGGGAAAAAACAAAACCACAGAAACTTTAGTCTGTTTGTGAAGAAGCTTATGTGCAACTATACTGTACGGCTCATATCTATTCCTAGGCCACCTGTCTTCTTGCCATACCTTTTGAGAATATACATTTTATCAAAAGTTATTCCTTACTGAATTAATAATTTCTAGAAATAGACTTTATGTATCCTCATGCTTAAAAGTGAAATGCTCCTTGAAGATTATAGGTGACTTAGATATATGTGGGAACGGCCCTTTCTGTAACACATTCTCCTCTGCCATCTAATTTGACACTTAATCTGAGACTTAATAAAAATGTTCTTATGCAATATTGTGTGTAATTGATCCAGGGGATTTGAAGATAGCCAGTATTAAGTGACGAAAAGGAAGTAGGGTTGTCTGTGGCCCACCCCACTTGCCTGAGTCGATATAGTTGTATGTCTTATCCCAATCAATGCCATAGATCCTTTCTTTGAAATTGTACAGAATTCAGTCCAAAATGTTATTGATGTAATGCATATGTGTGTATAATTTTTTACATAGTTGGGGGTAAATTAGCAATCTAACTGCTTTGTTTAAAAGAAAGTGGAACTTAAGTGCCATGACTCTGGAAAGTAGGGTATTTATAGCGCCATCTGTCTTCAGTAAAAATTTTTGAATCCCATTCCCACCTCCATCCTCAACTTATTTGGGTAATAATACCTACAGCAGACAGAAGATGTGTCTAATGAGTTGTGAAAGTTGTTTCTTTTGAAAACTGGGATCTCCTCACAGTAGAATAATTAAGTAATCGCTGCTATAGTGTGAATCCATCTAAAATTGCAATGTTTGGGTCCACATGGGAACAATTTGGCATGGAGATAATTACTGGAAGTGCAAATGTAGTTTAATTCTTTGGCAAGTGGTAACAACAGACAGTTACCCATCATCATCCTAATTACCTGATGATATTTGTTAAGCACACATAGGCCACTGGCTTTATATTATGGATTGCACCCACAATTAAAGTGGGCCTAGACCTTGCCCTCTGGGCACCTACAAGAGAGAACAGATAGCTGATTATTGAATGCACAAACTGAGCATGTCTTAATTCTCCTGGTTTTCAAACATCATGACTTTGCTGGCTGCCACATATCTTTAGCTAAACTGATGTAGACAGTGTAAGCTTTAGGACAGAAGATATAGGATTAGGATTTCCACAGGGAATTAAAGGTATTTTGCATTCAAAAACCCATAAGGTAACACCTGAATGCCTCGTTGCAGGTATTATCTTATGAGTTCGTGAATGCAAAATACACTTAGGATCAAAAGAAAATACTCTTAGGAATGTAAACGGGCTGCTCCATCTTTACAGCAGCTAACTATGGGCTCCTAGAAGAAAGCTCAAGAATATCAGATTTGGCAGAGATCTCGTAGGCCACTTAGCCAACTTCCCACCTATATGGAAATCTCAGTCAGCTAGGATTATCACTGGTAGTGTTAAAAATAAGCCTATTAAAGTTGTAGGGAATTTAAATTTTAATGTGTCTCTACATGATACACTGGATTTGAAATTGGATTTACTTGGAAATATGAATACTGAGTAGCAAGAAAGAACTTCAACATTAATCCACTTTCTAGCATGTATAAGCAGTAAGTGTAGGTCCTTTCATATGCATCATGGCTTATAATGGTCATTTGTCCTCTCTGCTCTTTACTTTGGCAATTTCATTCAAATACAAACTCCATTTTAATATATTAATCCCAATTTATATAATATCATTGGACTTTTCATGGAATGGCCCTCTATTGCTGATTTAACTTGGAACAAACTAGAAGATCATTCTTCTTGTAAAAGATGATGATGAATCATATCTAAGGCTTAAAAGCTCATTCCATTTTGGGTGCAAAACTTTAGACCTGAATGGAGTTGTACAGCTGGAAAGAGAAGAAAGGGACTTTGGTCTTTGAAAAACTGTGTCCTCTCCTCACTATTATAGAATGGGGTCTCCAAATGATTACATTCATTGAGTAATCTGTCTTGAATATGAATTCTGGGGACAGATCATCTTCTCTATATTCTAAAAAGAACTTACAAAATATTTCCTACAGAAGAATTCTCACTGTTTATCATTTGATGATGAATAGTCCATTTTAGGTGGGTATTCTCTTAATGAAATATCTGCACAGGATAATGAGAAATCTATTATATGTTACCAAACTTTTTCTGTATCCATTTGTTCACACTCTTTGCTAATACGCTTAATACATATGTCTTTATTATTATTACTCAATTAAAAAATATCTTCCTGCATATTTTTGCTAATTGCAAAATTTCTGAAGAGAATAAGATATTTTGAAAGTTTTGGTGAGTTACAACTCTGCTCATACAAACACTGTATATGTTAAACAATATATTATGGTTCTGTATGGAATCTGGAGACTGATAGAAAAGTATGTAAAATATGAGAGTGGGGTCATATTTTTGGGTTCATGTAGCCTGATTTCCTTTCTTTTTTTCACATTTTTAAAAATTATACTTTATGCTCTAGGGTACATGTGCACAACGTGCAGGTTTGTTACATATATATACATGTGCCATGTTGGTGTGCTGCACCCATTAACTCGTCATTTACATTAGGTATATTTCCTAATGCTATCCCTCCCCCCTACCCCCACCCCACAACAGGCCCCGGTGTGTGATGTTCCCCTTCCTGTGTCCAAGTGATCTCATTGTTCAGTTCCCACCTATGAGTGAGAACCTGTGGTGTTTGGTTTTCTGTTCTTGCGATAGTTTGCTGAGAATGATGGTTTCCAGCTTCATCCATGTCCCTACAAAGGACACAAACTCATCCTTTTTTATGGCTGCATAGTATTCCATGGTGTATATGTGCCACATCTTCTTAATCCAGTCTGTCATTGATGGCCATTTGGGTTGGTTCCGAGTCTTTGCTATTGTGAATGGTGCCACAATAAACATACGTGTGCATGTGTCTTTAAAGCAACATGATTTATAATCCTTTGGGTATATACCCAGTAATGGGATGGCTGGGTCAAATGGTACTTCTAGTTCTAGATCCTTGAGGAATCACCACACTGTCTTCCACAATGGTTGAACTAGTTTACAGTCCCACCAACAGTGTAAAAGTGTTCCTGTTTCCTCACATCCTCTCCAGCACCTGTTGTTTCCTGACTTTTTAATGATTGCCATTCTAACTGGTGTGAGATAGTATCTCATTGTGAATTTGATTTGCATTTCTCTGATGGCGAGTAATAATGAACATTTTTTCATGTGTCTGTTGTCTGCATAAATGTCTTCTTTTGAGAAGTGTCTGTTCATATCCTTTGCCCACTTTTTGATGGGGTTGTTTGGTTTTTTTTCTCATAAATTTGTTTGAGTTCTTCGTAGGTTCTGGATATTAGTCCTTTGTCAGATGAATAGATTGCAAAAATTTTCTCCCATTCTGTAGGTTGCCTGTTCACTCTGATGGTAGTTTCTTTTGCTGTGCAGAAGCTCTTTAGTTTAATTAGATTCCATTTGTCAATTTTGGCTTTTTTTGCCATTGCTTTTGGTGTTTTAGACATGAAATCCTTGCCCATGCCTATGTCCTGAATGGTATTACCTACGTTTTCTTCTAGGGTTTTTATGGTTTTAGGTCTAACATTTAAGTCTCTAATCCATCTTGAATTAATTTTTGTATAAGGAGTAAGGAAGGGATCCAGTTTCAGCTTTCTACTTATGGCTAGCCAGTTACCCAGCACCATTTATTAAATAGGGAATCCTTTCCCCATTTTCTGTTTTTGTCAGGTTTGTCAAAGATCAGGTGGTTGAAGATGTGTGGTATTATTTCTGAGGGCTCTGTTCTGTTCTATTGGTCTATACCTCTGTTTTGGTACCAGTACCATGCTGTTTTGGTTACTGTAGCCTTGTAGTATAGTTTGAAGTCAGGTAGCGTGATGCCTCCAGCTTTGTTCTTTTGACTTAGGATTGTCTTGGCAAAGCGGGCTCTTTTTTGGTTCCATATGAACTTTAAAGTAGTTTTTTCCAATTCTGTGAAGAAAGTCATTGGTAGCTTAATGGGGATGGCATTGAATCTATAAATTACCTTGGGCAGTGTGGCCATTTTCACGATATTGATTCTTCCTATCATGAGCATGGAATGTTCTTCCATTTGTTTGTGTCCTCTTTTATTTCCTTGAGCAGTGGTTTGTAATTGTCCTTGAAGAGGTCCTTCACATCCCTTGTAAGTTGGATTTCTAGGTATTTTATTCTCTTTGAAGCAATTGTGAATGGGAGTTCATTCATGATTTGGCTCTTTGTTTGTCTGTTATTGGTGTATAAGAATGCTTGTGATTTTTGCATATTGATTTTGTATCCTGAGACTTTGCTGAAGTTTCTTATCAGCTTAAGGAGATTTGGGGCTGAGATGATGGGGTTTTCTAAAAATACAATCATGTTATCTGCAAACAGGGACAATTTGACTTCTTCTTTTCCTAATCAAATACACTTTATTTCTTTCTCTTGCCTGATTGCCCTGGCCAGAACTTTCCAACACTATGTTGAATAGGAGTGGTGAGAGAGGGCATCCCTGTCTTGTGCTAGTTTTTAAGGGGAATGCTTCCAGTTTTTGCCCATTCAGTATGATATTGGCTGTGGGTTTGTCATAAATAGTTCTTATTATTTTGAGATACATTCCACTAATACCAAATTTGTTGAGAGTTTTTAGCATGAAGGGCTGTTGAATTTTGTCAAAGGCCTTTTCTGCATCTATTGAGACAATCATGTGGTTTTTGTCTTGGGTTCTGTTTACATGCTGGAATATGTTTATTGATTTGTGTATGTTGAATCAGCCTTGCATCCCAGAGATGAAGCCCACTTGATCATGGTGGATAAGCTTTTTGATGTGCTGCTGGATTCGGTTTGCCAGCATTTTATTGAGGATTTTTGGATCGATGTTCATCAGGGATATTGGTCTAAAATTCTCTTTTTTTGTTGTGTCTCTGCCAGGCTTTGGTATCAGGATGATGCTGGCCTCATAAAATGAGTTAGGGAGGATTCCCTCTTTTTCTATTGATTGGAATAGTTTCAGGAGGAATGGTACCAACTCCTCCTTGTACCTCTGGTAGAATTCAGCTGTGAATCTGTCTGGTCCTGGACTTTTTTGGTTGGTGGGCTATTAATTATTGCCTCAATTTCAGAGCCTGTTATTGGTCTATTCAGGGATTCAACTTCTTCCTGGTTTAGTTTTGGGAGAGTGTATGTGTCCAGTAATTTATCCATTTCTTCTAGGTTTTCTAGTTTATTTGTGTAGAGGTGTTTATAGTATTCTCTAATGGTAGTTTGTATTTCTGTGGGATCGGTGGTGATATCCCCTTTATCATTTTTTATTGCATCTATTTGATTCTTCTCTCTTTTCTTCTTTATTAGTCTTGCTAGCAGTCTATCAATTTTGTTGATGTTTTCAAAAAACCAGCTCCTGGATTCATTGATTTTTTGAAGGGTTTTTTGTGTCTCTATCTCCTTCAGTTCTGCTCTGATCTTAGTTATTTCTTGCCTTCTGCTAGCTTTTGAAGGTGTTTGCTCTTGCTTCTCTAGTTCTTTTAATTGTGATGTTAGGGTGTCAATTTTAGATCTTTCCTGCTTTCTCTTGTGGGCATTTAGTGCTATAAATTTCCCTCTACACACTGCTTTAAATGTGTCCCAGAGATTCTGGTATGTTGTATCTTTGTTTTCATTGGTTTCAAAGAACATCTTTATTTCTGCCTTTATTTCGTTATGTACCCAGTAGTCATTCAGGAGCAGGTTGTTCAGTTTCCATGTAGTTGAGCAATTTTGATTGAGTTTCTTAGTCCTGAGTTCTAGTTTGATTGCACTGTGGTCTGAGAGACAGTTTGTTATAATTTATGTTCTTTTAGATTTGCTGAGGAGTGCTTTATTTCCAACTATGTGGTCAATTTTAGAATAAGTGTGATGTGATTCTGAGAGGAATGTATATTCTGTTGATTTGGGGTGGAGAGTTCTGTAGATGTCTATTAGGTTCACTTGTTGCAGAGCTGAGTTCAATTCCTGGATATCCTTGTTAACTTTCTGTCTCATTGATCTGTCTAATGTTGACAGTGGGGTGTTAAAGTCTCCCATTATTATTGTGTGGGCGTCTAAGTCTCTTTGTAAGTCTCTAAGGACTTGCTTTATGAATCTGGGTGCTCCTGTATTGGGTGCATATATATTTAGTATAGTTAGCTCTTCTTTTTGCATTGATCCCTTTACCATTATGTAATGGCCTTCTTTGTCTCTTTTGATCTTTGTTGGTTTAAAGTCTGTTTTATCAGACTAGGATTGCAACCTCTGCCTTTTTTTGTTTTCCATTTGCTTGGTAGATCTTCCTCCATCCCTTTATTTTGAGCCTGTGTGTGTCTCTGCATGTGAGATAGTGCTCCTGAATACAGCAGACTGATGGGTCTTGACTCTTTTTCCAATTTGCCAGTCTGTGTCTTTTAATTGGACCATTTAGCCCATTTACATTTAAAGTTAATATTGTTATGTGTGGACTTGATCCTGTCATTATGATGTTAGCTGGTTATTTTGCTCATTAGTTGATGCAGTTTCTTCCTAGCATTGATGGTCTTTACATTTTGGCATGTTTTTGCAATGCCTGGTACCAATTGTTCCTTTCCATGTTTAGTGCTTCCTTCAGGAGCGCTTGTAGGGCAGGCCTGGTTGTGACAAAATCTCTCAGCATTTGCTTGTCTGTAAAGGATTTTATTTCTCCTTCACTTATGAAACTTAGTTTGGCTGGATATGAAATTCTGGGTTGAAAATTCTTTTCTTTAAGAACGTTGAATATTGGCCCCCACTCTTTTCTGGCTTGTAGAGTTTCTGCCAAGAGATCTGCTGTTAGTCTGATGGGCTTCCCTTTGTGGGTAACCCAACTTTTGTCTCTGGCTGCCCTTAACATTTTTCCCTTGATTTCAACTTTGGTGAATCTGGCAATTATGTGTCTTGGAGTTGCTCTTCTCGAGGAGTACCTTTGTGGTGTTCTCTGTGTTTCCTGAATTTGAATATTGGCCTGCCTTCCTAGGTTGGGGGAGTTCTCCTGGATAATATCCTGCAGAGTGTTTTCCAACTTGGTTCCATTCTCCCCGTCACTTTCAGGTACACCAATCAGACATAGATTTGGTCTTTTCACATAATCCCATATTTCTTGGAGGCTTTGTTCATTTCTTTTGACTCTTTTTTCTCTAAACTTGTCTTCTAGCTTCATTTCATTCATTTGATCTTCAATCACTGATACTCTTTCTTCCAGTTGATTGAGTCGGTTACTGAAGCTTGTGCATTTGTCACATAGCTCTTGTGTCATGGTTTTCATCTCTATCGGGTCGTTTCTGGACTTCTCTGCATTGGGTATTCTAGTTATCCATTCGTCAAATCTTTTTTCAAGGTTTTTAGTTTCTTTGTGCTGGGTTCATAGTTATTCCTTTAGCTCTGAGAAGTTTGATCGACTGAAGTCTTCTTCTCTCAACTCATCAAAGTCATTCTCCATCCAGCTTTCTTCCATTGCTGGCGAGGAGCTGCATTCCTTTGGAGGGGGAGGGGCACTGTGATTTTTTTAATTTTCAGCTTTTCTGCACTGCTTTTTCCCCATCTTTGTGGTTTTATCTACCTTTGGTCTTAGATGATGGTGATGTACAGATGGAGTTTTGGTGTGGATGTCCTTTCTGTTTGCTACTTTTCCTTCTAACAGTCAGGACCCTCAGCTGCAGGTCTGTTGGAGTTTGCTTGAGGTCCACTCCAGACCCTGTTTTCCCGGGTATCAGCAGCGGAGTCTGCAGAGGAAAGAATATTGCTGAACATCAAGTGTTGCTGTCTGATTGTTCCTCTGGAAGCTTTGTCTCAGATATGTACCTGGTCGTGTGAGGTGTGAGGTATCAGTCTGCCCCTAGTGGGGGATGTTTCCCAGTTAGGCTACTCAGGGGTCAGGGACCCACTTGAGCAGGCAGTCTGTCCATTCTCAGATCTCAACCTCCATGCTGGGAGAATCACTACTTTCTTCAAAGCTGTTAGACAGGGACATTTACATCTGCAGAGGTTTCTGCTGCTTTTTGTTTAGCTATGCCTTCTCCCCAGAGGTGGAGTCTACAGAGGCAGGCAGGCCTCCTTGAGCTGCGGTGGGCTCCACCCAGTTGAAGCTTCCTGGCCGCTTTGTTTACCTACTTAAGCCTCAGCAATGGCGGGCGCCCCTCCCCTAGCCTTGCTGCCACCTTGCAGTTAGATCTCAGACTGCTGTGCTAGCAATGAGAGATGCTCCTTGGGCATGGGACCCTCTGAGCCAGGGATGGGATATAATCTCCTGGTGTCCGTTTGCTAAGACCCTTGGTAAGCACAATATTAGGGTGGGAGTGACCTGATTTTCCAGATGTTGTGTGTCATGGTTTCCCTTGGCTAGGAAAAGGAATTCCCTTCCCCCTTGTGCTTCCTGGGTGAGGCGATGCCTTGCCCTGCTTAGGCTCTCTCTCATTGGGCTGCACCCACTGTCCTGCACTGACTGTCTGACATGCCCCAGTGAGATGAACCCCGTACCTCAGTTGGAAATGCAGAAATCACCCGTCTTCTGTGTCACTCACGCTGGGAGCTGGAGGCTGGAGCTGTTCCTATTTGGCCATCTTGGCGCCCTGCCCCTGATTTCCTTTCAAATGCAGGCTGTCTTTTTATATCCACAATATATAGTACAGTTGTATTAGTCAGAGTTCTCCAGAGAAACAAAACTGGTAGGATGTATATAAACATAGAAAGAGATTTAATTTAAGGAATTGGCTGACATGATTATGGCAGCCATAAAGTCCAAAATCTTCAGGCTGGGTGGGCAGGCTGGAGACCCAGAGAAGAACCAACATTGCAGTTCAGGTCCAAAGGCCGCCTGCTGGCAGCATTCTCTCCTGCTCAAGGAGTATAGTCTGCTGTTCTATTCAGCCCTTCAACTGGTTGGATGAGGCCCACTCACATTATGGAGGCAATCTGCTTTGCTCTAAGTCCACTGATGTACATGTTAATCTCATCTAAAAATACCTTTACAGAAACATCCAGAATAGTGTTTGGCCACATTTCTGGACAATGTGGCCCAGCAAAATTGACACATAAAAATTCACCATCACAACACCCAACAACAACAACAACAAAAATGAGACAGCATTTGGAAAGAGTGTTGCTTTTCCCTTTCTGTCCTCTTTGGGCAACCAAATTTCGATTGGAATAGGGATGTAACACACACACACACACACACACACACACACACACACACACACACACACACATATATACACACACACTCCTTGGAGCAGTCCATAGTTAGACTTTATGAAGCAGAGAATGGTTAATAGAGAAGGAGTGAATCCACACTTTGGAATGACAGCGCTACATGATTAATACTACCACCAGTATATATAACCGTTTGTATGCTATTTAAAGTGGGAAAAGAGATCTGATATAAAATTCTGATTCCTCATCACTGAGTCTTAGGACTTTTGCCCATAGAAATATATCCAGAGACTCTTCTAGGCTCTCATGATCTTCTTTTGTTTCTCCCATGGGAGAAACGTACTGCAGGGAGCATACTTCTTTATTTCAGGACAATAGACTGACTTTGTTTCTGAACTTGCTCTCATCTCCTTTTCTTGTCTCTCTTGCTCTTCCATATTATACAGAGACTTCAGAGCCTCCCCACCCTCCAAAGCCTGCAAACATTCAGACAGAAAGCCTGGCTTTTCTTTCTTTTGGAGACAGAGTTTCACTCTTGTAGCCCAGGCTGGAGTGCAATAGTGTGATCTCAGCTCACTGTAACCTCTGCCTCGCGGGTTCAAGCAATTCTCCTGCCTCAGCCTCCTGAGTAGCTGGATTACAGGCATGTGCTACCACACCCAGATAATTTTTTTGTATTATTAGTAGAGATGGGGTTTCACAATGTTGGCCAGGCTGGTCTCGAACTCCTGACCTCAGGTGATCCAACCACCTCAGCCTCCCAAAATGCTGGGATTACAGGCATGAGCCACCACGCCCGGCCAACAGCCCGGCTTTTCTATCTCTCTTTTCTCACACCATGCCATCCTTTTAACTTTTTAAAGTTATCAAGCAACCCTTTAAAAAATACTATTCCCATTTTCTCTATATTCTCCATAACAAAGCCATTCTGGAAGCTGAGCCAGCAGGTAAGAGCATTTCCCACTTTTCTTCTACTTCTCCAGACCTTGTATAAGAAGCCCAGAACCCTGCCCGGCAAAAACAGAACTCTCTTCAAAGATGAAGTAGGAAAGAGAGTGAACAGGTGAGAACAAGATGCTCTTTAGTAGAGGTATTAGGGGTAGGGGCAAGGGGGAACATAGTGTAGCAAGGACAAGTCTAGGAAATCACACACAGTAGTATATTTGTCCCAAACACATTTCTAACTAATCATTTATTTGACAGTATCATTTAGGCTATGTGTCATCTTCAAAAGATACCATCTACTCTCTGAGGATGGAAACCATGAGATGTCTGATGCGGCCCATGGCAATCTTGGACTACTCTAACGATGACAAATTTCCTCCTTTTGCATCACGATCTTTTATTCTGAAACTTTATTTATCCCCCTACATCTGCCTCCAGGAGCAATGAGTCTAAATTTATTCTCTGTGATAGCTCTTCAAATACACAAATACTGTCAGAGCTCCTAAATCTCATTTTATCCTGGTTTCAAACCCCTAGTTCCCTCAGTCAAAATTTATATGATATGATTTTCAGAGTCTTCTCTGTCTTAATTGCCCTTTTTGATGTTTGCTAGTTTTTAAATGTTGAGATGCTCAAACTGACTTGAACATTCTAGCCAAAGACTCCATGGCTTCTACCTACTCAAGTGGAATTGTTATCATTTTGTTCTATGATTTGTGCTTTTTAACATGACCACCGTATTTGCATTTGCTTTTTAAACTATCACATTACAATGGTTTGCTTATATTGAGGTTACAAACTCCAATCTCTTGGTCATTTTCATTACAATTATTGCCAACAGACTCCTCCAACCCGTATTTATTTCATCTTTGAACCTAAGTGCATTACTTTTCCAGCTTCGTTGTTAAATGTCATCTGGTCAATCTATTGTTCTGGCCTTTTTACAATCTGCCTGAGAATCACATTAAAAACTCAAGGACCCAGGAACAGAAAAGCTCTGATATAAAAGGACTACTAGTGACTGTGAGCAACAAAACCACACTAACATATATTTAAATTAAAATAATTGGTGTTACATTAATACAAAGCTGAACGCATATATAAAATAAATAATTTATTTGAAAATTAATATAAAATTCCTCTAAAAGTTATAAATAGAAAAGTAATAATTTAGTAGTAATGATCTAGATTGAAATCCCAGATGATATCAATGAAGACCAGAAATCAAATGCAGGAAAGGATAGGGGAGTAAAAACATACCAAATTCCTAATCTCACATAATGAAAATCAAAGGTTTTGTTTCATTCATGAATTTGATATTTTATGAAATATAGGTTCACATATGATTTGAAAAACTTAGCAGCAACACCAGCAAAATAAAAAAAAAGATGTCTATGTTCCAAATCACTGTGGTAGATAAAAGCAATCAAAACACCAATCATAGAGAAAAGCACAGGCACCCACAAAATAAACAGCAAGACATTACCCAAAAACAAAAGGAAAAAAACAAAATGCTAGTGGTAAGGTCAAATATCAGATATAAGAATTGAAGTAAATTTTGTAAACTTTCCAATGAAAAGGCATATACTCCTTAGGATGAGTTTTTAATAAAAGATAAATAAGAGGGCAGACAGAATTAAAACAAAATAACATAAATGTTTAATTTTTAAAAACCCCCAAATTGCCACAAATAAGGCAGAAATGGTTACTATCTTAGATATTATGAAGATGACATAACAATGGATAAGGAAAATAAATTTTCATTAGAAAAATGAAAAAAACGCAAGAAGAGACAATTCACAGAAGAAACATAAACAATAATGTTCATATAAAAATATTGAATGTTAAATATGTAGTTAATGAAATTCAAACGAAGTTAAAATTAAATTTTCCCCCACTAAATCAACAAAGAATTTGAAAAGGAAAGAACATTTTGAATGCCGGTAAGAGGGTCCTTTTTCAAAAAAGTGGCAATGTGAATTGGTACAAGCTTTCTGAGAAGTAGTTTGGTACTGTGTGTATCAAGAATCTTTAAAACATAATGTATCGTTTCATTCAATAATTCCACTTCTGGAAATGTACCCCAAGGAAATAGTCAGAAATGCAGATAAATATTTTTGCAAAGTAAATTGCAATTTTATAAGAAAAACAATAAAAATTTTCAGAATAAAGTAGTAATTAAATGAATTATAATATGTAACTGATTTACTAGAAATTATAGAGTTTTTATGACATGGGGATCAAGAACTACAATAAAATGCCAACTGTATAAAATGTATGATTTCAACTCTGTAAATGTGTTCGTGTATATGTGTATGTATTTCCTCAATCTTAAGGTGTATTTTTTAATATTTCAGTGATTCCAAAATGAGGATAAATTATACACTTAATATAAATCCTTTTTACAACCCAAAAAGCTATATTTAAATTAATGGATTATCTTACAATAAATTACATCTTAGGATCAAGGAAATACTGTGTCCATGTACTTAAAAAATATGGCTTATATCATAAAAAATTAAATTATTCTTTAAAAAGGAAAGAAAGTCCTGCATAGTATACCTTTAACAATTGCATTTCAAGTTTCTAAGGAGGCTATCTTATAGTTCTTTTGTGCCATGATTATGGCATGTGCCCATATCTGCGCATCTACTTACCTTACTAAAAAGATAATGTATTTACCTTACTGAAAGCCCATTTGGAATGGATTTTCATTACGAATATACTCACTAGATCCTACTGATCATCATTTCGTTTTGAGAGGTCCACAAGCCACCTCTTTTATTGTCCTCTCTGGAATTTTGCAATATAATAACATCATGTCTACTTATTTATTTACTGTTTCTAGAATTTGCTTCCAAACCCCCATCTCCTACCTTCTGTAAATCCAAAGCGACTCTGTTTTGTTTGTCTTTCGACATATTTCTGTTTGTCCTCGATTCAATGGTTACCTCACAATCACGCCTAGGAGTTCCTTTAGAATCCTCTGGAAACGACGATAGGATTCATTTAAGCAGCCCTCTTTTTTCTAGAAATTTGTGTCCCCTTCAACCCATGCTTGACTTTAAAGTTTTGAAAATAATTTTCCTCGATGGAACTGTTTCTCTCATCTATTAGCACTGTACTGTCATCTCCAGTATCGTACATTTCCCTTTTGTGTTCACATCAGTGATCCAAACAGAGTTGAAACGATTGGTTTTATTGCTTTTGTCACTTTTGTAAGCTTTGGCTTATGAGCACGTTAACGATTCTGACAATTGTCTTAGACATTTCACCATTTGTGACCTTGGTTGTATGACCTTCTTTGCTTTATATATGTATTCTTTCAAAATCTAAACTCATCAGAGGATTTCTGGGCAGTCTTACTCATGTCCTTATTTCCACATTTATTTATCATAGCATGGTCAGAATTTCATTTTTAGAACCCACCATCTCTCGTAGGCAATGCTCTCTCTTCATAAAGCTATGTTTTCAACTTCCTCTAAACTACTTTTCAAATCTTCTTACTCTTAAGGCCTTGGATATATGCTGGACTCTGACCAAAAGTCAACATCTTATATATTAGTAATTCCTAGATGGCATGATCACTTTTTTCTATAGTCTGTTGTTTTTATGGTCTCAGAAAATGAAAGATTTAAATGAATAGTATACTTTGTCAAGATAATTAGGCTAAGTAATTGATATCAGCAAGTAGCTGTGTGGCAGGGGTCTGCCTAGTCCTGATTGCTTGGTTTTATTCTGTAACACAAAGTGAAAGCTGTCAATTTTAGGTTTTGGCCTTAGGGAAATGCAACATGACTAGTCCGGCTATAGCTTCGTTTGAAAAGCTTCCAAGTCTACATACATGTTATATAGAAGCACACATAGTACACACACAGCACATTGAAATCAACACTCCATAGTACCTCAACATGCTTCTCCAGGGCCCTGTAACTCATGACCACAATGAGCAGAGCAGTGGTGTTCCTTGTTTATTCCATCTGCGTAACCCAATAGTGGTAAAATTAAAGCTTCATAAACAAGAAGATATTGAACTCTGTAGCAAAGTCAAGTATTTTGTGAAAAAACCCAAATGGGTTTTTCAATGCAGACATTTTGTCGAGACGCTTAATTTGTTTGTCGGACCCAAAATGTGGGAGTTGCAACAATCATTATTTCTTTTCCATGTGGGACATAACAATATAACAACTTATATTGTTAGCATTTTGTTCCAGCCTTCTTTGTTAGGTTTTGGTTGAATTCTCAATTGCAATAACGATATATGTGATCACTAAAGAACATAAGTCAGGGTATCTACCATCTGTTAGATCAGCATTTGCTTAAGAACATCAGCTGATGTGAAGGAAGAAAATATTCAAACTTTGACTCATCACTTCTTATCAATTTCACTTTTTGTGCATGTTTTATTTTATATATATAATATATTAATATAGTGGTACATTTTATAAAGCATATTGATAAATAAGTGTAAATATACTGGGGAATTAAAATTTATTGATTGCAGTTCCTGATCAAAAAAGTTGGAGACCATGATGTTTTATATAAAAATTGCCCCCAACATTTTCGATTATATAATATATATGAAATCTCCCAGAGCTTGGAACTTATATTTTGCTACATTAAAAATAGAATCTATTGATATTTATTGAGAACTCAATAGGAACAAATATGCCAGAATATGAAAAACCAATTTAAATGAAAATAGAAATTCGCTGACCAGCAAGGTCGGGCAAACATTAGAATGGGCCATAGAAACGGAGACTTCCATTTGTCTCTTAATATTCGTTCTCTCTTCCTCCTTAGTAGCAGAACCCATGATTTTAAAACCATGCACATTCCTCAGTTTCTATTACTACTGGGTGCTATATGTGACTGAGTTATAACTGATGGTATATAATCAGATGTGTGTGACTTCTGAGATGTGTCCTTAAAAGGAAAGGAAGCCACTTGTTGTGGCTCATTCCTATAGTCCCAGCACTTTGGGATGCTAAGGCAGGAGGATCACTTGAGCTCAGTAACTGGAGACCAGTCTGGGCAACACAGTGAGACCCCTGTCTCTACAAAAAGTTAAAAAATTAGCTGGGCTTGATGGTGTGTTCCTGTAGACACAGCTACCTGGGAGGCTAAGGTGGGAGGATCCCTCAAGCCCAGGAAGTGGAGGCTGCAGTGAGCTATGATCACTATACTCCGGCATGGACAATAAAGTGAGACCCTGTCTCAAAAAAGGAGGTTGGGGGTGGGTATGCCATTCTTCCACTCTTCCTTCCTGCTGGCAGGAATAACGCTAAACATGAGACATCTATTTTGAACCATGAGGAATAAGCCACTCACTGAGCATGATGGAGCCACCATCAGAAGGATGAAGACAGAAAGACGATGGAGTCATTATACCAGCTCTGGACTGTTGAGCTCCAGATTGCCTTTATAAGAGAAAAAAATTGATTTCTATCTTGTTAAAGCACTGTAATTTTGAGTTTTCAGTTATTCACTATTGAATCTTACATGGCTAATGCAGTTATTAATTTAATTAATTTATTAAATTAAGATTAAATTAAATTTATTAATTTTAATTGTGAAATATTTTTAAAAGTATAACATATTGAATATTGCATTATAAAATATCTTATATACTATGATTTAATTATATACACTTATTATTCCAACCTTTATTTAACACTAATGCATATACAGACAGGAAAAGATAGTGATTACTTATAGTTAAAATAGAATATATAAACACAAACTACAACAATGAGAAGCAGCAGTGGAACAATAAAGGAACTGTAGTTTAGAAAAGAAGAGAACATTTTCAGGAGGAGGGAATGTGGAAGAAACTGGTAGATAGGGATGATCATGCAGACACAAAGCACGTTCTGATGACATTGAGAAAGCACAAAATGTAGACAAAAAGATGGAAAATAGATGGAAAATAGTTCTAAATTTGATCTAGAATAAAACTTTTTGTGTGTGAGACAGTTCACAACCAACTTTCTTCTGCAATGAAATTAGCATTCCTGATACATGCTTAAGCAATTTTCTGAGAAACTTCAATGCAATTAAAAGCTTTTCTGGGAAGTCAGCTTCTTACCTCCTCTATTGATGTTCTTTAACCAGACGGATTATTTTTCTGAATTTTGTCTAAAATTTTTATCTAAACATTCTCCTTTTACATAATACCTCCCTACTAAAAGTGAATCTTTGAATTAGCCTGATTGGACTTCTTCCCTGGCAGCATGAGAAATAAAAACTTAGATATGTCCTTGTAAATAAATTTGTTGAACAGGGTTTTTTACTGGCCTAATTACATTTGGACAAAATAAAGTGTGCATTTGAGGACATAGTTGCTAAGACAGGCTAAATGATATTGGAAAGTAATGCATACTGGGCTAAGGAATCTAATCTCTGGTGGGGAGTATGGAGCCACTGAAAATGGCCAGAAACACAGAAAATATTCAAATGGATAGTTGTTAAATTGCATTGAAGAGTGATGCAATCCAGATAATATTTTAGGGCTACTTATTTGGAAATAGTGTGCTGGGTAATCCAGGAGGATTTGAGCTGCTTTGCTATTATTCAACAGAAACTGCTGTGTGAAGATCACCAATGCCCACCCTGTGCTACCTGTGATTTCTGCAGTACTGATCTCAGCCTTCATTTTTCTTGACCTGTGTAGCTCAATCATGGGGTTGTCTCCCCTCTCCTTATGAAAAGTCTTCTCACTTGAGCTGTCATGGCATTGTACTGTCTTGATACTTCTTTTCCTCTTTACTTTACCAATTCCCTGATGACCATTATTTTGTCTCCTCAGTGACATTCTTCCTTCTTCCAGCCTCAGAATGCAGCTTTCCCTCAGTGGCTGCCCTGTGACCTCCTCCTCTGACACCTTCTCCCTCTTAGGGTTTTCATACCTGATGGTACATCGGGACCTCCTGCAGCATAGTAAATATCTTTCACCGTGTAAAATGTAAGAGCTGTTTCTATTAGCACTATCTTGAAAATAGCAGATAGGTTTCCATAGATTTGCGCTGCGCTGAGAAATCTACTTTGATGTATGGGGGTGAACCAAATGACATCTCAATAATTTAGTTCTAGACTGGGATCCTAAGCTTGTGTTTTTATGCCTTAAATTGGAAAATCTTTGTCTGACTTTAACCCCGAAGGCTATATTAAGGAATACTTTCCATATTAATATTAACAGTATGGTTTATGGCACATTTAAATTAGGCATAATCGAAAGTCTCATTTTGCAAGTCTGCAAAAAAGATGACACGCTATGATGTGATTTTATCAGGTTATTTTTCTTTCTCATATCTGTTTCATCTCTATGTCTTGCTTACGCGTCTAATGTTGCAGTTGTCACATGGAATTATCAATTCAACTGTGAATTTCCTGTGAACGCATGGACTGTATGAGTTTGCTTCTGTATTCCAATTGTTTTAGTACATGCCTAGCATATAGCAGGTGCAAAACAAAATTTACCAATTAAATTAAAACAAAAAATGATGTCATTAAGAAAACATATAGTTATATAGCAGAAATTAGAAACTAAATAAGGGTAGAAATCATATTGAGAAGATTTGGAAGGTCTGAATTTTATTCATGACGAATTTTAAGGAAATGTCAATGGAAATTACTTTTAGCTTTTATTCTTTGTGACTTTTTTTTTTTTTTTTTTTTTTTGACAGAGTCTTGCTCTGTCGACCAAGCTGGAGTGCAATGGAATGATCTCGGCTCATTGCAACCTCCACCTCCCATGTCTAAGCAGTTCTCCTGCCTCAGGTTCCCAAGTAGCTGGGATTACAGGCACGTACCACCACGCCCAGCTAATTTATGTATTTTTAGTAGAGACGGGGTTTCACCATGTTGACCAGGCTGATCTCAAACTCCTGGCCTCAAGTGATCTGCCCACCTCGGCCTCCCGAAGGACTGGGATTACAGGTGTGAGCCACCGCACCCAGCCAATTTTGTGACTTTCATTTGCAGTTGATGCTCACCTCTCCCTGACTTTCTCTGTGATTGTCTAAAAAGAATCTGCAAATTCTTTGATACTCCTGCAATAAAAGATTGAGTCTAATTACCCTTCCTTTGAACATGAGTCAGGTTTTGTGACTCAATTCTACCAAACAGAATGAGGGGGAGGCAACCTCCTAATACTTCTGAGGCTGGGTTAGGAGCAGAGATGCAGCTTCTGCCTGACTCCATCTCTTAGGAGATGTGCCTTTTGGGGCTCAGGCTGCTATGCTGGAAGTCCAGATATCCTAAAGCTGCCCTGATGCAGAGAACAAGCAGAGAGACTCCTTAGGGAAGGTGTAGTTATTCCAGTTGTCAGCTGTCTGAATCTTTCCAGCCGGAGCACCAGGTCTCAGGTGTGTGAGTGAAGAAGTCTTCAGGATGACCTCAGTCCCAGTCACTGTCTTCCTGTAACCTCATTAGACCACAAATCACCCAGCTACCCTGCTCCCAAATTCCTGAGCCACAGAAATCTAAAAGATAATGAACGATTTTTATTATTTTACACTGCTAAGTTTTGGGGTGATTTGCTATACAGCCATAGATCCACACTCTCACTAAATTATCATCTCTAAAATCAGCCAAATTCATCTATTTAAGAGCATCATACTTTTCAAAACATGTTAAGACTTACATGTAGTAAATCTATTTATATGCTTCTAAATTTTATTCCCATTTTTTTGTGTATATCCCTGATTAGCTAAAGCAAAGACCCTCTCATGTCAGTTTGAGAGTTATGAATATGAAACTTCAGAACTTGCAGCCTTTCAGAGCTACCAAGAATGTAACACATTCATGGCTGGCTGGGAGGAAGAGGGATAGAGAAGGAGCAAGGGTACCAGGTAGCTATGGAAGTCAATCAGCAAGTGATTGGTGCACACTGATATCTCTGGCACAAAGAGAGTGTAGTCTTCTAGGGCAAAAAAACATGTAACTCTTTAAGGAAGATAACATATCAGCTTTTCTGTGACCCAGAACATGGGAGAGTCTGAATCTGGACGATGAGACTGTGATCTCACCCCATGTTAAGATCTGAGGTTCTGAAGCAGGAACAATTATAAACAGATACAATAAAACTTAAAAAAGAAGGAATTTCTTATTTTCAGAGCTTTGAGTTTTGTTATAAGAACTGTGTTCTTTGATCTGACAGGAATAGAATTCTCGTATATACCTCTTAAGATAAACCCGGTGCTCAGGTCTTTGGGTACTCTGGGCGAGACAGAAAAAAATCCCCGGCCAAAAGATTGTCAGGAAAGCCAGCTGGCAGGACAGCTGGGCTAATATTGTCCCGGCTCAATCAATCTGGAAGAGGACATTGACCACTCAGCTAGCAGGGGATAGTAGACATTTGAGGATCAGCACATGATTTTAGGAGCTCCTTTTCAATGTTGAAAAGAACCTGGCATTTGTTAGTTGTCGGTGGAATTTTGAAAAACTTTTGTATACTGTCAAACTTCAGGTTCTTACGACTTGACTCTTCCAGGATATGTAAGAGAGTTTGGGAGGTTTTTTTCTTTCAAACTTTCTTGAACTTGTTTGTAATTAGGGCTCTTGCCTACATGTGGTTCCCTCTGCCTGGAATGCCCTTCTCCCAACCTGCCACAGGCAGCCCTCCCATCATAGCATATACTTCTTGGGGTGGCTTCCAAGAACTCTCCCTCTTGCCACCAGAGTTGATCACCACCTCATTTGTGATATCACTGATGGTGCTTAGGCCTCTACAAGACCCTTTTCCATGTTGTATGGTCATTATTTATTTTCTGACTTCATTCACTAGGCTGTGAGCTCCTAGAAAGCTAGCTTTTTTTTTTTTTTTGTCTGCCATGGATCTAATACAGATATTATGCCTTTCCTGGTTTCCTCTTCCCACTTCCCAGGCAAGCCAAGCAGTAGGTACTCTCCTAATGGGTCTTGACACTTGCCATTTGTGGAAACACAGACAGGGGTTTCCACCGACCTTCTCTAGGTTGCCTGGCAAGAGCCAGCTGGGATTAGTTATGACCTCAGCAGGAGAGGCAGTGACTGATCTCAACTTGCTAGAAAGTCTTCTGGGGATCTTGATGCTGGGCAGCTTGTATGCTCAGAACTGGCGTGTACTTCTTCTGAGAAGCTGGTAGTACAACTTGGTTATTTAGCCCTCTTTTCACAAGACTACTGTCATATGAGCCTTATAGAAGGATAGAAGAAGAGGGAACTGGGCCCCTCTTCTGTACCATATCTGGCCCATCTAACCCACCTCTTAGTAGGAAAAGGGGAGCTATGGGTCTATTGACTCTGCCTGTGCATCTCAGCCTGTTCTAGTGTCTCTTGTGCCATGTTCAGCTGAGTCCTTTGCCTGGACTAGGCCGTTGCTTGGAGATAAAGTGATCAAGAGAAGATGTATACATACATACATGCACACATCCATACATACAAAGTTTGTGAGTTTCGGGGAACCAGTGGTTTGTGGAAAAGCTAAGGTTTAAAGGTCTCCATCAGCCCCCATGGTCACTCTCTTCTCTTCTACTGATACAAAAAAGAGACAAAGACCTTATTACTTGGCCTGAATGTGTTTTCTGCAACTTCCTTGTTATTCTGATTGAAAAGTCCCATGATTTCTGTCATTGATCCTAGGCAAAACTGATTCTTGAGTCCTATTTTCTTTCGTAAATAATCAGGGTTTCTACTTGAAAACCCAGAGACGAGAAAGTAACAGCAGGTAAATGTACCTACTGGAAAGCTGAAATAAATTTAAATTTTAAAATCTCATTGTTGACACCTGCTAAATTTGTTGCCACTTCATTTAGAGGTGACTTCCAGTATTTGGTATTCCAAAATTAAATATTAGGAGAATCTCTGCTTTTAAGCCAGAAACAAAAAGTTCTCTCCGTCACAAATATCTATCCATTATCTTTCTGCAAATTATTAAAAGGATTGAGGGCTCAAAAAGGAAACCAGTAGGAAATATAGTAACTTTCCCAGGGTATAAATCCATGTAAGGATTATGCTTGCAGGTAGAAATATTGTGTTTCATGTAATCACCATTTGAAATTTTAATTTTGAATTGTGGTACTTGCCCAGGAGAGCAACTGTATCAATCTCAAAACTAGGAAAAAACTCATTCTTTCAACTTGAGAGCTATTTTGGTATTGGTTTATAACATGCCTTTCTCTTAAGACTCCCCCAAATTATATTTTATTATAAAATTCCCCAAATCTTGTATAAAATACTATCTTTATGTAGATAACATCTGGAAAAGTGGCCTAGCATTGCATAAAAGCAAATCAAGGATGGAGGTAAGAACAGTTCATTCCTGGATTTCCTAATTCTGTTCTTTTGTTATAAACTGGGTATTATTTTACTGGCTTTATGGTTTCACAAAAAAAAGGTTTAGCAGAATCTTTGGACATCAAATGGCCTTTATGAAACAATGTCTTGATGAGTTAAATAAAAACGAATCAGAAACACATGGACTCGACTTCCCTTGAAATATAAGAGGACACACAAATCAAGGCAAAGAGCACTTAACAAACACTGGGTTTGGGTTTCCTGAACCTGAAATGTTAAAATAATTAGCAAGGACTTATTGAGGCTGAAAAATGATAAGTTCCAGTATTTCTAACTCAAAACTAAAATGAGGAGAGGCGGGAGGGTCCTAGAAGAGTAGGGAGTGGTCATGGGGCAGATGGAAACCTTTGAAAATTAGCTTTTCCTCCAAGCTGTTTGTTTCCCAAAGCTCTCAAACTTTGCTTTTATTTATTTATTTTCCTTCTCTTTTGCTTTGATTTCCATATTTCAGCTGAAGACCTATCTAAAATATTTTGAACTGGTTCAGCTGAAGTCTTTCTAGTCTCTTCTCGGAGGCAGAAAACCATGATATTTGGTTAAACAATGCTCTGTTCATTCTTGAATTGAAAGATAAATTCATATATTGGTTATCCAGGAAGTTTGGTTAAGTTGAATTTATTTCCTAGTGAGTTGGACTTCTCAGCATTCCCTAAACCCACAAAATAAATTCTTTCAGAAAGCACTGTGAAAAAGTTGTAAGAAAGAATTATTACGTACTAGACTACAGATTTTAAAATAGATTGCAAGCCTAGAGGGGAAAAAAAAAGAAAAGCTTGAATTATTACAATCTGAGATACAACAGTTCCCTTGCTTCATCCTACACTGTATCTGGGATTCCCAGAATTTCTTCTCTGGCCCAGATCTGATTCTTTCTCCTTTCTTCCCAAGTTCCCCTGGGAACTCAGCCTGCTTTCTTACTTCTTCCACAGTTGCTTCTCTCTACCCTTTGCATTTTTTGTCTCCAAATCCGGGTCTGCCTGCAGTGCGAAGCAGTTACTCACGACTACTTCAGAAAGCATATATTTTAAAAAATATTATTTTAGATATTTTATTTGTGATAATAATAATAGGAAACTGACTGGGGCGACAAAAATAACAACCAAGGGGCGGTCTCAGAGTCGTGGCAGAGTAATCCCTGATCTCCTGGTTCCTTACTTCCTCTGTCAACTGAAAATTTGAATACAGCAGTCCTGCCTTGCCTCTTACCTCTGAAGGTAGATCTCAGCTCCCAGACCCCCTCATCTGAAGGTCAAGTGGGTCCTTCATTGGCCACGCCTGGAGATACTATGCAGATTGCATCATTAATGTCTACTTGTATTAAGGAATAAGTTTCCATTTCTGAAGACCTTCTGATTATAGGACATTTGTCCACTACTACTATGTGTGGTATAAAATCAACCTCTTTGGGCATATTCTCATGTACTGTACTCCCTCCTATTTATGAAAAACTATTTTTAAGGTATTTCAGACTCATCAATTTTTAAACTTTATTTTAAAATTAAAAATAATATTTTTATCACTTAAATATGAGATGATTCACTTAGTCATCAATATAATATGTATTTGTTTCCATTAGGTCCAAAATGGCACTGTGAATACAATGTGGTCAAGTGTGTGATGTAATTTAAATCAACAACTGTGAAAGCATTCAGCAAAGCCCAAGAGTCCTAAGGAGCTCTTCATTAATGCTATCAGCAAGCACCATCACATTGCTTCCTCTGGATCTCTACTAATAGTATTTTAGCACATAATGTAAAATAAAAATAATATTTTAGGTTTGCTGACTACTATTTTTTGTGCAAATTGTCTTTCATTTGTGATGCAAGACCTTTTCAGATGCTTGAGTTCATTGTTTCCTTTACTTGGCTCTCTCATAGCTCCCTTCTGTAGAGCACTTACTCTGAGGCTTATGCCTCATTTAATCCTTGAGCAACTCTATGAAGAAGGTAAAACAATCATATTTCATGACAGAACAAATTTAGACTCAGACACATTAATTTGCTCAATACCAAGCCACTAATAAAGTGGAAGAGCTCACATCTGAACCCAGATCCAATTCTATTTTCTTTGATTTATTTATTTATTTTTATTTTGTTTCATTTTCTTGAGACAGGGTCTCACTCTGTCGCCCAGATTGGAGTGCAGTGGTGCAATCTCAGCTTACTGAAGCCTTGACCTCCCAGGCTCAAGCAGTCCTCCCACTTCAGCCTCTCAAGTAGCTGGAACTACAGGTGCATGCCACCACATCCAGCTAATGTATTGTTTTTTGTTTGTTTTTATAGAGACAAGGTCTCACTATGTTGCCCTGGCTAGTCTCCAATTCCTGCTCTCTCGCGAGCCTCCCATCTTGACCTCCCAAAGTGCTGGGATTACAGGGATGAGCCACCATGTCCAGCCCCAGATCCAACTCTAAAGTATATTTTATCTCAACATTCCTCTCCATTTTCTTGGTTGTCTGTACACAATGCCTAGAACTTTCAAAGAAAGGTGCTATGTAAAAACCAGTTCTGAAGTTAGAGTAATAATGGACAGGAAAACCAACTCACTATTTTATAACTGTATCATTTTAAGTCCATAAAATGTTAGAGTGGTAGAGGCATTTATGATCCCCAAATTTAACCTCATTTTTACATAGAAAAAAGCCTGCTATGAAGAGAATGTCATCTTCAGAGAGGCATTCAGGCTGTAATCACAGTCCCCATTCCTCAAGCCAGTGTGCTTTCCAATGCATTTACACCTGGTGTGACAAATCATAGTATAGACAAAAGAAAAAAACTCCACTAAGGAAAAGCAACTCCATTTCACTAGATCCCCAAAGGTATCACTTTTTTTTTTTTTTTTTTTTTTGAGACGGAGTCTTGCTCTGTTGCCCAGGCTGGAGCGCAATGGCGCAATCTCTGCTCACTGCAACCTTGCCTCCTGGGGTGAAGCAATTCTCCTGCCTCAGCCTCCTGAGTAGCTGGGATTACAGGCATGCGCCACCATGCCTGGCTAATTTTTTTTTTTTTTTTTTTTGAGATAGAGTCTCGCTCTGTGGCCCAGGCTGGAGTGCAGTGGCCGGATCTCAGCTCACTGCAAGCTCCGCCTCCTGGGTTTACGCCATTCTCCTGCCTCAGCCTCCCGAGTAGCTAGGACTACAGGCGCCCGCCACCTCACCCAGCTAGTGTTTTTTTTTGTTTTTTGTTTTTGTATTTTTTAGTAGAGACAGGGTTTCACTGTGTTAGCCAGGATGGTCTCGATCTCCTGACCTCGTGATCCGCCCGTCTCGGCCTCCCAAAGTGCTGGGATTACAGGCTTGAGCCACTGCGCCCAGCCGCCTGGCTAATTTTTGTATTTTTAGTAGAGACGGGGCTTCACCATGTTGGTCAGGCTGGTCTCAAACCCCTGACCTCATGATCTGCCATCCTCAGCCTCCCAAAGTGCTGGGATTACAGGTGTGAGCCACCACCCTGGGCCAAGGTATCACATCATTAAGGTTACTGCCAAAGCTACCATTTCTAAAACCAAGAGTTCTGAGGAGACTTGTAAGTGTTTTACATTGGATTCTAATGGCTGTCCAATAATTGAATATATGAAGTTATTTTTGACAGTTGGATGTCAAGACAGAAAAAGGCAATGGGACCATTTTTCAAATGCCACATGTATGTGTAACATGGGCATGTGCTATAGTACCATTAATTGAGTCCTTGTTTTTCGTTTAGAGCATACAGTTGAGTTTATAATCACAGTTCAGCAAATCTATAATAGCTCTTTGATTGCTTAGACTCAGGGGTCCTTCCTTATCTGTCCTAAATTATCTTCCTGTGTGTGTTTTTTCTTTATTTGCCGCAAGTCCTAGAAATTCAGCTGGTTTTCCTATTTTAGTTTAAAAAGATGATGGAGCAACCACAATTATTTTTATTGAACCCTTGTTATATGCAAACACTGTCTTTAGTGCTTTACATGCATTGTTTTGCTAATCCTTATGAAGTAGGTCCTATATTATTCCATATTTATAGATGAGGAAACTGAGAGGCAGGTTAAGTAACTTCCGCAGGTTAAATCACAAGGAAGTGACTGAGCTGCTCTGCATCACGTCGTTTTGGTTTCTCCCAGATTTCTCCTTTGTTACTCCTGAAAGGCAGGCAAATGCTATATGCCCTTTCCCATCACATTAGAAAAAATAGGGTTTTGTTGGTAATTACTGCTACAAAACAGAGTAACACAATCTAAACATTAGTTAGTTGCAAGGTAACAGGACCTTACAAAGTTCTTTTGATTGTGATTTGTGGTCTGTAGTTTATGACTGCCTCCTGACCTGACAAAAAGAAGCCATAATCCTCTCTGTTCTCTTCTTTCTTTCTTTTCTTTTCTTTTCCTTCCTTCCTTCCTTCCTTCCTTCCTTCCTTCCTTCCTTCCTTCCTTCCTTCCTTCCTTCCTTCCTTCCTTCCTTCCTTCCTCTCTCTCTCTCCTCCTTTCTTTCTTTCTTTCTTTCTTTCTTTCTTTCTTTCTTTCTTTCTTTCTTTCTTTCTTTCTTTCTTTCTTTCTTTTCTTTCTTTCTTTCTTTCTTTCTTTCTTTCTTTCTTTCTTTCTTTCTTTCTTTCTTTCTTTCTTTCTTTCTTTCTTTTCTTTCTTTCTCTCTCTCTCTTTCTCTCTCTCTCTCTCTCTCTTTCTTTCTTTCTTCTATTTTTTTTTTAGACGAAGTTTCACTCCTGTCGCCCAGGCTGATGTGCAAATGGCACAATCTGACTCACTGCAACCTCCGCCTCCCTGGTTCAAGTGATTCTCCTGCCTCAGCCTCCTGAGTAGCTGGGATTACAAGTGTGTACCACCACCCCCAGCTATTTTTTTTGTTTTGTATTTTTAGTAGAGACGGAGTTTCACCAAGTTAGCCACGCTGGTCTTGAACTCTGACCTCAGGTAATCCGCCTGCCTCGGCCTGTCAAAGTGCTGATATTACAAGCATGAGCCACCGTGCCCAGCCTGTTCTCTACTTTCATTTCCCTGGGGATAGCAGTCTTTTATTCCTGAGTGCCTTTTTCCCTACCTGAAGAAACTGGTGTGTCTAAAGACACTGGTGACAGAGGGTGAAGCAAAGGTCTATCTTGATCCCATCCCACGGGCTCATGTCATTACTGAGCCCCTCCAGACTTCATGGCATGCCCATCCCCAGGTTTCTGTGTATCCCAGAATGATTCCCTCTGGAAAGAGAAGTAGAAGGAAGGAGAGGATAAGGAAGGGAAGAAGAAATATTCTTACCAGTTAACACATAATCAGCGTGTTTTCCTGTAGCATCTTGTTGGTAAGGGTTGAGAGTGTACTTGGACTTAATTTTTCTTTTAAACAGATTCATCACTTCCTTTTGTGGACATAGTAAAGATAGATATGATTAGGAATATATGGTGAATTGGGCCATTGATTCCTAGCCTACTGGTTGTCCAGGCTATTGGAAGCAGGCGAGTAAATTTTATGCAGAAATGAGCTTCACTGTTTTTTCATAATCTAGTATTATGCTGACACTTTTATATGTTATAGAATAAAATCATAATTAAAATTTAAAAAAACCAAAGAGGTAACTCCAATCGGAAGACACATGCCTTGGCTCTGCTATTAATCAGTTTTGTGATTTCTGGCATATTCTTTAGCTTTTTGGGGACTCAGTTTCCTAGTTTTTAAAGTGAGAGAAAAAAAAGTGTCATTTCTAAGATATCTTTAAGTTCTAATATTCTGTGATTTATAGGAACCATGTGAATAATGGAGGCTTTTTGAAGCTTTAAAAGTATAGTATTATAATGGATTTTATGCTTTTCTGTTATTTTGAATTTTATTAGACTTTTGGTTCTGAATATTGAAGCAGAATTGAATATTTTTCAATTAGCTCTGTAAGTAGTACTGAACACTTATTTAATTCAGGAAGAAAAAAGCTAAAATCTTGTGTTGGGGGGAAAAAGAAGTGTTCTTCAGTTTTCTTAGACATTAAATGGCTCATTCAAAGCAACATTTTGATAAATTGTGTAAATGAGAGAAGAACATATGGATTAAATTTTCCTTGAAATACATACGCATTTAAAAATTAAGAAGAAAAAGTGCTTGGCAAAGCCCATTTGGGGTTCTGCCAAATGGAAAACATTTTAAAAATAGTTGAAAATGTAGTTTTATCTATGTATGCTACCATATTCACCGATCTTTATTGATTATATATTTTTAAATTTGTTAGTTACTCTCCTTATATTTATTTTTGCAGTTTTTTTTAATGCTCTGGGGGCTTGTTCAATTATAGTACTTTTTTTTTTTTTTTAAACAGACAACACAGTCCGTCAGTCACTGAAGAGCACATTAGCATATCTGTCTCTCCCTGTGGGAATCCTGTTCCTTGGACTTCTGCAGAGGTTGCAGTTTGATCTTTCGTGTAGTGATGACTGGCATCAATTTATATTGATACAATGAAAAATTCTAAAGAACAATTTGTGGTAGAGAAATAAAGGAGATCTTGTCTTTGAAGATGCGGAATATGGCAAGTAACTTTCCAGTAAATCATTCTATTTTAGTGGAGGAGTTTTGAAGGAAGATAAGCCCTGAGTTTCCTGATTATATATAATTCAAACATAGATATTCAAAAGTCTTAGAGATAACATTCTTCCGTATGGATGGAAGAGTTTGCTTTGTCTATAGATCCCATTGTACGGCTTGAAGAAGAGAAGAATTATTTTCTCAAAATCTCAAAAATCATATTTCTGCAATTTTCTTGAAATCTCAGAATCACATCTAATTTCTGATCAAATTGGCAACACTTTCTAGTTCTAAGTGTTCAGTTCATCTGGAAAGAACTTGGTGCAATTTGTGTAATTACTTTACAGCTATCTGCAAAACAAACCATGGGAGTCACGTCTCTGCTGATGAATATACAGATTCAGGTCACTAGAACATAATCCCAAAACTGACATTCTGGGTGAGATTTTTCTCCTCTTTCGGTTCTCCTTCTTCTCCTTCTTCCTTCTTCTTTATTTTTCTTCTTCTTTCTTCTTCTTCTTCTTCTTTTTTTTTTTTTTGTGACAGAGTTTCACTGTCACCCAGACTGGAGTGTAGTTGCACAATCACGGCTCACTGCAGTCTTGACCTCCTGGGCTCAGGTGATCCTCCCCCGTCAGCCTCCCAAGTCACTGGGAATACAGGTGTGTGCCACTACACCCAGCTAATTTTTGTATTTTTTGTAGAGATGGGTTTTCACCGTGTTTCCCAGCCTGTCTCCTTTCCTTTTTATGATTGAATCCTTTTGAAAAGAATGTTGTTTTGTTATAAAATTTTAATGAACAAAGAATATATTTTGGTGTTAAAATCTTAAACCCTATTAGATGGTACCATAAGGGTTTGTATTCTACTCAGGATATGTCCAAGGAAATGATAAGATTTGTTTGCATAAGATGGTAACAATATCTTATCTTTTGAGGCTAATATTTAAAACCCAAGAGTATGTTTTAATTGTTGGGTTGTTCTTTTTCTTGTATAGTATCAAAATATTATATGTTATTGTTAATAATTTTCAATGAATCCTTTATTATTTAAGTAAAAGTCATTCTTATTGGGCTCATATGTTTTACCCCCACAAAATTGTGAATAGAATGTGTACAGTTTCATAAACTCTGAAATAAAAAATGTAGGCAATTTTCTTTCTTTTTTTTTTTCTCTTACTCAGAGGTTTCCAACACATTTTATTTTGCAGACCACTGGTTTGTAGCTTTTGAGGACCAACATCTGTATCAATTCCTATAAAATGTCCAGTCAATTTCAGTTCCATAGAAGGCTCTTCCATGCTGCACACCATGCTTTTGGCTGAAGGTCCAGTTACACATGCATAAAGGCTGCCCTGCCCGCTGGTTCCTGGAGGAGGGCACGTCTGAGTTAAAGCCTCTTCCAGGAGCTCCCTCTTCCCAGGGGATCATTTCCTTTGGCAAGAAGTCAGTTTACGTGTGCGGCTTTGGTGCCTGTGAGCAGGAAGCACCAGAAACGTGCAGAATGTGCTGTTTTTTCTCTGATGAAGACAGGCACTTGAGGATCCACTGCCCTTGTGCTTAATGACAGGAATCCCTCAATTGCTTAGTAGGTTAAAATATAAGGAAGCCTCCGCTTTATGAAACACAGGTAACACCTTTCAAGATTGCCTATTTATTCTAGAACTACATTAATTCAGGAAAATATAGGTCCCATGAAAGACTTAAAAGTTTTATGAAACTAAAATCTAGTTTTTCCCAATAAATTGTATTTTAGGCAAAATCCTCACAATGCTTCTAAAATAATACTAAAAGGGTCATCTGCTTATACAAGAGCAATTTAAAAATTAAATATTTATTTGAATAACAAGTTTAAGTTGGAGCTGCAATGTTGGCAATGCAGGTTTTTAACACAGATCACAAAAAGTGTGCACAAAAAATTACTGGTGCAAAGGACAAAATAATGCTAAGAATTAGGCTAACTATCTGCTGATTTCAAGAAAACAAAAGGCCTGAAATCACTGTACAAAATAGAAAATGTATTAAACACTACCATCCACAGAACAGTCTTTATTATTGATTATATTTTAAAATTATTTGTGTAATTGTATATTGAATTGTAAATGAGTATTATACATGAACCTCCTTTCAGAAGGCAATTCCTTGTAGCACTATAGAACATCTAATTACATTGCAAAGAGTATTCTTTTTTGCTATCGATAAAGAAAACAGCTAGTGATGTTACTGTAAATATCAGGAAGTCTACAAAAAAAGAAATAAGATTTCTTTTTTGTCTCTTCAAAGTGTTCTCCAAGCAGTGAAGCACTTGCCATGTTGAACTGAATGCACTATGGGAGAATGTTCTGGGTCCAAGATGCTCTTGAGAGATAAGACTAGGCTTTTCCAAATCAAACATTCAAAGAAATCATGCAACCCTTTTATAACTGGGATATCGTCATATGCCACTTACCAATGCTGTCTCTACAGAAAACCATTCAAGATGCTTAAAAAAATAAAAAAATCAGACATGATAAATATACATCAAATGGGATCTATATACCAACTGCTATTTGACACGACTACTGGTAATGTCTGTGCTATGTGAAAGCAATTTTAAAAAGAGCCTATGCAGCAAGAGGTAAGTGTCTAAAGATTCAAAATGAATGAACAGTATTGGATAACAATATAATTCTCAACTCAGAAGCTGCCTCAAGATTAGGTGCATCTTCAGTTAATGTAACAGGGAAAAAAAGCAATGGATTTTATTTTATTAATTGTATCCACTTACAAACCGACATAAGGTCACCTGATATGTAGACACAATGAGATTTCTGTTGTTTATAGTCTTTAATTGAAGTGATGATAAAGGAAATAGATCTATTTAAAAACAAAACCAAACAGCTATTTCTGTCTAGATTAAGAGGTGGCCCCGGATGTGGGATTCACATTTTGAGGGGCCACTTGTGGTGCGACCTCGATGATCCCGGGTTTGTCTATGATGCTGGCTGTGCAGTTGCCCTTCTCTACAATCCCAATAATCCATTCTTGGTGGCCTTCACCATATTTGGGGGACTTTATCTCTGCACAGAACCGAGCTGCTTGCTGACATGGTAAACAGATCAGAAGGCTGCCTGTGGTCTCTGGGCAGGTCCCATGCATGAGGCCGAACATGTTTCCGCATGCCTTGCTCACCACGGCCATCTTGGCAAGTACTGGGAGGCTGTGAATTACAAACGACACTTCGTTTCTCTGCTGCTTGGCCAGGTTCTGCGTGTGGCCCCAAATCCCAAAGCCCATGATGTCCATGGCCGCGTGGGCATTGAACGTGTGCATGAGTCCTGCAGCTGTCCTGTTGAGCCTCCCCATGTTCATCATGGCCTCCTGGTAGGCCAGCTCTATATCTTCTTGAGTGAACACTAGTTTAATCTTATTCCATTTCTCAGGAATATCCAGCCACTGGTGCACAGCCACTGCCACCTGTGTCCCCAGGGGTTTTGTCAACACCAGCACGTCTCCTGGCACTGCATTGTCTGGCATGATAAATTCACTGGGCTGGCAGACAGTGGTAGCAACTCCTCCCAGGACAATCCAGGGGTTTAGTACTGTTTGGCCGCTGGTTACAGACGTTCCTGCTTCTTCAGCTGCATCTTTAAAACCTTGGTTAATCAGAGGCATCACTTTATCCCCTTCCCTGTCAGTGATTTTATTACTGACTCCAAGGAGCATCAGCATATTGTCACATTCCATGACCCCCACTGCATAGAAGTCACTGAGGACACTGGCACTTGCTATCCTGCCCGTCATGTAAGGGTCTTCTACGATCGGGTAAATGTAATCTGTGGTTTGAACCAAGGAACGCCCACCGTGCCTCAAAGGAATGACACAAGTGTCCATTCTAATGTCAAGCCTTGGCATAACGGCTCCCAGAAACTGCTTATCTTCTTGGAAATGGTTCACCTGTAAAGATTTCAGCAATTTTTGTAGGACATCTTGGGACACTTTCCAGCCTGTGCCCTTCATTTCAGTGAGTCTGGTTAGCCAGAAGCTCCTGTCCAATTCGTAACTTTCTGGGTTGAAGGACTCCCATGTACACATAGTTCTTGGGTCCCCGCTCGCCTCACAGCTCAGCCCCTCCCCTCCCTCTGGGGGTTGGCAGAATTCTTTATGGATCCACCAGCTCGCTTTGCGCCCTCCGCCTCCTCCTGAAAACAGGCCGCGGGCTTCTCCCACAATGCACCGGGCGCAGCCGGGCTCCCTTAGCGTCGCTTGAATAAAAATGCCGCGCCCAGCGGCGGCTGGGGCCCGGAGCTTGGTCACCGAGGGGGCTCGCCAAGCCGCCGCGCTCCCCAAATGTAGACAATTTTCTGTAACAACTGAAAGCAGACCCAGAAGTGAAGACCTAGATGACACTTTGGAACTTCTCATGTGCTGGGTTTTGTGTTTAAAGGCCATTCAACATAATGCAGCATATTTAAAACATAAAGAAAGTAATTTTTAAATGCTTTACATTCATTTCTCTTTCAGACTTAATAAATGCTACTACTTTCAAATACACCAAGGAATAGAAGAATTTATATTTATTTTCCTGATGGTATTATTGTAGGAAGATATTTCAGATCATTAATAAGGGAAGCTGGGTACTTAAATGCCTTCCTCAAGCATAAGGGGTTAATTTATCATTGGTAAGTTGGACTTGAGCATATCACAGTGGTTTGGATAATTAGATTATTGTCATAGTCTCTCAGTTACCATAAGAACTTACTTTTTTAAAAAATCAACTTTATCAAGGTATAATTTACATGAATAAAATGCATCCATTTTAAGCTTACATTTAGATAAGTTTGACAAATGTGTATGTCTGTGGAACTACCATCACCACAATCAGGATATGGAACATCCACATCACCCAGAAAGTTTCTTCATGTCCCTTTGCAGTCAACCCCCTCCCCTACAGACCCTAGGAAAACACTGATCTACTTTACACCGCAGTAGATTAATTTTGTTTGTTGTAGAATTTGATATAAATTCAATTACAAAGTGTGTACTCTTTTGTGTCTGACTTCTTTCACACCGCATCATGTTTTCAGATTCATTTGTGTTGCATGTGTCAGTAGGTTACATTTAGGCTGCTCACAACTTTTGGTTATTATGAATAAAGCTACTATGAACATTTATGCACTGGTCTTTGTGAGAACATAGGTTTCATTTTTCTTGGGTAAGTACCTAAAAGTGAAATTGATGGGTTCTTTGATAAGTGTATATTCAACTTTATAAGAAACTGTGAAATTGTTTGTCTAAAGTGGTTGCATCATTTTTTACTTTCACTGACACTTGCTGACACTTGGTATTATTATTCTTGTTAAAATAAGCAAAAGAAGTAAAAAGCTGAAGATTCTAAAAAACCAACAACTCTTCTTGTATCTGTAAGAGGAGTGAGGACACAGGGAAAACTTCAAAATTGGAAAGACCAGCAGGGGAACACAGAGAATCACAATTTACTAGAATAGACACCCACAAACAGAAACTTCCATATTCTATTCTTAACAAGGCCTGTCCTCAGGAGAAACTATTTCATCAGACCCGAATGTGTTGGGGTTTAATCAGAGCCTTAACCACCAAGGGGAAGAGAAATGCCCAACTCCAGTTTTCCACATGGAAAAGGAGAAATACCCAACTCCAACTTTTTTTACCCATCCTGTCTCACAGGGAGAAGGGAGAAAACTGAGAAGCACTGATAAAGCTCATAGTTCAGGGGCACAGGCACCCTAAAAGACTGATAACTAATCATGGGAATATAGAAAACCACTTTGCCTTACTACCACATTATCAAAGACCTATTTACCCTGTACATCATTTTACCTCACATATCATGTCTACTTTTTAACAGAAAAATTATAAGGTATCCAAAAAGGCAACAAGTATGGTTTGAAGAGACTGACAAGCATCAGAACCAGAGTTAGATACATCAGAAATGTTGATATTTAACCAGGAATTAAAACAAATAATTACTAGTGTGCTAAGAGCTTTAATGGATAAAGGAGACAACGTACAAGAACAGGTAAATAAGGTAAGCAGAGAGATGGAAATTCTAAGAAAGAGTAAAAAGATGTACTAGAGATAAAAAAAATACTGTAACAGAAATGAAAAATGCTTTTCATGGGCTTATTAGTAGACTGGATATTCCTGAGGAAATAATCTGTGAACTTGAAGACATATGACAACAGAAACTCCCAAAACAGAAAAGCAAAGAGAAAAGAGACTGAAAAAACAGAACAGAATATCCAAGGACTGTAGGACAACTAAAAAAAGGTATACCATTTGTTTAATGCAAATACCAGATGGAGAAGAAAGAGAAAAGGAACAGAAGAAATACTGGAAGCAATAATGACTGAGAGTTTCTTTAGATTAATGTCAGATGCCAAACCATAGATCCAGGAATCACAGAAAACATTAAGCAGAATAATTGCCAAACAAAATCTGGGCATTTTATATTCAAATTTCAGAGAATCAAAGGTTTTTTAAATTTTTTGAAAGAAGCCAAAGAGGAAAAACACCTTACCTAGAGAGGAGCAAAGCTAAGAATTGTATCTATCTCCCTGAAAAGTATACAAGCAAGAAGAGAGCGGAGTGAAACATTCAAAGAGTTAAATAAAAAAACCATCAACCCTGAATTTTGTACCCTATAAAATTATTCCCAAAACTGAAAGAAAAATCAATAATTTCTCAGCAAAACAAAAATGAGGACATTTGCTGCAAATATACCTGCCTTGCAAGAAATGTTAAGAAAAGTTATTTAGAGAGAAGAAAAATTATATACGTCAGAAATTTAAATCGACATAAAGAAAGGAACAGCATGGGGAGATGTGTAAGTGAAAGTAAAATAGAAACTTTCATTTTACTTATTCTTAATCTAACACAAAAATTTGTTCAAAATAATATCAACAATGTATTCAATTTTATAGATATATATATGTTTACATATAAGTAAAATGAATGACAGCAATGAGGCAAGGGAGAGAAGGGAAGAATTGGAAATATCCTGTTATTACAAAGAACTTGTGACAGAGCAAGACCCTGTTTCAAAAAACAGTAAGAAAAAAAAAGAAATTGCATGATGCTGAAGTCGTGTAGTGTTTTTTTAAAGTGGGCTTAGATTTGTTGTGAATGTATATTGCACACTTTAAGACAACCACTAAAAGAGAAAAAAAAAAAAAGCATGACGAAGCATGAATAATATGCTAAGAAAGGAGAGAAGATGGAATTATATAACATGCTGAATTAAAACAACAAAAGGCAGAAAAACTGTGAAGACAAAAATAAAAACAAAGAAAAATGGCAACAGATAGAAAAAAGTAAAAATATCGTAGCTATTAATCCAACCATATTAATAATCACTTTAAGTGTCAATAGTCTAAATAAACCAATTAAATGGCAGAGATTGACAAGTAGATTTAAAAAAAAAGACCTAACTACACGTTGTCTGCAAGAATTCCACTTTAAATACAAAGAGATATATAGATTACAAATAAAAGAAGGAATATAAATATACCATGCTGATATTAATTTAAAAAGTAAAAGTAGCTATATTAATTTCAGACAGAGCAGACTTCAGAGCAAGGAAAGTTACCAGGGATAAAGAGGGGCATTATATAATGATAAAGAGGTCAGTTCTGCAAGGAGATATAAAAACTTTAACGTATATGACAACAGATTGTCAAAATATGTGAGACAAAAACTGATAGAACTGCAAGGAAAAATAGATGAATTCACTCTTGCACTTACAGACTTTAACACTCTGTCAGAAATGAACAGATCCAGAAGGCAGAAAATCAATAAGGACATAGTTTAACTCAACAGCCCCATCAGTCAACTGTATATAATTGACATCTATAGACTACTACATCCAACAACAACAGTTTACACATTTTTCTTAAATTCACATGGGACATTTATCAAGATAGATAAAATTCTGGGCCATTGAAAACACACCTTAAGAAATTTAAAATTACAGAAATTAAAAAATGTCTGCCCTCAGACCACAGTGTAATTAAACTAGAAATTGATAACAAAAAGGTAGCTGGGAAATCCCAAAATACTTGAAGATTAAGCAACATGTTTCTAAATAACACATGGCCAAAGAAAAAATTTCAAGAGAATTTTAAAGATATTTTGAACTAAATGAAAATGAAAATACAATTTATCACAATTTGGGGAATGAAGTGAAAGCAGTGCTTAGAAGGAAATTTATAGCATTGAAAGCATATATTAGAAAAAGGAAAGGTTCAATAATCGAAGCCTCCACCTTAGGAAACTAGGAAAAGAATAGAAAACTAAATGCAAAGTAAGCAGAAATAGTAAAAAACAAGTGCAGAAGCCAGTGAAATTTAAAACCCACGAAATCAACAGAGAAAAACCATCAAAGCCAGAAGCAAAATGTCAGAAGCTGGATTTTTTTTAAAAGATCAGTACAATTGATAAGCCTCTAGCCAGGCTAATAAAAAAAGAAGGAAGACACAAATATTAGTATCAAAAATGAAAGAAGAAACATCATTACAGACCTCATAGACATTAAAATGATAATTAAAATGATAATAAATAAATATTATGATCAACTCTATACCCACAAAATTGATAACCTAGATGAAACAGACCCATCTATTGAAAGACACAAGTTTTCAAAACCCAAACATGAAGAAATAGACAATCTAGTCTATAGCTATTAAAGAAGTTAAATCAATAATAATATTCTAAAAAAGAGAAATGACTCATCTGTCATGAACCTACCATGACAGATGTGTTCACTGGTGAATTCTACCAAATATTTAAGAAGGAAATTACACCAATTTTCTGCAATCTCTTCCTAAGGAGAGAAACAGAGGGAATACTCTTTCTATGAGACCAGCATTACCCTGAGACAAAAATCACACAGACATTACAAGAAAGGAAAACTGCAGACCAGTACCTCTCATGAATTTGTAAATGCAAAACTCCTCAACAAAATATTAGCAAATTGAACTCAATAATAAAAAAAAAGAAATATACAGCATAACCAAGTGGAATTTATCCCATGTATGCAAGGCTGGTTTAACATTTGAAAACCAATTAATGTAATTTATCACATCAAAAAGAAAAAGAAAAAAAATCACATGATCATATTAATAGGTTCAGAAAAAGCATTTGATAAAAATTTAACCCCCATTCATTATAAAAATTCTCAGCAAACTAGGAATAGAGTGGGAATTTCCTCAGCTTGGTAAAGAATAGCTACAAAAACCTATATCTAACATTATACTTAATGGTGACTAAGATTGGGAATAAGGCAAGCATGTCCTCTTTAATCAGTGCTTTTCAACATTGTACTGGCAGTCCTTGCTAATACAATTAAACAAGAAAAGAAAATAAATAAATGTTATAAAGATTGGGATTAAACAAAATTTTCTTTGTTTGAAGATAACATGATTTCTTACATAAAAAATCTGAGAGTCAACAACAAAAACTCCTGTAACTAATAAATGATTATAGAAAGCTTGCAAAATACAAAGTTAATATACAAAAGTCAATTGCTTTCTTATATACCAGCAATGAACAAGAGGAATTTGAAATTAAAACCACATTGCCATTTATATCAGCATGCCACAAAATGAGGTAGTTAAGTATAAATCTAACAAAATAGGTATAAGATTTATATGAAGAAAACTTTAAACTCTGGTAGATACTAAAAAAAGAACTTAAAAAATGGAGAGACATTTCATGCTCATGAATAGAAAGACTCAATATTATCAATATATCAATTGTTTTCAACTTGATCTATAGGTTTAATGCAATCCCAATCAAAATCTCAGCAAGTTATTTTATGAATATCAGCAAACTCATTCTAAAGTTTATATGGAGCTGCAAAAGCCTCAAACAGTCGACTCAATATTGAAGGAGAAGAACAAAGTTAAAGGACTGACACTACTCAATTTCAAGACTTACTATACAGCTATAGTATTCCAGATAGTGTGGTGCTGTTGAAAAAACGGACAAATCGATAGACCAATAGACAACAAAACAGAGTCCAGAAATGGCTGAAAACTCCCCAAATTTGGGGAGAGAAATGGACATCTAGATTTTTAAGGTGAAAAAATCCCCAAATAGTTTGAACCAGAAAAGGAATACACTGAGACACAGTATAATTAAGTTGTCAAAAAGACAAAGATAGAAAAAATTTTGAAATCAGGAAGAAAAAATTGACTCACATCACATACAAGGGAAGTACCATAAGACTATCAGACAATTTCTCAGCAGAAGCTTTGCAGGCCAGGACAGAGTAGAATGATATATTCAAAGTGCTGAAGGGGGGAAAAACTGTCAACCAAGAATACTTTATCGGGCAAAGTTGTTCTTCAGAAACAAAAGAGAGATAAAGACTTCACCAAACAAACAAAAACTGGAGGCATTCAATACCACTAGACTTGACTTACAAGAAATAATAAAGATGCCAGGTACAGTGGCTCATGCCTGTAGCCCTAGCACATTGGGAGTCTGAGGTGGGAGGATCACTTGAGCTTGGGAGATCAAGGCTACAATGAGCTGTGGTCATGCCACTGCACTTCACATGGGCAACAGAGTAAGACTGTCTCAAAAATAATAGGAAAAAAATTGACCAGGTGTGGTGGCTCATGCCTGTAATCCCAGCACTTTGGGATGCTGAGGTGGGTGGATCACTTGAGGTCAGGAGTTTGAGACCAACCTGGCAACATAGTGAAACCCTGTCTCTACTAAAAATACAAAAAACTTTATCCGGGGTGGTGGCAGATGCCTGTAATCCTAGCTACTCAGGAGACTGAGACAAGAGAACTGCTTGAATCTGGGAGGCGGAGATTGCAGTGAGCTGAGATCATGCCACTGTACTCCAGTCTGGGCAACAGAGTGAGACACCATCTCTTTAAAAAAAAAAAAAAAAAAAAAAGGAAAAAAGTAATAAAGGAAGTTCTTCAAGCTGGAAAGAAAAGGATGCTAATTAAAAATGTAAAACCATGAAAGTACAAAGCTCATTAACAAAAAAAGTATAGTTAAATTCAGAATTCTGCAATATTATAATGTGCATAAACTACTTTCAACTCTAGTAAACGAGTAAAAAGACAAATGTATTTTTGAAACTATACAATAATTTGTTAATGGATACATAATATTTAAAAATTTACATTGTAACATCAATAAGTTGAAATATGTGTGGAAGGGAAGTACAGAATTTGTATATGCAATTGAAGTTGTTATCACCTTAAAATTGATTGTTATAACTATAATGTTTTATGTAGCCTTATGGTAACCACAATAAAAAAAACCTGTAGTATATACACAAAAGATTCGGAGAAAGAAATCAGAGCCTGTCACCACAAAAAGTAATCAAATTGTAAGGGAAGACAGCAAGAGAGAATGAAAGGTACAAAGGAATTACAAAACAGTCAGAAAACAATTAACAAAATGTCAATAGCAAATCCTTACCTAGCAATAATTACTTTAAATATAAATGAATTAAATTCTTCACTCAAAAGACATAGAGTAGCTAGATGGATGAAAAAAAACCCCACAAGATCCAAGTACATGCTGCCTGCAACAGACTCACTTTAGCTTTAAGAACATGCATAGACTGAAAGGTGAAAAAAGTAGAAAATAAATTCCATGCAAATGGTAACCAAAAGAAAGTAGGGTGGCTAGACTTACATTAGAAAAAAGTAGCCTTTAAATAAAAAATTGTCACCAGAGACAATAGATCATCACAGAATGTTAAATGGGTCAACTCATCAAGAATATACAACAATTATAACTATGTCTGCACTAAACATAAGAACACTTAACTATATAAAACAAATAACTAAAAGGAAAAATAAACAGCAATATAGTAACACTAGAATACTTTAATACCTCACTCTCAATGATGGATAGATCAACCACATAGGAAAATTGATAAGCAAGCGGTAGATTTGAACACCATTGTATAATCAATGGACCTAACAGACATATATAGGACATTTTATCCCACAGCAACAGAGTATACCTTTTTCTCAAGTGTGTATGGGACAGTCTCCAGGATAAATTATATGTTTCAAGAAGACTGAAATCATATCAAGTATCTTTTCTGACCACAAGGGTAGGAAACTAGAAATCAGTAACAAGAGGAAAATTAGAAAATTCACAAATCCATGGAAATTAGGCAACACGCTCCTGAACGACCAATAGGTCAAAAAGAAATCAAAAGGGAAGTTGAAATTATTATGAGATAAACAAAAGTGAAAACACAACAAACTGAAATATATGGATGCAGCAAAAGCAGTTCTAAAAGGAAAGCTTAAGCCGGGCACAGTAGCTCACGCCTGTAATCCCAGCACTTTGGGAGACGGAGGCAGGCAGATTACCTGAGGTCGGGAGTTCAAGACTGGCCTGACCAATATGGTGAAACCCCATCTCTACTAAAACTACACAATTAGTTGGGCATGGCGGCACATGCCTGTAATCCCAGCTACTCAGGAGGCTAAGGCAGGAGAATCGCTTGAATCTGGGAGGCAGAGGCGGTGATGAGCTGAGATTGCGCTGTTGCATTCCAGCCTGGGCAACAAGAGTGAAACTCCGTCTCAAAAAAATAAATACATAAAAAATAAAAATAAAAGGAAAGTTTATAGCTATAAATGCCTACATTTAAAAAGAAAGATATCAAATAAATCATCTAACTTTACACTTTAAGAAACTAGAAAAACAAGAACAAACCAAGCCCAAAGTTAGCAGAAGAAAGAAAATAATAAAGATTAGTGCTGAAATAAATAACATAAAAACAGAGAAACAATGAAAAAGATTAATAAAATGAAGAGTTAGTTTTAACAAAAATAAACAAAATTGATACATCTTTACCTAGACTAACCAAAAAAAGGGATGACTCAAATAAGTAAAAAGAACAAAAGAAAGAGGAGAAATTACAAATGATACCAAAAGAAATACAAAAAAGACCACTATGAGCAACTATATACCAATGAATTGTATAACCCAGAAGAAATGGATAAATTTTTAGAAACATGTGATCTATGGATGCTGAATCAGAATCACGAAAAAAATAGAAAGCCTGAACAGACCAATAACAAATAAGAAGATTGAATTGGTAATCAAACCTCCCAACAGGCCAAAGCCCAGGAGCGTAAGTCTTCACTGGTGAGTTCTACCAAAATTTAAAGAATACTTGATGCCAGTTTTCTTCAATTCTCTTAAAAAATTGAAGAGGAGGAAACAGTTCCAACCTCATTTTATGAGGCCAGTATTATCCCCATAACAAAGCTAAATAAAGACATTACAAGAAAAGAAAAGTACAGGTCAATATCCCTGATGAACATAGGTGCAAACAATTTTGACAAAATACTAGCAAACCAAATTCAACAGCACATTAGAAGAATCATACACGATGATCAAGTGAGATTTATCCCCGTAATGCAAGGATGCTTCAACATACACAAATCAATAAATGTGATACACCATATTAACAAAATGATGGATAAAAAGCATGATTATCTCAACACATGCATAAAAGGCATTGACAATATTCAACATATTTTTATGATAAAACCTCTCAACAAATTGATATAAAAATAATGCACCTTAACATAAAAGGCCACACGTGTAAAACTCACAGATAATATTATATACTCAACTATGAAAAACTAAAAGCTATTTCCCTTAAGTGCTCACTCTTATCCATTCTATTCAACATAGTACTGGAAGTTCTCACCAGACAAATTCGGCAAGGAAAATAAATAAAAGGCCTCCAAATCAGAAAGGAAGAAGTAAAATTATTCTGTTTACAGATAACATGATTTTACATATAGGAAATCCTAAAGACCATACCAAACAACTTTGGTATGTAAAACTAAACTAAAATTAATAAATGAATTCAGTAAAGTTGCAGGATACAAAATCAGTTGCATTTCTATACATTAATGACAAAAATATCTAAAAAATATTTAAAGAAAAGAATTCCATTTATAATAACATCAAAACATAAAATACTTAGGAATAAATTTAATTAAGGAAATAAGAGATATATGCACTGAAAACTATAATATATTGATGGAAGAAATTGATGAAGGCACAATTAAATTGAAAGATATCCCATGTTCATGGGTTGGAAGAATTAATACTGTTAAAATGCCCATACTACCCAAAGTTTTCTATAGATTCAATAGAATCCCTATCAAAATTTCAATGGCATTTTTTTTTGCAGAAATAGAAAAAACAATTTTAAAGTTCATATGGAATCACAAAAGACCCTGAGTAGCCAAAGAAATCTCAAGAAGGAACAAAACTGGAGGCATCATCACACTTCTTGCTTTCAAACTCTATTACATAGCTATAGTAGTAAAAGCAATATCTTACTGGCATAAAATCAGACACTCAGAACAATCAAAAATAAAGTTATTCCATGTTTATCCTGGAATAAATCCTGTCCATAGGCCAATGGAGTACTAGCCCAGAAATAAACTTATGCATATATGGTCAACTAATATTTGATAACGGTATCAAGAATAACAAGGGGAAAGGATGGTCTTTTCAACAAATGGTGTTGTGTTGAGAAAACTGTAATGTCCACATGTAAAAAAATGAAATTGGACCCCTATCTAATAACACTCACAAGAATTAACTCAAAATAGATTAAAGACTTAAACATAAGACCTGCAACTATAAAACTCATAGACAAAAACATAGGAAAAAAGCTTCTTGACAATGATCTTGGCAATGATTTTTGGATATGATACCAAAAGCATAGGCAACAAAAGTAAAAATAAACAAGTGGAAACACATCAAACTAAAAGTTTCTGCACAGCAAAGGAAACAACTAAGTAAAAGGCCACCTATAAAATAAAAGAAAATATCTGCAAACCATATATCCAGTAAGTGGTTAATATCTAAAATACACAAATAACTCATACAACTTGGTAAAAAAAAAAATCAAAAACCAAAAAACAAAACAAAATAACAACAATACCAATGGCCAATAGGTACATGAAAAGGTGCTCAATATCACTGATCAACAGAGAAATGCAAATCAAAACCACAATGACGTATGAGGTACTACCTCACATCTATTAATATGGCTACTATAAAAAAAGACAAGAGATACATGTGTTGATGAAGATGTGGAGAAAAGAGAACCTTGTGCACTGTTGGTGGGAATGTAAATTGGTATAGCCATTTTGAAAACAGTGTAGAGGTTTCTCAATAAATTAATAATAGAACTGTCATATGATCAAGCAATTCCACTCATGGAAATATATCCAAAGAAAATGAAATTTATATGTCAAATATAGATATCTACACTCCCATGCTCATTGCAGAATTATTCACACCAGTCAAGACAGGGAAACAACCTAAGTGTCTGTTCAGACAGATGAACGAATTTTATACATACACGATGAAATATTATTTAGTCATAAAAAAGGAATAAAATCCTATCATTTGGGGGAAATGAGAAGATGTTGATCAAAGCGTACAAATGTTCAGTTATAAGATGAATAAGTTTTGGAGATCTGATGTACAGCAGGTGACTATAGTTAACAATAGTGTATTGTAATTTGAAAATTTCTGGGTGTTGTAGATTTCAAGTGTTGTCACTACACAAACAAAAAAAATCATAATTCTGTGAAGTGATAGATGTGTTAATTAACCTGATTGTGGTAATTATCTCACATCATATGTGTATGTCAAATCATCACATTATACACCTTAAATATATACAATTTTATTTGTCAATTATACCTCAGTAAACTAGGTAAAAAAAAAAAAAACAAAAACGAAAAACAAAACAAAAAAAACACAACTGGTTACTTGTAAACCAGCAAGCACCATGACCTCATCTAGGGCAAATTAGGTACCTCTGCAGCCAGGTGATGCTGTCTTGCCGTAGAGTTCTTTGGCTTCTTCTGGATACCATGTTTCCCAGTAGATGTGATGATGGGTTGTCCTTTCCAGCCAGGTCACAAACAGCCACACTTAATGTTCCTCAAATAGTGCAAGTGCATTTTTAGCTTCAAGTCTTATTCATGCCATTTCCTCCCTATCAAGAATAGCTTTATATCAGTCAGAATCCTCGCAACAGGATCACTACATAATTTTCAGGGCCCGCTGAAAGGAGAAAATGCAGGACCTTTTGTTCAAATATATTAAGAATTCCAAGACTGTTGCAGAAGAGCATTAAACCAAGCATGGGGCCTTCCTGAGCATGGAGCCCCATGTGACTGCACAGGAAACAGATGGCACGTTCACTTGGAATTTTGAGGTGACTTTTAAGGGATAATTTACAGAGATGTGTGCAGAGCTGAGAAATCAATAATGCATATTGAAGCACCAAGACATTAGCTAGCAGCAGCAGCAAACTTTTGCCACCCCAGGCCTGAAGGCACTCAGGAGAATAAGGAGTGGCCAGAACCTCATTGAGAGCTAAAGCAATAAATAAACAGCCACCCCCAAATAGATGTAGCTATAGAGAAACAAAACTACTGCCAGAATTATGGCAACACACAGAGTAAGTGGGAAAAATAATAACCTGTTATATCTCCCTTTACACCATCAATGTCCAGGTAGTACCTATTATTGGCTGAGTCCAACCAGAAGCCAGAGGGCAAGGGAGCCCCTGGGTAATACGGTTTCTGGACAGCCTCATGGAGACGAAGAGAATAAAGAAAAATGGAGAATGAATCTGGAAGCAAACATTTTAACCAGCATGATTTTCAGCTGTTTTGCCTGGTTACACATTTTTCATTCTTTAGAAGAATTCTCATCAGCTTCAGCTACATGTTAGAATTATCTGGGGAGCTTTAAAAACTTTTATCACCTAGGTTCCAATCCTGGAGATTCTGGTTTAAATGATCTGGGGTGCGGCTTGGATATCAGGATGTCTAAAGTCTTCCCAGGTGTTTCTGATGGGCAGTCAAGGTTGAGCTTTAAAGCAGTGTTTCTCAATCTCAGCAGACTGACATTTTGGGCTAGATAATCTTTTGTTGTGGAGGGATGTCCTGCACATTGTAGAATGTGTCTTTCATCCACTAGATGCCAGTAGGTCTGGCAGTTGGGAGCAACCCCGCTTTGTGACCACCGAGAATATCTGCGGACATTGTCAAAGGTCCCCTGGGAGCAATGTTGCTTGCCCCACCCCTGTTTGAAAACCACTGCTTTAGAGCAGGTGTTCTCAAAGTGTGGTTCCTGCACTGGCAGCGTCAGCAGAGGTGAGGGTGAGAAGTTGTTAGAAATGCAAATTCTCATCCCCCATCTCAGACTTAACTGCATAGAAAACTCTGGGATGGGGCACCAGACAATTCTGATGCATGCTGAAGTTAGAACCACTGCTTTAGAGCTTGAATTGAGTTTCTATTCTTCAGAAAGAACTTTAAAAAACAAAATCTGTGTCAGCTTTTACCTGTAAACTTGTACCTTTTATTTGAACTTCTAGGGTACTATTTTCTGTATTTCTCATGTTAATAATCATATGTTTGTTACCAAATCAGTAACTTCGACACTGGGTTATTTTAGGCAAGTTTTTTCTCCTTAACGAGATTTCGTGCTCTTCAAGAACAAGGACTGCCGAGACGACATTCAGCAGACTTCGCAGCCTTGTCCTGCTTGGGGAGGGCGTAGAGGTCAGCTGGGGAAATGACTCCAGGAGAACCAACCTTAAATTCACTCATTTCCCAGGTAAGCACTTAGAAGTAAATCAGGGAAATACTTCTCAGACTTTCACGTGCAAATAAATCTGGAGATGTTAAAATTGCAGATTGTGGATCACAACATACCTTCAGTGGCAAGGCGCTTAAGTGCTCACCAGTCAGTCACTTGCACCTAGCAAGTCAGACAGTTCAACAGTCAGAGACTACAGAACAACTGAGTGGTGCTAGAGGTTATAACCTTCCTGAAAATGGCGAAGGGAGCTTCTAGAAGGACCCAAAAGGATTCATAACCTTGTTAGCCGATTTCATTCGGCAGCGAGTGGTCATCTTAATATAGTTACGTTCTTGTAGCCTTTACTGATATTAAAGGAACTTTGTTCTTTGTACCTTCTAGTACCTTTCTGTCAACCACTGAGCCCTTGTAACAACTGTCAAAGTCTATATAGCATTCTTTTGCTTTCTCTCAACTCCAATTTAGTGTTATATATTTGATTAATGCTTAATTAAATAGGTAAATAGGAGGGGGGATCATGGCAGACGGGAGGCAGGACTAGATTACAGCTCTGACGCGGACGGACAGAGCAGTGTTTGGAGATTCACATCATCAATTTTTGCTCCAGAATGACTGCAGGAATAAATCAGAAAACCTGAGAGGAAACACCCTGAAGGAATCAGAATGCTCCTGCAGGACCCAGGAGACACCCCATGTACTGTGAGTGTCCAAACTGTAGAACTGGGAAAGGGAGATCATCCACCCTCGAACATACACTGCCACTGGGGAAATGGAAGGCCTAGATTACAGAAGATTTTGACCTTACCTGGAGTTGAGTCAATTTAGAGAGCCGAGCTAAATACAGGGGTAGAGGAATCAGCAGGAAAAGCCGTGGGAACTCTGTGGGTCCCCTAGCAAGCCGTTTTTGCCTGGCCTCACAGGGGTCCTTTGGGAGGGCAGCCAGAGGTGACGGGAAAAGGCCACATGGAGAAGGAAATTTCCAGCAGAACTTTGTAACACTTTGAATTGATTGAGAAGCCTCCTGACCAGAACCTGGGGAGGGCGTGAATCCGGTGTGCAGACTCCACAGGCAGAGGAAGAAGGAACGCCGTATTTGCTTCTGCAGCTGGGACGAGGCCCTGCTCACCCACTGCCTGGAAACAGACTTGATGTTGTTGCAGGGAGAATGGTGGGAGTGAGACTGGCCTTTCGGATTGTGTGGGAGCTGGGTGAGGCCTGTGACTGCTGGCTTTCCTCTACTTCCCTAACAACCTTCATGACACAGTAAAGACAGTTGTAATCCTTCTAGGACCACAACTGCATTGACCTGGGAACCTCACCCCCATCCCCAACAGCAGCCTCAGCAAGACCCACCTAAGGAGAGTGTGAGCTCAGACATACCTAGCCCTACCTCTACCCAGTGGTCCTTCCCTACCCACCAAAGACAAAGGGCATATACTCTTGGGAGTTCTAGGGCCCTGTCCACCACCTGTTCCTCCCCATACTACCACAGCTGATGCTTTCTGGAAAGTGCCATCTCCTGGCAGTACGCCAACCAGCACAAAAATAGTGCATTAAACCACCAAAGCTAAGAACACTCACAGAGTCCATTTCACCCCCCTGCCACTTCCATCAGAACAGGTGCAGTTATCCATGGATGAGAGACCCACAGACAGTTCACATCACAGGACTCTGTGTAGACAACCCCCAGTACCAGCCTAGAGCCTGGTAAACTTGCTGGGTGGCTAGATCCAAAAGCAAGAAAACGATCACTACAGCTTGGCTCTCAGAAAGACACATCCATAGGAAAAGGGGGAGACTACTACATCAGGAGAACACCCTGTGGGGCAAAATAATCTGAACAACAGCCTCCAGCCTTAGACCTTTCATCTGACAGAAACTACCCAAATGAGAAGAAACCAGAAAACCAACTCTGGTAACATGACAAACGAGGTTCTTTAACATCCCCCAAAATCACACTAGCTCACCAGCAATGAACCCAAACCAAAAAGAAATCCCTGATTTACCTGAAAAAGAATTTAAGAGGTTAGTTATTAAGCTAATCAGGGAGGGACCAGAGAAAGGCTAAGCCCAATGCAAGGAAATCCAAACAATGATACAAGAAGTGAAGGGAGAAATATTCAAGGAAATAGATGGAATAAATAAAAAACGTTCAAAACTTCAGAAAATAATGGACACACTTATAAAAATGCAAAATTCTCTGGAAAGTCTCAGCAAAAGCATTGAACAAGTAGAATAAAGAAATTCAGAGCTTGAAGACAAGGTTTTCAAATTAACACAATCTAACAAAGACAAAGAGAAAAGAGTAAGAAAATGTGAAAGAAGCTTCCAAGAAGTATGGGATTATGTTAAACAACCAAACCTAAGAATAATTGGTGTTCCTGAGGAAGAATAGAAATCTAAAAGTTTGGAAAATATATTTGGGGGAATAATTGAGGAAAACTTCCCCAGCCTTGCTAGAGACCTAGATAGCCAAATACAAGAAGCACAAAAATACCTGGGAAATTCATCACAAAAAGATCATCATGTAGGCACATTGTTCTCAGGTTATCTAAAGTTAAGACAAAGGAACGAATCGTAAGAACTGTGAGACAAAAGCACCAGGTAACCTATAAAGGAAAGCCTATAAGATCAACAGCAGATTTCTCAGCAGAAATCCTACAAGCTAGAAGGGATTGGGGTCCTATCTTCAGCCTCCTCAAACAAAACAATTATCAGTCAAGAATTTTGCATCCAGTGAAACTAAGCTTCATATATGAAGGAAAGACACAGTCTTTTTCAGACAAACAAATGCTTAGAGAGTTCACCACTAACAAGCCACCGCTACAAAGACTGCTAAAAGGAACTCTAAACCATGAAACAAATCCTGGAAACACATCAAAACAGAACCTCTTTAAAGCATAAATCTCACAGGACCTATAAAACAAAAATACAATTTAAAAAACAAAAACAGGCCGGCTGCGGAGGCTCATGCTTATAATCCCAGCACTTTGGGAGGCTGAGGCGGGAGGATCATGAGGTCAGGAGATCAAAACCATCCTGGCTAACATGGTGAAACCCCATCTCTAATAAAAATACAAAAAAAAGAAAAAGAAAAAGAAAAAAAATTAGCCGGGTGTGGTGGTGGGCACCTGTAGTCCCAGCTACTTGGGAGGCTGAAGCAGGAGAATGGCATGGACCTGGGAGGCAGAGCTTGCAGTGAGCTGAGATAGAGCCACTGCACTCTAACCTGGGTGACAGAGTGAGACTCCATCTCAAAAAAACAAAAAAACAAACAAAACAAAGCAACAACAACAACAACAAAAACCAAAACTAAGGTATACAAGCAACAAATAGCATGATGAATGAAATGGTACCTCACGTCTCAATACTAACATTGAATGTAAATGGCCTAAATGCTCCACTTAAAATACATGGAATTACAGAATGGATAAGAATTCAACAACCATCTGCTGCTTTTGGGAGACTCACCTAACACATAAGGACTAGCACAAACTTAAGGTAAAGTGGTGGAAAAAGACATATCATGCAAATGGGCACCAAAAGTGAGCAGGAGTAGCTATTCTTATATCAGACAAAACAAACTTTAAAGCAACAGCAGTTAAAAAAGACAAAAAGGGATGTTGTGTAATGATAAAGGCCTTGTCCAAAAGGAAAATATCACAATCCTAAACACATATGCACCTAACACTGGAGCTCCCAAATTTATAAAACAATTACTAACAGACTGAAGAAATGAGATAGACAGCAACACAATAATAGTGGGGGACTTCAATACTTCACTGACAGCACTAGACAGGTTATCAAGACAGAAAGTCAACAAAAGAAACAATGGATTTAAACTATACCCTGGAACAAATGCACTTAACAGATGTATACAGAACATTCCATCTAACAACTCCAGAATATACATTCTATTCAACAGTGCATGAAACTTTCCCCAGGATAGACCATATGATAGGCCACAAAACAAGCCTCAATAAATGTAAGAAAATTGAAATTACATCAAGCACTCTCTCAGACCACAGTAGAACAAAACTGAAAATCAACCCCAGAAAGAATCTCTAAAACCATGCAAATACATGGAAATTAAATAACCTGCTCCTGAATGATCATTGGGTCAAAAATGAAATCAAGATGGAAATTTAAAAATTCTTTGAACTGAACCACAATAGTGGCACAACCTATCAAAATCTCTGGGACACAGCAAAGGCAGTGCTAAAAGGAAAGTTCATAGCCCTAAACGCCTACATCAAAAAATCTGAAAGAGCACCAACAGACAATCTAAGGTCACACCTCAAGCAACTAGAGAAACAAGAACAAGCCAAACCCAAACCCAGCAGAAGAAAGAAAATAACCAAGATCAGAGCAGAATTAAATGAAATTCAAACAAACAAACAAGCCAACAACAACAACAAAAAATACAAAAAATAAATAAAACAAAAAGCTGGTTCTTTGAAAAGACAAATAAAATTGATAGACCATTAGCAAGATTAACCAATAAGAGTGAAAATCCAAATAAGCTCAATGAGAAATGAAATGGAGATACCACAACTGACACCACAGAAATGCAAAAGATTATTCAAAGCTGCTATGGACACCTTTATGTGCATAAGCTAGAAAACCTAAAAGAGATGGATAAAGTTCTGGAAAGATACAACCTTCCTAGCTTAAATGAGGAAGAATTAGATACCCCAAACATACTGATAACAAGCAATGAGATTGAAATAGTGATTTAAAAATTACCAACAACAAAAGGTCCAGGACCACATGGATTCACAGAAGCATTCTACCAAACATTCAAAGAAGAATTGATATCAATTCTATTGACAGTATTCCACAAGCTAGAGAAAGAGGGAACCCTCCCTAAATCATTCTATGAAGCCAGTATCCCCCTAATACCAAAACCAGGAAAGGACATAACCAAAAAAGAAAACTACAGAACAATATCCCTGATGAACATAGATGCTAAAATCCTTAACCAAATACTAGCTAACGGAATCCAACAACATATCAAAAAGATAATTCAGCATGATCAAGTGGGTTTCACACCAGGGATGCAGGGATGGTTTAACATACACAAGTCAATAAATGTGATACACCACATAAACAGAGTTAAAAACAAAAATCATATGACCATCTCAATAGATGCAGATAAAGAATTCGACAAAATCCAGCATCCTCTCAGCAAAATTGGCATACAAGGGACATACCTTAATGTGATAAAAGCCATCTATAACAAACCCACAGCCAACATAATACTGAATGGAGAAAACTTCAAAGCATTCCCTCTGAGAACTGGAGCAAGACGAGGATGCCCACTCTCACCGCTCCTCTTCAACATAGTACTGGAAGACCTAGCCAGAGCAATCAGATAAGAAAAAGAAATAAAAGGCATCCAAACTGGTAAAGAGGAAGTCAAATTTTTGCTGTTTGCTGATGATATGATTGTTTACCTAGAAAACCCTAAAGACTCCTACAGAAAGCTGCTAGAACTGATAAAGGAATTCAGCAAAGTTTCCAGATACAAAATTAATGTACACAAATCAGTAGCTCTTCTATACACCAATAATGACCAAGCTGAGAATCAAATAAATAACTCAACGTCTTTTACAATAGCTGCAAAAAATAAAATAAAATAAAATTCTTAGGAACATACCTAACCAAGGAGGTGAAAGACCTCTACAAGGAAAACTATAAAACACTGCTGAAAGAAATCATAGATGACACAAACAAATGGAAACACATCCCATACTCATGGATGAGTAAAATCAATATTGTGAAAATGACCATACTGCCCAAAGCAATCTACAAATTCAACACAATTCCTATGAAAATACCACCATCATTCTTCATAGAATTAGAAAAAGCAATTCTAAAATTCATATGGAACCAAAAAAGAGCCCACATAGCCAAAGCAAGACAACAAAAAGAACAAATCTGGAGGCATCACATTACCTGATTTCAAACTATATGTAAGGCCATAGTCACCAAAACAGCATGGTATTGGTATAAAAATAGGCACATAGGCCGGGTGTGGTGGCTCCTGCCTGTAATCTCAGCACTCTGGGAGGCCAAGGCTGGCAGATCACTAGGTCAGTAGTTCGAGACCAGCTTGACCAACATGGTGAAATCCCGTCTCTAATAAAAATACAAAAATTAGCCAGGCATGGTAGCACACACCTGTAATCCCAGTTACTCAGGAGCCTGAGGCAGGAGAATCGCTTGAACCTGGGAGGCGGAGGTTTCAGTGAGCAGAGATCGTGCCGCTGCACTCCAGCCTGGGTGACAGAGTGAGACTCCGTCTCAAAAACAGACAAACAAACAAACAAACAAACAGCATATAGATCAATGGAACAGAATAGAGAACCGAGAAATAAACCCAAATACAGCCAACCAATCTTCGACAAAGCAAACAAAAACATAAAGTGGGAAAGGACACCCTTTTCAACAAATGTTACTGGGATAATTGGCTAGTCACGTGTAGGAGAATGAAACTGGATCCTCATCTCTCACCTTATACCAAAATCAACTCAAGGTTGATTAAGGACTTAAATCTAAGACCTGAAGCTATAAAAATTCTAGAAGATAACATTGGAAAAACCCTTCTAGATACTAGCCTAGACAAGGAGTTCATGACCAATAACCCAAAAGCCAATGCATTAAAAACAGATAAATTGCTGAGAGCTAATTAAACTAAAGAGCTTTTGCATGGCAATAGGAACAGTCAGCAGAGTAAACAGATAACCCACAGAGTAGGAAAAAATCTTCACAATCTATACATCTGACAAAGGACTAATATCCAGAATCTGCAATGAACTCAAGCAAATCAACAAGAAAAAAACAAAAATCCCATCAAAAAGTGGGCTAAGGACACGAATAGACAATTCTCGAAAGAAGATACACAAATGGCCAACAAACATATGAAAAGATGCTCGACATCACTAACAATCAAGGAAATGCAAATCAAAACCACAGTGCGATACCACCTTCCTCCTGCAAGAATGACCACAACCAAAAAAATTAAAAAAAAATAGTAGATGTTGGTGGGGATTTGGTGAACAGGGAACACTTCTACACTGCTGGTGGGAATGTAAACTAGTACAACCAGTATGGAAAACAGTGTGGAGATTTTTTAAAGAACTGAAAGTGGAACTACCATTTGATCCAGCATTCCCACTACTGGGTATCTACCCAGAGGAAAAGAAGTCATAAACAAAAAACATACTTGCACATGCATGTTTTTAGTGGCACAATTCACAATTGCAAAAACATGGAACCAACCCAAATGCTCATCAATCAACGAGTGGATAAAGGAACTGTGGTATATACATATGATGGAATACTATTCAGCCACGAAAAGGAATGAATTAATGGCCTTTGCAGTGACCTGGATGAGATTGGAGACTATTATTCTAAGTGAAGTAACTCAGGAATGGAAAATCAAACATCATATGTTCTCACTCATAAGTGGGAGCTAAGCTATGAGAATGTAAAGGCATAAGAATGATACAATGGGCTTTGGGGACTCAAGGGGAAAAGGTGGGAAGGAAGTGAAGGATAAAAGACTACAAATAGGGTCCAGTGTATGCTGCTGGGGTGATGGGTGCACTAAAATCTCACAAATCACCACTTATTCATGTAACCAAACACCACCTGTTCCCTAACAACCTAAGGAAATAAAAAAAATATTAACAACAAAAAAAGTAAAGTAACTACATTAAATTAAAAAAATAAATAAATAAAATAAGGCTGGCCACAGTGGTTCATGCTTGTAATCCCAGCACTTTGGGAATCCTGAGGTTGGCAGATCACTTGAGGTCAGGAATTTGAAACCAGCCTGGCCAACATGGGAAATCCTGTCTCTACTAAAAATACAAAAATTATCTGGGCATGGTGGGAGGTGCCTATAAACTCAGCTACTTGGGAGGCTAAGGCAGGAGAATAACTTGAACCTGGGAGGCAGAGGTTGCAGTGAGGTGGGGTCGCTCTATTGCACTCCAACCTGGGTGACAGAGCGAGATTCTGTCTCAAAAAAAAAAAAAAAAAAAAAAGAAAAAAGAAAAAAAGAAAAGTGAGGTGAATAAATGAATGAGTAAATGAATGAAGCCTTCATTGACCTTTTGGATTTTATACCTCCAGATAAACCCAGTTAATGTGGTCCCTAACCAGATTGTGGGCACTTGTATAAACTGAACTTCCATTTCATTTACCACACCTCCATCCCTCAAATCCAGTCAAAGAGGGTAGATGTGCAAACCCCCAAGCAAACTTTGGGCTATTAACACCAGCAAGTGAACTCTACAACCTTACTTCTAATTTGTAACATCTTCATGACATTTCCAAGGTACAAAGACAGAACTAGGATTCCCTGCCTTGTAAAAATGTGAAAAATCTCTATCATTGAAATACTGACAGATTTTGCGACTAAATCATACCTCCCAGTTTCTTAAAAAAAAATTGGAGTACTAGTTTCTGTTCCTTTCTTTGGTATCTTTGCCAAAGCTTAGAATGTTAGAATCCTAACATTCAGAAAGGTTTTTTTTTTTCTGTATTTTTACCTAATACTTTTTTCTGCAGTTAAGGTCCATTTCTACTTATTATGGCCTTTGGACACATGTGGAAAATTTGACCCATACATAAGTATTTCATGTGTTTCAAACTTTACTGCATTAGAACAATCTGAAATTTTATTTGGCTAAAATAAATAATCCTTACTAAAATCCGTTTTTCTTTTCTTCCCTTTTCCTTGTTGGCAATTCAATCAAAATAATGAATAAGGGGGAAAATCTGTACCTCTAGAGATCATTGAACAGAGAACAATAAGCTGCCTAGGGTTTATAACTAACCAGGGCATGTGTTAGGCCATCCTATCAAGTGTTGCTGGGAAAACATTATCTGGGAAGACTTCATGAGAAGAAGACGACTTCCAAATAAGGCTCAAGTTCCTAATGGAAAAGTTAAATATGATGTTTTTAATAGTTGGCAGAGTACCCCAACACAATACATTACTATTTCAGACTTCTCATGAGTTATGTCCTATTACAAAGATAATGGAAGAGATGCGTGCTTACAGCTTTATTAACAACCTCATGATTTGTGTCTATTGTGCCAAAGACTTACCACAACTTAATCTCTCAGGGAACCATAATGCCACAGGGACAGAGTCTAATGTAGGCTCATATCTTCAGACAGAGCTACAACTAAACCATTCTTCCCGATTTTTTTTTCTAAAAATTGGAGGACTGTTTCCTGTACCTTCCTTGGGTATTCCATTACCAATGTTAAAAACCCTAAAACTCAGAATTTTTTTAAAAAAATTTTCACCTGAAGCTCTTTTTTCTGCAGTTAAATTCAGCTGCTACTTATTTTGGCCTTAATAGAGATACAGAAAATTTGATCTTCACATGAGCACTTTATGCATATGAAACCTTACTATATTAGGACAATCTGAAATTTTATTTGGCTAAGATAAATAGTCCTAATTCTGTTTACTTCTCCTCAAATACCCTATTACTTAAGCCTCAAATCATCTTTATTATATCCTTTTAGGCCTCTCTAATATTTCCATGTCCTTCTAAGTTGTGCTTCTAAAACTTAAGTACAATTGTTTATTAAGGGCTCATGCAATGCCCAGGAGAAGGAGATGGTTTGTATTCTTAAGATTCTTGTATGTTTCCCTTTTACTTAGACAACTCAGAAGCAACCTGATTTTTGTCTTCCCATTAGGAACTCTTGCTTGAAATAACCCTTGTTTAAAACTGGGCATTAATTTCCAGTTAAAAATGTCAGACCGAGCACAGACATCTACCTCCTCTTTCCTTAAAAGATGCCTTTGAAATGACAACAAATATTTTCTTTTAATGAAAGCAGAACAATGCTGAAAAACATGTGTTTGTCAAAAATGTTAAAGAATTCCTAGAATACAGAAAACATATGTGACCCAATAGACAGAGACAGAGCAGAGGAAACCATAGCCCAAGATAACAAGAATACGTATGGGATGCTCTCAGGAGTCCCAGGAAAGCTCCATGTTCAAAATCACTAAAGGCAAAGGGTAAGGGTGGCTAGTTCCAGGTTATTTCTTTAAAAGAGCATCCCTACCCACTCCCACCGTAAGTGGCCAGCAATGGGAATTTTTGTCCTTGGGCTAAAGCCAGAAAATTACACTTTAAAGGAAATGGGTGATTTTTGCCCAAAGCTTTGTAGTTAGGGTTTTAGGAGCTGAGAAGGAATCAGAACAGAGGCTGAGTATTTCCAAAATATACAACAGATATGGAGAGGCTCTGCTTCTACGTCATCACCATCCCCACTCTGGCTGATGGAGGAGCCACCACATGGAACATTGTCATCTGATGTGGCATATGTAAAAAGGAGAGTTCTAGAGGCCTTGGAATAAAAATTTTACATGTGGAAACTTAAAAAGTTGATCTCAGGCTGGGCGTGGTGGCTCATACCTGTAATCCCAGTACTTTGGGAGGCTGATGTGGGTGGATCACCTGAGGTTGGGAGTTCGAGACCAGCCTGACCAACATGGAGAAACCCTGTCTCTACTAAAAATACAAAATTAGCCGGGTGTGGTTGGTGCATGCCTGTAATTCCAGCTACTCGGGAGGCTGAGGCAGGAGAATCACTTGAACCCAGGAGGCAAAGGATGTCGTGAGCCGAGATCATGCCATTGCACGCCAGCTTGGGCAACAAGAGCGAAACTCTGTGTCAAAAAAAAAAAAAAATTGATCTCATAGAAGTAGAGAGTAGAATAGTTGCTACTAGAGACTATAAGGGTTGGTTGGGTGGAGACAGTCAGAGGTTGGTTAACAGATACGAAAGTATAGCTAGATGGGAGAAAAAGTTCTAGTGTCCTATAACACTATACAGGAACTATAATTAACAATTTAGTGTACATTTCCAAATAGCTAGAAGAGTGGATTTTGAATGTTCCCAACACAAAGACATGATAAATGTCTGAGGTGATGGAAATGCTGATTAACCTGACTTCAGCATTACACATTGTATGCATATATCAAACTATCACACTGTGTCTCATAGAGGTACAATTATTATGTGTCAATTAAAAATAATTTTTAAAATCTGAGTTATGGATACTGTCTTAAAAAAAGAAAACAGAAAAAAAGCAACACATACATACATACAATTTTGCAAACCACTTCAAGCGACTGGCCTGTAAAACTTATCCACAGAGCTCTGGCAGCACAGGCCCAGGTTAGGAACTTTAGAATGGTCTTACTTGGAATCTGTTTGGACCTCATGATGCTGACACCTGCGGCTTAAGAGCTGGAGTGGGCACATGGATGGGGCAAGACAGTCCACGCTTTTGCTTTTTGGAGCAGGAATGTAGTCTCTAATTCTGCCTCTAACATTGGAGCGGTTCTCTAGGACCTCCTCATGTGAGTGAGGAAATGCAAAGAACCAAAGGCAGCCTGATAGATGTGTGTGGTAGGGTGTGGTTCCACAGGAAACAAGTATCCTCTGATCCAGTGGCCACTGTGCTGTGAATTCTTGACTTTTGTATAGCACATGGCAATTCACAGAGCACTTTTATAAACACTGTCTCATTGAACTCAGGAATATCACTAGAATCATGAGGTCAGGAGCAGCAGTCTCTTTTTATGAGGTAGAGCAGTGAAGCCTCGGAAGGGTTAAATGACTTGTTGAAGGTCGTCCAACCAGTTAGTGACAGGGTTGAGACTAGGTTTTCTGACCATAATCAAACAATTTTTCCACTTTACCCACCCCCACCAACCCCCCGCCCAGGCTAAACTTCTGTGTGAGTAAAATGTGGAATATGATTTTGGACTCTAGAAAAAGCCTCCTTTCTCTAACAGCACACAAAGACTTTCTCTTCACAAGCAGAGGGAAGGTTCAAAATGCAAAATAAATTTATTATCACCAGGAAGACTTGCTATCAGCTATTTAAGAACAGGGGCTGGAGGCAATAGGGCCTGTCCTGTGTGGTGGTCTGTAGGGAGCCTATGTGGGGCACTGGATGACCAAGAAAAAATATGGAGATTAAGCAGATTCCCCAGCACAGCTGTTGGGCCCCTACTTCCCAGCATGGCCTAGAGCTGGCCCTAAGAACATTAAAGAACAGTAGGAGATTTGCGAGAGAAGAAACGGTACAAATAACTTGTTTTGTAGAGGCCTAGCTATTACCTCAGCTGTGTATCTCCTAGTCCAGCCCCAGGGCTGGCAGAGAGTAGGTGCTCAGGAACTGTGTGTGCTAAGTGGAGGAAATGCAAATGGAAAACCGGCCCATGGAGGATCAAGATGAATAACTATCTATGAGACATTCTGAGACTGTCAAAAATGGCTTTTCTACCAGTGACATTGTCAACTGGCATAGCATTGGTTAGAAGGCAGTATTGGAACTCAGAAAACTGGGGTAGACAAAGAACTGAATATAGTTCTTCGGTTATTTGGGAGTGAGGGGGTCACATACTGGCAGGTGGTGAACCCAGTGACCCAGGAGACCTCTTTTGTTTGTGATTCCCCTATGGTTAAATAACAAACTGCTTTTCCCAGTTTGGTAATTCAGTGGTTCCTTTCCATAATAGGAAAAAAATGAAAGTAACTAACCATCAACGAAGACCTTGAATTCCCTCGGCTGAGAGAAGAGACTATTGCATATAAGTCATAAAAAACTTAAAGTTCTCCTGCTACAGCAAAGAGGGAGAGACACGGCTGTGCTAAAGATCTAGCTCATGCTTTCTTGTTGTATGAAGAAGACCATGATGGCAGCTAACTTTCAAGACCTCCAGTATGAATCAGTGGCATGACCACTGTGCTTCCCGAGGTAGACCCTGGAAGAAGCACAGAGAAGAGGGTCTGGTGGGGAAATCTTACCTCCAGGATTTAACCCTCCTCCATTTCTCATAGCATAGTTGACTAACCCCAGTCTAGCCCAGGGTTTCCCAAACCAAAGTCATTTCTTTATAATGGTCACAATTTTTGTCTTATCCAAGTACCAGCTGTATTTGTATTTCTTTGATATTTTCCTATAAATTCATCTACATTTTTAAACCTAATGCTAGAGCTTAACACCAACTGCTTGTTCAGTATACAAGCAATTATTTTTCTAGAAACAACAAAATAGCTTCAGTTTTTTGTGTGTTTTGTGGCCTGAAAGTACATTTTTTTATGATGATTTTTCTTTGGATATTAGGTTCTTGGGGAATGACATCACTTAAAACAGAAACTGGGGAAATACTTTGTACAAGCTTTTAAAATGTGGTTAAAAGTTGGGAAAAAACAGATTCTTCCAATCAATGATAGTTTTGGAAGAAAGTGGTGTACCCAGAAACCTTCTCTCTCTCAGTCCTGGTTGTGCAAGTAGGGAAGGAGGTGACTTTCATTCAGAAAATGAAATACAATAAGAATGATGTAAATTTGCTCAAAATAATGACAAGGAAAAGAAAATATTTCTTAAAGGCAAAATCGACAGCAAGGCAATTTGTATTCACTACAGAAAGCTTGCCCAAAGTGAAACTTCAGCTATTTCAGAATTCTTAGTGAAGATTAAATCTCTCTAATTTATTCCTACTCAGGGGAATCACAAGATGTGGAATTTACAGGTTTCTAACCTAAATGGTCTTTTGCAGCTGGAAAGACATCCCTAAAGAATAAGGAAAAGACTGGCTTCACTGGCCTCTCAGGGAATGGCATGGTTTTGGACTATTTAAATCAGCAAATGTGTTGCTTTCTTACCAAGTTCAGAGTCTGCATTTTGTAAACCCGGGAGCACAAAGGTAAAAGATAGAAGTCCTACTCTGCATGAGTTGTAATTGAGTGAAAGGAAAACAAGCAAACAAAAAATTGCAGTACATTGCAAGTAATCAAGGCAGTAAGAACTGACACTTACTTAGTGATCATCATATGATACACATTAACCTACCAAATCCTCGTAAAGATACACTTCGCATATGGAGAAACGGAGGCACAAAACAATCAAGTCATTCATCAAGGTGGCAAAGTTTGTAAGTGGCAGAACCAGAAATCAAATTGAGAGTGGTTCCAGGGCCTGAGGCATCACAGGTTGGGGAATCTTCAAAGAAAGTGATGTGAAGATGGAGAGGCGCTTACCAGGCATATGGAGATCAAGGGGTGAGAAGCTGAGATACGACACTCCAGTCCTAGAAAACAGAGTGTATGAAACATCTCTGAAATGACAATATAAATATGATGAGTTGCTAGATGTGCTTCAAAGTGAATTATGAGGCACAGTTCCCACCTTCATTACACATTTATTAAGCATCTGTTATGTGCCAGGAATTATTCTCCACACTAGGAATATAGCCATAAAAAGGACACCATCCCTCTCCTACGCCAGAAGGGTCATTATATGTGATTTGAAAACCCATTGAGTTTGGATAAATTGTTCCAGTGGGGTGGCATAAACTCTTAACCTCATAAAACTTAATTAGAACCGGGAAATCTGTCAAATTTGGGGGTTTGGTTTTACACCTCGATAAAAACAAACAAACAAACAAGCATCAACAACCAAGATTCCTCATCCTTTCCCCACTGGCAAAACACTTTTATTTTCCATAAATGCTTTAATCGGTTTGGAGTGTTGGTTTAAACATTTAGAGTGTATTTGAGAGCTTTAAGTATCAAATAGACTTTTAAAGTGGCTTTTCCTGTTAACACAATGTTTCTTGTAACCAGTGAGTTGTGCCAAAACTCACTGTATAGAAGTAATACTGTCAGGTGGGGTTGTATTTTGGCAGTAATGCATCAACCTTTTGGATGTCACTAAATTTTTTCTAAGTGTTCAGTTCACATTTTGTCTTTGTGCACAACTTCCAGAGCATCACTTTGCCATCTTGTAAATCGGTTTGCATTATTCGTGATAATGCTTACCCTTTATTATAATTACCACAAGTCATGGGAAGGTTCAACTGTTTCATTAGTTGACTAAGAGCAACAAAGTCTAAAGTTTCATTGAAATCAGATGTAATGCTTGTGTTCCAAGGTCAGCTGGAAACGAATAGGAATAATTTAAGCCACGATATCCCAACTGAGGCTGAGCCACGCTAATCATTCTGCAGATCATACTAGAGTGATTCTGAAGGAAAAAATCACATCCCATTTCTTCCTCATTAGGTATACTGAAGACCAACTTTGTAGGAGGAAAGGATTAATCTATAGCAGGGTGGTCACAGTTCATGCCTGGAGAACCACTCACAGGTAACCCTCGGCAGCCAGGAGCCACAACCAAGTGGGTCTTAGGGGACTAAAGAGGTAATTCCCCTTTCTCCTTCTTTTTTTTTTTTTTCCTTTAAGTTGTCTCTTCCCTCTCCCATAACCTAGGAAGTGTGAAACCAGGGGATTCTGAGAATGTCTAGAGTCCCTTGGAAAATTCTCTCATCCACCACCTTCCAAAGCTGTAAATGTCAGGAAGCTTTGAGAAAGAGGAAGTAAAGTCTTTCCATTCCTGCAAGACAGTCAACTGAAAAGCTCCCTGTGATACCCAGTGGCCTTTTGTCTAAAAAATTCTAGCCCTTTACCTGTAGTCATTATTTTTATTTGATAAAGTCATAAGGGACTTGCCTGCTTCACCTTGAGTGAAGGAGCCTGTCTCAGTCTGCTTTGTGCAGCTGTAACAGAATGCAACAAACTAGGAAATTTATTAAAAACAGAAATTTATTTCTCACAATTCTGGAGGCTGGGAAGTCCAAGATCAAGGGGCCATATCTGGTGAGAGTCTTCCTGTAGGATCATAACATGGCAAAGGGCATCCTATGGGTGAGAGATAAAAGGGGGCTGAACTTCTCTTTTTGTAACAAATCCATTCCCGAGATAACAAACTCACTCCTGCAATTATAGCATTAATCCATTCATAAGGATAGGGTCCTCATGACTTAAACACCTCTCGGAAGTCCCACCTCCCAGTACTGCTGCATTGGGGATCGAGTTTCCAACACATGAAGTTTGGGAGATGTATTCAAACCACAGCAGAGCGTCTTCTCTCTTCAAGGTTTTGTCAGATACTTCCCAGGGGTGCCTTTTTTCTTCTGTAAATAAAATCAAGCTGGGAAGACTGCTTCTATGAACTGCAAACTTAAAGAAGAAAAAGAAAGTATGTCTAGGCAAAATACATGTAGAATACATATAGTCATCATCTGCCTAATCGTGGCATTTTAAACAAAGATGGAAGAGAAAATAATTTTATAGGCTATTGGAAATCCTGAATCTGTTAGTCCACAAAGTGAACACAAGCTTATAAAACTGGAAATTCCCGGGAGACCACGTTACTGCCCCCACCATACGAACTCCATTTTCTCCATTTGCTTTGAAGGAAGGAGGGTGGGAGTGGGGGAAACAAGAATTCCAAGTAATATATTTTTCTGCTTTTGGAATACATAAAGGTTCTACACAGACCTCTAAGTAACAACAGTTTTCGGGAATGTTGAAGAGGGGACATAATTGTTGACACAGAGGATGCCAGACCAGGGATCAAAGAGTTGCCTCCGGCTATAGGAAACTTAGAAGCTGCTGGGCTGCGCTTCCTTAACCTCCACACTGCTATTCACACCAAACTTGGGCACTTACCAGAATCTCTCCTCTCTCCGTCCCTTTTCTTTGCTTTCTAATTCCCTTTGAATCTTAATCCCTATAGTTATTTACGCTTTGCAAAATGCATTCGCAAATTATGATGAAAGTGAAATTTCATCTGAAATTGCTGAAAGTAGTCTGTTTTGCCCTACAAATGGGTATTTAGTACAATTTAATATACTGCCTCATTTTATCACCTTGATACCCTTTTTGCAGAGAGAGCCTGTTAACTGTGGTGAGACTCAGCCCCAGAGTTCACGTAACAAAAGAAGTGGCTGACTTGGAACTTGAACCTGGTTGTCTGACTCTAAATCCAGTATCTTTTCTCCCTGCACTGCTGCTTCCTGCTCCTTGGGCTGACCCTGCAAGAGAAGAAGAAGAAGAAAGGAAGATGTGTCTAGGTTCTGGGTTCTTCACTGCGGATTTGAACCATCTTTGCAGGTCCCAGGCAATCTTCTCCAGGCAATCTCTCCTCCAGTGCTCAAGATATCAAATACATAAAAATGCACCCACATTTCATATTACCTATAATTTTTATAAATTTTAAAAATTGATGCTTATAATTCTGTATTTAAAACTATTTGGCTATGAATAACACCTAACTTATAACTGACTGATTTCTTGATTACTTACAAAATGATGAAATCTAGCCTACAAATTGCTTTCAGATATATTGAAAATTTCATGAATTCTAAATTTAACACTCAATGAATTTGGCAAGGGATTACATTTTGGAGATATTTAATTAAACATTTATTAATTTTAGTTTTGCCGTTTTTGCATTTAGAATAAATGCTTTTTTTTTTTTTGTAATTTCAGCTTTTAAACTGTTTTTTAGGTCCTCAGAAATCTCATAGGCCACAGATGTTATGCATTTTATGCCCAATGTGTAAAACAGCCTGACAAAGTCCACTGGCTCCAGCGAGCATGGCCATTCATTCATTGCCCATTTTATGTGCACTATATATGGAGGAAGACATGGTCTTTCCCATCAGACCCAAGGCAAAGGCTTTGAAAAGTTATTGTCACTAAGAAGCATCCCTGACACTACTAATAAATGTACTATTAGAGCGTCTGCTGATCCTGCACCAATTTAAGCCAGCAAAACCTTGAGAAATTAGAATTTTTGGGTCTTCTATAAAGGAATTTGGGGTGTCTCATAGTTAACCAGAAAGCATGTTTCCTTCAGTCCTTCTTGTTTTGGCTTACTCTCTAGCCCTAGTGAATAGCATATGTGGAACAAAATGAGATCTTTCATGATGACGATTATCACGAATGGGCTCTGAAGGTGCATTCATTTGGAATGACCCAGAAATAGTTTCTGGACATTGATTTTCTTCTTTAAAACAAAATTTCTGCTTAAGACTATTTTTATGGCCTTGAATTTTTTGTGGCAAAAGTGGAGTGCAGCAAAAATTCCCAGTTACCTTTGCTAGTCAGTGTTTTTGCGATGTGACAATACAAAAAGTCAAATGAAGCATTTAATCAATGTAATAGATTATTAGCTGTCTGCTCTGAAACATTATCTTACTCGAAAAATTTGAGGAAAAAATCCTTTAACTTCATGGGTAGCATTTTATTCTGCACCTAATATTGTAGGCTCTTATCATTCCCTATATCACTACTTCTAACATCTTCAATAGGAGAGATATTTTTCTTTTATATTAGGGAAAAAGACGTTTCCTCAAACATTTATCACGATGCTGATAGACTTAGCAACTACTCTAAGCTCCACACTTCATTAAGAAAAGAAGTCTCAGTATTTCTGGTCTATAAAGAAGAATGATGATGACACTCTCCTTGCTTTGATTCACTCGTTGACTCATTCTGTACACATATTTATTCATTTAGCAAATGTTTATTGAACATCTACTCTGTTAGGTACTAGCAAGGCACAGTATTAAAAACTGAAAATGTCCTCACTTAGAATTTAGCATTTTATCATTAATATCTCAAAACACACACACACACACACACACACACACACACACACACACCCCAACAATATCCAACGGGATGGTGTAAAAGTCCCAGTACCACTATTTTTTGTTTCTGGGAGTTTAGTTCAATAAATGCTATTTATGTGCAAGGCCCTACATTGGGTGCTATGTATGAACATTTCTTGATTCATTTCTTCAACAATAATTCACAGAATGTCAACAATTTGCCAACACTTTGCTAGTTGCTGGAGCTACAGAGGTTAACAAGGAGTCCCTCCTCTCAAAGTGTCTCCCCTTTCTTATAGGGTCAGCAGACATACACAGGAACATACACAAACCATATAATAGATGTTACAATGGAACCCGCATTCCAAACAGAGTGGGAACACAGCCAGGGAAGGCTTCTCAGATGAGCTTTGTAAGACATTTTGTTATCCAGACCCACCAAGGATGCATGTGCAGCATCCCTAAGGGGAATTGTTTATATCGTAGACATCATTAATCAGTATATTTTAAACAAGAGTTTTTAAAGTTAACAAAATTAGTATAGTTCAACATTTCCCCAACAAAGGAAAATGAAGTGTCTTGAGTAAGGAGTGCCTTTTTCTAGTGTGCATGGAGGTGCCACATAAACTAGAAAGCTGCGGAAGAAGGGCATTCCAGTTATGGAAAATGTGCACAGCATAGATCAGCATGATGCATTGGAGGAATTTTAACTATTGTATAGTTTTATATGACTGAATTATAGGGTGCCAAGCTCAGGTGTAGTGAGAGAGGCTGAAGACGTAAGCACAGGCTGGATCACATTTTTTTTCCTTCCTTCCTCCCTTCCTTCCTTCCTTCCTTCCTTCCTTCCTTCTTTCCTTCTTTCCTTCCTTCCTTCTTTCCTGCCTTCCTGCCTTCCTCCCTCCCTTACTCTTTTCTTCCTACTTCTCTCCTTCCTTCCTTTCTTCTTTCTTTCTTTTTTTCTTTCTTCCTTTCTTCCTTTCTTTTTCTTTCTTTCCTTCTTTCTTTCTTTCTTTTCTTTCTTTCTTTCTTTCTTTCTTTCTTTCTTTCTTTCTTTCTTTCTTTCTTTCTTTCTTTCTTTCTTTCTTTCTTTCTTTTCTTTCTTTCTTTCTTTCTTTCTTTCTTTCTTTCTTTCTTTCTTTCTTTCTTTCTTTCTTTCTTTCTCCCCTCCCTCCCTCCCTCCCTCCCTCCCTCCCTCCCTTCCTTCCTTCCTTCCTTCCTTCCTTCCTTCCTTCCTTCCTTCCTTCCTTCCTTCTTCACAGAGTCTTGCTCTGTTGCCCAGGCTGGAGTACAGTGGTGTGATCTCAGCTCACTGCAACCTCTGCTGCCTCCTGGGTTCAAACGATTCTCCTGCCTCGGCCTCCGAAGTAGCTAGGACTACAGGTGCATGCCACCACGCCTGGATAATTTTTGGATTTTTAGTAGAGAGGAGATTTCACAATGTTGGCCAGGCTGGTCTTGAACTCTTGGCCTCAACACCTTGGCCTCCCAAAGTGCTGGGATTACAGGCATGGGCCACCACACTGGGCCTCGATCATTCTTTTAATACCTACATGTCTACCTAGGCCTGTTGTTAGCCTTCAGCATCATAACTTAATGTGATATAGTTTCCCTTCTTCTACAGTAAACCAGATGTTGATCCTTCACGGGATCCCGTTACTTAAGTGGGGATGTTGTGACTTCATTCTAATTTCCTGGGACATGTATAAAAGTAAATGAGGGATTTATCAATACTATTTAACTCCATAGAGGAAACCTTCCTCCAATCCTGTATTCTTAATGCTTTTTTTCATCATAGGACAATCTTTCTCAAGTCATGGATCTTGTGTCTTTTGGCGTTATAAAAGAATCTCTAGGAGTCTATAGATCTGAGAACTATTTTTAATACAAAACTCCTCATTATGCAGCTTTTCCACTCATGTTATTCAATATTATTTCCTTTATCTTACTAGTCCTTTTACCCTAACTTGGTTGGATAGAAATCTCTTTCATTGTCTTTCATTAACATCATCATTTTTTATTTGTAGCATATGGTTATAGGTACAGCTTAATGTAAGTGAAAATATCATTATTCCTAAAACGAGCAGAACAGTGGGATCTAATATCTTCAGTAAAAGCTCATTGTTTGCAAATAGCCCACTGGCAAGCACCCTGGCCAGCATCCATTCTTCTGGGAGAGCGGCATGTTCCAACTGGTGGCTGCCTTCTCCCACAGGTGAGCCAACCGGTAAAGATTTTGATTGACACCTCTGATTGTAAACAATAGTGAAGAACTTTGGCTAGGTTAAGAAAAGAGAAACTAATGGGAGAGATTTGGAAGAGATAAAGAAACAAAAGTTAAGACCAAATAATCATACTGGGAAAAGTTCAGGACTCAGGGCAGTCGGACTCTGGGTAGTAGGAACTAATAGTATTGGCAAGTCACTGCCTCTAGACAGAGTAAGCACCCACTTGTCCTTGCTATACCATGCTCAAGACTCAGTCTCAGGAATGCAGTCTGTCTGATCTACCTTGGCTCAGGCACTCATTCACCTGCTGGGGGACAAGGACATCTTCATTGGCAGATCTCTCAAGATTGTTCTTAAAGGAGTCAGGTGATTTTCTATAAAGGAAACTGAGTCCTGTTACCAAAGAAGTAAATAAATAAATGTGTGTGTGTGTGTGTGTGTGTGTGTGTGCTCATGGTAAAAAAAAATTCACAGTTTGGCTGGGTGCAGTGGCTCACGCCTGTAATCCCAGCATTTTGGGAGGCCAAGTGGGAAGATTGTTTGAGGCCAGACTGGGCAACATTGAGAGACCTGTCTCTATAAAAGTTAAAATATTAGTCAAGTGTGGTGGCACGCACCTGTGGTCCCAGTTACTCAGGAGGTTGAGGTAGGAGGATTGCCTAAGCTCAAGAAGTCAAGGCTGCAATGAGTTATAATCTGGCTATTGCACTCTAGCCTGGTTGACAGAGTGAGACCTTGTCTCAAAAAAATAAACAAAAGGCCGGGCGCGGTGGCTCAAGCCTGTAATCCCAGCACTTTGGGAGGCCGAGGCGGGCGGATCACGAGGTCAGGAGATCGAGACCATCCTGGCTAACATGGTGAAACCCCGTCTCTACTAAAAATACAAAAAGAAATTAGCCGGGCGTGGTGGCGGGCGCCTGTAGTCCCAGCTACTCCGGAGGCTGAGGCAGGAGAATGGCGTGAACCCGGGAGGCGGAGCTTGCAGTGAGCCGAGATCGCGCCACTGCGCTCCAGTCTGGGCGACAGAGCGAGACTCCGTCTCAAAAAAAATAAAAAATAAAAAAAAATAAACAAAACAAAAACCCAAACCCACAATTGTCCATTATGGTGTAGTATAGTATACTATACAGTATTTTTTCTCTTTTCCAAACTATGAAAATCTTATCTTCCTTTTTTCAGGGAGGGGAGATGTTGGTAGAGGAATTTTAAGAGCCTCCTGGGTTTTAGGAGTTAGGAAATGGTGAGAAACACACACAGACAAGACTCAGGAGTTTATTCACCATTTCGGATTTCCTCAGTCAGATTTTTTTGTTCCATTTTATAATTATCAATCATATGAACTTGAAAATGTGAAAATAGAAGAAAGAAAATCATTGGGGAGAGGAGGATTTTTTAAAGGAAATATTTTTTTTTTGAAACTTGACTTAGAATAATGGGATTTCTTCAATTTGCTGTATGCAAAGTAACAGAGAGCTTAGTGTATCCCAGAGATGGATTAGACAGATGTAGCACTTAACTATTAACATTTGTGAGGTTCATTCCCACCAGTGAGATTTGTGAGCAACTTCCATGAGATGCTATGCAAAATCAGTTTAGTACTTTCCTCATTTGTCACTGTGCTGTGAAACTGGTAAAATATAGAGGAAACAGAAAATTGGGCACATCTGTGAATTTGGTTGTGCCCTGATTAGAGCAATGCAATTCCACAGATGTGCATGTTTTCACAGGAGAACAGGTTTCTATTTGACTCCAAGCTCCATCAATGCTCAGCTGATGTTTTATAGCCCACTGTGGGTTTAGCATGCCCTCCCTTTATAGAGCCCAAACAGTAGCTTAGCTATAAGATTCGCTGGCACCACTTTGGTACCTATTTTCTTAAATTATGGCAAATGGGGATTTGTGGCATACCTATGTCAACTCCACCTACATATTTTCCCGTGATAGTGCTTGGCACATTCATGCTGCCTCTCAGCAGAGAGCCCCAAACATTTAGTAAACATTTATTCTTTCTTATATCAAAAAGAGTTTGGTAACTTTCATAACTCTCACTTTATAGAAGCATAAAACTGAAAGGCCCTTAGCTCATTAAGGAAGGAGTATTAATCATCTGTTTCCTTCTCAAAACAAAGTGAGAAGTGCTTGAAATTGAAATAACATCAGAGATGATGTTGATATATTAAAGTGTATTCTGTGTCAGAGGTTCTCACAGTTGGATGTGCATGAGGATCATCTAGAAATCTGGTTAGGACAGAGACTGCCCATGGCCATCCCCAGAGATTCTGATCCTGGAAGTCTGGGGTGGGGTTCTGGCATCTGCATTTGTAACAAACACGTTTCCTCTAAGTGATTCAGAAAACCACACATTGAGAAACAAATTTTAAGACCATAAATAGAGAAACAAAAGCATAACTCTCAAGAGACTACAAATTCTCTCCTTCTCCAGCCATGTCCTGTCTCTCAAAATTATTCCATTTTTGAAAAACATTTCTTGAAAGCAGCTGTCATTGTCACCATAGTTGAGGAGTCCTCAGAAGGACAACTAATCGTAAAAGAAAGAGTAATAAAGTAAAAATTATAGCTTGAGTCTAGTTTTGGATTCATTTATGTAGCTAATCAAGGGAACATGGCCATCTATGGCTAAGGATCTCAATTTGTCCCACCAGGACTTGTAGTCTAGAACCACATGGGTTATTCAGAAGAAGCAGAAGCTGTTTCCAGGGACAACTCACATCTCTAGCAATTTTTCTAACATCCATCAAATGGCTTATCTTGTGGCAAGTGAGCCTCCTAAAACACATTTGGCCTGTCACCATGATTCCACTAAAGACCTTTATGACTGTAGTAATAATTACAACTAACATTTATTATTTACTATGTGCCAATCAACTGGTATTCAGTTTTGCATTTGATCCTCCTGACAATCTTATGAGGAAGATAATGTGTATAACAATTTTACAGATGAGGAAACTGAGATATATTAAATACCTAGCCACACAGACTAGTAAGGGTGTGAAGTGAGTAAGCCTTGATTTGAAACATATTTTGTATATCATTGAGCCCCTGCACATAAACACTAACATCACATTGTCTCTCTTGGTAGAAAGACAGTGAGTTGGCCGAGTGCGGTGGCTCATGCCTGTAATCCCAGCACTTTGGGAGGCTGGGGTGGGCAGATTATGAGGTCAAGAGTTCGAGACCAGCCTGGCCAATATGGCGAAACCCCGACTCTACTAAAAATAACAAAATTAGCCGGGTGTGGTGGCGCTCGCCTGTGGTCCCAGCTACTCAGGAGGCTGAGGCAGGAGAATCACTTGAACCTGGGAGACGGAGGTTGCAGTGAGCCGAGATCACACCACTGCACTCCAGCCTGGGTGACAGAGTGAGACTCCGTCTCAAAATAAAATAAAATAAAATAAAATAAAATAAAAATAAGGACGGTGAGTTACAAGGGCAAAGTTGTTCAAATGTCTTTGGGATAGGAAAGGAGGATATGGTAGAATTAAGCCCACTGCTTATAGGCAGAGGAAAGCAGGATTCTCATTTCTCAGAAATCAGACTACAGAAGAGGATTGCACTAACTTACATACCATGTATTATTCTCCATGTAATTATACTGAGTAAAATACCTTTAGAGTAATTGTATACATAATCAAATATTGCACAAATCTAAAAGCCTGAAAGCGCCTGCCAGCCTCCTCCCACCCTGGATCAAATGAAATCCTATGTACTAAACCATAGTTATAATTTTCCCCCTGGTTTCACTTGGATTTCCTTTAATAATGTTTGATTGTAATTAAAAATCAGTGTATATGTGGAATAGAGAAGGAAACCAAAATTACTCTCTTTTGTCTTTTAGAAAAGTGACAGTTACAAAAATGCTCAATATAATCAATTCACTCCCTGCCCCCACTATTGAACTAGCGTTTTATCAACCACAAATATGCTTCTCCACATAAGACAGTAACTACAGTTCTGTGGTAAATGCAACAGGACTGAAGTCATTGCCAAAGAAGCATCAAAGCTTTCAGAGAGCTATTGATGTGCTCAGTTCATAACTCAAAGAAAGAGCAAAGAGAAGAAAGCCAATGGCAGGAATGGCTCCAGGCTATGCTTTCAAAATAGGTTTAATATAAAGGCTAAAATGGCAGTAAGATACTCATATATAAAACAGATACCTGCTGCTTAGCAAGCTGAATGGAATGAGGTTCCAGAAACTCTCAATGTTCAGGCACCACTGATCCCAGCAACAAAAGGCTTGAAAAAGATAGGAGACTATTAGGTCTAATAGTTTATTCTGACCTAATGGTGTCTGTGTAGGAAATCTAGAGATCTTAGTGATGAGGCATTAGGATTCATTCACTACCTTTGTCAGTCCTGTTGTTATTAGGATCAGGAGCCAGAATATTCAGAGGTTCTGGGATCTAATTCTACTGTTCAGGGTGAAATGACTGACCACCATCCGAAGGCACATCTTGGACATCCAGGAGAATCCTAGTCTGTTCATGAGTAAACCCACTTATTGGGTTAAAAATCAGTCATAGCCCTAGCTGTTGGAGGCACTGGCAGCAGCAATATCATTTGAGAAATTCTACTCTCTGCACAGCTACTCAGAGTTATCTGACTTGACTGGTTTATAACACTGTCTTCTCCCTTTCTACCTAGCTTGATGTTGCCACTGTTAGAGTTCGGCAGGGACTGAGGCTGAAATCAACACTTGCCACCTAGTCACAGATTTTCATGACAGCCATGTCTTTAATGGGGAAGAATCCCCTTTTCATTTCAGGAGACAACATGTTATAGTGGGACGAGGGCAGTGCTGGAGGACATACAGAATCTCATCTAATCTGAGAGTTGCCATTTATCAGCTTTGACGCATTAAGCAAGTTACTTAATCTTTCTGAGCCCCGGTTTTCATCAGAAAGTTGTGCTAAAACACAACTTAGAGGGTCATCCTCAGGAATAGAGATATTAGAGAGAGCTAAATAAAAGGTGACTTAGTGTGGTTGTAGAGGTGATGAAAACAAAGTAGAACAGTTAGTGATAAAAAGTCTAGCTCTCATTTTTTTTTAAGGATAGGGTTCATTTTGGCGATTTTCGAAAGAGGATGGAAGAAGGGAAACAAGGCCACTTATTTTTCATGGTTGAGGGAAGATACCTGGTGGTAAGCAACTAACAATTTTCTCTAAAGAGAATGAGGTGGTCCTAAGTAGGGGCAGACATTGGTGGAGTGAGATGGGGTTGTAGTCCCATTGGGAGATGAATTCACCAAAGAGGAATTCACCAAAGATTACCTCAACTCCTGCACAACTCTTAAAGTCCTTCTTGACTCTACTTGAAAGTGGATGCTGAGTATAGCACTGGGCAGTTAGCTGTAAATGAGAATTGTGGCATCTGAAGGTGAGATGATTGGGAAGTCAGTGGCAGTCTTTATGCAAAGATCTCTGAGACCCAAAATTCCTCTTGCTAGAAATAGGTACTCTCTAGGAGTGTCTGTGGCTTGTCATTAGAATACCCTTTTCCTGGCCAGGCACAGTGGCTCATGCCTGTAATCCCAGCACTTTGGGAGGCCAAAGCGGGTGGATCACCTGAGGTCAAGAGTTCAAGACCAGCCTGGCCAAACATGGGGAAACACCATCTTTACTAAAAATACAAAAAATTAGCTGGGCATAGTGGTGTGAGCCTGTAATCCCAACTACTCCAGAGGCTGAGGCAGGAGAATCCGTTGAACCTGGGAGGCAGAGGTTGCAGTGAGCTGAGGTCGTGCCGTTGGACTCCAGCCTGGGCAACAAGACCAAAATTCTGTCTCAGAAAAAAAAAAGAAAGAAAGAAAGAAAGAAAAAGAATATCCTTTTCCCTGAGGTCTTAGGCACCAAGGTTAGAAACCAACATAAACTTAAAAGGAGAGGCCCTATGTCCATAGGCCATCCACAATGCATCAGAGAAGATTCCTCATCCTTTCCAGTCTCACAGCTCTCTTCTCTGGTCACATGAGATTCCTGTGGCAGATATATCTCTTCTGAAACAGCCCTTGTAATCTACAGAATGGTATAGGCAGGCATATTGCTGTATTTTCTCAAACTTCTCCAGCAGTTAGTGTTTCAAGAACACAAGATTAATTAGAATTAATTATACATTTGAAAAACAAATCTGGTTGTTTGGCAGAAAACAAGAAGTAATAATTTTGTAGATCACATATTTTTACATTTCTCCATTTAAAAATACGAATTCTGTTTCATTTTTTATGGAAAATGTACTTTTGAGTCCAAATGACATAACTAAAAGAACTACTGATGATAAGTGAAACTCACATACCTATTTCCTCACAACCTTAAAACCTTTTTCTTAATTGGCAAGAGCATTTTTTTTTTTGAGATAGAGTCTCGCTCTGTCACCCATGTTGGGGTGCAGTGGCATGATCTTGGCTCACTGCAACCTCTGCCTCCCGGGTTTAAGCAATTATCCTGCTTCAGTCTCCTGAGTAGCTGGGATGACAGGTGCCTACCACCATGCCCAGCTAATTTTTTGTATTTTAGTAGAGATGGGGTTTCACCATGTTGCCCAGTCTAGTCTGAACTCCTGAGCTCAGGCAATCCACCCACCTCAGCCTCCCAAAGTGTTGGGATTACAGGCACAAGCCACCGTGCCCGGCCGCATTTCTATTAAATGCATAAAAATTACAACTTTCTAAAAGAGGCTCAACTGTATATAGAAAATAATAATCTATAAGGAGATGATTTTTCTGACATCATGGCCTGTTGCTATGGAAACTATGATGAAGCAGATCGAACAATATTATGCCAATAGAAAAGGTAGGTGTAACAAGGGTGAGAGTTGAGAAAGAGTGAAGTCCTATATTACTGAACAAATACCTTACATAATTAGAAAACATAGCAGAAAAAATGTATAATATGGAAGTAAAAGGTAAATAGATTTCTGTTTGATTGTCTTGAAAATTATCCTCATCACTAAAAAAAGCATCTTCAAACTTGAAATATAAAGATGATTACTTTTTACTTTAATGTACATTTTTAAACAACGCACAGTCACTTTGAACTCCTTAGTCTTCACCATCTGTATAACTCAATTTCCGTTTTATAAAAAAAATTGCTGACATCTGTTTAAACCCTAATATCTCCACAACCATGCAGAATGTTAACTCAAGCTTGATGTCGTGTTAAATCACTTGAGCCTTAAAATAATATTAAACTTATGGTTCTGTTTCAACTTTGTAATGATACTACATTTAACCCTTCAGATGTTCCAAACTGTTCACCAAGGAAAATCTTGGACAAAAAAATAAAATCAATTGTGGACCCTTCATTTTCACATGATGCCCCATTAGGGATTTTCTAAAAACAACCCAGAATCTGGAGTCTTAGAATATAATGGACAGTTAAAAAGTCAGTAACTTAGTTAACACATGGGACAGTCTGACCTCACTAAGACATCTTCTCTTCCTGACTATGGCAGCTGATTCTGTGCCTTGGTCAACCCAAGTCAAAATTGTGAGGTAATGAGAATATCTTGCAAAAAAATTCAAAAATTAGCCAGGCTTGGTAGTACACAGCTCTAGACCCAGCTACTCAGGAGGCTGAGGTGGGAGGATCACTTAAGCCCAGGCAGTTGAGTCTTCAGTGAGTGGTGAGCATGCCACTGCATTCCAGCCTGGGTAACAGAGTGAGAGTCTGTCTCAAAAACACAAAACAAAAAAACCCTTGGATTTATAAAGTGTTGAAAAAAACTAA